>NC_087514.1:94645889-95245889 GCF_963921805.1 Phalacrocorax carbo | reverse complement strand
CACTCTCCAAACTAAAGGCACAAGATATTTCCTTGAGGTTTAATATTTCCACAATTAGTTCTTCAGATGCAATCACCACAGCACCAAAAATCCTCTCCATCCCATGCAGACAAATCCACAAACCTACCAAGATCCTTCTCCCACAAATCAGGAATGAATTACGACACTTAGGACTACATTTGGGAAATGCTCATATATACTAGTGAAGGTGTCTATATGGCTAAGCCGACAGACTGGAGCTATATTGCAACTGTTGAGGAATTTTAAAACCTGTCTTCTTATTGACTTATCCTGTAGGTTGATGTGCAATAGCTTGTACTTCATGCAGATCATAACGTGGCAGTAGAGGAAGCCTGCTGTGAAGTTCCTGGGGTGGTGAGCTGAATGACCGCAAGTAACAACCTTGTGGTTTCTTTTTCCTAAGATTTTAATTAAATTCATTTGCCTAGTTTTCACTGTTGTTCTTTCCTTCACCTCTTCTCTTCCTTACAGGAAGATGAGCAGGCAAGTTTCTTACTTTATGGATTTGTAATTATGGAAATTAGACATACATATTTTCTCCCGCTTGGAACACACAAGGCAAGTATACATCAGGTACTGCTTCAAAGTGCCAAGTTTAGCCTTGCTGTGCCCTACTAATCTGCTCTTCTTGTTGCATCTTTCCTTCCCCACAAAGGTGCTACTCTGGGATGTGTGCAAACTCCAACAGATTGCAGCAGTGTTTTTAGAGAGCCAGGTCATGTCAGTCCACCTGGTAAGGAGGACAGACATTTACCAATTAAATTAGAGCAAGTCTCTAACAGCACATGAAGCATTAGGGGGTTCCAAAAATGTATTACTCATTTGCTTAAAAGATTGAGTTTGTTTGAAAATATTAAAGGACTAAGGTGAAAGACTGGTCCCACTGGAATCAGTAGTCAGTTCCTTCTTTTTGTAGAGCCAGAACTTCATCCTAGATCTCCAGGAGGCAAAGCCTCTCTCCTTATAGCTGCAAATCAAAGTACTTGTAATTCCCCTTAATTTACCTAAGACTACGAACAGGTGTGGTTACTCCAACTGGGACCTGTATTTGAATCTGCGTGTAAATTTCAGCTCTAGGGCCACCGCCAGTTTAAGTTTTGGAGGAGAGAGGGTTTTTCTAGTCTCTGAATATTTTCCTTTCTTAAGTGTTTGCAGGCACATTAGCTTTTACCAACACTGATGAAGCACACTGAGTTGGAGGAAGGATTCATAAACATCACAGGCAGTAAAACATTAGTAACATGCAGTCTATTCACAGAACACCCTTAAATATTTCTGGCTTGAAGTCTCAACCCCACTCTCCTGTTGTCTCTGCAATGGTGCACATTGCAACGATCCATTAGAAGTGCTGATGTATAGTACCCAATCCATTACTGATTTATATTCTTTGTCCTTAAGTATGACTCTGGAACCGTTCCTTCACATGGGATTCATGCAGCATAGTCTGAAACAAATCATGTCCAAGGGAAGTAGAAGTGAAGACCGACCAAATGTTCTCACAGTCACGTCTTACCCTCCAGAAGAGTTGTGTTCTTCATCCAAGAAGTGAAAATGAAGGGCATCTAGGTACTGTAGGGAGACTGGAACCACTCATATATAAGGAAAGACCGAGGGCTGGGACTGTTCAGCCCAGAGAAGAGAAGGTTCAGGGGAAACTCATTAGTTTGTATAAATATCTGAAGACAGAACCACGCTCTTTTCAGTGGTGCCCGGAGACAGGACTGGAGGCTGTGGGCACAAACTGAAACACAGGAGGCTCCGTCTGAACATATGGGAACAATTGATTTTTATCTGGACAGCTTTTCATCCAAAATTCCTTCTTTGTTTAGGTAGAAAATGCTTTCTTTATTGGATTATAATCCTTATCTTCTGGCTAGCAGTACTAAAAAAAGAAAGTCCGGTAGCTTGGCTAAGGACCAAGAACATCTATAACTGACATGTCAGGTATGATTCTTACCCAGCCTCTCAATGAAATGTTACAGGATCATTATGGTTCAAAATAGATGCTTTCTTCTCCTATTTATTCCCTCCCTAACAACCTGCTTTTAGACTAGCCTAATACATGCATATATATAAAACCATAAGGCATATGGTACATATGAGTTATTGCAGAGCGTATCACCATTGGGCACCAAGTGTTGTATAACTACCCTTTACAGAAGACCTTTCATCCTTCCTCCATCTTTCAGGACTACTCACAGTACCAGAATGTCAGCTTGAAAATTATTTTGTCTTATCTCCAATGTACCTGCTCCAGCGTTACCAATAAGTACTTGCTTTACATTTGACAGATTCACTCAGAGCCAGTAGGCTCTGAAAGATCCTCTGGCTACTCAGGAATTATGATAAATAATAAAAAACCTTAAACACCACATGTAATTACAATCCATGTAGTTTCAAAACATACCCCAGTTGCTGTGTTCTTTTGTTCCCTACATTAAATATTATCTTTTTTTTGTTAGCAGATGCCAGGTACCAGGGATTAGGCAAATCAGTTAGTGAAACTTCAATAGCTTTGGTTTTGTGTGGTTCCAGAGAGATGGTTGACCAAACAGTACATGGGTTTCAAACATGTATAAAAATTGCATGAATAACTCTTGGGTTTTCTGAAGAAAAAGGTAGAGCTGGTTCTTAAGGTGGAGAAGCCAATATTTTACATTGCCTCATATCTAGCCTTTAATACTCAGCTTCATTTATGTAATTAGTACATAACCATATCACCCTTGTTTACCTGTCTTGTTCACTTGCAAATTCTTGTCCTATATTTAGATTGCAATATTTCCCAGTCCAAGAATATCTTGTTAGCTGTTTTGATGAAGCCAAGCAGTGCAGGGCTCTGGTAGTTTGTTGATCTTTTCCAAAGTTACTTTTGATTAATTCATACTCAGTGAGGAATAATATCTAACCGTGTGTGTTGTGATGCTGAGAAATGAAGAAACAATCTCTCTTTTTAACTATCTGAATTCTCCATCACAGGGAAATCCTAGTTTGTCAGGTCCACAGGGTATATCTAAACAAGAAGACGACAGGATACACAATTAATACCTTGCAGTTTTACATTGTTTGCTGGAAGAAGCTAGGTAAGAATCATTGTAATCATACTGCTCATTCAAAACCCAAAAGTAATAGCTGGTTTTGCATTCCAGGGTGGTATTTATAGGAGTGAGGGAGGTGTTTGCTCACGTGCTAAAGAAAAGGTATGAAATATCAGCCTAATTACAATTTGCATTTTTGAGATTTGATCTTGTTACTGTCTTCATAAGAACCAGAGGTCCAAAGAAATTAGTGTTCTCAATAGTAACATTTCACTGTAAGTAGGCATTTAATCACAATACCTTTTGGCAATGTTATTCTTAAGATAAATTTCAGTTCAAACATCAGTGTGTCTTCTCCTCTATGCAAATGACATTCTTCATGTTTACCAGCTCTCATCGATCATGAGTAGTGATATGTCTTAGCACACTAGAAGTAGCTAAAATAGCCACTGGGGCCCACCACAGCTCCTAGATATTCTCTTTAGCTGTGGCTTAACAGTCAGCAGAAGCCAATCCTAAATGCACTCCTCAGCAGCTGTACATTTTCTATGATTTCTGTTTTTTTCCTTTTTTTATATGCATTTGTTTCCAGCTGCATCTGTTCAGGCTATATAAGAAAAGTCAGAAAAAGCAGGACGAATGCAGAATTTCCCTTTCACTCACAGCCCATGCATAGAACAGCATAATTTACATGTGAAACTACATTCTCAGATAATCTCAGGGAGCATGCAGAATACATTGGCTGAAAAACATCGCTTTGCTCAGAGACATCAAGTGCCTGAGAGCACTGGCTAAAGCCAGAAACTTTGGCCTGGATTTACAGTACAGACTTTCACAAGAAATTTCATTAGATGTAAATGGACTAAAATAATAAAACATTGTTTTCTGTTTGTATTGTGGACTAAGGTCCTAGAAAAACACTGAGAAAACATTGTGCTCCAAGAACTGATGGACCCAAGGTAATTGGTTGATGGCATCACTGCAGAACCAGCCTACCAAACACAGCCAGATATAAACAGAATTAACTTCAAATAGCCTTTTAAAGGAAGAGAAAGAAGCAAAAACCATCTCAAAAAACAGCTCAAGATAAAGCTGAGGTTTGGCAGGAGGATTTGCATAGGCATGTGCATAAAAGGGGACAAGAACTATCAGTACATCTTACATTGACTGCCCAGACCTTTGGGACATGAAGGTCAATAGGCCAAATCTCCAGCTTCATTGCTCTCCAGAAAAGAACAGCTGCTTGTAAAGGAGCAAAAGGAAAGTAATCCTTTACTGGTGGTACAAACCTGGGAACAAAGAGGAAGAAGGGGAGGAGCTGCATACAAGGGCTTCTTCTGGGTCATGGGGGTTCTTTGAGGATGTGGCACAACCCATCACTTGGCCCTGTGTTTTCAAATTAGCAACTTGGCCTGGTAAGAACTTTACATTGTTTCTGAATATCATCAAGCATGGAAAGAAGAGGACTGAAGTTTCAAGTCAACATCCAAGGCTAGGAATGTGGGTAATGCATACTGCATTGAGGGGCCTCCTAAAGAAGGAAGTTTTCCTCCATACAACACTCTCCAGGTGTCACATGCTATCTGTACTGCGCAGCTCTGGCTACGCCAGCCTTTTCCCTACAGGTGGCTAATCTGAGGTAGTCCTTACAGTGAGAGGGACCCAGATCCTAGAGGTACACACAGCAGCACATCGCTATGTCTTATATTCTGTGATGAAGTTTTGAAAGCACCAGATATTGATTTTGCTAATCTTGGTGTCACTGACTGACATATGGCTTCAGATGAATCTAGAGTGAAATGGGGCAAGGAGAGAGGCACTTGAGCCCAATTTGAACTGAACTTGCCCTATTCCTTTATCATATTAAATCTGGTATCATTTTGAGGATTCATCATGGCACAGAGTTCGTAGTGAATTCACAAGCAGGCTGACTGTGGAGGCTGAAGGAGTACAAGTATAACTTAGTGAGGAATAAACAATTGGGTCGGAATAACAGGTCTCCCGTTTTCATCCCAGGGCTTTCCCAGTGCTAGTGGACCCAACCATCTACCTGGAGAGATGGTAAGTCTATAGCAGGACAAACCATGAGTTGTACCTCCACCAATACTGAGAGCAGACATCCTGAACGTGTTCATGGTCAAGGAAGTTCACAGAAATCTTGCAGAACTAAGTCACAGCATATTTAGGTGCTATAGCCCTACCATGTACAGAATTATTACTTGCTTTGGTGTGTGCTCACTCAAGTAGTCATTAATGAAAGCAGTAGCATCATTAGCAATGAGGCAGGGCTTATCCCAGTGCTGGTATTCCCAAGAGGCCCAGACAGGCCCTGTACATCCTAGCCCCTACCAGTGTAACAAAACATGCCTTTACAGGGACCAGGTCACTATTCCTGCTTGCTCATGGAAAAATCTTTCCCCGGAATTAACTGTCCTCACCTCAACAGGACTGAACACTGAAGGACCAAGACTGGAAAAAATCAGGCTTAAGGAAGGATTTGGTGACTTTCAGCAGACTTAGCTGAAAGAATAGGTCTATCAAGAGCTGTCTACTCTTCAAGGTTGCTATTTCTGCACAGGTTACTTAAGGCACAAAGCACTTGGGCAATCTCACTTCATTGGCTAAAGGCCAGGATTCAAATATACAGCTACACAGTAGACAGACATGCTTAGCCTTAAGGAGATTTTTTTCATTACTCTAAAAATTAAGGAAATCACTACTATACAGGGTGATTAGTCCTGACTGTGGTCTTTGCAAAACAGCCATTCTGAGATTGAAGACTGATAAAAGCTCATAAAAGGTGATTATGATTTTTTTTATTCAAAGGATTACCAATCTCTTGGTGTCATACACTGCGTACCACACAAAGTTTCAGGCTACTCAATTACAACACCATTCCTTTAATTTCACTTTACCTAAGGTTATACAGAAGGTATGGGAGAGTCTGGAGAAGATAGTGTATGATATAAAACATCTGTTTTAAGTTTGGCCCTATGTTAGTGATATCAGAAATGCCAGAAATTTCTGCAAAAACAAATGTAATTTTTAAAAAGGGATTTTTCAGAATCCATAACGAAAACATGTTTTCCTATTTTTTCCCCCCTTTTTAGAAATTGTCAGCATCCTTGCTGTGAAACAACACCTTATTCTTACTCCTGGAAGGACTTTATTGCAATACTTTGGCTTCACTGCATAGTACTGTGCAGAAAATGCCATTTCCCTGGTTCGCTGAATGGCTAACAGGATTTTCTCTCGGGCAGGCAGGGGGAGTGAGCTGGAGAATGGAAAGACAAAAAGGAACAAACTGTTCAGTTAGCCTAAAATCAAAGTTGTTCGCTTGTGCCTGAAGATGGCTAACTAAAAGCATGTAAGTGGAACATGATGTGTAAACTTGCAGCTTTGAAGCCATTCCTGTTCTACTAGGAGTATCAAAGCAGATTATTGGAGAGCATTAAATTAACTTAGATATACAAACAAACCCCAAAAGATCCTCCACAATACCAAGAAATATTGAGCAAGATAGGGAGCTTTTTTTGGAGCGCTTTTTTATTTCCAGGGTGACAAAGGGTGTCTGGGATCTCAGGAGCAGATGGCAATCCAGGAAAGCATGCAAGTTAGGGTTCACTTCAAAACACTAACAAAGCCAGTTTTCAGGCATGAAGAGCATACCCTGACAAAGATTTCATTGTTTCCTCAGGGTGCCTTGGGGATCGCAGGACTAGGGGGCAAGGCAGGATCCCCAAGACCAAAAGACAATACAGTGTGCCTAGCACATGAAATCAGTTTTAGCACTCACAGTAATTGGAACACAGAACAAAGAAACAAAACGATAGCAGAAAGTAGCATCTCCCAGGGCTTTATCTTCCAACAGTATGTGACTAACTTTACAGCTAAAAGCCTTGCCAAAAATCTAAGAGTGGCTGAAGAACTCCAGATGATTCCTACAGCCTAATTTTTATTATGATTACACCAAGAGGCTTGCCACATAATCCAATAATATCCTTGGCTATTGCTACTGCCTTCTAAACAACTTCTTTCCTGCTAATCAGGGTTGCCATAAAAATGAGCTAGAAATAGAGATTTTATCGTTCCTACAGAACTAAAAAATAAGTAAAAGAGGTTCCATAAGTCATGATGGGTCCAGCTTAATAACTCTCTTAAGATTCACCTTAACTGCATAGTGAGCTTGGATGAAAGCCTATTACCATTAACTACCCTTTTCCAGAATTGAATGAACCCAGATGTCTTCAACTGCCTTGGCAGAAGCTGAGACTGAGCAAGGTCAAGGATGCAGGAAGACCAGGCTTCATTGTGCTACACAGCACAATCGACTTTTTCAGTGGTGGAGATTGGGTACCAGGTTTAGGACACTATGTAGCACAAATACATATGTGGCAGCGCGTGCCTGTCCATGTGCCAGCACAGTAGGAAGAAGAGATTTTTTTTTTAAAACTGTTTCAGATGTCATTTCCAGGCTTCTGTAAAGCCTGAGCAGGAAAGACAGCAGTCTCAAGGGAAGCTGACGGATGGCAGGAGGATGCCATGGTTCTATGGTCTAACTGCACCATCTCATGCAAACACGTAACTACAATCTTCTTGTGAATGATGTAGATATCTGGGGTGCAGGTGGGACTGAGGGAATCATCACCTCCCTGATACGAGCAGAGTCCTAATGATCCCTAGGGCAGATGTGTACACCAAGGTTGCCAGCTTTTGCCTTGGTTGTAGGAGCTGCTTTTGTTCCGGGGCAGGTGGGGGTGAGGAGGAAGTCTTCTTGAATATTTCTGGAGACCCGCTTACCAAAACTTTGGGACAGTTCAAGATACAAGTCTGAATTTGACTTAAAGATACAAATATTTCAAATATTGAAAATAGAGAACTGTAAAGTAGAAAAATCTGCGAAAGAGAAAATCTGCCCCAAAATAACCTCTAGAAGAGAGATAAGCCAAATCTTCCATGGGAAAAATAAAGCTTACTGCGTACATGTAAAAATAACCTAAGTAAGGTAATGTATTATTAAGTAAAAACAAGTAGATTTGTAACAGCTTCTGTGCACATTAGTGGAGAAGTCTAGATATAGCCTGCCATTTTATAACCTCTAGAACAAGTCTCAAGCCTGATTAATTTGTAACCCTGACATACAACCAGGTTAGCAGAGTCTAACAGGTCTTTGAGCCACACTCAAGCCATGTGCAAATGTTTTCAGACCACAGAAGAGGCAAGACAATTCTACCACTTTACTAATATTGAAAGAGGTATTAAAGTCACTTTACTTTTTATTTGTGGAAGACAAGGAAAACACACACAACACCTATTCCGCGGTGCCATAGATGTATGGTAACTTGTTACACACTAAACTTGCTATCTCTGAGCTGACCTGGTTTTAATTTGATTTTTTTTTTTTTAATTTCTCTTGTGCTGACCAGGGCTTTGAAAGCACAGCAACATTTCCCACAGTCTCTTCTGTTATAAAGGGGAAAGAAGAGAGATCAATTAAAGTCAGAGTAATTGGAATTATGAAAACCTGTCTGAATTCTCTCAATGGCTAATTTTTCTTTTCCATTCAGGGCACAACAGGTGAGGTGGGAGATCCTTGCCCACTGGTAAGCCAAGCCTCACAGGAAGAAAAAGCCAAAAGGTAAAGCCCTACTGTTAACACTGAATGATGAAAACATATGACTTAACCTACCCAAGAGTAATTTCCCTTTGGAGGGCTTAAAGTGAGACTGGAGATGACAGCCCAAAGGTATAGTTGATTATTTGTGTTTTTGAAGTAAATTCTTGTAAAACATGGCCATAGACAAGCTATTGCAGAGCCACTCTACATTTATGGTGCATGTGTGTTCCCAGCTGATGGAGGATGGGATTTTCAGGAGCATCCCCACAATGGCTGATTTCTCTTGGAACTGCAGTGGTACTTACTGCAAAGGCCTGGAAGAGTCCCAGGCACTCTCATGTTCCCCCCAGACCTAACATGCCCAGTGGGGCACAGCATTTCTGTGGGGAAATAGAGCAGCTTTTGGGACAAAAGTGTGCTTGGAGAATACTCCAGTATCCCCAACCGTCAAATGTTATACAGTGCTGGCAGGGAACAAATCTTTCCATCAGCCTAATGCAGTAGAGGTAACACTCACATATGGCTGAGTTTAAAGGCTTATATCTTCTACATCAGGGAGCAAAAAACTTATAATGAATGAGGAAGTCTCTATGGAGATAAGGTGCAAGGACAGAGAGATGGGTTCCCTCTTTTAAAGGATGATATCATAGAAAATGGAGACAGGGATGCTGGATCAAAGGTAGAACCAATGTTCTTTGAAGTTCAAGTAATTGGTAATTTCTAACCCTTGTAAAGCCCCCTTTTTTAAAAAAAAATCATGATGCCTACTACAATAGGTCAGAAGCCTGAAGCAGGGGGTGAGGCATGGGCAGGGCAGTGAACCAAATTAATTTCCAGTCCTGCTCCTTATGCCATTACTACAAAAAGCTCTTGTCCAGAGACAAATACACTTCCAGTAAGGAGGTCTTTGGAGCTCATGTACAATTCATATACACTTAGTCTATGAATAATAGGCATGCATTAGTCTCATCCAACCAGACAACTACAATACTTGATGGCTCGTTCAAATGGCTGGTTTATCAGAACCCAGTTTTCCCAGCAAGGTGATAGACTTGATACAAGTCCACCTCAGATTTGACACTAATCAGAGTCTTTGCTGAAAGCCTCTGCAGAAAGGCCAGCAGTGAAGATGATTTCAAAGCTCTGCTGCTCCCTCGAGGCTTTTCTTCAGCTGCACAAGCCAGGGGCAGAGACCATGAAACAGAGAGAGGACTCCCAACCCCAGCCTGGGCTCACACTGCCCAGGGAGGTCAGAGCTCTTTCCACACTCCTTTGGGTATGACACAGTTACTTGGGGGGTGGGGGGAAGGGTGTGACAGACAGGCTCTGAAACTGCCTAAAAACTCTGTGGTCTGGCTGCACAGGGAGTAATGCTGAGACCGTGAGTGGGTAGAGGTGCTACAGCAGTATGAAAAGGGACACCCATGAGATCTGCAGCTGGAAAGGTGACAACCACAGTTCAGTAAAAGGCAGGGATTACTCACTGTACTCGCTGCAACAGCGCCTCTGCACTGTTGATCTACCCATCACTATTTATTATTTGCCGTCTTTGAAGGAACGGGGATTAACTAGCACAAACCTCACCCACACATGGTTACCAAGAGTTTGTGCAAGCAAGAAGGGCAGCTGCTTGCCAGCATCTGCCACTGGTTATTCATCATTCCTTGCACTTAAGCAGCCATGAGCAAGCACAAGGCACCAATAGCCAGCTCCCCCTTCCCTCACACAACTGTGACATTGGTCTAATAAAAAGCCTTTCTGTACATCTTTGCTCAAGTTGGGTGTGATAGCACACGGCTTCAGTGACTGATCTCCACCTACAGTGGGCCAAACTGATCAATACACAGACTAACCCATGAGCTATATCTCACACATTCAAAATTATTTATTAGGAACCCCTTTGGGGGACATTCAGCTAGAATCAACAATATTTTGGTCACGTTTAAGCCTATGTTTTCCTCCTAGGGTCCAGGTGGATGAGTTTTGCCAGAGCATGGGTGAAGTTCAGATAGCTGAGTATGCAGCTGGGATCCAATACATGTGTGACAGTGCCTGTCCCCCTAGCAAAGTGACACTAACCAGATCCCCTGAGGCCTCCCAGGAAAAAGGTAAAAAGTTGTGCCAGCA
The DNA here is from genome assembly GCF_963921805.1 of Phalacrocorax carbo. Taxonomy (NCBI): domain Eukaryota; kingdom Metazoa; phylum Chordata; class Aves; order Suliformes; family Phalacrocoracidae; genus Phalacrocorax; species Phalacrocorax carbo. Next base: position 95,235,089 of record NC_087514.1, on the reverse strand, counting down.
TAATGCAGCTTAGACCAAACCACAGTCCTGGCTCCCATGACAGCTCACTCATAGGGACCATAGCTCAACCCAGAACAGCAATAGTCTGCACTGACTCCCCGCAAACTATCATGGCCTGTTACAACATAACATGGCAAGTACTCTCACTTCCACTTCACACACAGCAGGTAAGTGTCCAGTATACTCTTGTGAAACTGGATATTGGATGTGATTGGAGCTCACACATACCACCTTGGAGAGCCAGCATTAAGAGGAGGTGGAAACCACTAGAGAAGAGTTTACACCCTGTCTTCAGGCATCCCCTAACATATGGGTACAGCATATTCCTTACTGAACTTGGAAGCTCTAACAACAGCCTGAAATAAATAGACTCTGAAGTTCCCAAGCTATTTGTCAAACATAATTTATACATGTTCCTTCCCAGGTTAAATAAAGGCGGCCCGTCCACCTAAACAAGGCTAGTGATTGGTGTGTGTGGAAAAGATGCATCACAATACTGAGTCCCTTCATCAGGCCTCTCCCACCTCTATCCTTCACTCCTTATTGGGGCCCAGCTCCCACCTTAGAGAGGGAAAAAAGGAGAAATCAGTTTTATTTACAGTCAGTTACAGTTTTACAATAGTTCTTGCTTGATTCATGAGTATATGTACAGTGTCCACAGATGTAAATAGAGCCAGATTCAAAAGACAATGGGCAACCTTTGAGAGTTCCAATTCAGCCAGTAGTCCATAATTGCCTTCAAACCACTTCCCATGTGTACCTATGGGAAATCAAATGAATTTTATATTACTGGCATTTGTCAACATCTAAATAAGCAAGTCCAGGAGGTGACATTTCCTGACTTTCTCAGCCTCTACTTCAGCAAGTGATGATGTTTACTCTCATATCTAACAGTTACATCCATCACAAAGGCCAGGCCTCCCTTGACAAATACCGGGTCAAGTTTATATAATTGATTTTGATGCTCTCTTAAAAGCAGCTCCTAAAATATCACCCATTATTTCTTTTTAGCTTCCTCTGCCAATAGTTCACATAACTGGTTGTGTTTTTTTATCCTAGCATCTTGAACCACAGGGCAGTACCCAAAAATACATGAGCAGGTCTCTCTGCTTGAGAATGCCGATAGTACTCAGTTTGAGGATCATAGAATCATTAAGGTTGGAAAAGACCTCTAGGACCATCAAGTCCAACCACCAGCCCAACACTACCAGGTCTCCTAAACCACACCCTGAAGTATCATGTCTATCCTGCCTACCCCTTGCCAAAAATTCCCTCATGGGGTAGACATTACCTCTGAATTGTAATGCTGCGATGAGCATTCTGTGATGAATAACCCAGTCATATTCAATCCAGTAGTTACTAATTTCATCCTTTTCAAAGTTGGTAATGCTATAGCCCTGGGATGGCACCTTGGTCCAATTCAGAAATTCCTGCTTTGCCTGTCACAGCACCTCAGAAGGGTGACCTTCAGAGTGGTATCTCCCATCCTGAGATTGATTCCTCACTGCCCACAACTTCTGAGATCACTATGACTGCCCGGGGTCCCAAATAAATGGAATTTTCTCTTTATCACCACCTGCCACAAGCCAGTTTTTCAAACTCTCTCTATATACTTTCAGTCCAGATGACTGACCTTATTGTGTCATCCAATGACTGAGCAATTCAGTGCAGCTAATGGACCTGCACACTAGAAATTAGTCAAGAGAATCTGGTCATACCCATCCCTCCATCCCAAGTGCTGGCATGCAGGATAGCCTCACAGGTACATGCAGGTATACAGGTGTAACCAATCCTTGGCGGCTGCTCAAATTGCCAAATCAAGGTTTTGTAGGTATGTGGCTTTCACATCACTTTGGTCTGCTAAGTACAGCAATCGTGAGACAGTATATCACTTCAAGATGTCCACTTTCTGAAATGGCTTCAATGGAGCCTGACCAATCCAGTTTAAGCATTCATACATTTTTTCTAGTAGTTCTGGCTTAGATATTCCAACCCATGTGTCTATACGTAGATATACCCAAGTATTTTTCTGGACTACACAGATCAATCCTGTTGAGGGGTGTGTCATTTATCATCCATACCAGACAGTCCATATAGGAGTCATTTGTAGGCTGCATGTAAAAGGCACAGCACTTCTTTTGTGCTTTGAGGCCTGTCAGGTAGCAAAAGACCTCTAAGATTTCAATGTTTTTCTGCATTCTGTCCCAGGATTCATTTAATACAACCAAGTCATCTGCAAAGGCCAAGGTTGTTACATTTATCAAATGGTGTTGGAACCCACACCTTTGAATAAAATTGGAGACATTGGATCAGAAGCTCTAATAGCAACCTGAAAGAGTTGGAGGGTCTAAAGTTCTCAGGCTATAGATAAGTGCATTCCTCCTATTCCTCCTCATCCTCAATTATTTGCCAGAAAACCAAACACCAGATGAATTGCAACTATTGTGAAACTTGGGCCAAATGCCATGAGCAGGTTTACAAAAAAGCTAGAGAGGTTTAAAGACTCTTTTAATATTTCCTAAGTGGTAACATTAAAAAATTGAACTAAATTTAATCAAAGTTTTAAAAATAAAACTATATGAAAATGAAACATTGGATTGTGTTTTTATACTCCTTAGCTCAGCCAAGAACCAAGTACTATCCCAGTTCTACCCTTGGTTGCTTGTAAAAAAAAAAAAACACACACAAACAAAATCCCCATCAAGTCACACACAAATTTGCAGTACTGTGTTTTTATAGGAGGAAAAAAATGCAAACACATTGTGTTTGGCCCAATTTAAAAAAAAGGGAAAACCCAGTCTGCCTGGACTTTCTGATGAGCCTTGTCTCAGAGATCTATGGGTTTTCCTGGAGTGAAAGGAGCAGCTGGGAAACCAGGTAAGAACTCAAGAGTGCCCAGGGTCAGTTCACAAAGCAGAACTGTACCACGACCAGAGGTGTTTCTCCTCTTATTTTGTGTCATGTGGAGACAAAGGCTGTAAAGGGTAGAAGGGCAATTCGAGCAGAGGTCTCCCTGGCTTAAATGGATGCCAAGGTCTCAGAAGTAACATACATGCTGAATATCAGCCACCTCTTATTGAATAGTTTTATCTTCTCTTTACCATTGATTCAGCCATTAAACTCCACTTCATAGGAGCAGGAAGGCTTTTTATGCACTAAAGGGTTTATTTGTAGTCAGACACTCAGCAGCAGCTCCTCTATATTTACTGTTTTACCTGTGTTAAAAATCACAGTATTCATTTAACCTCTGTGAGAAACTGCATTTGTCCAACAGTTGCCACCACATAGACAGATAACGGGATGTGCCCCTAAGGCCTCAGTGAAGGAAACTGCATGAGCATGTCTGTTTGCATGTTGAAGGAAAGGGAGACAAAGCAGCTTTGTCTTCCAGCAGCCTTTTCAGCACTGGGTAACTCCGTCACCCTCATTTAAGTATTTGCCATATACCGAGTAAGCAATGAGGACCCTCTAGTCCATTTGCATGAGAAGGGTGCAGCATTCCCATTGACCACCTAACCCTCACCATTTGCTCATGATACTGATTTTCTCTGGAGCACACACTGGATACAGATCCTCCAAGATTTACACTATATATTTTCACCACTTCTCATGGAGTCACTCCAGGTCAGAGCAGCATGAGCAGATGACTTTGTGTTGGACGATGAGGAGTCAGCTCGTTCAGCTTATTTCCCTTATATAGCCTTAATTTCCCTTTTCAGGGTCTCCTGGACAACTATAGCTGCCCAAGATAGGCAGCCAAGCAAAACACATCCCCCCAGACAAAGTGGTCACCCTGGACATCTGGCACCCCCCGGTTCACCAGGTGCACCTGGACTATGTGAAGCCAAAGACTACGTTATGTACATCCCCAGCCTGCTAACAGAACAGGAATCTACAGAGGGATCAGCAGCTCTAGTATCTGATGCATTAACAGATGGATGTTCAGCTCTCCTAATGGGGCCTTCCAGGGGATTAACTCTACTATAAAATATTGTGCTGGTAAACTACTAAAGCAGAAACTAGCTCTGAGGGATAACAAGTGAAGCCCCAACTATTGCTTTTTTTTTATTATATGATACAATTTTGTATGTATCAACTGTGGATTTGATGAAACTGTGATGACAAAAAAATAAAGTTAACCTCAAATCACAGATGCATAATCACTAAACACCAGGCTAGGAAACACAGGTCAGAATGAAGCAGAGAGCCTATGCACAGCCTGCCCTGAGCAGCCTAGGAATTGGTCTCAAATTGTTTGAGCATGTAAAAAAAAGTATTTTCAAGTACAGCATTATTCCAAGAGTGTTACACATGACAAGTAAATTCTGTTCATCTCAGAACAGCCCAGGTTCACAGAAACTTCAAAGTAAACGACTCTTCCAGATCTATATTATAAAAGTGTATAGAAATTAGAACAAATCCTACAAAAAACCCCAACCAAAACCCACCTTCTGTGTAAGCACTTACAACTGAATAATTCAATTTTACACTAATTCACATAGTTGCTATTCTGTACATCTCCCCACCCCTCTTTCATATTCATAAAGCCAGACTATTAATTAACAATGGCATATGCACATTTCCAAATAACATAACACAGACAAAGCTTTGGCTTAAGTGCTGCTGTGTTGTGTAAAGCACGTGGTTCCTTACATACTTTGGGCCCTAAGCAGCAGTCATTTCCCAGCCTCAAGCTGAAAGACAGCAAGTTCACATCATCAATACAACTAACTCAGTCAAGAAAACTCTCAGAAATAAACTCCAATCCTGTTCAAAGCAAAGCCCAATTCTCTAGGGGAATTAACCCTGTTAATGATGGAACCCTACCCAGCCGTAGCAGCCAAGACAGCAGACTAGGCAACCATTTGCCATCAAACAGGGTGAGCTCCACCTACTCCAAGGCTCAGGGAAGAAGGAAGAAGCAGCAAGTTCAGAGGACTGACTACAAACCACAAGTTTGTTGATGGGTACACCCAGCCAAGCGCTTCTCCTGTGTTGGCAGGTCCTCAGGGGCACAGGCTGGACCAACAAGTTTGTTTTGGCTTTTCAATATTACAGAATTACTGCCTCAGTAGCAGAGATCATCCAAAGCTGCCAGTCTTTCAAAATGTATGAAAAAGGTTTGTTTCACATTTGGTGCAAAAGAGCTACAGAGCCTATGAACATCCTGCCCCAAATACAAAGCAGCAGCCCTACACCCATCTCTGCATCCCCACCACAACAAACCAGAGCCTACCTGCTCTTTGAACCCCAGACATAGCTCCCCTATCTCAAACATCAAGCACTGCCACAAAAACCACTCTCCTCAGCACCACAACAACCCATCCCTCTGGATGCACTCACCTGCCACATCCCTCTCTGCTAGCTGACCACCACACAACTACTACCAAACTTCAGCTCTTGGGGTTGCTCCTTAAACTCCTTCCTCAGCACTTTTTTTATGCTGGAGTAAAACTCCCCACTTATCTCTTTAGCACTCCACGTTACCAGTAACCTGCCTCACCTGCTGCCTGCTCTGCTACTCAGGCCTTGGTCACCTGGGTCTCCTGTACCAAATGCTTCTGGCTGTGTAAAACCACAGATGACTAATGCTATGCTAGCATCTGCTGCTGGAGGGTATGCAAGGAGAAAGAAGCATTATCATCACTTCTGGGAGACGATGTTATATTTAGGCCACCACAATAGGACAGAAGGTAGGTGCAAGAGTAGAAAAGGTTATATGTAAAGATGGAGTCAGAAAGCCATTCAGACACTGGATCTTCCTCTACAGCACAGTTAATGAACTTCAGTTGTCAAGAAACCTCTGAAGCTGTGGAGTTTCCTAAGAGGTGGGATGCACTTCCTCACCTATGTTCTGTTGAGGTCTCTAGTACTGACTTGTACCAGCCCATTTAATTTCTCCGTCCAGTAACTGAGGACACTTTATATATGGCAGAGATTTTATACACAGCTCTTGTCTTCAGGGAACACTGGAAATGCTTTTCAGACTAGAAGGTACACTTTACCAGAGACAGCAGTATCAAAACTCACGCTTTTCCTTAGTGCAGAAAGGGAACATGCAACAAAAATTAGGCAGCATTTGATTAACAGTGATTAGCATTTGTGCCTATCAGCTTCTTCTTTCTATCTGTAGCAACTGATAAACTTCATAGACAGGTGGAGTTCCTACATGGGACATGGCTAAAAGCAGGTATGTGCTTCAGGCAACTTTCAAATACTTAGAGGAAGAATTTATTTCAGGTACCAGCAAATTATACTAATAGTTTTGTCATTAAAGCTCTGTACTAGCAGTTGTCTAAAACCATACTAAATTCTTGTAAGTCATTGCCTGGCTAAGAACATAGTGCTTACCCAGAGATATCTGCACTGGTGGCAAATGGGAGAGGACTGGACAGTCTCGATGTATACAAAGGGTTTTCTGTTCTGGCTGAATAATATTCATGGCAGCTGAAGTGGTTTCAGACCATGTTGTGTGCTCTAATCCTATGGTCACTTAGTCCTGCTCTGGTTTCTCAGCTCAGATAAAAGGAGTCAGAGGGCTGCCAACAGTCTATGTAGAACTGACAACAGCAAGGTATCACACAAATGCTGATACACTCTTGCCATCTTCTCAACCTAGGCTTTCAGGAGCCAGTGAAAAAGGTGGAAAGACGTTACAGGAGATGATTGGAAGGTTTTGAAAGATGCCCCTGTGCCACCACACTGGTTGGCTAAGCCCCATCACTAGGTCTTTGTTCTGCTCTTTGTCCAAAGTTACACTGATGTGTAAGGGAGAACCTGACTCAATCTCTTGTAGCTGCAGAGAAAATGGGCTGGATCACAAGCAGAAGAAATATGCTTCTGGTCATCAAGTCTATAACCAACTGCGGAAACAGACTTTGCGCTTCTAGGGGCACAGTTTCCATTATTGGTGCTGTCTTCAATCTCCTACAGAAAATGCAGAATCAGAAGCCCACATTCACAAAAAAGATGGATCAGCATAATGAAAAATAATGTGCCTGTACACCCTTTTTATGACAAAGATAGTATTTGCTACTTTTTAATATGGTTCTTTCTCTAACCTGTACCTCCAAGAATGTCTATAGCTAAATTTAATAATCACACAACAAATACTTTAAAACTTCAGAAGTTTATTGCCCAGAATAGCTCACTTGGTGCAGTTAGAGGGTTGGGATTTTTTCCCCGGTACATGGAAATCAAGCAAAACAGTAGAAAATATATATGGGTAACAGTAAAATTAAAGCCCAGCCTAATAATAGCCCTTTATATCCACCAAGTTATACTTAAGAAAATGGTTAGCCAAACATAGAGAAGTAGAGCATCTGGAAGACAGAGCTTTTCATGTTACAGTATAGATTCTAAACAAATATGAAAGGCATTTTCTGTCCATATTGTTAATATTTTTTTCTTCGTAGTAACAAATTGAAAAAAGGTCTGTGTGGAAAAAAAGTAACTACTGCAAGACTTTCAAAACTCAGTTATCAGCTTATAGGTTGACAGTTACAGATAGCAGGACAAGGCACATGACAGAGTGTTTAAAATACACAGAGACTGATTAATATCTGAACACTAAAAGGAAATGGGAACTGAAACGCAAAATTCACAAAGATGACTTTTTGCATCCCCTCATCTGTATTCCATAAATATGCATTCAAGCATTTTACAGATTTTTCAGAGGAGAAGCTGAACACACCTAGAAAAGACTTAAGCGTTTTGCTTTGGGTTGCTTTGTTGTTGTTTTGGAGTTTTGGTTTGGTTTTTTGGTTTTGTTTTGTTTTTTAGGAAAGGGGATATGGAATAATCTAAATTATATTAAAATGCAGACACATTCCCTCGCTTGTTATTAGCGCCCAATAGACCCACTGCTGAAGGTTGAGTATGAGTAAGAATATGAAGAGCTTGCTGTTGCATCAAAACTTCCCCTCCTAGACCCACTGCGTGAGCCTGAACGTGAGCCAGAGCGAGAGCCAGAGCGAGATCCAGGTGCTGAGGAGACATTGTAGGGACTGGATATGCCTTTAGATGAAATGGAGGCTGCTTCCAAGAGTTTAAGCCCGGTGATGTCTTCCACCATTGACCGATTCATTGCATCTTTGTAGGATATTTTCAGCTTGGTCTTGGGACAGGTCAGAATTTTGGGATAGCTGTTAGTGTCTTGCAATTTCTGGGCAGCGCGACCATCAATCAATCCATTCCTAATGGCTTCTTCGGTACTTATTCTTCCACGCACTTCTGGGTCCACAAGACCTCCAGTGAGGTACTGGAATTCAAGGAACCGCTGCCCAGCCTCATAAGGCAACCATTTTTCCTTCACTGCTTCAGCTGCTGACATCCTCTTGCGCCCGCCCTTTATGCCTTCAAACCCTATGAAGGCCTTCTGGGCTGGTTTGAGCCGTGTGGCCATATCCTGATCAATGATGCCTTGACTGGCAGCTTCCTGAAGTGAAAGCCTCTGGCCTGTGGTAGGGCATATTATGCCCCCTGTGCAGGCTTGGGCTTCAAGTAACCGTTGCCCGGTGATGCTATCCACGATGCCCCGTTGTATAGCCTCTGAAATTGAGATTTTCTCCAAGTTTTCTGTGTCAAATATGGCTGCAATGGGACTGCACTCTTCTGGGGTCTCTGAGAAAGAACCACTCCTGATCAGTGAGGAAGAACTCCTGACGCTCAGCACGGTGGGAGACCGAGTCACCGACTCATGCCGAAACACCTCATCAGTGCCGTTACGGCAGGAAATCATGTCTGCAAACTGCGTCAGGCTTAAACTGCCAGAACGGTACTGGTCAAAAAACTTCCTCTCAACCAGACCTTTATCAATAGCATCTTGGATGTCATACTGGCTACCTGTTTTTCTGTCGACAAGGACTACTCTACTGCTACCATCTGATCCTGTAATAGTTATTTCCTCCCACTCACACTCCTGTTCAGCTAGTTCTGTATAGGTGTCATAATCTATAAGGCCTTTGCTGTACGCCTCCTGCACGGACATTTCCCTGTTTGTTTCTGGATCTACAATGACAACTCGGCGCTTCCTAAGGGTGTTCTTCTGCGAAGTGTGAACCACCTTCTTTTTCTCTCTCAGGGGTAGAAGGCAGAGTCCTGTTGCTTCATCCTTTATGCATCTTTCTTTCAGCTGCAAGTAGGTCAAGTTTTCCTCCGTGTTTGGATCAAAGAACCCCTTGGTGTCATCACTTGGATCACTAAGGATCTGGTTGAGCTCCTCATTGAAGTAGCCACGCTTGTACGCCGTCTCTACTGGCAAGCGGTAGCTCTCTTTGGGGTCAATGATTCCTCCAGTAGCAATCTGGGCCTCCAGCAAACGAATCCCATGGCCCCTCTCTATGAGCTCTTTGTTCATTGCTTGAAAGAGAGAAATGATGTTTCCAGTTTCTGGGTCTTTGTACCCAGTGACAGCTCTTTCAGCAGAGAGAAGTTTCTCTTTAAATTCAATTCCAACAAGGCCTCTTTTGTAAGCTTCCTCAACGGGCAGCCTCACATTGCTGACAGGATCCACTATGAACCCTGTGGCTGCCTGGGCTTCTAGGAGTTCAAGGGCTGTCCCTGGTCTAACCAAACCTATTTTCATAGCCTGGTAAATGCCAAGTTTCTCTTTAGTAGCCTCATTGTAGATACCTGCAATGCAGCTAGAGCCCTGAAGGAAATCAATAATTCTCTCGCTCACTTCTTCCACTGTAATTGCACCTCTTTCCAAGTCATTCCTTGTTGATTCCTTAATAATTCCAGCCTCGAGCAGTGCATCTGCTGAGACAGGCTGCCTGATCCCTTGGAATGACATACTCCTCTTCTGCACAGGAAGGAGAAGCAGACCAGTGTGTGGTTCAATCCTACATTTTTCCTTCAGCTGCATGTAAGTGACTGCTTTTTTGGTTGTGGGATCAATGAAGTTCTTTGCAGTGCCTTGGCAGTTGTTCAGGATCCTGTACAGGTCTTTGTCAATCAATCCACGGGATAAAGCTATATCTTTGGGTAGGAAAACGCTGTTGACAGGATCAACAATCCCTCCTACAGCCAGCTGGGCTTCAAGCAGACGAATTCCAGTTTCTCTGTCAACCAAGTTTTTCTTGATGGCTTCAGATACTGGCACGGTTTTGCCTGAGAAAGGATCTTTAAATCCGGTAATAGCCTTTTCTGCTGTATAGATTTGTTCTCTGTCATCGAAGTCAATCAGATCTCTGGCGATAGCACTGTCCACCGTTAATACCTCATTTCGGTGTGGGTCTATCACGCCTCCTGTTGCTGCCTGGGCTTCTAAAAGCAGGACTGCGTTTTCTCCTGTAAGCAGCTGATTCCGTTTGGCCTCAACAAAAGAGTACTTCTGTCTGGGTGAAAGAGACACCCCAGCAATAGCACCTGCCCCTTTGAGGTAGGGTTCAATGTCAGCTGTGACTTCTTCAACTGACCTCTGCCCCTTCAGCAGTTTATCCAGTGTGAGTTTGTCTATCAGTTGACACTCATACAGTTGCATTGCTGTAATCTTCTTCCGCAGCCCATTGAACAGCAACTTGGAGGCGTCAATGCAAAAGTCTTCCTCAGTTTGTGTAGATCTGTGGGACCCATATGGGCGTTGCTTGAGTTTCTCGATCTCTCTTTGCAGCCTGAGACGCTCAGACTCCAACTCCGACTGGTTTTTGACAGCGGTCTCTTCCAGTCGGCACCGGTATCTCTCCTCAATCCGTTTGATCTCCATCTGCAGCCTTTCAATCTCACTCCTCAGGGTGTTCTTTTCCCTCTCGCTCTTTTCTCTCTCACACTGGATCTTCCTTATGGATTCCTCTGTCCGGGAGTGCTGGCTCTTCCACTGATTGAGGTCATTCAGGATTTGTTGCTTCTCACTTTCCAGGCGTTGCTTCAAACGAGACTCTGATTCCAGGGTAACTTTCAAACGGTTCAGCTCCTCTTCTAATCTCTGCAGCCTGGCTTTGTCTTGCTCCAAAGCACTCATTTTTATCAGCAAGGTTTCCCTTTCTTGCATAATGTGACTATACTGATTTTTGGATTCTTGAATCCTGTTGGATGCCTAAAATTTTAAAGAAGAAATAAATGAAGAAAGGATGGTTAGAGTTTATGCTTGTTAGAGTTATGCTCTCCACTTACAGTGCTCTTCAGCCTGTCATTTAACCTGCAGCAAGCTGCCACTGGAAAACATTCTAGTCGCAGCAGTGCCTTACCCAAGACCATGGATACAAATAAACCAGTGAAGGTACACTGTCCCTTCACTGACAGTGTCTCTAGAACGGCCAGGGACTCCATTCTGTTACCCATAGCCTTGATTTTCTGGTGATATAGTTAGCTCTTTTTAATACTTCTCATGGTACACTTACACATACACAGAGCATTCAAGACTCATAAAGAGTCTGACACCCAGCAGATGTACCCTAGCATAGTCCTACTAACCTGGGAGAATTTGTATCAGCTAAGGTCTCATCATACATGGACAAAAAGGAAATATGGGACTAATTTTTCACTTTCCTATTAGTTTCACATGTTACTCCAAACAATTTTACCTGTGTTACTTTACATTTTAATTCACTTAATGTCTTCATATATGTATACACATACACAAACGCTTACAAGCATGTACATTTCTATGCAGTCCCTATTAAATGGAATACAAGTTTATATATTTGTAACACGTGCATATATATATGTACAGATGTCAGGTAACCCTAAATGTTAGTATTTTTAAAAAGTCAGTATTAAGATTTTTAAAATAAAGGGAAGAAAAACTGAATAAAGGAAAGAATACTTGAGAATGGGAATGAGGAAAGAAATATCAAGGGCAAGTATAGGAAAAAGCAAAGAAACATTTTCACAAGTGCTCACTTGTATATATTTAAACAGTAGCTCTTTGGACAAGAAATTAGGCAGAAGAATGAAATAGGAAAAAATGTTTTCTTTAACTTGTTTATGCTGTTTCCTCAAGTTTAAGAAATAAAGGCCAATAGTAGAATTTGAAAATGCCCTTACTAACTTAGGAACATAAATCCCCAGAACAGTCAATGAAATGTAGGCTTAAAGTACCTTAGATACACCTGACAATATAATCTTTAATCCTCACCTGCAGTCAACACCTTACCCAGCTAAGCAGCACTTTGACAGTTTGTTGGTTCTGGGATTTTTAGCTGGTTTAGTCTGTGATATCACTTGGGTCAGCCTCAAAGGACTGCTTTAACTCATCCTGGCTGAAATAGCCTGGGGAAGCACAGAGCCAGCAGGGTACAGTGGTATTCCATGTACTCTCATCTTCCCCTAGGATGCTTTGGTGGAGCCTGGCACAGACCCAGGTTTCCTCCTGGGGCAAGGGCTGAGGGCATGGCTCAGCCAGATGATAAGATAGCTTATGGCTCCCTAGCACAGCTCCCAGGGAGTAAAGAATCTACACAAGTGGCCAAATCTTGCCATTTTTGTTTAAAAATGAACCAGGAGAAGGGCCACAAAGGGGATATTAGTCACAAGTACAGTGAACTTAAAACAGCAAAGTGTGAATTAAGTTGATTCAAGTGGACACTGCAATAAATTATATATCTGAGAGACAGTAAAGCTGGGATCAAAATATGTGTGAATACCTCTAGTGCTTGCTTTTGGAATTTTTCAATTTCCTGTCTCAATTTTTCCCTTTCTTTCTGTAAATCATTAATCAACCCCTGAAGTTCCAGGGTTTGCTTGCTGCTTGTCTGAAGCTGATTCTTTAGTTCAGCAATGGCAGTATTTTTCTCATCAACTTCACTTCTGACCATTCTCAGGTCATCATACTCCAATCTAACATTTCGCAGCTCTTCCTCCAGTAGCAAGTGTTCCTTGGTTAGGTTCTCGGTGAGAGACTGAAGCCTTTCGATTTCTATTTTGCACTCATTCAAGTTTTTGCTTTTCTCCTCAGAGGTTTTCTGTAAGTGCTCGTATCGTAGGTGAGCCTGTTTTAATTGCTCCTGTTCTTGGACCAGCTGACGGCGTAAAGTCTCAATATCAGATGTGTATTTTCTGATCTCCTCCATGTATCTCTGCTTCTCTCTCACGTGACCATCTAATACTTCTCTTTGGTGTCTAAGGTCATCTTCGTTCCTCTTCTTTACAATAGACACTTCTTCTATCTGCTGTGTGAGATTAGTTATTTTAACTGACTGCTCTCTGAGAGATCTCCTCATGCCTTCTATTTCCTCCTCCAGTTTCTTCCTCCTGGACGTCTCCTCCATTATATTTTTATTCTGCCTGCAAAGTTCCTCCTCCAGCTTATGTTTCTGGATCTGCAAGTCTTTTACAGTGCTCTGGAACTTTGCACTTTCTTGATCCCTGCCTTTTTTCTCTTGTGAAACTCTTTCATAGTCAATTTTCAGTCTGGCCAGTTCCTGCTCTTGGATCCTCAGCTTGTTAATTGTCTCAGTAGCACTCGTGTTTGCTTTCTGCAGGTCAAACTGGACTCTCTTTAACTGACTGTTCTCATCCTCTAGTTCTTTCCTCTGACTTGTTTCTACATCCAACAACTTTCTCAACCTTTCGATCTCTTTGTTTCTTTCCTTAATGGTCTTAGAAGCATCATCAAGCGACTGTTTGTACCGCATGCTTTCATCAGAGTGCCTCTGAATAACTTGTTTTAGCTCAATCTCCAGCTGCTGTTTTTTCTGAGATAGCTCTGAGCCAGCTGCCTTCTGCTGCTGAGCATTCTCTTCTATTTTCCGTAGATTATCTGTTGTCTGACTTATTGTATTTTTCAGTCTCCTAATTTCCTCACACAAATTCCTATTTTCTCTCATGGCATTATCAAGCTGTGTTCTATAATTATTTGTGTCCTCTTCCTTTTGCAGGGTGACCTGGTGAATTGTGGTCTTTGTGATATTAATCTCAGTTTCATACTTGTTCTTTAAACTAATAATTTCCTCATCATAACTGTTCCTTACCTTAGCCAATTCATTTTCAAGTTCCCATCGGCTTTTAGCCTCTTCCTGAAGCTGAACCTTTAGCCTTTCCAGCTCCTTAGTTTTATCCTGAATAGTTGAGGCAGCCTCCTCAAGAGCCTGCTTGTATCTTGAGTTGTCTTCGCCACGAAGCTGAATGATCTGCTTCAGTTCCAGCTCTAACTGATGCTTTTGCTGTGACACCTCAGAACTGCAAGCCTTGTGCTGAAGAGCATCTTCTTCTGCCCTCCTCCGTTGATCTGTGGTTTGCAGAATGGCATCATTCAGCCTCACAATCTCATCCTTAAGGTCTCTGTTTTCTCTTGTCAGTCTGTCAACCTGGGCTCTGAGGCCTTTTGCATCATCATCCTTCTGTGCAGCTATCTGCTGGATTGTGGTCTTCTTAATATTAATTTCTGTTTCATACTTGTTCTTTAAATTACTCATCTCCTCGCTAAACTGGTTTCTTACCTTAGCCAGCTCATTTTCATATTCCCTCTTCCGTGTGCCTTCGTCCTGAAGAAGAACCCTTAATCTTTCTATCTCGTACTCCTTCTCCTTGATGACCTTCTCAGACTCTAACTTTTGCCAACCAAGGCTGTCTTTCTCGTTTTGCCTTGTTTTCTGCAGCTGGTCATAGTCATTCTTCTGCTGCTCATATCTATCCTCCAGCAACTTCCGCTTCCTTTTCTCATCTTCAATCTCATAAGTCAGCCTGGTTATTCTGTCATTTAGATCCTTTATTTGGGCATAGCATTTGTCCAGGTTTTGCTTAGCAGAATTTCCATCCATTTCAGCTTGTCTTTTCATCTCCTCCAAACTCATCAGCTTTGCCTTGAGCTGAGAAATGTCCATCTGGTACTTCTGCAGATTTTGCTCCAGGAATTTATGCTTGTTGCTTGTCTCTGAATTTGAATCCCTGGCAAGCCTGAGTTCTTCTTCCAGAAGTTCAATTTTGGTATTTTTCATCTGCAAAATGATAGCAGAAAAACAAATAAAAAACCCCACATAAATACTTGTAACAACTGTTTCAAAATCATCACATGCAATATAATATACATTTTTAACACTGACAACTTAAAAAGCATTTTTTCTCTGCTTCAATGACAGCTTAAAATCCTTTTTCATTTTATGTCATTAAGACAAATTCCAGAATCCTTATTTATTCAGAGTCAAACCTTATTCAGAAATCAGCATAATGACTTTCAGAGGGGAAATGGTGCTTGATGGGGGAGGGACATGCAATAGAGGTAGTAAAATCTGATATACCAGAAGTTCACCAGCAAAGTATTAAATAGCCTCATTTAGAGCCTCCACAATTTTCAAACAGGTGATTCACATTCCATATATGTGACCTCTTAAAGTGGCCTCTCTCTTCCCACTGAGCTGAATCAAATCAGGAGTTAGTCCATTTGAAACACTGCTGGTATGGCCTGAAATGAGGTGTGGCCCCTGAACCATAAGGAGCAAGTTTTCAGCACTGAGAACACTGTACTCTCACTGAGGCCAAGGCTCTGATGGGCAGAGAAGGACCCCTTGCGTGCTTTGATGAGCACCTCCTAATTACGAAGGCTAATGTTCTCCACCTCACACATGACCGTGGAGGTAACTTTGCAAGATACTGTACTCTCTCACAAAAGATGCATGAAACTGCTTATATGCCTCCTTCATGGGACACCACTGAGCTCAGGATTTAGTTTTGTGGACTGTTTTGCACTGTACTTAAGGAGAAAATCTTTGATCAGTGATAGCTTGCTAACCTGTGATAAAAATAGAAGGTAAAGAAAAGAAGAGTCAGATTACCTTCAAGTCCTCCATGCTCTTTAACATTTCACTTAAGAATCTGTAATAATCTCCTGATCTTGTAAGAAGCTCTATGTAGCGAGACTGAGCCTCACTAGCCTTGAAAGGAAAGAGAATTGTTAGCAGCTTGTATTACAGAGTTAGATATGAACATACCTATGTCTCAGATCATTTAAAGGACTCTAATCCACTTCAGAAAACATATCACTTGACAAAGTAAAAACGAAATTCTCCTCCTCACAAACTCACATGACTTTCTGGGGACACCAAATATATAATTTCTCCCTTCTGATAAACCCACACCTTCTTTTTCAACATTATTTTCCCCCACGGCTGCTGTAATATTAAATCCAAGGTTTCACCCTCTGGTTCATCATGCTCTTCCTGTCTGCCAGTCACAAGTAACCTAAGTTAAACTTTTAATAGTGGTTAATTCCCAGGTTGAAAGTGACTAAACCACTTGGGGCATGAATCTTACTTTCTCACAATATGTACACAACGGACATTGAATAGGAATGTGGTAAATTCCTGAGGGCTAATCCGCCTAAATGAGCCCAAGTACGATTTTACAGCACAGCAACTACTCTGCACTAATTCCTTGTGCTTACAGGCTTAGTACACACTGCCAATGTCAGTGCTATTTATTAGAATACAACTGTATATGACTCAAAATGGCTCAATGGAACAAATATATTAAAAGGATTGATGGGGAGGAAAGAAAGATACCTCTTGCAGAATCAGCACTGCAGGAGACTGAACCACGCTCTTCTTGATAGGTATGTTGAGCAATGTTTCTAATCCGGAACTGTAGGAAGCAACCTGTAGCTCATAATCCTGAAAAACAACAGGGAAAGGTAAGCCCATTTAGCAACTGCCAAGGAACTATCTGGGAATCTGGATATCCCAAAATGCAAGTAAAGTTTTGGGGTTGTTATGGTTTTGGGTTTTTTAATAAAAAGCTACGTTTTTCCCTTGTTTATATCTCTGGCCACGTACAGATGATCCTCTATCATTAACATAAGCTTATCGGTTCAAGTACCACTGCGAAGGGTCATGGAGGAGAATGACAAAGGGAAAAAGTGAAAAAACATTTTACAAAAAAGGGAAGATATGTGTTTCCGTTAATTGAGGACTTCCCAGAGGTGAAAAAGATTCACGGGAGCAAGTGGTCTAGGTACTTTGCCAGAAATAACTGTCTCTGCATCCCTTTCATATCACATACGCCACACCACATATATAGCAAGATCTTTGTCACAGAAAGTAAGATTGAGCTGGAGAAAGCATGGATTAAAGGTGACAAAAATGAAAAGACCACAATCGCTGTATATCTTCTTGGTTTTCATGGCTCTTGCACACCATTCCTCCTGCTAATCTGCATTTGTCTTGCCTCCTAGGCCAGACCTAATTGCTAAGCTACCAATCTGTTCTCTACTCCCTTTTTTTCTTTTTTTAACATGTGAGCTGGAAAGCTTAGCTAGGAGGCTTTGATTCTCCTGAAGAGAAGCTCTCACTGGTATCTCCTACATCACCCTGTGGTCTTCAGGTTGCAAGTAGACAAACTGCTTTCACTATATTTTGTACACACAGGTGCTTCACCCCAGCAATTTCTGCACACACACATCAGGGAGCCTGCCAGCAGATCAGAGACAACAGGATGCGCCTGACCATGAAAAACCATACCCCACAAAAACGCTGAAACCCAAGTACCTTAATTGCAGCTGAGCACTGATCTGCATGCTTGAGGAGCTCCTCAACTTTGTCTCTCTTCCCACAGATTTCACTGTGCAAGTTCTGTCAAGAAAAAAGTGAGCTGTGAAGTACTCCCTCAAGATTTGCCAGTATTTCCTCCTGTACATGTTGCCTCCCTCAGAAGGCACCTGCAGTATGAGACCACTGCAACCCCAGAAACTGAGACCTGACATGACCTGCTGTGCAGTTTTACAATGGTAAGCTCTCTGTGCATGACAAGGTGGTTCTCAGAAAGAACACCTAGCAACTGAACAACCCCTAGAGCTCGGGAGAGAGTTCCTTGACTTCAGCTTAGATGTATTTCCTCACTTTTTATTATTGTGCTATAATTTCTCCCATAAGTTGCACCATTATACAGTCCCTTAATTCAAAGCTGATGTGTAAAAGTGTCAGTGATCGTGTAGGAGCAAAAAACGGTCTTGTTCATAATCTGTAGCAGCGCTGACAGAAAGTAATGAGGATAATAATATTTCCTCTCTCCTGCCTTCTACACATGTGGAGTTTTTTTGTAACTTGCATACTTCATAATTCAAAACAGGCCACTGTATTGCAGGCTGCGTTGATACTGGTATTTTCTGAATAGCAAAACAAATACAAGTCCAGATAGTTGAAGACGACTCATTCAGGTGCTGCGTACCTTCTGATCATGTAGATATCTCATGATAGTGTTGCAGTCGCACAACTTCGTGGACTCGATAGAATCCTGCCTGCGCTTGGCATCGCAGATCCATTTGCACAGAGCCTGGTAGAGATCTCGGTAAGTTTTCAGCTGTTTGATCTGCCTTTCTAAATCCCACGATCTAGAAAACAACAGGGAAGACTGTCAAAATGGAAAGTACATTCTCTTTCTCTCTCTTTAAACGTTTTTCAGAAATAAGATACAGTAATAAACTAGGTCATGCTATAGGAAGCTCTAAAAGGAGAGTCTGAACAAAATTTTCAAATAAATGAGACTTGTACTAGTTAATAGTCACCCAACATGGGTTTTTAGTGCCTCATTTTTTATTAACTCTGCAATACCCAGACATTGGCACTTCCTGTCAACTAAGCAAGGGATGGATAAAACCTTGCAGTGGTAAGAATCAAGTTCACCGACTCCAGTACTCTTGTTCTCGACTTTCAGCAAAACAACTAGCAACTGATCAATTTTTATTAATAGGACTAGATTTTGTCCTGAAGTAAAAACAAAACAAAACATAACAAACCACACCCCAAAAAAAACCCCCCACAAACAATCAGAATACTCCTTCAGTTCAATAACGCATTGGAAAAAAATTGTTGAGATTTTTTTTACTTAATTTTTAGTGTTAATTTTTTAACCCTCAGGTATTGGGTATTCAGGAATAAGCAGGGTTGCTGCGTTTGAAGGGGAAAATGCTGACTGGAAGCATTTAATCCAAAGAACATTAGCAAGAATTTAAAAAAATTCATTAGAGTAACTCCTTAGCACCTAGATGATACATTTACATTAATAACTAAATTTTCCTGCTTCGTCTTACACAATCCCTTTTAAAGTATGTTCAAGCTATTCACAGTTGCTCTAGTGTTACTGCCCTGAAGTCATCATTTGTTCTCTGGAAGTGATGATTAGTGCACACCAATTCTTTTAGATTCACTGTTAAGATGATCTTAGTAGCAATAGCAATGTAAGGAACAAGCTATTAGGAAATATGATCAAACCTGTTATCTATCTGCTTATCAGCTCTCTGCCAGCGGTCTATTAGCTGGGTAACTTTGTCACAGAACTTTCCAATGTCCAGGTCATACAGGGTATATGACTGGCAAGACTGTGAGTGAATCTGAAGTGTTTTCTGCAGCTCGTTCTCCAGGGTGTTCAGTAGTGACTTTTTCATGTTTAGGTCTGCTTTCATTTTCTGGAGAAAAAACCAAAATGCTGTCATACATTTTATTCTTGAGAGGGTACTCAAATTTAGCGATCAACAGAATGCACAATATATTGGGATCTGAAGATTTTCCTTCTAACTCAGTAAGGTATGTACACTGATGACAGCTGGACTTAATATATCGAAAGTGAAACACCTACTTTGGTAAACAGAGTTTGGCCTAGGAATGTGTTTAAGGTTAGACTCACTCTTAAATAATTTTCTAAACAAAGCCCTCTGCTCTTATATGCTGTAGCTGATGTTTCAGTTTCTCAGAACTATGTAGAGCAGTAACCAAAAAAAAAAAAAGGAAAAAAAAAAAAGGAAGAGCCTGTCTTGCTTGTTCTTAGAAAAAATTGACTAGAAATTTTCATTGATGTATAAAAGATTCCTGAACTTGCAATGCTGTGGAATCAAGCCTCAGGATTGGCATATCTAGTTTTTAAATGTTATCTAAAAATATGCATAGATTTTTTTTCCTGTTTACATTTTTCTAAACATCTTCCACAGAGATGTTTGTTTACACACACACACTTGTTTGTGTGCACATATTTACATACTGTGGGGTATCACCAAATGCATACACTGTGCAGGCGGTGGTCTGCCTTGCATCCCCCAGTCACATGGATGACTTCATCCTTTGATAATAGCTTTTTTTTTTTTTTTGTGTAGCTCAAATTTACACCAGCTAAGAACAACTCCCAGCAACTGAACTGCAGCTCTCATTTATCAAGATAAAAGGTAACCTGGTTGTGCTCCATTTGTGCCACCTGCACACTTTTTCCCTACTACACCTGAATGAAAGAATGAAAGGGTCCCTGTTCTCCCAAAGGCATTCAGTGCATGATAGTACCAACTCAATGCCAGATAAAGACTGGTTCTGCAAGCCAACTTTGTGCTCAGCAAAGCAGTTATTCTTTGCCTTCACCCCTTGTACAGGATAGATAGTTCTCACTGTAAGATTTGAAATGGACTTCATGGCAAAACCAGGACACACATGATACTCAAATATATTTGTTACAACTAGATGACAAGGGCAATTAACAAGCCTTTTTGCAGGAAAGGAGCTATTGCCTTCAAATCTAGCTTCATAAGTGATACAAATAAACACAGATAATTTTGTACAGAAATGAATTATGGAGACCTTCCATGCCACTGGCTTTGCTTTGGGGGCAGCAACAACCAGGGGATGGAAGAAGTAGTAACCCATACATTCCTTCCAATAATTTGCAAAAGCATTGTATGTCTATGCCAAAAAATATGACAGGATCAGCATTTCCATCTCCTGTGGTTTCAGGGGGGGTTTCACCCAGCTCTACAGACCAGTGCTGGCAGCTATGAATTTTGCCTTCCTGTGTCCTTGGGTCTTGGCCTCTCACCTTCAGACAAGCCCGATAAGCCTCCACTTTATCAAGATCCAGAGGAACAGTCTCCTCTTCGGACAGCCTGACTTCAAAAACTCTGATCACATCTTCTGTTTGTAGAATAAGCTGGAGCAGACACCTCAGTGCATTCAAGCTAAAATAAATAATGCAAGACAAATCAGTTATGGACTGGGGCAGGAAAGGCGATATTTCTAATTAATTGAGGATCATTAGTTAAAGAGAATAAACAATACAGAAAACATTTCAGTGATATCCATGATTCTTTTTGTTTTTTTCTAATTCTTCCAGAAAAGAGAAGAAATTCACACAAGTGTCTGTTTCTACCCAAATGTACAACACTCGTAAGAAAGAAAGTGTAATTTTACACTACTGGTAACAAAAGGCAGGTTTCTGGACTAAGAATTATGGAAGAAAGTGAACAATTTATTGCTATAACCTCAGTTTTCTTACCTGTCTAAGTAGCCGGCAGAAACACCATTAATATTTTCCAGTTTTTGAAATAGGGCATTTATCTCTGACTGCAAGTACACATACTTTTCACAGCCTCTGAAGTTAGGCAGCAAGTCCTTATGCTTATTGAGGGTTTCAGCCATTATTTGGGAGTCATTCTGCACACCCTAAGGAAAGAGAATGCCTGATTTACACATTTTTGGTGGCTGAATGATCACTCTACAGCAGATATGCAGTTGGTCTCCTCATCCAAATAGTCTGCTGTTATGTAACCAGCTTGACTGAGGACCGAAGCAGTGCCTGAGCTTGCTTTCTTCAAGGTAAGTAACATTGGGCAGTTTCTTTTTTGCACAGTCCACAACAGGTAATACCTTTTTTTGAGCACCTTGGCCACTCTGAAACTCCGCTCCGTTGAAAGCGGAGTGCTTTACTGCCAGCTGCCTACTGCACTCAGTAGACATGCCAAGGTCCTTCTGCTCTTAAAACCTTTGCAACCTCATTGCCTCAGGGGAATTTATCATATACTGAACCTGCTCTATTTTCTAACTAATCTTCTCTCTCTAGTCTCCTTCAAATCTTAAGAACTGGGAGAGGGAGAGAATTTGTAAGCCTCATCTATCCACTCTGCATCCCTATGGACAGCACTTCAGAGGTAGGTGGTAAAGTGGAGTTTATGCAAAAGGATATTAATAGTGCTTTAACCTGGATGAGGCTTAACATGAGCTCATGTCCATGTGACATCAGGTTTTCCGTTTTCTTTGCTTGAACAGAATTTGACTTCTAAAATCCACCAGTCAACTTTTTCTACTTAGGAGCTAAACTCCAGTCCAAATCACCAGTTGAAAATTTTCTGCACAGGATGTGTGTCTTTCCCAGATGATCAGAAACACAACTGCAGCATGCTTTGCAGCACAGAGTCATACTGAGCTTGAGATTCTCGAAGAAAAACATCCAGTTACCTCTAAATCCTTTATTCTGACTGAAAAGTCATGTACAGCCCCTTGATCCACTCCAAGAGGAGCTCTTTGAACCATCTGAATCTCAGAAGCTTCAATCTGACGCCGAAGTTTCTGAAGCTCCATCAGCAGCCAGGCCTCCTGCTTCTCATGTTCTCGGTTTCTCTCATTAACAATAATGGTGTTTGAGGAACCCACAGGACAGGTCTCAGTCGGGACCACTGTAGAATGAATTGGATAAATGTCAACTGCCAGAGAACTGAGCACCTACATATAGAAAGCCAATGCAGTGCCAAAGTGACCTAAGCACTGATTTGATCTGTAGACCTGTGAACAGGCAGAAGATCTGGGCCCTTACACAGCCATTTCAAGTAATGCAATCTCCCCTTTACAA
This sequence comes from Phalacrocorax carbo, assembly GCF_963921805.1. Lineage (NCBI taxonomy): Eukaryota > Metazoa > Chordata > Aves > Suliformes > Phalacrocoracidae > Phalacrocorax > Phalacrocorax carbo. Next base: position 95,212,559 of record NC_087514.1, on the reverse strand, counting down.
AAAGCGAAACTTGTTTCCTTGAATGCAGCAGTGATATTTTGCTTCCTAATAACTGAAAACATATCAGATGGAATAAATTACTCTCATTTTTCCCAGCAAGTCCCATGAACTTCAGAGGACTATTCCCAGATTCACATCAAAGGAAGGAAGAAAACATACTCCTCTGCGTATGGCCAGTTTTGTTATGTTGGGAGACAGCAGTACAATTCTTGAACATGTTTCCATTCATATGTTTATGAGCACATTTCCACACAAAAAGAATGATGTACCACCACCCCCCAAACAAAGAAATCCAAGCAGTACAATCTCTACAAAAAACAGGAGGACAACAAACCTATTTGTGGCTGTCGTGGTTGATTGGGTAGTTGTATAATCAAGGTCTGGTAGTGCTTCTGAGCATCAGTGAACTGAGTCTGGATCTTTCGTTTGTCTTCATCGCCAAACATCTCTGAGCCTTGGCTGTTCCTTAGGAATTCTTGATAATGGATCTCCAGGTCAGTTATTATTTTTTGGTAATCTTCCTTGCGCATTGTTTTCAGCTGAAATGAGGAAGAAGAGAATTTTGAAAAAAGAAGCGATTGGGAAACCTTTATAACTAGTTAATCATTAAGGAATAAACTAATACACGTATAGAAAAACAAAAAAAACAAAAACAAAGGAATCGCATTTTAGAATAAAATCTACCCAGGCTGCCTCTGAAAGTATGGTGTTAGAAGTGCCCTTTGAGCTAATCAGTTCTTGTTATAACTATTTCATAACTTAAGAATAGTTCAAAATTCTACATCTTACTCTGCCTATCCATCCCCTTGCATAGTGGGAACAAGTACAAGTATGTAATAAATCCCCTTAGCTAATCTTCCTGTTTATCCATGTTATGTTTGAATGTGAAAGTATTTTCCTTCTCCTTTGATAAAACAAGAACTTTCACGTGTAACTGTGCAACCCAGAAAAAGGAAGGCCCATGGGTTTGCAGAACATACATCTGCACAGGACACAGCAAGCACTGTTTGGGACAGCAGAGGTCAGGTTATGAATGTCCCTGGTCTATGGGTAGGGCCAGCTGGAGTCTTACCTTGGCAATAGTCATCGCTCTGATCTTCTCAATGTCAATCATGCAATAATGCCAAGATACCAGGCTCTTCATGTTGATATACAGCTGGTTCCACAAAGCTAAAATAGCTTCATAGTACTGCTCAATTCTGAGATGAGAGAAAAAATTTCATGATCAAAACATGTGTGTCCTTGTAGCATAGCTACAAAACATCCCAAGAAACATCCACTGGATGTGGAGTGCATTAAGGCTTGTTCTCTACTAGAAAAAACCTTGGAAATTAATTTATCCATGACTTTCATTATTAGAGATGATAAAAACCTTGTAAAAGTTAAGATTTAAATATTTTTAGATCCCCAGTAAGTTTCACTGAAGTGAATTTCCTCAAGTCAAGGGTCTAGTCTTTAATCCCCTGCCCTTATGGGGGTGGGGGGGAGCGGGGGGAAGGCACTATGATCATGGCACAGACCAGATTTTGTGGGTGGTTGCTATTTTGAGTGAACTATTCTATCTACTCCCAGGTGTAGGTGTCCAATCCCAGGCAGCAACTCACTTGGTAGCAAGATCCACTGCTAATGGATTGGGAGGTGGGATGATAAGACTAACAGATGGCACCAGCATATCCACTCCTCCGGGGCCGGTTACCAGCCATTTGCTGCGCTCGTTATTGTCCTTCAGGATACATTCATCTCCTTTGCGCACTGTTTTCTGTAAGGAACACAATGTTTTTTCTTTAGTTAAGTAAGATGGGGTTTCTAGGAGAGACAGACAAGAAAGATCCATCTAGATCACAGAAGTGGGAGTGTTTCCCAGCTGCCAGGTCTGGGTGTGCATCTTGGCTTCATTCTGGAGCAAGAGATCAGTACAAATCAACCCCTTGTCCCTGAATCTGGTTTCCATGTGAAGAAAACCCAAGAAAACCAAGTGGGAGCCACAGAACACTCTGAGCAGTTGCCAGTCCAGTCAATCATCAGACCTGGGGCTTGCCATGACAAACATGAAAGGCTGAGTGCAGACACATGGCTGCAGTAAGCTACGCAACCATGTATGGCTGTAAGCCAGTGAGCTGGAGGCATAAGGATGCTTAGCGCTGCATCTGTATTTGCGAAGGGACTGGGAACAAGGGTGGCAGAGCTAGATCCACTAGCTCCAAACACCAGAAATCCTGGCACCCTGTGGCCATGGGTGTGGCCACAGTGGAGGTTACAACCCACTCACATCCAAGAGGGGGAAGGTCTTCCTGTCATTTATCCTAAAGGGACTCTTTCCTTCAATTACACCTCTACAGCCAGCAAATAGATTTTTCACAGAACTAGTAAAAGGCCACAGGCTTTGCATTGACCTGAGCATGCAGGGGCTCCAGGCTTGTCTGGGCTTACCATCACCTGAGAAGACTTTAGCATGCTTAACTCCAAGAGCAATTGCCAAGCAGTCAGGTAACCGTTGCCTGAATTTGTTTAGCTTTGCTTATAGGAACAATAAGTAGTTACTCTGTGTGGGCTGAACTTCTGTGACTCTGGAATAAAATGTGGTATGGAAGATCACAGACACAGAGTGGATAGCAGAAACCCCAGACTGTAAACACAAATCACAGTCCAATTACTGGTCACTGCAGGATTGCAACCTAGTGAATCAGGTATAACAGGTGGAACAGGTAGAGTTTTACAGATAACAGAATAGGAAAACTGTGTCATTGGGAACTGGTGAAGAGAAAGAGCAAATAATCAGAAAATGCAGCTAAGCAGACTGTTACGAACAAAAAATACAGAAACCCAGGCAGCCCCAATACTGAGGAGGAAGAAACCAGCACCATCAATTTCATACTCCATCCAGCAAAAAACTTGGTATACCAATGACTCATTGTACATTCCCTCACCTTTTCTTAAATGAAGTGTTGACCTGAAGACCCAGAAGGACACTGGAAGGGTAAGCAATCACCAGAAGAAAGGGACAGATGCTGGCAAGCATCTGTGTTACAATCTTTACCCCATTATTGATGAGACTTTTCTGTGCTAATTTGTATTATTAATATTTACGCTATTTAATGGACTAATAATAACAATTTTGACTAAACTTATTAATCCACCAGAACCTAGCTTGTTCATTCATAGTTCCATGAAAGTCAGAGCTTTTTTTGTAAAAGAAATTTAAATGCTGACCAAAAGCAGACAAAGGGGTTACAAAAGGGTTATCAGCTCAACAGTAAATCATTTGCTATGTTCTAGTTTACATGATGTTCATTATCAGACAAAAAGGAACACAGTACCAGATCTTGTTTGTAGTCACACAGAGCCTTGAGGATAATGGGCTTGTTACTCCGGTAGTCTGGGTTACGTGGCTTCAGCTGCACAATCTTCTTGGATTTATTCACCAAACTCTGCACTTGCCTCTTGTATTCAAGAATTCTCTCCCGTTCATTCTGCAAAGATTAAATGTATGTTAAAAATTAATTCTAAAAAGAAATTACATTTAGTTCCTACTGTTGTATTAAGAGAGGGATACATCTGGAGCTCACTGTAGGAAAAACTTCCTTTAGCTCCAGCTCTGGCAAGCTGCAAAGTTTGCAAAACTTGCAGATCAGGTTTGCATACAGATCTGCCATGCAGTTAAAGTGAGATGTAAAAAACATAGGAATAAATGGAAAGAATCTATTATAACATGAATGCTAACCAAAGGAAAAAAAAATATTAACTCCACTCTCAAGCCTGACTTCATCAACGGCCCTTTTATATCACTGACTATTTTTGCTCCAGTACATTCAATTTGGATTTGTAGGACCTAACTCATGATGAGCAAATAGCTAAGACAGCTATAAGTTAATACCTTTCAGAGAAACTGCAGTATTATAAAGTGGCATGACGAATCATTTATTAAATGTACTAATCCTTTGAGGCAAAATTTATTCTATCACCTCTGAATGAAAATCTTTCCTTTTCTTAATTTGTTAGCACATCAGAAACTTGTGAATTTTTTGGGCTCAATCCAGATTTAAAAAGAAATCAGCTCCCAAACAGTATTACACAAATTAAAATAACACTGATCTGTTTGTAGGCTAATCTGTGTGTATTTCTAAAAAATGGGCAGGAATATACCAACATCTTTGCACGTTCAGACAGCACTGTATATAAACATTGCAGTACACCTGGGTTTACATTTGATATCTGAAGAGGGCAACTGATTTCCAAGGAAAGCAGAACATAACCTGTGAGATGTGTTTGACAGTACCTCCAGCTCTTTGATCTGCTCCAGTAAAGATTGCAGGGACATGCTCTTATCACAGATGAACTTCTTTCTGATGGAGTCTTGTAAGTTCTTCAGGTAGCACTCTGTGGCTTGGGCCTCTTCAAAGAACTACAGGAGAAAAGTTGTGACTTCAGTTTTACACAGCTCTTAAAAATGTCTGCTAAAAGTCAGTGGATTCCTTTCATGAGAAATCCCAGTTCACATCTGGCAGAATGGTAGAATTTACAATATGGCAACACTGTGTTATGCGTAACTGTGCACGGATTTAGAAAGATTCTGGTACAGAAAAGAATGTATGTGTGATAGGATTCACTCTTCTAACAAAAGTAGTGTGAATTCTCCACATCACTACTCACCTGAAAGTAAGCCGCATTCTCTTTCAGATGAACATCAATGCATTTGGTGATCTGAAGAATCCAGCTCCACTGAGTTTGTAATGTATCCATGTAGGCCTAACAAAAATAGTAATGTACAGAACCCAAAACACCACACTGATCTCTCTCCCATACCAAGACTCAAGAAAAATTATTTACACTCCACATAAATGCAAATTAAAAATCTGCTAAAACAAATCCATGCACACCAGAATAACGTAGTTCATGCAAATAGTTCCCCGACTTCTAAGCACCTACCTAACTGAAAAGAGTTAAATACCTGCTTGTGCGATGCAGAGACAAATTTCTTCATGACTTGAATTTTGTTTGATTGGCATAAAGCCTGATGTGCATGATCTTCATCTTGTGTATGCCCCTTTCAGGGGTGAAATGCACAAACAGTAGTGCAAATACAATATTTCAACTGCAAATTGTCATGTTCTCCTTCTTCCAAGGAACACTGTCAAACATATTTTTTTATGATGGCTATTTTTAAATCCAAAATTCTCAAGTAGTCCTCATGTATATTCTTTAGAAAATTGCACACAACTTTTACTTCACTGCTGGAGCTTACAAGGATCTTTCCTTCAAGGCACAAACTGACCACAGAAGAAATAGGAATGGTGATTTTACAAAACATGATAGCAGTTAACAAGTAAATACCCTGAAAAGCAGAAAGGACTATTTTTTTTCCTATTAGTTTCTTTCCATTTCAGGGTTCTTACGCACTCTTAAAACTGTAACAACTACACCCTTTTCCTAATAAATTCAGATTTTGCAAACTGTTGCAGCTTTTGTAATTGAAAGGTAAATGTACCCCAAGCTGTGAAAGCAAAAATGTCTTGGCTAAGCTGTAGAAATGCACTATGAATTTCAGTTGCAGAAAGTATTTGCACCTGGATTAAATATAAACCCTCAACAAAGGGTGTGGCTTTTTTTAAAACATGCCTACTAAGATAGCAGAAGAACAATGACATGCCTTCCTACCATAAATTCTGCTGCACTGTAGTCAACTCAAACAAGACACAGCAATTTCCATACACTCAGGCAACTCCTTAAGCCTCGTATTAATTTTTACGTGCTTCTATCATCAAATTTGATAGCAATGAGAGCTCTCCCCATAGCTCTTAGAAACCTGCCATTGCTGTGGCCAGGTTTGTAGAGGAAGGCAGTAACATTTATTAGTGCAGCTCATACAGCTGAATAAAAATGGACATGATTTTTGGCAGGCAAACCCTTCTCAGGTCCAAAGGCAGCATTTCATTTGCTGACTTTCACTGGCACCTTTTCCCATGTAACAACTAAAGGAGCAAGTGAAATCACAAAAAGTCTAACTCACCTCAATTTTGTCTGAAGCAGGGTGCTGGTTGAGCACTAGCTGGTCACTTTCTTGCTTTAGCTTGTTGAGCTCTTTTTCTTTAAGCTCCAGTTCACTCATGCGTTTCTAAACAACCAAAACACAGCCTTAAACAAGCCCCCAAATGTATGCTGCACATGATGCTTTACTTGAAAATTTTTCACATAGTTGTGATAATGTACAATTATCCCTGCTAACGCTACCTAATAATTCTATTCAGAGTACTGACATTAATTACGAAGACAGTAGAATCAAGAAGGTACAATCATCTCATCTCAGTTCTAGTCTCTAGACTTGCTGCTTCACAGAGCAAAGCACCCATTGTCCTGCCTTTCCTAGGAATGATGGAAGCAAAAATGACTGCATCCTGCAACACCCAGAGCAATGGAACTAAAAAAAAAGTACCTTCTTAAGAGTGTGAACTTTCATGCCTTTTCTAATTTCAAATTTCTAATCAGCTCCAATATTGGTTATAGAAATGCACATGCTCAATTTCCCTACATACCCACAAAAGACAAGGAGCAGTGCAAACTACCTCTAGCGTGCTCAACGTGCTGCTGGCAAAACCATCAGAGGAAGAGAGAGCAGTTCTCTCTGGTATAGCTCTACTTCCTGGTGACAGACATCACGGCCAAATATAGGGACACCATAACTCCCAAGCAGTCCTAACAGGGAGAATTAAAATGCTTGATTCAAGTCCCTTAGTTTAGCATGCCAAGGTAATGACTGTGTGCACAAGCTACATGCGATTACTAGTCCACAGTGGACTGTACTGATAAAGCCAACTTCCAAGGTTAAAAGAAACCATGACAACTGGTTAAATGGGAGCACAATATTCCAACAGATGTCCAATCTTCACTGCAAAGGTTGACACACAGTGCTTAATCCAAAAGTGTTGATAAAAATCCCCAGGAAATTCTAAAGAGTGAAGAAATGTCCGCTCTGTGATCAGTCCCCCTGAGCGAGGCTGTTCCTCCCTCACTATCCCGAAAGAGAGCCCGTGGAAAGCATAGGGAGGTTGAGCTGTCTTACAGAGAAGGCCTCCTGCTTCCTGGCAATGTCAGTGTTCCTGTCACTCCAGTCATAGAGAAGCTCCTCTTCCTCACAGTCATTGATCCACATGATCTCCCTGCTGGTGGCTTGGATGAGGTTCTGGAATTGACGGAGCTGATCCATTCTCTCAAAGGAGTATTTCTGCAAGGAATTCCAGAATTGAGAAGCCATAATAACAGAAATGCCTGTGCTGGGTGGAGAGGGGGAAGCCAAGACCACAGTATGTCCTTTTTTTAAAAAAAAAAAAAAACCAAAAAAAAACCCAAAACAACCAAAACTAAAATAACAGTAAACATCACATATTTATAAAACCTGTTGGCAATGGACTGAAGATAATGCGCCTGGGTTTACGGAACTATGAAACTTGCTGGCAGTGGACAGTGGACAACATGGCTGGATTTATAGAACAATGGGAACTTGAAGTCAGCAGCTTCCAAAAGTAATTTCAAACACAAGCGTAGTAGACATGTAAGCAGGTAAGCAAAAAGGCATAGGAAAATACAAGAAGTGCCAGAACATTTAACATTACTTTTACTTGCGTTTGCTGCTCATAGTACATCTTTGATGTTGCAGTAGCACCTTTTGCACAGGTGACACTTCATGAAAAGATTCCTTCACTGTCCTCACATCATAATACACAACCTGTTGCTTGAAACGTGTACAGGAGTCAGCTTCCAATCCCAAGGGTTAAATCTACCCTTTGCACAAGATTCTCACTTTATTTAACATGAAGATCCAAACCAGAGAAGATGCGCAGCCCTACACAGAATTTGGTTCTATTCCCACCTTTGAGTAACTTTTTAAGCTTCATATATAGACTAACTTCATCGCTACATTTACTCCCATTAAGGAGGTAGAGCTCTACTCTTCACCTGCTTAATGCCCAACTCCCTTCCACAGGTGCAAACAAGAGACCTCCTTGTGAGGGTAAGTCAGGTATACACCAGGGAATGAATCAACCTCAGGTTCGTGACTTCAGCTGAACCTTACAGAAACTACAAAGTACCGTCAGTTTACTGCTGAACAGAATTATTTAAATATGTATCTGTTGCTCTGTTGAAACCTGAAGTGTCCCTTGACTATCATCACACCGGTATTAATAACACAAGAAGAGCATTAATCACAGAGCTTATCAGACATGAACACATCTCATGCTCACCAGCAATCCTTCGTATTCTTCCTCCAGCTGATGAACCGCAGCCTTCTCCCGCTGAAACAGACAGCAAATATTTAGTGAGCCTTTTACAAGTTGCCTATTTGCTGATATTTCCTTTAAAGTGTCAGTATCATGTTATGACTCCAGGTGGTAACTTGGAAATGGCTGCAAGAACAACTGGAGGACCACAAGAAGTATAAAACTAAGGCTTGGACAAACTTACTTCCCTCAGGGATGATTAGTACATTAGCAAGGTTGCACATAACCCCTGTAATACCTAAACAGCTCCTGAAACTTGATCTCTTTCTGTACTAAACTCCTAGAGAGCTGTGGGGAAACAGCTAGTCCTAGAGCTAGCTTTGGAGATTATGAAGTAGCATAAACTACGATGTGACCAGGTGGTTCCAATTTTTATTCCCATTTCTCCGACTGGGAACCTGCACAACCTTGGAACTGGCATTCCACAGGGCCAGACTATCACCTTTCCTATTTGAAGCAGAAGGGAAAAGGGAGTAACACCCCCTCTACTCTTCAGCGTAACTGAGAGATCAGAGCTCCAGAATGGAGTGCGTTTTCTTTAGATCCATCTCTCTCTCTTCCTGTCTATGTGAGCAATTAACAGAAAAGTAGAATGGGAATTAAATATGCCTCCTCTCCCCTATACCTAGCTGCTGGCCTGACAGGAGAGGAGCTTAACCACTGCATTTTCAGTGTCCTCTTTGTTCCAATCACAAATCCAGAGAGGAACAGAAACCTCAGAGGGGCAAAAAAAAAGAAAAGTAGTTTCCACAAAGAAGCCCACACCTAAGAAAAGCCCTAAGCTCAGCCCAGAATTTGGGCATTTTTCACAGAAATTCCCTCATTACTCAAGGCTGTATCTAAGCACTCTTACCCATCTTATTGGTCTAATATAGCTAGACAGAAAGTGAGAATAATCGTTCTTAGCCATTCTTCTCATGAAAAATGTTGCAATGTTTATTTGCCAGTCTTCGTACACAACAACAAGATGTTAAATAGCTACTAATTTTTCATTTTAAAATGCTGGGGAAGGCAGTGGAACACAATAATAAAATAATAAATATTAGGGTTGAACGTGGTTGCTATCATGACACCAGTGCTTTCTGAAGAGAAGCTGAACTATTCAGCATTCTTTTTTGTAGTGGAACACTAGCGAGCCAATAATGTAAATCTAGACTAAGCAGCATGTAAGGGAAGACGGTAACTACCAGATCTGTTTTGACTTTGTCCAGGTGCCAGCGATAGTCTCCAATGGCATTGTGAGTCCTCCTATGGTCACCAATTTGTTGCTCGATGGATGCTGCATCAAACCCCCATTTCACCAGCTCCATTTCAGCCTAGAAGAAAGATACAATATTTGTACTTTCATTTCCAACCTTATTATCTAAATCGGAGCATAAAGGAATCGAACTGAAGGAAACATAACTGTGTAGTATAGTACAGAGTAACACTGAACTAATGGGAGTTCAGAATAGGGGGTACAATTTCTTAAAACTGTTGTCACTTAAACTGTGTGACAGGCTCCCAAAGTAGAAGAACAAAGTAGGGAAAATATTTAAGTTGCTTAAAATTAGGCTAGATGAAGCACGCTCAGTGGTGTATTTTCATGTTTTCTTTGGCCCACAGTGTTCTTTTATGTCTAGAGTAGAGTTATATTCTTATCACTCTGAAAACAAATTATGACTTTATCAAACAATGCTATTCATGCAATGAATTGCATCGACCCAGAGTCAAGTTCTTTAGTCCAGTACACTACATTTCCATTTTAATTATGCTCATGTAAACTCCAATAACTTCAGTTAAATGCAGTCAAACTAAATGAAAAAAAAAAAACAGATGATAAACTGAAATTATTATAGAATGTGTTGCTTGTCTTGCATTTTGAAACATTCATTGGACGATGCCGAGTGAAAATCTCTAGCAAGAGCCTTTTAAAAACAGTAATACACCTGGATAATTACTAACTTGAAAACTATCTGACTGCAGTTCTTTATTTCATCATTTTCAAATACTAAAAGCCACTGAATTCACAATTCAGCTCCTCAAACTCCAAATCATCTTTTATGCTAAGACAGACTCCGTGCCTGTCTGAATGCCTGTCTGCGCATGTGCACAGTAAAGAAATAGGTATCTTAATCTTGGTTTGGGACTGAATTTGGTAGTTACTAGCCTGGAGCCAAATCTCTATGACTCAACAGATGACAATAAAGCCCAAACCATGCTCTAGCATAGGGATTCAGAGGCAGTGTTGAAAATGATCCAAGAAACAAAACCATTTGCATTCAGCCATCTAAAAGTTACAGGACTTTGACCCTTCTTGTTATATTTAAACAGTCTAAAGAATCTGTAGCAATAGTGGCAGTCCTGGCTGGCTGCCATAACACGAACAAAGGCTGTCTGGATTTCACTGCACTTTCCCCCTAATTCTGCAGTGGAAATTTGAACAACCTTCCTACCACCTGATTCTCCTGTCAGCAAACCATCCACACAGAAAACACAGAAACACCAGCAGAGAACCACAGCTGCTTTTTCCCACATCTCACCATGTTACTAAGGGAAACATTATCCTGGTCCCAATGTGAGCAGGTGATGAGACACAGCAAGGCATGGTGGGAAGAAGAGGCATGGTGGAAAGTTCAAATTAATTTTTCCCTAAAAAATCTCAAAAGCTGAACAGGGAACTAAGTTCTTACTGGCCCCACCCCAAGCTTTGCATTAGGGATTGAAGAAGGTAGAGCAAGCAAACCTTTTACTTTCACAGGAGCTTTTGTATGGGAACACAGTTATAAAGCACTTGCTTATACATCCTGTGCTTAGCAAGGGGTGTCTGGGCTGGGTGTCACGTGGCATCTTTGGGAGGTGCAGCATGTTCACGGTCTTTCATCACTGGAAACATGCCCAGTGTCTGTCCCACATCACTCCTCAAATCATGGCAGGTCTGACAATTAGCCTACTCTCCCACAGTGTCTGTAGAGCAATCATATCTGCTGTTGCTCTCCTGGCACGATGCTTATAGACGCTACCACTCAAGGGGTGCATCTCCACTTCCCCTTCTTCCTGTAGAACATGCTGTGCTATGGGAGGGCTCTGAAAGACTTGACTATGAATAGCACTCACATAAAAGTATGGGAACTGTACAGAGCTCTAATCTGGTTTGCATAGCAGCCACCTGGCAAACACCACATGCAGATAACAATGGCAGGACCACTAAGCAACAGCCTAATAGAGAGAAAAATAATGCAATTTCAATCTACAAGGAGTGTGCAAAGTATAACTTCAGCCAACTTGTTCCATCCTCCCTACTGGTCTCTCAGAAAGGGCTCTCCAGCCACAAACACACAACTTGTACTTCAGCAGTAGAAAAACAGGCTGTTTTTGTGTTTTCTGCTCCAGGTTACATCATCAACAGCTGTGCATAGGCAAATTTATTCTGCACATGCAACAGATACACACAAAAATGCTGAAGCTGCTATTTCAGCAGCAACTTCTGGAAGTCAAGTCCTGTGGCAATCAGCTCTACCTTCTGGCTCCCACTGTGATAAGGAGAGATTAGAGGGGGAGAACAACTGTAAAATACTGGTCAATGGTTAAGTCTGTGAAGCTGGTCCTATCTGTGTAAAGGGTTAAGATAAATATGAACCATAAAGGAAACCTGTGGAAGGAAGGAAGGAAATATTGAGCATAATAATCTAGCGCAAACATGCCGATGCCTTTTGTTACGGTAACAGCTGTGTCTCATTTAGCTTTCAAATCTAACTTCCACACTTTTTCCTCTGCAAAAGAAGACCCTAAATTCATGTTCATATTTCAGTGGAAACTCACTACATGTACAATACTGCAATTAAAAAAAAATTTAAAAAGGAACTTGGAATAGTATATGAGCATCCATGCGTACCTTTAATTTTCTGCTGGCACCCAAAACATTACTGCATGCAAGGTGATGTTCATAAATACCAGGTCTTAGCATTGTCTCTGGGTTTTGCACAGACTTACCTTCTGCTGTCTCATCCAGTTTAAACATTCACTTGTGACACGTTTCGTGTACTCATCCCAGCCTGAGCCACTCTGAGAGGAGTAGCAACCACCGCCTTTGGAGCTGGCCCTCCTGGCACGGGGAACACTGATGGCTTTGTACAGGGCACGCATTTGCTCTTGAAGTTGAAGCAGCCTGAAAGGGAAGGAACTAGTTACTGAGTATGAGGAAAACAACCAGAAAACATGGAAACAATGCAATTAATCTCTCCCACTGGACTGTCAAGTATTCAAAACAAAGTGCTGAAAGCACAGACTGTGGAAAAAAACATATTGACTAAAATTTCATGGGGACAACCAAGGTGTGACATCCTATAAGAAATGTATTACTGCAAGACCCTCTCCATGTTAGCGTGCCCCGAACAAAACTGATGATTTCTGTCACATCCTGCAACACCAGGGGAGGGTGAGCACTTGAGACACCACAAACTCGTATCAGCCACATTCCCTCCCCCAGCCCTTCCCTGGCCATACCTTTTCTGATACATTTCACAGGGTTGGCCCATCTGCCTCATCTCTCTGATCAGCCCATCCAGGATATCCATTTGGTCATTTGCCTGCGCAAAACACTCTTCCAGATCTCTGTTCCCTCTAATCTGGACACCATCTCCATATTTCAGTTCCTGGGTGGGGAGAGAGAGAGATGGGAGATTAAATTATTTATTCACCACCTAAGCTTCAGCTTGGTTGTTTTAAAAGAGATGTTATGAGGACCAATTATTTTTAAGAAGCATGATAGATTTCAACTGCTGGGTCTCTGATTGCCAGTTTTAACTGGCAGAAGGCCAATCAACAAAGGATCCAGAGTCATTGGAAAGTCCTTATTACAAATCAAATATAAAATATAAAATAAAATTATTACAACATAATACCAACCAAACCTTTCCACAAAGAACATCATATCCTGACTGATGTTTATTTCAGCAGAATCAAGGCTTCACACAGTGTGCGAAGTTTTTAAGACCTTATGCTTTGGTGTTTAGAGGGCAAGAAGCAAACGCTCTGTCCTAGTAAGAGTTGGTGGATACTGCTTCTGATTTTTCAGAAATTTCCCTGAGCTTGTAAGACTTACAGACATTGCTCCTCCCCTGCAAAAATACAGACTGCGCCCTGTCTGCCTGCAACCAGCTCCATGCCCAGCCACATTTGCATCCCATCTTATCACCCAGTCTAGGCAAATTCACCACAGGCCCTCCCAGTGCGGTGGACCACAGTATGGTCACGGTGCCTTGAGCAGGAAGATGCAACTTTTTGATTTCGTCCCACACTGACACAGCCATGCTGAACAAAACATAACCCAGCTGTGACTTGATTTTGAAATAAAACATTGATGGACCTCATTACTTTGTCCCTCAGAAAGAAAAGAAAAAAAAAAAAGTAAGCAATGCATGTTGTGGCACCAAGCTGGAACTAAACATCACTTTCTTTTAACTCCACTGGAATAATATTAATCCTTAACAAGAGGCAGTATTTACTCTGGCATTGATTTTTATATAAACATGCTCACACATGCTGTATCTCTGAAAAGGAAATTAACTACTACCCACAGGGTTCATTCCTGAACTAATTTTCTGTCCACAGAGGGTCAAAAGTGTGTATTAAATCACATCTACTGCCAGAACCGCAAATGGATTTTGGATCTTAGTAGCCTCAACAGAGGACACATTCACCACCCTGCACCTCCTCTGACTTCAGCTGGAACAGAGGACATCCCATGTCCGCTAGGACTGAATCAATGAGTAACCCACCCCCAGGCACTATGTGTTTATATCAGTGTAGTGTACAGTAAATATCATCTTTATTCATTTGGGATGAAACAGTCAAGAAGATTTTAATCTAGTTTTGTATACGTCTTCAGGCACCATCTGGAAAAATAAAATAAAGGTAATTAAAGTTTTTCCTATGGTGGTTCAGGTTCATTATGGCCCAGAAAACAACGATGATATTCTACAGAACACACCAAGAGACCGTAAATGGTCATAACATTATTAATAGCTGTTTACACTGACAATGGCTTTGATGTAAAACTAAAAAATAAGGTGCAGCACAATCTGTTTGAAGGGTGGGGTTTTTTAAAAAGATCAAGAAGTCCCCCTTTTCTTAACTGGATGCATTTTATTCAGTTTTACTGAACACTAAGTACGGACCAAGGAGGGAGACCTAGGAAGGCAGTGTGCTATTCCACTCCCACTTGCCTCACACAAAGATCTGAAAGGGGATAAAGAAGATGAAGAAGCAGAGCGTGCAAGTCCAGATAACAACATGGCATTCGTTCTCTGAAATATTGATAATCACTTTTGATAAGAAAAACAAGAAGCACTCACGGGTTGTACTATGAGCTCAGCTCGCATCAGGCAGTCTGAACAGTTTTGCAGAAGCTCCTGGATGGTGTTCTGGCGTCTGGACACTGTACAGGTCCCATTCTGACTGTTGGGGGGGAGAAGAAGTAAGTACAGAGAAACCACACATTTTGAAAAGACAAGAGAAATACAAATCCCGAACAGCTAAGGGAAGTTACATGGTATGATCAATCTCATGAAGCTTCAGAGACATATATGCTTTATCTGGTCCTCCTGCATAATTGCACCATGGCATTTTAATGCTGATTCCATGATGGCAGAGCCACTTTGTATTTCTGTAACAGCAGGAATGGACTGACTTTACCACAGGATTGAACAGATGATGGGAACTGGCATGCCATAAAGGAGAAAAGTTTTCTTCCAGTGCAGGTATTTGTAGCTTTGATAGGCAAAACTGACAGTATTACAGTGAGAATAAATTATTCACAATCTTTGTTAGAGTCAATACATCAGAACATAGCCTTTGCTTGATGTTATCAGACATGTTATCACAGCAGCCATTGAATGTCAGCGCATAAAATGAAAGCAGTACCCTCTGCTACGCAAGCGCTTGAGCATACAAGTCCATACAAGCATATGAAGGGCCCTTTTATCAGTGAAAATGGATGAAGCTGGTGCAGTGTTTTAGAAGGCATTGCAATTTGCACACACTACTACAAAACTATGTAGGGGCTGGAGTTAGAGGACATGCTTTCTTACAAATAAATAAAGTGGGCGTTTGGTGCTTCCAAGTAAAACTCCAGAACTGAAAACACTAGTGGGGGGGGGGGGAAGCCAAGATAACTAATAGGGTCATTACTGTTGCCTTACACATAATGTACTGCATCCCTACCAGCAGAAGGTTGCTTTTCCAGCATTTGGGATTCAGCCACCAAAGCAAGCCACTGCTAGTTGAACGTGGGTGAGCTGCTTCAAGTGAGGAACCATTCCTTGCTGATGGAATCAGAGCTCCCAAGCAAGCCCAGGCAGCTCCCAAACCAAAGCATTGCCAGTGCAACTAAAATAAACCACTACTAAGAGACAGTAAGAAACTAAGACACTTCCAAGCCTTGTCTAGTTTTCTACCTCCTGTGTTCACAGCAGGTAACCTTTTCCATTACAAATCACTGAAGGCCCAAATTTCCATGCAATGCTAACATCAGAAAGGCAATCAGTGCAAACCTGTCCAGCTCAGAGCCAGCAAGTCATCTGGATTCAACGGAAATCTTTCCACTGACTTCAACAGACTCTGATCACCCTTCACAAAAGGAACCATGACAATGTAAGAAACCTGGCAGAGCTGTCCTTGGGAAAATCACTGCAGTAGTGACAAATGTTCAACGGTATATTAAGAGCTCTTCCTCAATGTGTGCAGTTGGTGCTTCAGCAGCCTGCCATTCTCCTATCAGCTCTTCCTGAAAAAGTGCAAAAAGCTTGAGCAACTTTCCACCAGCTTCCCCCAATACCAGGGAGTAGACCCTCAAAGACACAGAGATGGGACTGGAGAGCCACTGGGTGACTTAAAACAAGGTGTACACGTGCAACTCCTGGCTTGCACTGTGACCCTTTGGCTGCACACCCACTGCGCCCCACTGTGCTATGCACCCCTGTATACCTTGGAAACAGCTTAAAGAAAACAATTGTGAAAGATAACATATGGGTCTGATTTTGTGCCAGGCTTCCTGTCGGCTTCCTTTTCTAAATCATTCCTTCTCCTTAGGCATCACTGTTGCGTTCAGATCCAGAAGTATCTGACTGCATCTAAAATTTACATTTAATTATACCAACAATTATTCTTATGAATGAAACATAAAGAACAAGAGAGGAACCTTCCAAGCAATTTTCTCTTTTTAGAACATCAAAAGAGTATTTTTTCTTCAATTGCTTTTTCAATCATCTCCTGACAGCTATAAATGCCAGATATCCATTAAAGCCGAAAGAGAGCAGAACTCTACTGTAATAAATCAGCTTATCTCCACTGGTTTCAGTGTAACTTCACTGACCTCAAAGGCATTACTTCACACTGAGAGGAGGTCTAAAAAATGAATGTCATCGTTAACATGCTAAGAAATAATGAAGAAAAGCTATTTTCAAGTAAATCAAACTAATAAACCAATTTAAAAGACAGAAAAAGTAGAATTACAAGTGTTTTGTGTTCAGCCCAATGATAGTAGAATACCACATCCAGAATTATTGTCCAAATAATAAAGAAGTTGGAAAACTGAAGACGGTTTAATATAGATGCAGAAAACTGTTTCAAAGGCAGGAGCAGATGTCTTGAAGTAGGAGACTTAAGTGCACCCTATTTTGATCTCCAAATAAAGACCTACAAGTTACTTGTTTACAGTTCATAGGGACCTTCACAGGAAGAAAGCAGCAAGCAGTTTAAGGCTCTCCAATCTACTAGACAAAGACATAACTAAAATAATGGCAGAAGCTTGGAGGATTACAAACTGGAATGAGAAAAGAGCACAATACTTCATCAGCACTGCTTTTAACACCTTGGACGTCAGTTTTGTTGTTAAACAACTAACTGTTTTGCTAGTCAAAATACTGAGATCAATACTAGGATAAGGGGTGAAAAGGCAGTGGCCCATTAGAGGTAGCTGATGACACTAGGAGAGCTAATGGCTTTCAAATCTGTTGGCAGGTCAAAAAGACCTAGTCTGGGAGCTAAGGTGGGTTAAGGAGCATCCCCATAGACAGCAAGCAGATGCCAGTACAGGAGCTGATGTTTGCTCCACCGAGTCAAGAGGATGCAAAGACTTCAGGATCTGAAGAGGATTTAGCTGTACAAATACACTCAGGAAGGGCATAAATTAATCTCTGATCGTAAAAACCAAAAATACTTAGCAAGACAATACCTCAACATCAGATGGCACTAGCACAATCTCATGTGGACACATCTTCAATACTTTTCACTCATGTGACAGTAGAGTATTTCATAAGCAGTTCCAAAGGCCTTCAGTGTAATATTCCCCTTATTGAAGCCAACAGCCCTTTAATGGGAATGAGTAGATCAAAGCAGAAACCCCAATGCAGAGTAAGCAGACATCTAACCTTGAGGCAGAAGGAAACAGCCAGCCAAAGGAAAACCATACCCAATGCAATGGCATAAGGGAAAAATAAATACCAGACTAAAGAAACTGAGGCAAACCCTAACCCCTGAACATGCTACATGGCAACACAATGTAGAGGCAAGAACGAAGCTGGACTTTCTAAGTACAACCATGTAACCTATATCCTATATATAAATACATTTAAGTCCCTCAGAAAGATGTAGGACCCCAACAATCCTCACAGGACACAGATCAAGTGGATTACTACAGATGACATTTTGTCAATGTCTCTCTTGCTTCATCAGATTTTGTTTACATGAAACTGAATGAATTTAAAGTAATGTTTGGTCATTGTTACAACTGCTGCTGCTATGATGACAATTTGATTTGATTTTAACTCTGGCAGCACCTCAGGCTCGAACCTGTGAACAGGATTCTGCTGCACCAAACACTGTAGGCACACCACCCAGTAAAAATATGGACAGGTTTTTCACTTGTTTTACTGCACCCAGTAAAAACAGCATTTTCAACCACTCCAGCAGACAGAGAAAGAACTGGAGC
The DNA here is from genome assembly GCF_963921805.1 of Phalacrocorax carbo. NCBI lineage: Eukaryota > Metazoa > Chordata > Aves > Suliformes > Phalacrocoracidae > Phalacrocorax > Phalacrocorax carbo. The sequence continues at coordinate 95,194,316 of NC_087514.1, read as the reverse complement.
TCGGTCTTTTACCAGGATTTGTAACACAAGAGCGCAGGGGCTCCCACTAATAAATACATGTGTTTGCAAGAATCTGACTATTTGCTGTACTGCTTTGGTTTTGTAAACCCTGAAGAACAGCATTGAGTGAAACAGCCTGGACTGCTTCAGACCTTAACTACCTATTTGTCCATACAACTCAAAATTTTAGACTGTGACACTTATTTTGAAGGCAACTCATGAATTTCAAAAAGATACTATTAAACTGAGTTCTTTATTAAAATGACTTAGTTTTAGTAGTCATTAACTATCCAAGGAACAAAGGAAGACAAAGTGGGGTCGCATCTTTGTTTTAAAATTATGAGAATACTTCAAAACACAGAAGAATCACTTTTATTTGGGATCTTAAAATGTATTCCTGTATCTCTCTACTGCCAGAAGAGCCCTAAGAAAGGCACAGCACCTTCACGTTGTCACCATTCTGTACAGAAGCCACCCTGCTTGCTGCATGTCAAGGCAGAATACATTTTTCCCTTGCTGTACCGTACTCTTGCTTCCCCAGAGAAATAAGAGGACAGCCCAACCCCTGTTGCCACTGGGCTCTGGGTGGGATGGTAGCTCAGACAACATCCCCCTGCTGCAATATACCCCACCTGAGCTAAACTAAGCTGTTACCTTAGCGGTGAATCCTCAGTTTCTGAACTAGGATTGTGTTTATCTCTTAAGTCGTACCAGAGATGCTCACAAGACCCCTAGCTCTACAGAAACCAGAAATAACTATTCTTGCTTTTCATAAATGAGACTGAGAAATGCTCTCAAGGACATGCGATGAGTTACAAGAGTCGAGACAGACATGGAAAACCCAGCTATGGCCACATCCCTGGAACGGAGCAGGGCTGACTACTCCTGCCACTGACTTATTCAAGCAGTTGAAAGACTTCCTAAGTGATACTTTTCAAATAAAGTATATATCCTCTGTAAACACCTGGCTTGCACCCTTACAGGCCCAACTGAGTCATCATTACTGCAGAAGCCGAGGGGTGGGGAGGAAAGCCAGCTACCTTCTGCTTTCTTATTTCCTTCCTGCTGCTGAAGACCCGCACACCCCCAGCATAAATGCTTGCAATGTGCAGGCTGCTCTGGTTTCGACTTTGTTAGTACGCATCAAGAGGCTGCTGTGTTATGGGGGCGTGATTAGTGTCTAGAGAAGCAGGGTGAAGGAGACAGGCAGAAGCACATCCAGCAGCTCTGTGGAGCCTTCCAGCAGCTTCACAGCTCCTTAAAGCTTTGGAAGCACAAATGGGACTCTCTCAGCCCAAAGATCTGACTTAAACCAAGTTAGAATAATCCTTGTTAATTTTCTGATTGATCCACAAAACCTTTAGCCTTTTAAAAATTCAAAGTATTTTATAATTCAAAAAGTAAAGTAAGCTTTTAAAAAGGTCTTTTTTTAAAGATCCAAATTATCCAGTGACTCCCATAAGTCAACAAGAGCAAAACAATAGCAATTCTTCTTTTTCACACTTCTTTTTCTCTTCTGCCCCCCCCAACTTGTTTGAACAAGCAACAGATTCATGAAGGGATTACCTGGTATGCCCAGGGTGCACAAGACACAAGAAAAACCTGACCTGGAATCTCCATTCCCAGCACAGAGCCTGTACGCACCATGGGACTAAAACACCGCCCATCTGCCACCACCTGCCAGTCGGGTGTGTGTGCCCCTGAAAAGGCACAGGCATACGCTGGCAAAAGGTGGCGAATCACAATATCCATAAGAGTATAAGCAGAAATTAAAGTACTACAAACCAGCCTTCCCCCCACCCCCCCGCTCAAAGAAGGTGAATGCAAGTGTCAGAAGTTATCAAGAATTTCATAACTGGGCTCTCCCCATACATACATCTCTGCTCTTACTAGGATCGGTTTTGGCACACCACGGCCTTGCCAAACTAGTCTCGTCTGCTGAGTATGCACATAGACTAAGGCACGATGACAAGAAACCTCAAAAGTTGCCTGCATCTTGCACGATCAGGCTCTAAATACCATTAGAAATGTGCAAAAATAGAGGAGTCACTGGTGAAATCTTGAGACCCCTGAGGCCAAGCGCCTTCAGAGCAAGCACAGTTTCACAAGGGATCCTGCCACACCTATCAGCAGAAAATGTTTGCACTTTTTCCTGCACTGTTCTTAATCACCGGGAGCAACAGCACCGTTTCTAAAGGCTGTACCTGCCCAGTGCAGCAGGCTGCAGACATGCTGCCTCTCCCACCTCCAGCTCTGGGAGAGGGAGGTGCCAAATACAGGGTCCGGCATAGACCATGGAAATACACCTCTGCCGGGAATCAACCGCTCGAAATGCCAGCAAATCCCTCGCCTGACAGAGGCTTTCACGCCTGCAAAGATATCCAGCTTGAATTCTCATGCACGTACCTATGAAAAAGTGAGCTGGGAGAGGTACAACCTGGTTTTCTTCTCATGGCGTGGCAGCGTCACCAACTGCTGCTGAAACCCGTTCCTTGGCCAGCTCGAGCACAGCACAGGCTCTGCCGGCGGGGCAGGTATTCGGCAGCAATTCAGACACGTTCCTCCTCCCTCTCCGTCTGCCCGTGTTTTTGTTTGTCAGCAGGGCAGTTTCCCCCGCATACACCCTGTGCAGTGCTGTGACAGAGGAGCTCAAAGGGGACCACGCCAGCCCTACCACCACTCAGCTTAGCCAGGACCCTGCAGAACCCTGTAAGACGGATGGGAAGGGCAGAAACGTGGCTGTAAATCTGTTTTCTCCAGATTTACTTGGTCTGTCAGTCCATGAAAGTAATGTCAGGGCACAGGATGTGAATTTCTGACTCCTTTTCTACCTTAAAGCACAGAAGTTACATTAACTCTTAAGCAGAGTTGTGTAAATCAATTTATTTTCATATCACACGGGGACCATCAATCCTAGGCTATTTTTTTTCCTTAATCTCAGCAACAACAAATGAAGACTGCACAACTTGCCACTTTTTTCCCCCTGCTCTCACAGCGCATCAGATTTTATCTCTCCATAGCAAAGACATTGATAAATATTTGACTGATGAATTGGCAGTTTGGGAGCTGTGTGAGTCACTGTCAAGCTGAGTATCTGTACTCTGGGCCAAGCTCATCCTGAATTCCCAAGCCAGAAGAAACCGGGAATGTTGTAAAAGCACCTTGCTGAGCCCTACGGGTAGGGAGCGTCTTGTATTGCTCTGTGAGTAATGCAATACTCAGCACAGACTTGTTTGGCAGAATACGCCCCAAAACTTACAAGACTAGACCCTAAGTTGAATCCTGCTGCATTTAAAATTAAGGTACAGTCATCTTCCCCATTGGAAAAAGAAGCCTCAGTTTTGCAAGTTCTATAGCTGCCACCAAACCTTGGCACGGAAGGTATCAGGCTGACCGCAATTATTAAAACTAGTTCCACAGACGATGGCCCTGATCCTGCAAAAGCACAACATGCACAAGATATAGTGGATTTTCTGCAGGCAGTGCATATGCAAAATCAGGCATGATTACTTTTTTTCATTAACTGTCAACAAAACCTTCACTTTATATTGTGGGGAACATTTTAATTCAAATCTAAAATGAAATTTTAAATTTAATTAATGTATTTATTAATGTATCTAAAAATAAACCTATGCAACTCAGTAAGGTGCAAACACGTATATTGTTTTGCAAATAAAGTCTTTTGTATCGTCAGATATTTTCACATACAAAAAAAATGTATGTAAAATATATATGTATGTATTTTGATCTCATTAACAGGGGTCTTTAGTTCCATGGAGAAGCCTTGCAATAAAGTGACCAGAGTTTCACTGCAATCTCCTTACCAGATATGCCTTCCAAAAAAGGAGATACAAATATTATGTTATGGAGAGTAAATGAAAGGATGTTGATGTAAGGTTGTTAACATCTTGATCGTGTCTGTCCTTTCCATTCTTGCTTTGCCACTACTGAATACTAAAGACAGAAGAGCCTAACAAACTATGGGCTGGTTTAAAATATGTAACAAGAACCAAAGAATGCTAAATTAAAAGTATTTCTCCTCCAGTGGAAGTCAGGAGTAATAGGGAAGTCGCTCTAATGAATCCAATATAGTTGCACCAGAGTAAGCCTGCAAAAAAAGGGAACAGCCTGGAAGTAGCGTGTTCTGCCATTAATTTTTCAAGTCTGTCTCTTGTAAACAATAAAGGTATTCACAGCGGAGCACACTAGCAAAACAGATCCTCACAAATGCAATACAAGGATGGCATTGTGGAGTCCTAGTATGTGCACTCTCCCATGGTAAAGTATTGAATTGTTCTAATTACATAGCAATAAATAGGTATTCTCACACTACTGCAATGGTAAGTAGACGTGATATAGCTGTAATTCATCGTTAACTAACTTACCTGTGCACATACCAAACCAAAAGTTAAATGAAGAACTAAAGCTAAGAACTGGGCAAAGTAATAAACAAAAAATAGGTAGAATGCAAGTTTTGTCTTTCATTCAGTGGTCCTCTAGCAACAGGTCTGATGCACCTAAACAGAGGTCTCCGTGGTCTCTGGGGTAATCCTAATTCTCCACAGCCATTTATAGATCTGCTTGATTTAATAAAGCCTGCCTGTTCTCATCTGCCTCTTATTTACTATATATGTTTCATCCTCATCCTTCTGCAATCCAATGACGATGTACTATCTGTAAAATTAGGGGATAAATTCTAACACACATTACAGGACAGCACTTCTAAATCAATTCCTATGTCAGTGGCATCCATAGTTAGACCAACAGGTTTAATGGAGCCATTCCACATGTAAAAAAGAGTGATCGCCAGCAGCATTTTCTACAGGCACCCTATCATACAGCAGCGCTGCCTCCTTCAGTGACTGTAACTGCTGCCACCTTTTCAGTCCCATGACCTCCCAGATGAGGAGATTAATGGAGAAGTCTTCATGACCACTGCACTTTTTTCACTAGGATCAATCTCTGGGCATCGCTGGTATAGCCACATCGACAAAAGCAGGTGTTCTCCAAACCCGGATCCTCAGGCAGCACCCTACCCGCAAGATCTTCACGGTGCTCACAGCAACATGGCAAGCAGAAAGTTAAGAAGGTAGAGGGGCGGGGAAGCAGGGTGTATCTTTGCTCCCTGGCCACCAAATATCAGGGATCGCTGCATAAAAGATCACGGCCTTAAAACTCTAGGCCTTGCACAAGGTAAAAACAAACTAAAAAAATGAGGAAGAGCAAGATTCCCACTAGTTAAAAACTGTTTTATAACCCTAGTTATGCAGCTGCTGGTGAGGAGAGCAAGAGCTGAGCCCGGGCGTGTAAATTGCTTTATTACCTCAGTACAGCTTGTTTCACGTCACGGAGCAAAGCAGGGTTTTATCAGAAGAGAACTGTTGGGCTGGTGTAGCCAGCACAGGCGCATTTACACCCCAGTCTGCAAAGGGGAGGCAGCTAGTTCACCATTCTGCCTTTTATCCCGTTACTCTATTCATGGAGAGTCCCCACCAGTTTGGGTTTGGTTTTTTTTAAAAAAAAAAAAATTTTGAAAAATTCAAAGTTCTTTGCTTGCATTGAGAAGCCTTTTAGAAGTTAGCCTCCCTGGGGGGGGGAGGGGGGGGAATAAATAAAAAAAGAAGGCTTGCGAGGTTGCACACCTCGGAAATGAAACGGCGAGCGGTCCGACGGCTGCGCCCCTCAGGCGGGCCCGGGGGTCCCGCTCCCCCCGGCTGCCCCCGGCTCCCCCCGGCCCGCACCTACCCGTATCCGTCGGAGGCGTAGTCCCCCCCGTAGGTCTTCTGGTAGTAGTAGGTCTTGTGCGTGTGGGTGCCGCCGCCGCCGCCGCCGCCCACCACATGGGAGCTCATCTCGTAGCGCAGGTCGGTGCCCGAGTCGGCCCGCGCCATGCGGCCCAAGGTGTTGATCCGCGGGTGGGAGCCGCCGTTGATGCTCATGGCGGCGGGGGAGCGCGGCGCGGGGGAGCCGCCGCCCGCGGGGAGAGGGGACGGTGCGGAAAGCGACGGGGAGGCTGACCCAGACCCGACGGGGGAAAAGGCATTCACCCCCGGGAGGGCCCGCCGCGATGCCGCCTCTCCCTCGCGGCCGGCCGAGGGCCGGGGAAGGGACGGGCGCCGGGGATCGGCGCGGCCCGCAGGTGAGGGGAGGGCGGCGGCGCCGCGGAGCGGTGTGCGCTGGCGGAGGCTGCTGGCGGCGGCAAGAGCGGAGGTCCGGTCCCGTCCCGTCCCGTCCCCTCCCCGGCGGCAGAGGGAAGGCGAAGCCACACCTTTCGGCAGCGGTTTTAAGCGGCGCTCCTGGGCGTGGAGCCGCCGCCTCGCCTCGCCTGCGCCCTCCGCGCCTCCTCGGCGGCCGCCTCAGGTTCCTCCCGCCGCGCCCGGCCCGGCCCGGCCCGGCCCGGCCCGGCCCAGCCCGGCGTCCCCGCGGCCGTGGTGGTGGCGGTGGTGTCGCTCCCCGGTGGCCGCCCGGGCACGGTAAGGCCTCTCTCAGCCTCGCACCGGTGTTGCCACCTTCGTCGGTGCGTGAACTGCCCTCGTAAGTTGCCACTGGAGCCCATTAAAAACTTCCTCGTGGCCTGTATCGTATCTACCAGCCGGCGCTCTCCCCCAAGCCGTCGCAGAGCCCCGGGGACGCGGGGTTCTCGCCTGAGGGCTGGGAGCGCTGCGGTGAGGGTGGCCGGGTCAGGGGAGCCCACAATGCCAAACACCCTCCAGAAAGCAACCAGCACCCCAACAAGGCATCACCGGTTAAATCGGCACCGCTAAGTCGAGGATGGGTCCGTTCTACTGGTGGCAGCCCTCTCCTCCTGCAGCAAGATGTGGCACATCACAGGGCTGGCGTGCTGGTTAGGAAAGCGGCATAAATGTTTGTTTCATACATTGGGAGATATATTGGGTCACATCTTTGGGAAGGCTGTCAGTACTCCAAGTCCAGTTCATTTCTGAAACAGCCCTGAAACTTGTACACCAAGTGCGTGAAATGTTTGAATTGCATCTCATTTGTGCATGAGAAAGAGGATATCCAGAAACCGGTGTTTAAACTGAATTTTTTCCTTACTTCTTCTGGATTCCTGCCTTCTGGAGCTCAGAAAGTTAAGCTTTACTTGTAAAATATGAAAAATAAGCCAGATCCTAGAGACAAAACTGTCTTAATACCCTTGTATGCATGCAGGCTGTCAGCAAAGGCAGTTTGCTGTATGATGCCCTGTGGTGCCTTCATTATCACCAGCTGACCATTGGGTCAGCCTCAAGGGTCAACTGAGAACAATTTCTTGGCTACATTCAGCGGCACTGCCTCGGCTGGTCTGGCCACTTGCCTATGGTGTTAGAAGACAAAGAGAAGATGGCCAGATTTTAAGAAGCAGCAGTCACTGGTGAATAACCTTGCCAGGCTTTTCTGTAATAATCCTGAGGTTTTCATCCCAAACTGCAGTCTGGGAGCCAGCCAAATCAATCATTTGATGCTCTGCAACAACACACGTGCCATAAGTTTTTCAAACTTGTAGGGGACCACCATCCATAAATTCTTGGGCCCATTTCTGTCTTCCCCGCACTGGTCATTTTCCTGGTGTTTTAAACGCAAGTGATATACGCAGTAAGTATATAAAGTAAGTGATATAAACGCAGTAAATAACAACCACACAAACACACCGGAAGGACGAGATTTTCTGAACTATTCAAGAGAAAACCGAATGAGAGCAATTCTCCTCAATGCCACTGAAACTGCTGGGGCTTTGCAGGAGCACTCTGGTACAAGTTATGTGAGAACCTGTCCTGCTGCTGGCGGTGGTGGTGGGCACAGCATAGCGGGGGCATAAGAGCTCCTCCAAGCAAATGTGGGGTTGCTTGGTCCCAAAAGGCATCCTGACGGGACCGCCTGGAGCTGTATGGAGTGCTACAAGGAGACAGAATGCAAGTTAGCTATTATCTCTGAAGTCATACAGTGACTTCTGTATTGTAATATATATGCTGTATTATATATAATGTGAGTCATTATATATCAGTGCATATATATATATGTATACATACATATATACATACATGTGTATGTGTATATATACATGGATTTGGGGTGCTTTTTTGAATACAGATTACATTTGCACAATTTGAAGATTTGACATTACATTCCAAAGTCATTAGGGAGCAGAATACAAAAGCAGTCAGGAGTAAGAAAAACAAATACGTAGGCTTAGTGCTATAAAGAAGGAAGTAAAAAGGTAGAAAACAGGTATAGAATAGGAGGGAGATGCAGAATGAGGGAAAATTGAACTTTATGCCTTGGTACTCCATCCAAACTTTTTGAAACATAAACACAGATCACTGTGTTAGTGCCACCACCATACCTAAAAGTTAGATTTTTTGAGTGGTGATGCCTCTAGCCAGGCACTTGTATTTAGGCATATGAACACAAAGCATTTTTTTTCAGCAATTCCCTTTGAGAGCTCTCCATTTATATGTATGCATATTTAGAAATCCTGAAGTATTGCACTGTTTTGGGGTTCTTGCTGAGTTTTAGCACCACCTCCAATCAGCTCCACCTTTCAGCTTGGACTGTTGTGCCAGCTCAGTGAGACACCCCATTATCTGTGATGGAGACAGCATGTGTGTGATACACCCAGAGGCCTGGATGAGTCACTGTTACCTGGACATGTAGAAAAATGTACTTAAATAGCAAGTGGATTCTGCTGGTCCTGCTTGCACAATTAGCCCCACTGAGATGAAAAGGAGAGGATAAGACCTACCTGATACTGAAAACCGCTCAGTGCTCCTATCTGAACTGTTTTAATAAGTGGGCAAACAAAGTAAGTAAATACAAATATTTCTATTTGCTGAAACAGTCAATTTTACTTAGGTGCTACCCTAGGTGGACTCAGTTATCTTGAAGGAGGATCAGGTCACATGGATATTGCTTAAAATTCTACTAACTATAGGGAAATAGTGTCATAACTGAAAGGTCTTGCTTAAACCTCATTCTACTACTTCTGAAAAGGCCTGGTCCTGATCTACCTAAAGCCACATCCTAAGTTCCTTGACTTTCTTTGACTTCAAAGAGTTTTTGAGAGCAAATGTCCAGTCAACTGAAAGACGCAAAGTCTCATTTTCCTCCTAAGGAATATTTCATGCAGGAGAGAATAACATGCAGTGGTTTGGAGCTTCTTGCTCATCTCCCTTATCAGAAGGTGGCATTCTGCTTCTTAAGACACGGGTACATGAAAGGTGCCTGGGTCTTAGGAGACCCTCTTCAAGCAAGTCAGTCTAAAGAAGATGTAATATTCCCTCCAGGCTCCTTAAACCAAGCCAGAGCCAAGGTCTGTGCTGCAGCTCTATATCCAACACACCTCCTCTGGAACTGCAGACACTGTGAGGATATTAGGAGAAAGCAATTCCAAGGAGGCAAAGGGGATACAGCTGTGCCTGAATACTGCTTTAATAAGCAGAACGAAGCTCCTTTATACATAATACTAAGGGTGGGCATAAGCTATCTCTTTAGGTTTCATAAAAGGCTCCTTCCCAACCGCAAAGGGTGTACCAGAAAGTCCTATTTTAGACTTAGGCTGCTGGATAGTGGGTCTTTAATTATTCAGGACACTACCTGAGGTGAGTGTAACAAGCTGCACTTGTCCCTGTCTATACCAGGAAGACGTCTGTATTTTATCTTAATAAATGAATTCCCAAGGCCACACTGAAATTCCCCTCAATGGGTTGTTAATTAACAACTTTTTACAGGAGCTGTCAGCCCCTCCTATTTCACATGCCATCTTCTGAGCTTATTTAATGCCATCCTCTCTTTAATGTCCTCCTTGCATGGAGAAGAACCAAATATGTTTTAACACACTGATAATCAGTGACACCTGACATTCAAAGCACAAATCTGAATATGACTTGATAACTGATTTCCATTATTGTAGCTTGTGAAAAATCAGGTCTGGCATTCCAAACAGAGATCGAATCATCCAGGTAAAACAGTATGTGACTCCTGCGTTCCTAACTCCTACAGTTTTGGGCAGTAAGGACAAGTTTGCACGTGCAAGCCACTAATACGGCTACGTGTCTTTGTAAGGTGATTGCTATGCACCACCACTCCTGTGCAAGGGCTGCCTGGGAAGCAATCGCTTGGGCTGAGCAGCAGCATTCACAAAGTCTGTGTTCATTACAAAATGAAGGTCAGTCCTGGGAGTTTTCACTTCCTCACTTCACTCGGGCTGAACTCTACCCAGAAAATGCACAGTAAACACTCCCGAGTCAGCAGTCCGAGCTCTCCTCTGCATGGGACGAGACGTCACTGTCTGGTGTCAGTAGCAACACCTCTATAGTGACTGCAGAGATGGTCTGAAATGTCATTAATAACAAACTGAGAGGGCTCAGACAAATTTGAATTTACTCAAAGGTATCCCTGTCATGGGGAAGATATATCTTAACTGCACTCAACTGGTGCCTAGTTATGGGCAGATTTACAGTGCCCTGCAGCACAATCCATTTTAAAATGTAGGTATGCCCCAGTGAGTGTTTGGAGGACTTGGGGAGAGCAGGAATGACTGACACAAGGCACTCAGTGCGAGCCTGTGACTAGTCAAGCCTGGGACTGCCTGCCAAGAGCTGTCATTCTCAGGTCCCTGAACACTCGCTGTGCTCCTTTTAGGCAGTCCCTGGAATATTATGCTACGAGTTTCTGGTAGGGTTAAAATAAAATGTCTTTAAACTCAGCAGGAGGTAATGCATTTTAGGACTGCACAATTCCTTCTAGACCATGCAAAAGTAGAGGGTGTGGTGGAGGATGTGTCAGCCTTGTCAAACCTGACTGACTGCTCAGACAAAAAGTTCCAGGATGCCTAGCTGTTTTGCTTCAGTTGGAGGAGACCCACACATGACATCCTTTTCCCACCATGGTCCCACCATGACTGATAGAGCATGCACACAGTAGTTCTACACGGCCCATGATTTCATGTTCCTGCAAGCAGAGCAGCCCAACGGTGACAGCACAAGGCCAATTATTTAATGTTACATTATTTCTGTTCCTTTAAAAGCTCATGTCACAGTTCTGTTTCATCAACACCTGGTGACATTTGCTGGAGCTTGAGAAGTTAGCATATAGAAAGATACTTAATAGTGCTGAGAGCAATACAAGGCTATTTCCGACTAGCTATTCTTTAGCAGCAGGACAAAAATCTTTTCAGCCGCATGACATGCATGCAAAATGCATTCGTTTGTGAGGATGAATCACTTTAATAAAACATGAACTTTTGGCAAGGTGCATCTCCCCCTCATTATTCCAAGAGTTTGATAATTCGTGTTAGATACCACAGTGCAGCTGAGCCACGTGCAGTACAAGACAAGAAGTGGGACAGTGGAAGCTCTCAAGGGACCTTTACACTTGCTTCACACTGGGGCTGCTCTAATTTACACCCAGGTATCTGCAAGCCCAAGGGGATAAGGAGGACAATGATTTTATTGACACCCATCCTTTTCTCCTGCTTGTGCCTTCGTTCTTGGAAATGGGAGTGAAGGGTCAAATGGGAGCTGCTACAGTAGCCCTGTAGACACCCAGGGTTTCCCCTCATTAGTGTGAATCTCCCATTAACAAGTTCACACATTGTAACAGGTGTTTGTCATCTCAACATGTCAAATAACTGGGTTACGGCATTGGCCCTGGGCACTGATAGCCTTATTAAAATGTTACCACCACAATTAAAAATACTTTGTAACTTGTAAGAGGGAATACCAGACCAGAGCAGTTATAAAGGTCCAAAGTGTCTTTACCAGCTTAATGGAGAAGAGGAAGACTTTTAAACAGATTTTCATGCACACCTTCCCTATGCTGAACTTCTATGGTGTATAATGGCTGCAGGCTGTGCAGGACAACGGAGAACTGGATCTAATATATATAAAAGAATGGCAGTTAACTCACTTTGCGTTAGTTTTTGCAAGCACACCTGTTGTTTCATGTTCAATTTGTGGGTCATACCACAACTATTTTGATAACAACCAGGGAAGATAAAGATTCGGTTCTTGACTGTGCCAGAAGCTGTGCTTCTCACAGCTGAGGAGTGGAGGTATCACCCTTACGGGAATATTTTGTTCTCCAGAACCACAAAGCTATGGAGGGCAATTTATCTCCTGGTAGAACTGGAAAGCTCCTTACCAAGATACCCTCTCTACAAACTCCAGATGTTATCACAGCGTCGTTTGTTCCAGCTGTGCTTGCTTGTACACCCAGCCAGCAAGAGCTCCCCACACCAAAGGGACTTGGGCTACTTGGTAAAGACAGCATTAAGAATTGCTTTGTGCTGAAAAAGCCTTTTCAAATGTGTAAAACTTCACTTAAGAAAGTTTCCTAAGAGTCTTTCTTATTCCAATCATTTAACAGGGAATTTTGTTACTCTAAAGTTTGCACTACAAGTGAGGGAAAAAAAGAGGCTGCCTCCTCTATCTCTCTCACACACACACCCCTCAACTCTCTAAAGACAAATTCAGAAGCGAGAAGTTGAAGGTAGCCTTCCTCCTCCCTCCAGCTGAGCCATGTTGAACAGAAATGGGAGCTTTTTTATTACAACCATATTCTCCTCGATTACAAAAGCACAACCATCACTGTAATGCATTTAAATCATGAGCAATTGTCATCAGTGAGACCAGAATACTAGAAGGTGGCCACTGGGGATCGTGAAACATCTTTCATTACCGCAGCTTTCAAGATGTGACGATGTAATTGTGGAAGTGTTCTCCTGTCTAGACCAAATTCCAGCGCTGCCTAAGTTTCATTCAGCCTTGCAATGGAATATTCTCCTCCTCCTCAGTCATTGCTATGGTTTTGCTGCTCAGCATTCAAGAGCTGGTGCACTTCACTTCCTTCCCTCCAAACACCTACATGAACCTTGTAGTTCAAATAGCAGAATCAATTGCATTTAGTTTTCCGCCTTCTCATTCTCTGCTCCATGTAATTATAAACGTCTGATAAAGAGACTAGAGGATTAGAGCCCTAATATGATATAAGATGCTAAAGAGGCTACTTTGCATTAATGTTTTCTTCGCAGCTCTCCATGTGATTTGTATGTGTCTGTGGGTATCTACGAGGTCTTCCCTAGGTAAGTAGGTCTAAGTCAGACATGCAGGAAATAAAATTATCACTTTATTTCCTCTTTTTCTGTCCAGATCCACTTTTCTGTTGGGACGATTTAGCTCCCTTTAGGATAGAGTCAGCTGTTTCCAGAAAAATGCTCATCTTTGGCATGATTAGCAGCATAAGAACCAGCGAGGCTAACATCAGTAAGAAAGACTTTGACGGGAAACAGGGAAGAAAAAGGATCGCTTCATGTTAACCTTGTGGGCATAGCTCTGAGCTCTTATGCCAGCACTGAGAGATCGACAGCTCTCCTTAGTTTTATTTTTTGTGTGGATTCCTGGGAAATCACCTCCAAATGACACGGTAGGAAACAAGATCGACTTACTGTAAAAATGCCTCCTGTGCATGTCTTAGTGAACCAAATGGCCCCAGTAGTTCTTAAAACATGTGTGAACAGATACTGGAAGACCATGCTGTATGGAACACAATGTAACACACTGTATATGTGTTTTCCTTCAATGTAAGCAGAATTTTCACTTGTTCATGCTACTCTGTTAAATATTATATGAGTTTAAATTAAGAATAAGGCCAGTTCTGCCAGTTGCATGACAGGTATGGCCTTGCCTCCAGGACAGACTCCAGCCACATCCTTGAAAAAATGCCAGTTTTGTCTGCAAGAAAGCAATAAAATAATAATTATGATCAGGGCTACTGTTTACAGCAGTGTGTTTTCTTGTGCTTTTGTAGCTAATGCACTCTGTTGACGCAGACAAGAACAAGGGGAACCACAACCTGGCTCTTCTGGGAGAGGCAGGAGCACTCAGGGCTCGCTCCACCTGCCTCTGAGCCGGGCAAAGGGCACATGGGAAGTGGCATGAGACACTGCACCCAAGGGGAGCTCCTATGCAGCGGCGCTGCGCAGGAGGAGGAAGGGGCTGTCATGTATGTCGGATGTATTTTGCTATAAAGTTTTGCCTGCCTGATCTCATCAGGCCATAAGTTTTTCTGGACTTTTGTGTGTGAGCACTGACTAGGGCTGGGAAGTTCCTGATAAAACTAGGACAAGACTAGGGCTTCTAGGTACTGAATGAGTTAAGTAATAAAGTCTCCCTTCCTGGTTTTAAAAAGAAATCACAGAATGGTTCAGGTTGGAAGGCATGTCAGGAGGTCTGTAGTTCAATCTCCGCTCAAGCCCTTTAGCTATGAGAACAAAGTTGCTTGGGGCTTTGTCCAGCAAGGTCTTGAAAACCTCCAAGGATGGTGCCTGCACACCCTCACTGCCTGTTCCACCGCTTGTTGTCCTCAAGGGGAAAAGTTCATCTTCATACCCGGTTGGACCTTCTCTTGTTCTAATGTATGCCCACTGCCTGTTGTCCTCTCACCTGGCACCACTGTGAAGAGCTTTGGTGGCTCATAGACACTGATAGGCTGCTTTTAGGTTCCCCTGAAGATCTCCCATCCCTGGGCTGGACAAGGCATGGTCCCTGAGCCTCTCCTCACAGGGCTGGTCTCCAAACCCCAACTGTCTAGGTGGCTTAGTAACAAGTTTATCAACCAGTGCTGGATTCTGGATGCAGTACTCTAGATGGATCTGATGATTCCTGCACAGAGGGGGATAATCACTCCCCTCCATCAAGTGGCTGTGCTCCTGTTGATACAGCCCAGGCTGCATCAGGCTCTTGGCCTTCCTTGCTGACGGAGCACACTGCTGGCTCATGTTTAGCCTATTGCTCTGCAGCACCCCTACGTCCTTTCCTGCAGAGCTCATGAGCAGCCTGTACTGTGGCAAGGAGCTACTTCACACCAGTTGCAGGACTTTGTATTTGTCCTTCTCAAATTTTCTTGGTTGCTGTCAGCCCCTTACTCCAGCTGCCCAGGTCCCTCTGAGTGGCAGCCCTGCCCTGGAGTGCATCAATTGGTCTCCCCAGCAAACTTGATGAGGGTCAATACTGTCTCCACTTTTGCATCACTGACAAAGATAAATTGCCAGAATAGATCCCTAAAGATCTCTGCTTGTAAAGGCCTCCAGGTAGAATATGAACTCTTTAAGCTCAACAAACAAGCCAGTTCCTCACCCATCTACTAATCCATCTGTCCAGACCAGAATGTTCCCACTTCAATACAAAGGTGCTGTAGGAGGTTATGTCTAGCATTAAGTTAAAGTCAAGGTAGATAACAACCACTGCTCTTCCCTTATCACGCAAAGGATTCAGGTTGGTCAAGCTGGGGAAATTCCCACTCAGTATTAGGGAAAATAAGTTTACCATGAGGGTAAACACTGGAGCAGGTGCCCAGAGGGGCTGTGGAGTCTCCAACCTGTAGATACTCAAAACACAACTGGGCAAGGCTGGACCTGCTTTCAGCAGGGGTGGGACAAAAGACCTCTAGAGGTCCCGCAAAGCCAACATGATCTGATGATCTAACCGTGGAGGATCCATGTCGGCTACTCCCAGTCACATTCTTTTCTTTCATGTAACAAAGCTTTCACATTCCCCGCTGTCCCTCAGAAAGGTTGGATGGCAGCATGAACACACCAGATCTGCCCTGGAACATCCGTATTCCAAAGGGCATTCACATTATTCAGTAGCATACGCACAAGTTCTTGTCAATTCAGTAGAGACCCTGATAGTTCTGTCTTCTGGGTGGATGAAGACAATACTTCCCCTAGGGGATTTTGGTTTTTTTTTAATTCTTGTTGTGGGTGATATCTTTTAAGAGTTAAGGTAAGGGGGAGCCATTAGCATTGTTTTTATAATGGAAGAATAAGGTTTACAGATGTGTCCAAGTGTTAGTGATATCCACACTCAAGCATGTTAAAACACTAGAGCCAGTCATCATTTTCCCAGTAACAATACTGATTAAATACTTTCTAAAAACCTCCCCTGTATTTTGGCATCTCTTAGAGATGCCACATGAGCCAGCCTAATGAGAGGAGACAACATGATGGCTATGCTAACATTAGAAATTTAGCAAGCAGAAAACAATGCAAAAATCTTATGAACAAATGGAAAACAAGTTGATTTACAGTGTAAGATTCATTTTCATTGCTTACAACAATATGTTGTAAAACTACCAAGCATCGTCCTTAGGACACATCTATGCTATCATTGCGGTTCCCTCCCTGTTTCACTCCTGGGCCCTGATTGTCCATACCACTTACACGCTGGTTTGCCCCCAGGCTCCTACATTAAGAAAATCAATTTGCTCGCTCCCAGAGGGCACAAAATTCCCAAGTCCCAGCTCTAAGGACACAAGACGCTCCACTGCTTCCTAGGTCAGACTTTTCTTCCTGAGGTGGTCAGGATTTACTCCCCAAGCAGACCATGGATTGTGTAGGCTCGCTTGTAGTCTCTTGTCATACTAAGATATTAATTTTGCTGTGTTGCTTTGTCTGGAGCAGATGAGCAGTTTTCTACAGGGCTGCTGGAAGGCTGCAGCAGGGGAAGCTGTGGGAACAGCTGGAGAAAGTGCAGCACTGAATGGCTGAAATCCCTCAGGAAGGGGGAAAGCGTTACTGTGAGGAGCTGATTGAAGAAACCTGCAGTTGTACTGTGACTGTTCAGTATTTTTAAGGGAAAATATATGTCTGTTTCCTGGCTAGATGAGTGCTGCCAACAGGGCCCACGTGTGCTTGCGCTGTACCAGAAGCGGCCTGCAACCCACCATTGGGGCTGACTAACCAGCTGTAGGGTTGCCCACAACCACAGCAGAGCAAGAAGCCTGGGGGTTAGCTTCTTAGCATGGCCAATGACCAGAATACGTGCCCAAGGTCACGGACAGCTACGTGCTGATATTGCATTGCTGTCGTTATACTGCCATTACCACCTGAGCTGGTGCCACTAAACGAAGCCCAGCGGAGTCCACCCATGCTGCAGTTGCACCTTCAGCTGTGGCGTGGACATGCTCTGCATGGCAGATGATAATCAGCATAATGACGCATTACGTCAGATGTCCCTCCCGCCACCACCTCCTTGCCCCTCTGTAAGGATCTTGCATCCCCTCTGTGGATACAGCCCTTAAGGGAAATAGTCCATCATTGTTTTAGCAGCAGCCAATCCCCAGGAACACTTAGGGATTTTGTGTAGGAGGGCTGGCTCTGTTGTAGCCACTACTCCGACTAACCTTGCTCTGAGCCATTTTTGTGGTGAAAAAAAACCTGTTTCCTCTAGAATCTTCACGCCACTAGTAAAGATATGGATCAACTCTGTAATAGTTGCAGGAGATTTCCCTAAAACCCTCTGTTATAAAAACCTGCTTTTCTACACGTCACAGAAGGCTGGGTCCTGCACACATAGCGCTGATGTCCGCTGTGGAATGTGCTGGCATATATACAAAGGCTTCAGTACTGCATGCAAAACTACCTTTAAATAAAGACACAAAAAGCTGGACCTAGGGGTCCCCAGCATTTTCGTGTTCTGTGTTGCTATAATCTCCTTTCTAGCTTCACAGATCCTCAAGAAGATCAGGTTTTGCTGGTCAAATTGGCTGATGAATGTATTCTATATACACTAATACACATTTCATGCATAATAAGAATAAAAACATCCTGCTCCAGAAGGGCAACTGAATTAATTAATTCATTCTTTGGTCTGCATTTCCTTCCCCTATATCCCTTCTTTCTGCAGACTTCGACAAGTTTCCACAGCTAAAAGACCTGTGTCAAATTTACACCAACAGACTGACAAATCCACTGCTGCGTGTCCTTGCTTTTAATGGGAATAGCCCATCAGGGTTCTTGTTCTAACACGCGTGGTATGATTTTTGCACCAGCAAACAAGTTTTTATCTAGCACACAGAACTTATTCAAAAGGTATTACTTCTGCTGGGACTAGAGGCAGGAATGAGTCACATCTGTTTAATACTCATGTAGTGCCCTGCCCCAAGGAGTGCCTCTGTTTTCCTCCCCTCCCTGTCTCGCGCTCTCTCTCTCAAGCCTTAATTGTCTTGAGTTATAATGCTTTTGAGAAATCACTTTTAAAATTATGACTCCTGTTAAAGTTAATTAGACGTGAACTCCGGCCAGGAGAGCAGGGGTAGTTTCATAATTGTTATTCTAGCTGCAAACAGGAGGCTTCCCTGACCACAGGAAGTTCAAAGGACCAGCAGCAAAAGGAGGAGATAACCTCCGTTCCCAGGGAACGCGGGCTTCACTTGGGATGCCAGCAGATTTATGACATGAGCTTCCCTCTAATTACCCTTTGGGGTGGGGCCTCTCA
Source organism: Phalacrocorax carbo (assembly GCF_963921805.1). Lineage (NCBI taxonomy): Eukaryota > Metazoa > Chordata > Aves > Suliformes > Phalacrocoracidae > Phalacrocorax > Phalacrocorax carbo. The sequence goes on along the minus strand of NC_087514.1, from coordinate 95,176,044 downwards.
CACTGATAAACAATAGGGTTTCTACAGGGCTGAAGTTTGCAACAGCACCCCATATGTAGGCACAGGCACTATGGCAACATGCATTCAGTGTACTTCGGAGTCTGTTGTCCCCGATGCTGAATGTCACCCTGACAAGAGGAGGTGTTGCCCCATGTGACCCTTTTGGAGAAAAAATTAAGCTTCAATGAGGTCACATTATTTTAACAGGCAAAATGTAGTAATATTTACAAATTTATAAGCCCAGAAGTCATTCAGATATGCAACACTTAAGAAAGCTGGGGAACTTCTATATAGACAATATTTGATCTATACAAAACATGAAGATGAAGGAAACTAATAAACTAAACCTACAAAGGGACAACAATAATTGTAAGACCGTACCCTAAAACACCCTATGGCAAAATTCCCGTTGACTTTAGGGGGACTAAAGTCTCAGCCCACAGATTTTTCTTAAGCTGGTTCCTCATGTAAAAATAATTTCAAAGTAATTTCAAAGATGAATAGTGTTATTATTTATTGAGCATCACTGGTGTATTTAGCAATGTATAAACATGCATAGAAGAGTCTTTGCCCGAAGGTCTCCACAGTCTAGTCAAAATACAGCTAGAACAGATTCAGAAGAGCATAACTACCTAATATAAACATTGATCATATAAGCAGACAGATACAAATATGGAGACAGATGGAGAAACATTTCAGATGCCACTGTTTAAAGGGCTCATGTGTACACAGAAGGATTTTGGAAAAAAGAGAGGAAGGTCATATGACTCACTGTCAGGATGAAAGCCAGTTTTATTAGAAGGCACCAAGCTGGGATCTGTAAACACACATGCTCTACGGTCAGGAGGGAATCTGGAGCAGGGTGAGAGCAAGATAAGGAAGGAATGTGTGAGCAGATACAGAGAGAGGGGGTCATGAAGGGCATCGCTTCTGAAGGCAAGAGGCTGCAAACTCAGTGCAGAGAGAGAGGAAAACCTGGAGGGAGGGAGTGTGAGGGGAGCAGTGTGGTGGGAAGGGAGGCTGACTTCAGCAATAGATGCACTTAGGATAATCCATGATGGAAAGCAAGGACTCATTAAATGAATTGAATGATTTCTGCTACAAGTTTTAAACATAGCTGATTTCTGTTAAGAGAATACATTTTGGCCTTTTTTACAGGATTCAAGAAAAAAATTACCATTTATGAAACACAGAACTTGCCTCCCCTGACCTACTGACGTTATTTCTCTGATACTTGCAAGAAGAGGGCTGAACACGGCTCACAGAAAGGAGCAACACAACATATTTCTGTATGCAATGTTCATGCTTTTCTATGAATGCAATATTCATTTAGCAGAGGGCAATTTGACCCTTGTACAAAGGATTTAAGCTTCAGTGGAGCTGAGGTACAGCGTGAGCCTTAACAGCAAAACCAGAGCCTTGGAAGGCAATTCAGAAATTCATGAGCGGTTCAGGTAGGCACAGGAAGGAAAGCAGACTCGACTGCACATGAACACCGCAGTTTTACAGTGAGCCAGGATCCTAGGGTGAGCTCCCACACCCTGCAAACATGCCATTTGTGCCCCCAGCACAAGGGAGGAGGGAGACTCATCCAGCTGGGGTCTGCCAACCGTGCCACTGCAGGAATCCCAGTTTGCACCATATAAAGGATATTTTTCCCACACCTTCCTCTCATCCATGAAAGCTCTCAGACACTGTCAGGAGGTCAAGATCACTGCCTTGCAGAAAAACTGCAAGCACAATGAACAGCTGGATATGACAGCACAAGATGGCTGTAAGATGCGTAGCAGAGACCATTTTCTAAGTCATGCCCTATCCTGCATACAGCCATAACTGAAAACCAGCTGGCTACTTTTCACAGAGGTGAACGCTTTAAAGCCAGAAGGAACAGTTTTGATAATATAATTGGTCCCTGGCACAGGACAGACTATGTAATCTCACCTTGTAAATCTAATCTTGAATCAAACCTTTATTTTGTGGCTGAGTGAAAGTGCAACTTTTGGAAAGATAGGCAATCCTGATTTTACTTCAGACAACTGTATGGCAGCGGTGGATAAGAGCTTCAAGAGGAAAGGGTCAGCTTCAAAGGACCATTTTGGATCACGGATGTATGAAGCTGACAGGTTAACCTCCACCTATCCCTGGATCAGCAAGCCGTGTGAGAGCACCTCAGTCCTGCCCAGCTATGGGAGAAGTGGTACCTTCTATGGGACCAGCTGGGAAAGCTTAGGTGGGAAAAAAAAGAGACGTGATAAAGGGATACGGAGGTGGAAATCTTGTCTATGTTTCCAGCCATATTACTTGATCTGACAGAAGATTTTTAGTCTCTTGAGAAACCTGGTTTCTCTTTTATCCTTAAATCATCCCAGCTTCCACAGTCCTACCCTTGCCCCTTGCATCTCACCTAGGAAAACAGTATACACAAAAAAAATGTCTTTCAACAAAAGAGGAAACCACAGCAAAATACCAAAGCATATTACACCCCCACTGTGTGGCTTGCAGACAGATAGGATGGTCTCAAGATCTGTTGCTAAGCATTGACTAAACAAACATTTGATCCTATAGACATAAAATAGTGCATTCAAACAAACAGACAACGCATTCACATACATGCTGTCCATCTCTTGACTCGTACATGTCGCGCTGGAATGTGTTACTTTCACAAAATGTGCCTTTTATCTTGCCGCAGCTAATAATAGATCAGTGGTTAAGAATTTTTCAGGCATGCTCCATTCAAGTGGTACAGCCTCAACACAGAGCTGCTGTGCCTTTCTCCTCCCCTCACAGCCCTGGCCAGCTGGCGTATCCTGGGGGAGGCCCAGCATACCGGAAAAACTGTTCTCTTGCCAAACTTACCTTCTGAAAAGAGGAGGGGTAAGATGGGGCACGGCCACAAACCAGAAATCCTCATGGTGCTCTTCCGGCAGCATGGTCCCTCTGCCTCCAGGATAAAAGAGCTCTGACCAAAGCAAGCAGGATTTTCCATTGCATTCATCCTCCCATCAGTGGGAAGCAAACGCCAGTCTCTCCTGAGCTCCGAAATGAGCTGGAAATAGCTCATTGTTGGTGCACAGTCAGCATCTTGTGAGTCAAGGGTGGTGTGGAGAATGAACTATTTGACCTGGTCTCCTCTGATTAATACAAGAAAAGGAAATTAATTTCATCTTCCATAGCCTGTGAAGCGGCACTCCATGCTTATGGTACCTTGGAAGTCTTATCAGAAGATTAGGTACTGTCTGGCACCAGCTAGGTATTTTTATATCTAAATCTCCACTTAGACTAACAAATGTAAATGTACATCCACATTGCAGGCATAATTTTTAGTGCTTCCACTTTTGCACAGTTGCACCAAGGGCTCCTGAGGTGCAAAAGGACTGGAGACTAATTTCAGTGACTGGCACATAAGCTCAGTTTGTACAAATACGCGTCCTGGAGAAATATTTGATTTATGGTGAAATAGGTTTGTTACTTACACAGAAGAATTTGGCACAGAAATCCCTTTTTGGATTATAAGGTTGCTGTGTTTCTAAGCTGCAGTCTGCTCAAGACAACTTACCTTCTTTTTACAGCATGATCCATTTGTGGTCCCTTGCGTTGTATCTGCCATCTTCACACATGTCCTGGAGAACTGGGAAATACAGGCAGGCCCCCACCCCACAACATATGAAATGAAAATGACCCCAGTCCTTAATAAGCTCGTTTGAGTTCTAGCTAACTAAAAGGTGTGAGAAGGGTGTAAGGATCTGGCCCTCTGCCTCCTGCATCACCTGGGGGAGCTGAGGCCCCTGCCCTTCTCCCCAAGCTCCTGCAGCCTGCTTGGGAGGTTCAAGGAGGATGGTGTCTGTCTGCAGCCTGTGATCTTGGATGCTAAAAGCCACAAGAGCAGATCAGATAAACGTTCAACTCCACCGGCTGAGCCAAACACTTCTCACATTTAAATCTGTTGATATCAGTGGCCGTGCATGAGGGATGGATTTTCTGCATTGCAGCTACCCACTGGATATCAGAGATCGCTGTTCGCAAGTATTGTGTGGTTTTATCTGCTTTATGTGTATATGTCCTGGCTACGCTGGCCTCAGTCCACCTCCCTTATTTATGTGATTCCTGGAGCAACACTGACATCAAGCCCATGTGAAACAGTGAGGCTAGGAGGGTACACGACGGTGGAAAGTAGAAAGCTGAGGTGAGCAAATTCATCTGGAAAGGAGCATAGAGGCTCCAGATTTGGCCTAGACTTGCTGTTCGTCTAGCCCCAGCACTCTGCCTCCAGCAGTGGTCTTCAGATAGAAGTGTTCCTCACAAAAAGGAAAGAAGTTTGGGTAATTCCCTGTTGAATATGATTGTGACAGTGCTAAGAATTGTTTGTGTTTCAAGAGAAGAGAAGGAATAATTTTCTTTTTCTCCTCTATACTGATGAGAAGTGATCTGAAACAGTCAACAGCCTTTTGATGGGAATCTTCCAGAGCCTCTGGTAGGTGATGTTTGAGGACACAGAGTAAACTTACAAAGGAGAAATGAAAAGCAGGTGGCACGTACAACTTCCCGTGTATTCCAAGCCTTTACCTTGAAGCAGAGGCTGTCCACGGGTATTTCCTTCATACATTTAGGTGTGAAGGACTTTCAAGCTGCCTAGCCAGCAGTTTTTGGTCTGAGAGTATAGTCACCTTCTCAGGAAGCCGCATCAACATGCAAGCCAAACACCTCCAGGACAAGCTATTTCATTTACTCTTTCCAAAGCCACACTGGATCTGAGCTTTCTGAAGGGCATGCCCTTGTCCAGAGCCAGGAGGGGAAAGTCTGCCTCTCGCATCCCTGACGCAGCTCCCAGCTCCCACGAGGCTGTCCTAGCACAGAGCAATGGGTGTGGAAGGGAGGCGGCTTCCACCTTCCCATCTCCTTGCTATCAATAGAACATAAATCATTCACGATCAGTCACAGGTAGGAACATGCTGTCTGGGTGGCTGCCTGGGTTTGTTCTGCCACCGGTGGCTGCAAGTAATTAGCAGTTAGTCCTGCAGAGAGCACGAGGTACTATTTTTATGGGTCTAGCAAGCTGCGATTATATAGGGACCACAATAAAGGCTGAAAATAACCCACAGGGCCAACCGCCAATGGAGAGGGAGTGCTCTGCAGCGTGGATCGAGCCAGCTTTCCCCTTCATAAACTTGAGGAAATGCCTGCTTCCCTCAGCAGCTACAGGTCCGCCCCACCACGGCATTGCACCAGAAAGCCAAAAATGCTTCCTGCTGTCTATTTGCACCCCCTCCAGATCCTCCCCACCATTCATTTGCCTTCCAGACTGAAAACGACTGCCCAGCTTAGCAATGACATTGCCAACAACAAAAAGCAGAGAGGGGGTAAAAATAAAAGCAGAAGGCAAAAAGAAGAAAAAAAATGGCTGTGGCGGTATAAAACAGACCCCTGCAGTGATGGGGCTGGGTCGGAGCAACGCCTGCGCTGCCAGCCAGTGTGGTGCTGGGAACAGGTGGGATTGCACGCAGTCATCTGTGGGATTTGTGGAGATTGAGGAGACGAAACTTTTATATGGGGAATATAAAAAATGCACACATATTAGGCAAGCAGATAAACAGAATCTCTGAACCCTGTGGACTGTGCATATTGTAGACATTACTTCGACTCCAGCGGACACAGGGCAGATGAAGAGGAAAAGTAGGATGGGTGGTAAGCATCAGCAGTACCAGGGAGGAGAGAGTAAGCTCTGGCCAAAGAGACGAGGGAGGGTCAGACTGCAGAGCCACAGCACTTGCTGCTGCAACCTGTGCCTGTGTGGGCACTTGCAGCAGACCCAGCAGGGAGCAAGGTAAAGGAGCTCTGATTTTAGAGGCACTGAACATGCCCTGCCCACAGCAGAGGCTGAGCATGCCCAGAGAGTCAGAAACTGGGATGACGCAGCATCTGGGGGTCCAATGCAGATGGTACCTCTGAAGAGAGGACTGAAACAAGTAATTTGGGGGGTTGCAATCTTTTCTCTCACTTTCCCCCATTCTTGTACTATTCTCAATCAGATAAATGAATAATCTGTCAGTTTAGTTCCTCCATCTTGTTAACAATTTAAGAGGAGACTTCTCCAAGACGCCTTAGCGAGTCTCATTTTTTTTCACTGGGATTTGTAGTTACTCAGGCAGCTACTTTAGGAAAACTTCTGCATGGCACTGAGGGATATGGATCCAGCTGAAAGCTGGGACCCCAACAAGCTTTGTTGAAAGGCACCTGACAAAGCCCAGTAGGTAAAGTGCTGAACTTCCCACTGGGATAAACTGTTCATCAAGGAAATCTTACCTTTCCCTTCTTTTAAGTACACTGAGGGAGAAAAACCCCCTCATTTACATGACCCTGACACATGCGTGTTTGAGCATAGACCATCAAAGGCTCCTGTAAGTTTGACTCATTATTTCATCCAGGCCATACCAAACTGATTGCTTCTCACTAAGACCCGTGTTAGTATATGCAACACAGTAAGGTATTGGCGTTATCAGACCTTATTTGCTTTACAGAAACAGCCACTCTTAGTCAGTTGCCCAGGGATGCTCCGACTATGTCACTACTATACAAAATAATTTCACTTAACCTGAAATTGCATAAAAGGATTGTTTCTGCTGAGGTTAGGCTGTGTTCAATGCAATATAATTAAAAATCTTTCTGCATCCTCTGTGTCTGTTAAAGCACTCTAATTGTACCTGCTAGGAGAGCACCTTTCCAGAGAACTCATTCAGTATCAGCAAAGTTGTGAGACAACAAGGCCCTTTTCTGCCTGTCAGTGGGAGTAGCTGCAGTCACAGTGATTAATGTGGCTATTAAGTTACAAGGAAAACTCTCCATCTGACTGTCCTCTGACTCAGCCATAAACAAACTTGCTTTATCTCTCATTCTCCAGCCTGGGCCCCCTCCCTCGCTCCTTTTCCACATCAACAAAGAAAAACATGGGACAAGATGAAAGAGCTGAGCTAGGGCTTTCATTAACATACCATGCCAAGGAAAAAGAGGTAACATGCTCAGGGAAGGACTCACTGCCCAGTTTGTACCCCCTAACCAATGCCAAGGTGTGCGATGTGAACCAACACGATTGGTGAGTAGCATTTAATGACATTAAGTGTTGATGCCTCCTGCCAATACCAAATGTCACCCTTGAGTGTTGTTCTCAGCCATGCTCTGGTTTTAATCCTGCCTTACTTCTGACCATGATCAAAAGGTGCATGATCAGCATAGGAAGAGTGTGAAGCTCCCTGCTGCCTATTTCAAGCCCTGACTTTATAAAAAAAGCACATCTTTTACTGTAATGCCCTTTCCTGGTGCTCTCCAGTGCCTTGTTGGAGCAGCCCAAGCTTGCAAACGCAGCTCTCAACAATGGCTCAGCTCCAAACAGGCTGAATGGGAGCTGCAGCCCGACCCGCTCTGTAGGCTGCCCCGGAGACCTTTGGGGAGGAAGCCTGCAAGGGTCATCGTGTTCTTGCTGTGTTTTGTAGCGCAGAGCTCATAAACCCATCCTGCTGAATACCTCTGTCAAAAGCTTTTTATTTCAAAACACTTTATCAAACAACCTGTCACTTGGTCTTAACTTTATTAATGCCTCTTCCTAAGCCTGCTTAAATGTATCTTTCAGTATGCCATGTAAGAAGGCAGTACATTATCAGGAGGTTTCTGTGCATACAGAATAATTTATAGTAGCTGAGTAGCAGGCAAAAATATGTTTATAGTTCCACTATTTATTACTTTTTATTAGTGTGTGCTTTTTAATGCACTATGTATTCAACCTAAAAAGACAATATAATCCAAGCAAACAATATAGATAATAAGCACTGAATATCAACTTTTATATTGCAGAAAGATCAAAACCAAGCTAGATATTGTCCGTTGCCTGTAGAGACTACAGCAGCTGAAAGGGGAAGGAGGCAAAACCCATACCATCACTGCAATGCCCAATAAGATTTTGCTTGTTAAGCTGCCCAGTTAAGTCTCTATTACAAGATTTTTTTCACTGGTATGTTAAATGTCTGTATGGGTGAAGGTATCCTTTATAACTAGTCCCAACCTGTTACACTCTTGGCTGGCCCCAATAAAAGCAGCACTATCTTCCATCTTGGGAACGGACAGGGAAGGACAGCATCTCCAGGTGACGTCAGGAGAGTCCAACCCTTTCTGCTACGAGGCCCAGGACTGTGACCCACCCCTATAGTTGTGTGTAAAACCAATCCTTCAGGACACCGCTTCCATGAGCCTGGTCCAGCTCTCACCTCTTGCCTCCTTTTTCCCACTGGAGCAAAAAGGCAAGGAGCAGTTCCCAGCAGATGTTTGCGCCTGCTGGATTTCATTACTTGTTTCACCCATTTTCTATTTGAAAGCCTCCTTATCTGGCTGGGGAAGATGCTGAGTAATTCCTCCATGAGGCACTCTGTGCGCGCAGCTCCCGCCCAGCCCCATATGAACCACAGCGTGACCTTGCATAGCAGCATGGGGTAGTGATAATATTTCTTCCTTGTCCCCACCTTTTGCTACTCACCTGCTATGCTCTTCTGGGAAAAAGCTGCCTCTCATCAACCTGCTTTACAGCCAAAAGGGACCCCAAACTTGTTCAAAGGCCTTAAACCTCACTACAATGCAAGTAATAGTACTACTATACAATTTATGAATGAAGGAGCAAGTCCTGCAATGTCTTGTTCTTCCTATCTGCTATGTTCTTATCCAATATGGAGCCAAATGGGCTGCTGTGGTTACACAGAGCCTCATGAAAGGGCAAAGGCAGGAGTCAGCTACAGGAATGCACTCCCCTCTCTCCTTACTGTCACAGGCGTCGACAACAGCCTCCAGCAGCCATCTGTCTGTGTGCTGCCCAGAGCTGGCAGAGGAACCTCTGCAGTTGTGTGCTCCCCACCACACTGATGCAACCTTCAGAGAAAGAAGAGTATTAATAAAGCGAGAAGTTATAAATGCTTTTTTAACAACTTCTTTTTTCAAATCATGTTCCCCACACTGTCGGCTTCTGCCACATACTGGTGTGACAGCGTCAAATGGATGACCTGTGTGGGCAGCAGCACATGACCTTACTAAGCTTGGCACCCTCCAAAAATGAGGAACAATCCCATTGAGCTTTAGACAAGCAAGTCCTCTACCATGTAAGTGAAAGGTGCCTATGGTGTTTTTCCCATGTCCGTGTCTGCAGACAAGTTACATTACAGAGTTTGCAACTTAAACCATGTGAACTGGTCAAGGAGAATTACTGCAGGCAATGACCAAATTGCCCATGGCAAAGCAGAAGGAATGGTGCTCCACCTGGGCAATTACAAAGCACTAACAATGCTGTCAAAATGCTCATTAGCACCAGAACCATTCAATACCATATTGGTAAACCAGGACCCATCACAAAAAAAGGTACAGTGCATTTTGTTCAGATCTCCTGAGGCTCCAAAGGCCATGCATATACACAGCATGGTCCAGTCTGAGCTGTGGGCACCACTACTAACTGATATGGAAGGGGATGCTTTAAGAGATTAATTTTATATACTTAATCCACTTCTCACCTTACACCCAAGGCAGATGCAGTGCTATGAACAGAGAAGCTGAGTGGCAGATGCTGTGAACAGGAACAAACTTATCTGATGAGAAACACAAGGCTGCTCCATCAACCTCAGCATCCAGGCTCCACTGAGTAGTCAAGGGCACATACTTACAGAGCTGCGTATGTGCAAGGCAAGTGTAGAGCAATACTTCCCCGGGTCTTTCTCAGGCATCCCCTGAGCCTTGAGTTAGACACTGCATCAGAGGACCCACTGCTTTGACTCAGATGGAGTAGATTCCCTTTCATGAATTTATTCAATCCTTTTTCATGTAAACCTTAAGATTCTGATGCACCCAAGGCCACTGAAGAAATCCTCACAGAGTGGCTGTTCTCTTCTCTGTACAATAGACATATTTTTTTGTACTTTTTCCAGTTCTACAACTTTGTTTTTGAGTTAGAGACATCAAAGCCATAGACATGCACTGTGACATGTTGATGCCTTCACTTCCATTCACCATCTCTTTCCTAAAAATCACTTGACTTTTTTTTTTTTTTTTTTAAATGAGGATCATGCAGATTTTCAGAGCTCAGTTATAACACCAGTCTGGTCCCCATTGCAGCATACATAAGGTTAGAATTGTTTCCTCCCCTCTCATCAGGTGCATCACCTCACACTTACCTGTACTGTACTTTATCTGCTATTTCCTCATCCAGTCAGTGTCACAAAGTCCTTCTGCAGCCCTTCACAATCAACCCTCAAACCTCCTCACCCTGATAGCTCAGAGTCACCCACAGATTTTCTCACCTCACTGCTCACCCTCTCCCCGATCATTTACAGATATGCTGAAAGGCACAGACTCAGGTGAGACACCGCTGACCACTCCCCTCCATGGCCATGCTTCTGCATTCACATTTCCTTCCCCAAGGGATGACATCTCTCATAGCCATTAGTGAAGGCTTCTTGTTTTTCAATAATTCTTCCATTACCATGGCACTAATCTTCCCTTTAACTGACTTTGTTCTTTCAGTAATTACACTGTGTGGGTATTTATGGGTGTAATGGACACATAGGACAACAGATCCACAGAGTACCTGTAAAAATTAGGATTTATGCTCCACCCAAATGCTGACTTCAGCGATAGACTGCAAACCTGCATCCATGTGTGCACATCATCTCCCACTTCAGTGAGGCTTTCCACAGAAGTCCACGTGCTGCTCCTGGAGGGTGCATTCTCCCACCAGACCAGTGGTTTGAGTGCCCACCGTGTTTGCTGGTACTGCATTTGCCACTGGTGAGCCCTGCTTCCCTGTGGCTGAAGTGAAGGCTGGTCCAACCATTCATTGTCGTTATGAACTGATTTCTGTAATTACAGCGCCAGATGCCATCCCTTCCCCAGAGAGCAAACAACCAACCAGCCGAGCAGATGGCTAGCAGGCATGCTGCAGCAGGGCCTCTCCCAGGAGAGACCTGGCCTTTCTCAGTCCTGAAGGCATTCAACATTCAGGCCGGCTTGCTGTTCAACCCCTAACAGCAGCTGCCAAGGGGTACCAGACACAGAACCGTGCATGAAATATGTTTCCATGCTTGCTCGAGGAATGCCCTTCTTCTCTACAGATTAGAGCACTCATCGGCTACACAGTGTCCGTGTGTAGGAGACAGGCTCTTCTGGCATAGAAAGTTCATCAGATTTATGGCAGGTCACACATACACACCAAGAAACATGCAAGAGACATGCCGATTCCGCGCAGCCCCCTCCCCATTACTCAGAGTTTGCAAAGACACATCTCAGCATTAAGCGCATGTCCACACAGAGTCATTATGAGGTCAGAAATATTACGGTGGGATAGCTCTTCGTGCATTAATTTAGAACAGAAATAACTAAGAAATACATCTATTACTTTCTTTCAAAGATGGTGTCACGCTAAGTGCTACACATTTGCGTGCATTTTCGTCTTTTAGGATACTTCTGTATTTGTGCCAAGACTTAAATTTTGTAAATATGTTAACATTATTTGTATTATCTTCATGTTTCAGCTAGAGAAAATATTAAAAGGTACTTTTTTTTTTTAATTGGCTGAATATTCATAACTGGATATGCCCTACATACTAGGCTCATGAGGTTTCCATTAATAAATTGTGGTTGGAAGGAGAAGGACTTTTATGGCACATTTTTACACAGAACAATTTTCACTGCAAGAGATGAAAAATAGTTGCTTTTTTTCTTACAATGACTCAAGAGTTGGAAAAACACCATCTGTTTTCATTAAAATTAAGAAATATGGTATTTTCTGACCTCGTTCTGTACTGCCTTTTTTTTCCTGATGAACCTCTTTGATAATTGTTTTTATACTTCATTGCAAATCAGTGCAGACAAGGGCAGTGCATCTCTCTGTAAAGAAAATATGTATTAATCCCTGCATTAATGCCTACACTCATATATGACAGCCCATAACTTTCTGTGGCACTGTGATACTTACTGTATCGAGTAAACATTGCTATCCAAGTACTAGTTAAGTAACACTTTTGGGCATCTTAGTAATATTCATGCCAAACGCTGTGTTCACATGTACCTACATGACACATGCTCCACTGCCAACAAATATGACAATGCATTAAACCTTTCTGATAGGTAGCCAGTGTGTTCCGGGTAATTATGAGAAAGTAAGGGAAAAAGATGTTATTCCTGCTGTAGTATCACTGTTTCTCAGCTTGTCCTGGGGGGTTTCACCCATATGCAAGACAGTGAAGGACTGCTGCCTTCAAATCATCAAGATCAAAAGCATCCTCATGAATTTCCCCTGTTAATCCAGGCCTGAATGCTCACAAGAATGGTTTGGGGGTTATTTTTTGTATTCGTATTTTGAAATCCATTGCACAGGCTTTAGAAGAGGCAGCCCTCTGCAAGTCTTCATGTCATCTCCCAATAACTTACTACCAAAAGGAAACAACCAGGAAAGAGAGAAGGCTCAGATGTTCTGGAGAGTTAGAGTTTTACATCTTTTAATAAAAGCTTTAATGGAAAAAACTACCAAGAGGGACCATAAAAAATAATCTCTTCTTTCTTCAACTGGCTTTAATCTCTCCCTCACTTTCAGCGAGGACGGCTCCCAGCGGTGGTCCCGGATCAGATGCTGTACATGAAGCAGCTAAATTTCAGAGCACAGTAAATCACTTGCAGACATCCAAATTGGCCACAGATGCAGAGCCAGCTCATCCAACAATGTACAGGACAGTAACGCTCAGGAAGCAACTTTAGTTTCATCAACTAAGGTAGCTTGGGTGACGCCTTTGCCTGGAGCACTGTGCTGGCTTCTGTTGCAGCCAAAAAAAAAGCTGCTGAGTGTGGACAAATCACGGAACAGATTAAAAAGTAACTGAGCTGACGCATGTGCTTTGTATATCATCTTCTTTCAATGTACGATTTGATCCAAATTCCTCAGGCATCACGTGGTGGACTGGGGGGATGTGATTTGGTTTTTCCTCCATTATAACAAAAAAGAAAAATCCACAATATATATATTTTTGGAAGGATCAGCTTGAAGTGATACATGCACACACAAAAATACATAAAGCACCATGGTCCAGATTGCATAAACATTCAAGATAATTAATTTTTGTAAAGAAATGTGGGGTTTGATACTGCTTCACAAATCACACATGAAGTCTGCACTGTGGCTTCATGTTATCTTACAACAGACAACGAAATTTTTTCCAATACACCTGCACAAAGCTAATGGGAAAGGTGCTTGGCTCTCCCCAATATCAAAGTATCCCGTGCGCCGCTACTCTTGTATTTCCTCGAACCTGATAAGAGCACATATGCAGCACTTCAAAAATTAAAAGTTTTCTTTAATATCAAACTGTAGGGAATGGAGAATGGCATTTCATATCTTGCAAGAGTGTCTGCTCTGGCTGATCACAGTCATGCTACAACCTCCAAACCAGCACGAAGACACAGTAATGATTTGCAAGGAGCCTGAGGTCTGTAACCAGTTTTTAAACTATTTAAATCAGAGGAAGGGGGTGGAAATCAGACAGTTGTTTTTACTTACAGTGTTTTGCAAACATGCCAAACACTTGCAAATTGCACCATAGTTCAGGGGCAGGGGAGCTGCTGAAAAGACTGGCAGTACCTTTCTGAACAGTGTGTGGCGTCTACCAGGGCACAACATGGAGATTTATGTTAACAGGGGCTTTCAGTGTGCAACCAGTGCGGGATTCAGCCTAACACCTCCCACAGAGCCCGCTGCAAACTGTGGGAGAAGCCCTTGACTTCCATGGCTGGTGGGTCAGTACCACAGAAAAGGAAAACAAAACCACACAGGGAAAAGAAAGGAAAAGGTAAAAACAGGTTGCTAAGAGCTGGAGTGCTCTCCCAGGGGTTGGAGCGTTTGGTTTCTGGAGGAACAGCCATTGCTGGTACCAGATGACAAGAGCCAGTATGAGGCAAGGCATTTGCGATTCAAAGAGATGGATGTGCCAGAGGCAGAAGTAGAAGGCAAGTAAAGCCTCCGCTCTCCCGACCTGAGCACGACGACAGCAGAGGAAGGAGTTGACACCAAGTAGGTTTCGCTTTACTAAAAAGATTTTTTGTTTTGTTTTGTTTTTAAATCAACTTGCCTGCACCTGTCAGGGAGAAACCATCAACTCAGTATAATCGCAGAGATCTAGAGGGCAGCTCCTCCAGGATCATCCATCACACCCTGGTCCGGAGGAGTTGAAAAAGTTGTAATAAAAAGGCTAGAAGGCGAGATCAAAAGGTTTACCCAGCATGCCTAGCTATGGGAATGGGGAGTGCAGCTGCGTACATGAAAGGGTTACACCCAAAAAATGAACACGATTGCCAAGCAGGGTGGAAAGAAATTCTGTTTACAATTGCAAAGCCTCATGCTTCCATCATCAGGTGTTACAGAACAGGAATTATTCCCTGCAAAATTTTCCAATTACCTTCCTTGACTTTTTCTGCATGTAGTTTCCTTTCTTATTATTTGTTTAGAAAGTTCTTTTCTGGAGCACTGTTCCCATGCAAACCAAGAATTAAAAAAACAAAACCCCAAAACCTCTGATGTCATAGGATGAGCTATATGCCAGTTCAGACAGAATCACAATGGAAAAAAAAAAAAAAACCCCTCAACTATTTGCCCTGATTCAGGTTCAACTGTTCAGCTGTACCTATAACAAAAATAGTGATAACTTTCTGTGTCCTTATGGAGCATCCAATTCATGGAGTCATTTGAAGTTTTATTACAAAAAAAAAAAACAACCCCAAGGCAGTTAAAAAGTAAAGCAAGCTGCCATTGCTTTCCTCTCTTCCTGAGCAAATGCAAGTTCTGAATACACCCTTCTGCTCTTGAAGAGGTCATCAACTTGAAAATGAAATTTAAAATAAAGAAAGAGGAACACAGAAGTACTTTGAAAAACAACAACTAAGACAACTGCTAACTTAGAGGTGCCTGATATTTTGAGGCCTGAGAAGCTTAGGATCAGACCTTCCAGAAGAAAGCATTCAGTACTGCAAAGAAGAGTTAAAAACAAGAAGAATAAAGGAAGCGACATGAAGCCCTTTGCGGCCAGGACATCACTGAAGAGGAAACAAGGACTTTGCTGATGCTGGAGGCCATTTGCTGGGAGGGAACTCAAACTCCTCCTGTTACAAGATAAGGTTAAGAAAATCATCAGCAAACAACTGCATTGAAATACTACTACTAATAATACAGCATTCTGCTTTCCTGGGATGGTTTGAAAGCTTGCCATATTTTTATTGGACTTTCCAGTGATGTCAGTTTGGGGCAGGTCTTAGGCGAGTAATTGCTAAAGGGTGAGTCTAAAAAGGGTATAATTACTGCAGGGAGTGTCTGATGTGGGAAAGTGGCATTCCAGCTGGAGGGAGAGATGGGCCCGTCTCTCCTGGGTCCCAATGAACCCACAGATACCGCATGAGTGTTCCCGGCCCCGTGCAGTTAGTTACAACTGTGCAACACCACTGACCTCAGTTTTTTCTTCAGCAGTTACTCAGGCAACAGCAATCTCATGTCCAGCATTATTCACTGTCACAATGCTGGGAATGCAAGCACATTTTAAACCTTTAAGATATGTAGCCCTCAAGTTATTGCATCAGGCAATGGTTGCAAAACAGACAGTTGCTGACTTCAGTAAGGTTGGATGGGTGTAACTGAGAACAAAATTTGGCCTGTAGCATTTGGAAGGGTTTCACTGTGACTTGTGAGAGGGATGTGGAAGAATCCTCATTCTGAAACAGCAGAGGAAGCACTACCTCCCCTGCTGTCCATCTCCTGCCCAGAAAATCCACCCATCCTCCTCTTATGAATGAGAGCAATACCAGGTGTCACTCAATACACCCATCCTCCTTTAAACCTCTCCTTTAAATTCACCCCTCCCACAAACACTGACAGCTACCAAACTGGGCCTACAAGAAGTCCGTACCAAAACTCCCTCGTAGGCCTCAACCTTGTGGCCGCTCCTATGCCCATGCCCATCGAGCCATTTGCTTCATTCAGCTTTTGGGTCTTGCCATTGACAAAGACTGGAAGTGCTCTGCAGCTTTTTCTTTTAGACACATTTATACAGCATCACAGTCCCTGACCGAACTGCCCAACTGCCAAAAATTGTATGAACATGAGGGGGCTGGGCATCACAGCCTCATCCAAAACACAAGCAGTTCCATCACCTTGTCTTGCACAGCCTGACAAACACTGCCAGATCCAGTAGCCTGGGAGCCACTCAGTCATGCAAGGCTACAGCAACGCTGGCCTTAAAAATGCTCCTAAGATGCTACAGTTTTGATGTGCCTGCTGTTAGCTTCCTTCCCACACAAGTCTTTTCCATCTTTGGCCTGTACTGCCCCTTGCGTACAAAGCAACCTCCTAGAAGAGATCACCCACTGGAGGCTTTTGCAAGAGCCGCTGTGATGGTCTGAGAGCTTACATCTCTTCACGGCCCTGGCTAACGTAACTATGAGGTAGCAAAAAGCACCAGCAAAGATCTGGCTGAAGTCTGCAGGTGCTCTTATTGCACACTCACACCCTAAAGGCACGCATGGCTAACAGCATAGCACACACTGACAGCTCTTTGCAATCTACGCCTTTATGTTGAAGGATTTCAGTTGTGTCACCTTATTTTTCTCCCCCACCTGTCCCCTTTCCTTTCAGTACAAAACTCATAGTTTCTCCTGGCTGCACTACCAACAACAGGTGCTTTCAAGACTTGATTAAAATGCACTTCATTTTCATTTAAGCCTTGCCACCAACCTAATTTCATTACTCTCAGCTCCCATTTCTAACACTTTCTGCATCCCAATCAGTACAAAGCAAGAGAACATCGCACCGTCCAGCCTCACCAATTGTCAAGGAAAAGTATTCATTAAACCTCGTTCAAAGCTATACACAGAACAATGCAAACAGCCCAGATATTATTAATCCCATACAAATGGTAATCCTTTAATTCTGCACAGCACAACCCATAGGCAGCCACAGGGTACTTAGTGTAATTGATGGACTCCCCAGAAAAGGGCCTGGCTGGTAGCAGAAGGCTGACATCTCATTTCTACTTAAGTGGAAATCACTTAGCAGTAGCATCTGTGGGCATTGCTACTGGTTTCCCCAAATGAAAAAGACGAGAGCGCGCTCCTGGTTCACCTGTGGGAGGGGAAATAGTCCATAAAACATGTTTGACAGGCACTTGCTGGTATATTGGGAAAGCTTTATATGTGTTTAAGTACTTGGAAAGCCAACACTGAAGGCAAGTTCAAATTGTTTTGTGACTCCTTTACACAATAACAAATTTTGCCTTTTTTTTTTTTTAAATAAATTCCTCCATTGCCTGCTGGACCCCGTTCAACTTTGAGGAAAGATCAGACTGGCTTTTTTCTCCACCATGTATCATGTGTAATGTTGAAGTACATCTTAATACAAGCACTTCAGATGGCTGAAACAGCTCATAACAAACATGGTATTTTCTTCTTCTTCGGTACTATAGGCAGTAATTATTAGCAGCTCAGGAAAAAGAAAAAACACATGTAACTGACTCTTCTGAACTGCTCTTTCACATTCGTTACAAACAACTTTGAAGGAACCACTCACTTTCTGTGCTGCACCAACGCTAATGTGCCAGAACACCAAAAATGCAACCCATTCATGAAACCGCGTGCCTGGCTCCCTGACACAGCTGTGAATTCTTCAGCCCCAATTTAAGCCAGCCTTAAAGCTCAACTCCCATCGGTTGCACCAGGAGTTGGGCCTTTAGCAGGATTAAGCCCTTGGTCTGGTCCCTATCCATCCCCAACAATGAACTGCACCCTGTGCTGCACTGATGCTCCTGATGTCAGGGAGGCAAGTCACTGCAGATCTGACACCTTCAGTTGCATACCCCTGCAGGGAGTGGCTTTTCAAACAAGTCAAAACCGCCCTGAAAAGAGTCTCCAGCTCTCCCTGCTGTTCCTTTCTTTTGCCCCATGTGTAGCTGGTGTGTAGTCTATGGTGAAGGTAAGGAGCTGAGGTCAGGTTGGACCAACAAGGGGGCAGAACCGGCAAGGACCCAGAGCACAGCAGAGAGATCGGTGACAGCATCCAGGGTGAGCAATGGTGCAAAAGGGGCTGGAGAACCACAAAGTGGCAACCCCCTTCTCCTCCTCAACTGCTCTTTCCCCTCTTGCTTTCCCCATCCAGACTGTTGCACCATCACTTGAGCTATCACCTTCTCCAAAGAACAACTGTTTCCCATATTCACCAAGTTGCATAAACAGTGTGTTTCATGCAGTATGGTATTACCTCCTTACATTTCCTCCAGGGCCCAAATATTTGTCAGACCTGAGGTCCACCATGCATAGCGGTAGCTCTCAAGCCCATACATAAAGGCCTGTTTGTAGCCCCAAAAGACACACAATGCTCCAAACACATGCAGACTTATGGTCCGCAAGCTCGTGCCTGTCCAAGGACCACAGAATGAGAAACCTGATGAGGACAGAGGAGAAACAATTCCTCAAGTTTCCTTCTAACAAGAGGTATGAAAGCATCACAAGCAAGACCTTATCTCAAGCACACAAATTAAACAGAATTTTTCTTTTAAAACAGCAACAACCAGCAAAGCCTCTGCTTCCCATTTCTAGTCAGCATCAGCCTTCATCTAGTCCTGCCAACTCACAGCTCTCCAGGCTCTGCACATCCCAAACGCAAACCCTAGTATGTAGACCAAAACTGGTCCTCTTACCACCTTACCTTAGTGCAAACCTTACCCCAAACAACTCTACACACCTGACCCCACCTCAACACTCAATCTTTACTAGATCTAGTGAGGAGCCTGCTTACCCAGCCCCACCTCTCCAAACCTTGACTCCAACCTGCTTTGACTATTTGTAGGCTAACAGCAACCTTACCAATATAATGACTTTAACTCATATACCTTATGAACACCAATCTGCATGGTGAAGATCCAGAAAGAAATGAAACCTTTTCAGACCCCCTATCCAGATCCCTAACCAAAGTGTTGGTCACAGACTCACAACGTCTCCCTGCTCTGAATTCAGCATCATTTCTGATGTTACAAACATTCACTCAGACTTTGCAGTGCCGCCCCTCCTAAGTCCCATCCACCTTTCAGGCAACCCACAAGCCAGGCCTAAGGAGAGAGAGGGCTGAACAGGTAACTTCATTTCTGGATCCTGTAAGTACCACCAAACTAGGCTGATTCTGGACGATACTGGTTTGGCAAGCTGCTGGCTGCATCTCTTCATAGGTTTAGATTAGGGAGTGAAGGGGCTGAAGAACCAGCTCCGTTTCTTGTTCATTTAGGTGCCAGAGGACTAAGATGACAGCTGGTGCTGATCATACATCCCAGGATGATGCCTGAGGAATACAGGACTTTCCTGTTTCAGGGTAAGGCTAGAGTTGGAACTGTGTTTAGCACTCAGGGCTGGAGGCACAGAAAAGCTGCCCCCAGACCCTGATGAGTAGTGGGGGGCTGCAGCCAGCTACAGAGAACCAGCCCTGGCTGAGTCTGGAAGGGGGGCGACAGCCTGGAGCATTGGGGTCATCCTAGGCTTCAAGGGTTGGGGCTCAGCTTAGGTAAATGGATGAAAAAACAAAGCTTAAGAGCAGGAATGCCAAGTAAACACTCTGGATCCAGAAGCCTCTCCAAGAGGACAGATATGAATGAGGATTTCCATCCTCATATCCCCGTCACCGGCCTTCACACCAGCCTTTAGCCCAGTACTAATGCCAGGAGAAGGTCACTGCCCATCTTTCATCCTGCTTTGCAGCAGCCCAGTATAGCCTGCTGTCTTGAGGGGAAGAAAACAAAAACAGAAACAAACAAAAAAAGCGCAACACACCCAAAAAACCCCAAGGAATACCTGCCAACTGCAAGTCCTGCCGAACAATTCCAGCCTTGTGGCCTTTGCAAACTCCAAAGCAGACACAGATCTCTGGGCTAGATTAGATAGTCCTAAATCTAGTGCTGTAGGCTAGGTCTAGCATTCACGTTGTTGCCTGGGAGAGCTTACAGTTCCACGCAGGCTGCAGAGGTCGGAGGCAGGTTGTTGCATGCCTGGAAGAAGGGCCAAGTTTGTTCTTATGTCAATCCTTTGAAAATAAACAAGGGGGGGTGTGGGGTGTGGTGGTGGAGAAAAAAAAAAAAAGCAGCTGTCAACAGCTCAAACTGTATTTAGGGCAAGTGATTGTGGCAAAACAATTGCTAACTATTGCATTACACAAAAGGTTGGTGTTTATGCCCATGAATTTTGGACAGTTGCAGAACAGCATCCTTACCACTTTTTAGATTCTTACCATGAGTCTTCACACGTCCAGGGGGAAAGAAAAGTCTCCTAAGTGGCCATCATGTGCCATCTAGAAGCTCATCCTAAACCCAGCATTAATACCATTGCTGCAGCCCCTGCCTGGCCCAGAACAAATTATGTCCCTGTCACCTCTCAAAGTAGAAAACTGTCCAAGAATGAGAAATTCACGAGGAAAAAAAAAAGAAACCTAGGTGCCATGTAGAGATCCACCAAAATTTATAGAAAGCGATGTAGAGAATTGAAACATCATTAGCACTTTTCATATAGAGCCTTAACACTTTTCAACATAGTCTGAGCAAGAACTTACTTCTCCCTCTAGAGGATATGAAAATTAGCACAAAGAATATAAGATTATGTCAAGACCAGGAAAGTAATGACATGCTAAGGCAGAGGGTCCGCGTTTTTGCTTTGAAAGCCTAGTAGCATTTTAGAAGGACCAAAATTACCACTGTAAAAACAATGAGTTATGAAGTTATGTATTTATTTTTATAGCAATGCCTTAGAAAGTTCAAACTAAATTCTTAGGTTTTTGCATTTAAACAATCCGTGAAGCTGTTTAACACACAACAGTTTTAACGTTCATTGCGAGTGACACTCCTCCTTCACTCACTGAGTGTCCTTTCGTTTCCTTAGTGGGGAGAGGTGAACACAGGCAGGTCCCTGAAAACAGGCAAGAGAGCCCTACTCACTTACCCACCCCAGTGGTCCCCCCCATCATTCTGCAAGCGCACCCCAGGGGAGAAGCCCAGGGTGAAGGGCACACAGAGACAGAGCACCTGCCGTGTTCTGCATCTGTGCATCACCTTTCCAGCATCAAACTGGCCATACAGTTTCGCAGGTGAAAATAGCACGTAAAGATTCAGCTGGAGAACCAGGTAAGGGATGCGGTATTCTGCCTTTGCACCCCTTCACCATTAGCTTCTCCACCAGCCGTAGTCAAAAACTGCAGGACACATCAGTCTCAGGAAACATTGGCCTCACTTCTTTTATCCCTCGAAGGACCACAGGCGCGACTCTTGCCTGAGCACACATGCCAAAAGCAAGCGTGCAGCCTGCCACAGCTAGTTTTGCATTGTTTAATCAAAATATTTCAGCATGGAAATGAAAACCCTCTAAGGAGACATATCTTTACATGCAAAGCTGGTTTTACTGGCTTCATCATGGGGAAATCAAACCAAACCCACAGAACTCCACCATCCAATGCCTTGCTTGCTACATAGAATGAAATCTATAGTGTGGGAGAAGCAAGAATAATACCAGCCTGTCAGAGACCTCAGAACTGAGGTGAAGCCTGATGCCAACTGCTCAGAGTGCAAACCAGCCATGAGGGGTCTTGCAGGACTTCGGGGAGATTGGGGGGGTGGGGACGGGCAGATGTGAACCCTCCCAGAACCTCTAACACCTCAATGTTTTTGGAGGAACTTTTCTGGAACTTAGCATATCTTAGCTAGGAGTATCTCCCTTCCAGTCCTCCCTGCTGCACATCTCCCACTGAGTCCCCGTGAATGACTGGGAAGATGGGGCTACTTGGGAATGCCCTGGAAGAGAGGATTAATTGCTTTTGTACATTTTTATCTTTGATAGCAGAGTTGTAAGTATTACCACTCTACATACTTAAGCTTTCAAATATCACTAAATCTTTTGGCCACAAATTCCCAGAAGTGCATTTTTTCCAAGCATCTGATCTGTGCCTGAGAATTTGATGTCTTTCATATGCTCAGCCTGTTCTTAAAAAAACAAAACAAAACCCTACCAACACCAAAAAACCTAAAAATGATAACAATAAAATTAACAGCATCTCAGATTAGATTGCTAATTTTCAGCCCATGCTTACCTGCACTGGTGCAAACACCACAAGCGGCTGGCTCTCTGCTGCAACCCCCCAACAGCCCGCCCTCTGTGTAAAGCGCCTTCTCCTGCCTGTTTTAAACCAGTCCTCCAGGAGTTTTAGTTCCCTTTAGCTCCACTATTCTCAGGGTTTGGCAAAGAACACTTCTGCATTCACTTTGTCCACTGTTCTCATGATTTCTTAAGCCTCTCTCGTCTCACTGCTCTGCTTTCTCCTCTCCAAATGGAGGAACCTCACTCAGGCTTTTCAGCCTCTCCTCACAAGGCAGCTGCTCCATCCCCCTGGCCGTGCCCTTCCCTGTGCCAACTCAGTGATACAGAGACCGGAGCTGCAAGCAGCACGTTAAACTTTAAGATTTGGTCAAACACATTTTGTCTTCAGCTTGAAGCCTATATGGTCCTTAAATTAAAATATAACATAATTTTCCAATTGAAAATTTTACCTATAAGGGTTTTGATTTCACAACTGGTATTTTAGGTGTTTAGTGTTTCTACTTCAGCCAGAAAGGAGTATTAAAGCAGTTGACAGTTAACTATGCTTTTACAGCTGTAACAATTCATATGATTGCCTGACAGAACTGAACCCCAATCTACTTTCAGAGAAGGCAGATAAAACATTTGTGCTTTGAAAAACATGTCAAGACAATATAAAAAGTCTTGCTCACAGAAACATTCCCAAAGCCACAGTGAAAAAGCGATCAAGTTTATGCCATGACCTCAGTACAGATGTTCTCATTCAAAATGGGGGAAAAATAGTAATAATCTGGATGCTCCACTTTGACACTAGAACACCCAGTGAGCAGTGGAGCAGAGGAGGAACAGGTTTGCAGTCAACAGAAGGGAATTCTCAGTCTTAGGGGTAGGCGTCACACCCCCACAATTCAGCCCCACCGCTGCAGTAACCTCTCGGGGTCATCTCCAGGAGCCACAGCCCACCAGTTACCCCACAGCCCACCTCTCCAGGGTCCGTTTGCTTGTGCTGTGAGCCATCAGGTGAGCCGCATGGGGGAGTCACTTGCAATAGCCCACAAGAACCCCCAGCGCCCTACCACTAAGTGCAATCCTGAGGAGAGGAGGGAACGGGGGGAAGAGTACAGAAGATAGAGGGGAAGCACTACCTTGAGCTGTTTGTGTCCCAGTTCTTATACAAGGTACTGGCATTCCTGTCCTGGCAATACTACTCTGCCTGCACAGGTGCCAGCAGCAGGGCACACCATAAACATGCTGCTATGGCAAACAAAGCGAGCGGGCCTTGTCAGATCCCAGTCTCCGGGGAGAAAAACCCTACCTCATCATACATCGATACCAATAGAGCATAACCGAGCATCTGTGCTACTTTGAATTCTGAAGCTTTTTCTTTAGCACAGGATAAAATCATGCCATCCCATCCCCATCATCCCCATCCCCTATCAGGCTGGTGCCTTTCGGTAGTTATGTTTAACTTTTCTTAACGGCCATCCTCTTGCTTCAGGGATCACCAGAAAGATAGCTTATCTCATGGTCCTGGCCCAAAGAGCTCCCAGTCCACCCCATTCCTGTGGACTGCCTCACTGCTGTACATCTCAACCCTGCGATGGCCAGGACACATGACCTGCACTCACAGCCCACCTCAGCAAGCACATACCCAGCTGCAACAGCTATCTCCAGGCCGTCTGTACTTGCACAGCGTGGGCTTTTCTGGAATGGTCCACCTCAGGTGCTCTGCAAACACCCTGATTACATAAACATGCCCTAGCGAAAACACCTGAGGCAGGTAGCTCATGCTTTGCACAGCCTGCACAGGCAGTCCTGCTGCACATCACTGCGAGCAAGACTCCAATCCTAAATGACTGATTCAGGACCACCTTCGTGCTACAGGATGGCTAGAGCTAGGCAAACTTGATCAGGCTGTGGTACAAAGCCTGGAGGAAAGTCAGGGTTATGTGGGGTGGGATGTTTCCTCCTCCCTCAAGCACAGATGACTGCAGCCTCCTTTCTTCTCTGGTGTCTCCTCAGGTAAGGGAGGCAAACACCGCGCAGTGGGACGCACGCTCTGGCTCTGGGACTTCCAGGCTTTTTGCCAAGGGCTAGCATCTCTCCTCATCTTCAGAGCACCCAGCCTCAATGAAGAGAAGGCTGCCTCTAGTGTCTGACAACCCCTGACTCACGCTGATCAGCCACGGACCAGTTTCCTGGTGGAGTCCTCCACTGCTGAGCCACACAAAGTTAAAGCACACCCAGCTTCTTAGAGATTCACTTACACTTAGCCCACTTCATCGAGAACGCTGAGGTCTGCCCAGTGAACAACCTGTCGCTGGAGGAATGCAACAGCTCAGACACAACCCACACACACCCCAACCCCTAGTCCC
Organism: Phalacrocorax carbo; assembly: GCF_963921805.1. Taxonomy (NCBI): domain Eukaryota; kingdom Metazoa; phylum Chordata; class Aves; order Suliformes; family Phalacrocoracidae; genus Phalacrocorax; species Phalacrocorax carbo. Next base: position 95,151,523 of record NC_087514.1, on the reverse strand, counting down.
TACACACACTTCATTAACCACAACCGCTATCGCAGATGCACACACCACAGCCTTGTCAGTCAGCAGGAAGAATCCCCAAAACAATGGGATTTCAAGGGCAAAGTGCCAGAAAGCTGTTTTTGTTTTGGTCACCTTCAGCACTGCACCTACGAACACAACCAGTCAGGTTCAGGGCAGCCATCGCCAAGGCCACCTCTGCCCGATTACATCACTACACAAGCTTCCATGATGGCAAGAAAAAGAAGGAAATAATGTCTCCATACATTTAGCAGCATCTCAGCCCTTAGCCTTAAGTCAAATGGCCATCAACACTACTCCCTCACCTCTGGATGTGTCTTGCACCTCCTCTTCCCTTCACTACCAAGTTAAGAGGCTGCCCCCTTTCTTGCACCTGATGTAATGCCACTTTCCAAAATGCAGGTATTTCACCTCAGTCTCCCAACAAACATCCCCACTTGCTGAGGAAATACCAGTCTTGCTTCCCAACATGCTCCAGCAATACTGTCTACACTTACATGCATACTGTACAGGAGAGTGCTGCCAATCCCTGTACAGACAGGGAGAAAGGGAGCACAGAATGAGAGAGAGATCTGAAAGCATTGATCAGTTCCTCTCTTACCAGATTTCTTGCCAAAGGCACCAAAGAAGTTGTGAGTGTCAAACTGGGGAGTGCAACCACGCGTGCAATTGGCCAACATCATCTCTCTTCTGGGTGTGGAAGGTGAAGAGCAGAGAGAAGGAAGCTTCATCCTGCTCCTGGCCAACCCGTTATTGTTGGATATCCACTGACGGATAAAAGCTGTCCTCCTGTCAGAGGATGTACGTCTTGTAAGCATAAATCCCCAGGGCAACAACTCCACCCCTAATGTGGAAGAACATAAAGACATTTACTGGAATCACAACCTTTCTCTGTGCTGGCACAGGGAGCTCCGAAGCTGGGTGAATCCACACATGACCATGACAGCCTGCAGAGGACAGCTAGCTCAGTTGGCTTCCATGCTGTGAAGAAGGCATGGGCCTTTCAGTCACCATTCCCCCTCCTGCAAGAATCTGTTTGGATGAAATCACTGCTCTGGAACAAACTGAACTGGCTTGTATGCAGCGTGAGGCAGGGGAGTAAGTCCCCAGGAACAAATCAATGTGAGTTAAACGATAGGTTAAATCTGCACAGGTAAAGGATTTCAACATGCAAAAGTGTTAAATTCATTCTTTCCTATTGGGAAACCCATGGCACATACTCTGTTCAAACAATAACACCATGTTATTAACAAAATCACTCTCACAGTTAATACTGTATGTATATAAATAAAGGATTTTTAATTTTAGAAAAAGAAACAAAAGATTACTAAATAACCCACAACAACCCATCCCTTTCCCCAAGCCAAAGCTGATTTTATTTGCCCTTCTTCATTTTTGCAGTCTTTTCTTTCCGCTTCTTCACATGCTTTGGGATTTTGGTTTTTCTCTTCTCTCTTTGGGCTTCTTTAACCATCTTTTTCCTTTCCTATAAAGAACCAAACACCATTTGTTTAAAGCCGGAAGGAGCGAGAGATCTTGCGCAGGTCAATCAAATGTTACATTAACAAGTTAATTAACTCACCACATAAAAACGAGGTTATCAAGAGGAAGAAATAAAAAAAGAAAAAAATCAATAGGAATGATGTGGGGAAAGGAAAAAGGAAGTATACGTCGCGGGTGGAGCTCAGAGCTGCACACTGGTAATGACAAGGCAAAATTCAAACTAGTTAAAACATGCAAACTTTTGAAGAAAGGGAAAAAGAAGCAGCCTTAACTCATGCTATTTACACCTAAGGTTACAACAGGATGCTCAACCTAGGTTTTCTGCTACCCACAGGGCTACTGTGGTAGGTGTTTCTATATGTCATGCAAAACTACTGATCCTGTAACTGCTGGTAACTCAGAGCAAGCTGATCATCGTAAGGATTGGCAAGAAGGGTGCTATACTACTGCAATACACTATAATTTGTGCCAGACCGTGAAGAGACTACACTCAACTAGAAAACGCAAAGTCAGCATAATGGGGTGGTGGGTGGAAGTAATTGCTGCTAATCAGTTGTTCAACCTACAGCTGAACATGTAGGTTACCAGAAACCTCATCTTACTCACACAAAAAAAAGTCCAAATGAAAACCTATCTGTAAGGATGAGAAGTGACCAAAACTTCCCTGCTTCACATCTGAAAGGCAGCAGCTCTAGGTTCGTAGGAAGTGTCTAGTAGAGCACTGCATTTTTATGTGACAGATATCGAACGTATTATCTTACCTTTTCGAGGAAGAGAGGTCTAACAAGCAAACCCCCAAATGTTGAACCCCTTAAGCCCAGCAAATTTCATCCTTCTTCTGCACAGCACCTAAAAGGCTGCCAAAAGGCTCTCACCAGTGGGTGACAGTCTGCAGAACAGACTCACCAAAACAGAGCATACTTGTTCTGCAGTTTGGAAAATGAAACCTTAAAAAAAGCCACCCCAAACCATAATCCCTTTGCATGACTGTGTTACGCCTCTTGCCCACAGCAAAGCTAGCCAGTCTGTACTACTGGTACTGCAAGAGCCACTGCGATACAAACACTGCCACCAAGCCTCCAGAGTTCTATAGATCAAGTGGTCTCAGTTCCCTGGGCAAACGGAGGTTAATCAGGGACCACAGCCACAAACCTGACCACCAAAGCCTGGAAAAGTAGCCAGAGGGATTGGAGAGCTGCCCAGGCTTCACTAAATTCTGCTTTGCGTAGCCTCAGAATTCCCTGCAGATCTGTCTTTTAGCTTTGTCAGTCTACAGAGAGCTATGTTACATGTTTCTTTACAGAAAAATGCCATTAATAAAGCATCCATAATGAAATTCGCTTTCTCTGCTCTCATTCTCCACAACAGGAAAAGTCCATAGCTTGTTTCTGACAAGAAGCAGCAAGAACCACTCATAACTAAGTTTGGATTTTGTCCTGTCGCATAGGCAGAGGTGGGAAAAATAAACAATTCCTGGCCAGCTGACCTTTTTGTCCATGCTAACTTCGGCAGGTTTATCTTTGGGATGTACAGATTCTTTACAGCCTGAATCAGAGTCCTCTGAGCTGCCATCATCATCATCATCCTCAGAGTCTGTTTCTGACTCATCTGCCTTCTTTTCAAGAAGTGCAGGAATCTGCAAGATATATCAAACCAAAACGAAGAAGCCTAATGATAATATATACACACACACACATACATATAATATAAAACAAAACAGTCTGCTGCAAAGAAACCCTTGAGTGAGCTTGTGCCATCTCCTTTACTACAGCCATCACTGAGTCTCAAGAAAAAGAATGAAAAGTAGGTAAATCCAAACCAAGAACAAGGAATGTAGAATGTACCACACAGAATCTTTTAGGGCAGGGCTCACAACACAGCTGTATTGGCACTCCCAAACTAATTTCCATAAATAAAACAGCGATTTGCTAACATAAGCGGAAGCCAATTTTTAATTATACTTGGATCACACCCAAATCTACCAAGGGGCCACTGTATGTAGGCTTTATTGCAAACACAAATATCTACCCTGGAAAACTCACTTATTCTTAAATAAGCCTGGAGACGGTGCCACAGCCTGATCCCATCCATATTTATATTTCCATTATAAAACAGAGTCTACACCACTGCTAGATAACATTTACAAAGGAGGGAAGGGGAATCCACGTGGGCTTCTGCCTTGAATTATATGGGTGCAGGCTGATTTGTACCCAACTTCTTACCTGGTGTACTTTACAAAAGTGTCACTGTCAAGTACTTCAAATATAGTAAGACGTAATATCTTATGCCTTATACTGCAGGGTTGTTCTTTACCAATAATTACAGCAAAGCTACCCTGAACATATCAAAACTTGTAGCCATGCTACAAATTACACCAATTACATTTTCAATAATGGGAAAACATCTTCCCTCCTCTCCACCTTAACTTTAGAGATCACGGCCATAGCAAGGATTATAATTTCATTCTCAAGCAACCCAGCATCAGCCACAGTGCAGGGAAGCAACTCGTGTGGTGTGCATACACACTGTCAAGCCAGACCCATTCTGGACATAAATAGTGACTCTGCAGACAAGAGGCTTCTTTCACGGTATCAGCTGCAAGGCAAGGCATTCTCTGCACTCCTTATAAGCACTCGTCTGAAAACAGCTAAAATGAAGGATTTCAAAAAGACCCTCTCACCTTCTGAACACCAGACAAATCCTTCTTCAGTCCTGTCACAGTTTGGTAGAGAATCTACACCCATCGAGAGAGAAAGAAAATTACATTGTCAAACTATGAGTCTTAAATCTTTGTGCCCAGAGAAAAATATCATCTCAAAAAACAAACAAAAAGCCCCCACAAAAAAAAAAAGAAAAGGAAAAAAACGTATAACATTAGCCTTAGTAGCAACCAGACAATTTTAAAGTATGACACTAGATTCAGTACTCCATGCCTTAGTAACAAGGCTTCTGGTTTTGTTTGTTGCTATCCGTTTCCAGTAAGAAGAATTCATATTCCCTCCCTCTTTTTTGCAGTGCCTCAGCATGTCTACTCACATTATCTTGCTGTACGTTCAATGCCATATCCTCTTCTTTCAATTTCATCATTATATCCACATCTCTCTCATAGTTTTTAACGTCAGTCAAAGTTCGAGGTATGTAAGCCTTCTTAAACACCTAGTAGAGTGAAAGGAAACACAGATTTACTAATTTACGTATAGTTTCATGGTGTTCTTCCTTCCTAATCATGCATCCTTAAGAGAATAATCATGAAGGATTTCATGGTTCAGAGAAACTAAAAACAAACACAGGAGGCAACCACTACCATTTGAACTGCAGCGTATCTTTTTTTTTGCAGAAGTAGACTTAACATGCAGCCTGCACATGACAGATCATGACTGATAAGGCTCCTTCCTTAGCATGACTACCACCAGGCCACTTAGAAACTTCTCTAGTCCTTCCAACTTCCTCTTAACCTATTTGAGTTCTAAGGTTTTGTATTCTAATAATTTTTTCTGGTGTTATCGTGATGTTTACAATGCCTTCAGGAGGCAACTCTATTAAAATGCAGTTAGAACTTAATATCTTTACATAAAATACCTGCTTCAACCTACAGCCCAACTCACGGTTCCTGCAGCAATATAGTACAGTAAAACCTAACCACAGTAGCAACAACAACATGCTTAAAATCTGTCATGCAGTCTTTTTGAAACAGTCCTCCAGCAAATTTAAGTGACTACCAGATCAGAGAGAAGTATTTTCCTTCTCTTTTTCATGGTATCATTCAATCCCAGCACAAATTCAGTACACTACGATCATAACTGCTAGACTAAAGGCTGTGCAAAGAGCAGATGCCCTCAGCTCCACACAGCTTGCCCTTAATCCGCTCTGCTTGTTTGTGAAGGAAGTGAGACAAGCTAGCCATGACCACATGAAAAGTCTAAGAGAAAGAAACTGAACTTAGATGCTACTAAACCATCTCTCTTACAGGTGGCCTTTCTTACAGGTCAGCAACTTTGTATAAGCAAAGGAAAAATTGGTTTGCGAAAGATGGGCTTGCAACAAAACACTTGCATCTGACCCTATAGTTCAGAAGTTGTATCCTGAGGATTAAGAAAAAACAAACAAACAAAAAAACCAAACAAAAAATCCTTTCGTAGCCAAAAAAAGTCTTTGATAAATCGAGTAGTATTGACTCCAGAGATAAACACCATGTGTACCAGTACAAATAGGTTCTCACTGATACAAATTCAGCTCAACACAGAGTTGTTTTTTTGTTGGTTTGTTTGTTTTTAATTGTTGTTTGGGGGTTTGGGGTTTTGTTTTTGTTTTTTTTTTAACTCTTCTAGAACAGATAGATAAGACTGATATAGAAATTGTTTTATCTTTACATCAAGCCTTTCCAGAACATTAGCAGTTTTCTGTAATGGTCTTGAAATGGCTTCACTTAATGTCAAAGCAAGGGAGAGAAACAGGACATGGAACTGAAATAGACTGGGGCTGGAGGTAGACAGGCAATTTGGTCAATGTACATATCTAAATATTCTGCTTCTGTACCACTGGTCCAAAAAATACTGGCATAATCAGATCTCTCCACTCAGTTTTTTTGTTAACTGAACCTGAACTGGAAGATACATCAAAGAACCTAGCTACAAGCAAATATATTGGTTTAGGAAATGGAGTGTTTGCCTTCTAATACCTTACCACTGTCAGCATTTACACATGGCATCCATTAATACTTCACATCTCAACTAGTTCAAGACATCTCAGTATCACAAACAATGTTTTTCTTATCAACTGTACATTTTGGCAAATAAACCAGAACATTTTTCATTATTTAGAAGAGGCAAGGTTAATACTAATTTCATAGTAGGAACAAAAATCCTTACTTACTTCCTCATCCACTTTATCTTGACTGGATCTTTCCTCCTCTGTTCTTTTCGATGCTATTTCCATTGCCTAAAGAAACATTAAACAATACAAAGTTATCACTCTCTAGAATCACATCACTTAATCCAACTAACCATTCCCATCTGTGTCTCTCTCCCTGTGCTCCAGTCACTCACAAATTCTGTGCCTTTCTCTATGGTAATGCCTTGAGCGACACCTAATGGTAACCAACATTTCACAGAATCACAGACTGGTAGGGGTTGGAAGGGACCTCTGGAGATCATCTCATCCAACTGCCCTGACTGAGCAGGCACACCCAGAGCAGGGGGCACAGGACTGCATCCAGGTGGGTGTTGAATGTCTCCAGAAAAGGAGACTCCACACCCTCTCTGGGCAGCCTGTTCCACTGCTCTGTCACCCGCACAGTAAATATTTTTTCCCTCATATTCAGGCAGAACTTCTTGTGTTCCAGTTTGTGCCCATTGCCCCTTGTCCTGTTGCTGCGCACCACTGAAAAGAGTCTGGACCCATCCTTTTGACATCCACCCTTTAGATATTTATAAGGATTGATAAGATCCCCCCTCAGTCTTCTCCAGGCTAAACTAACCCAGGTCTCTCAGCCTTTCCTCATAAGAGAGATGCTCCAGTCCCCTGATCATCTTCGTAGCTCTCTGCTAGACTCTCGCCAGTAGCTCCCTGTCTGTCTTGAACTGGGAGCCCAGAACTAGACACAGTACTCCAGATGTGGCCTCATTAGGGCAGGGTAGAGGGGGAAGATAACCTCCCTCGACCTGCTGGCCACAGTCCTTTTAATGCACCCCAGGATAGCATTGGCCTTCTTGGCCACAAGGGCTCAGTGCTGGCTCAGGGTCAGCTTGCTGTCCATCAGCACTCCCAGGTCCTTCTCAGCAGAGCTGCCTTCCAGTAGTTCAGCCCCCAACCTGTACTGGTGCATGGGGGTTGTTCCTCCCAGGTGCAGGACCTTGCACTTGCTCTTGTTGAATTTCATGAGGTTCCCCTTGGCCCAGCTCGCCAGCCTGTCCAGGTCTCACTGAACGGCAGCACAGCCTTCTGGTGTATCAGCCACTCCTCTCAGTTTTGTATCATCAGCGAACTTGCTGAGGGTACACTCTGTCCCTTCGTCCAGGTCATTGATACATTGAACAGGACTGGACCCAGCACAGACCCCTGGGAACACCACTAGTTACGGGCCTCCATCCAGACTCTGCCCCATTGATCACAACCTTCTGAGCTCTGCTGTTCTGGCCTATAGTTTCCCAGGTCCTCCATTCTGCCCTTTCTGAAGACTAGAGTGACATTGGCTACCCTCCAGTCCTCGAGCACCTCTCCTGTCCTCCATGACCTTTCAAAGATGATGGAGAGTGGCTTACTGACAGCGTCCACCAGCTCCCTCAGCACTTGTGGGTGCATCCCATCGGGGCCTATGGATGTATGAGGATCCAGTTTGCCTAAATGATCTCTAACTCAATCCTCCTCAACCAAGGGGAAGTCTTCCTTTCTCCAAATTTTCTCTCTCACCTCTGGGGGGCTGGGAGGCCTGAGGGCCTGAAGACTGAAGCAAAGAAGGCATTCAGTAACTCTGCCTCCTCTGCATCCTGCATCACCAGGGCACCCACCTCATTCAGCAGCAGGCCCACAGTTTCCCCAGTCTTTCTTTTACTACAGATATATTTGAAGAAGCCCTTCAAGTTATCCTTGACATCCCTTGCCAGATTTCGTTCCAAGTGGGCCTTGGCCTTCCTCATTGCATCTCTGCATACCCTGACAACATTCCTATATTTCTCCCAAGTGGCCAGTCCCTTTTTCCACATACTGTAAACCTCCTTCTTCCATTTGAGTTTTTCTAGAAGCTCTTTGCTCATCCATGTGGGTCTCCTGGCTCCTTTGCTTGACTTCCTCCTCACAGGGATGTACCGATCTTGAGCTTGGAGGAAGTGGTACTTGAATATTGACCAGCTCTCATGGACACTCCCTACCTTCTAGAGCCCTCGCCCATGGGATTCCTCCATGCAGGTCTCTGAAGAGGACAGTTAGCCTTCCTTTTTGCAGAGCACACTTACAACTGCAGTTCTGCTTTATTAATAGATGGAAAACATGCTTGCTGCTCCTCCCCGACCAAATTATGGCAGGCCCAGCATGACTACTGGACACAACAGTGCAAGGAGAACATAGTGAGCAGTGCTCAGTCCTGGAACTTGGCTCTTCTCACACACACTGAGCAAGCCAGAGGAGCACAAGTAAGGGGAACCATATAGCACAACTCTGTCTCATTCAACCTCCAATATGACAAGTACACAACATTTGGAAACCCCCATGCTGTACTGGTATTTGGGCCACGTTCACATGACCTTGGCCAGGAATGACACATTGAATCTCCATTGTAAGCATGGCATATGCGGACCCCATTTCTCAAGTGTTAACTTAAAAAGTTGGGTTTTTTCCCCACTCCCTTTTCAAGGAAACATCTAACCAGAAGCAGAGGACTGGCAGCTAGAGATGAAATACATGGGTGCTGCGAGCAGCAGAGTAAGTTTACCTCCTCCTAGAATCAACGTGTTCTGACAGCCGCTGTATTTGGCTAGCAAGACAATGTACCTTGGAGTAACACCACCTGGAGTCATTCCCTTCCTCCCTCAGCCCACCCTGCTCAAATCTGCATTCTTAACTCCATTCGCTATATAAGTATGGTTATATTTCTGCAAAGTTCTCCTTGCCAAAAAGAAAGAACTAATTTAAAGCATCCTGGTTTTAGTAGCACCTGAAACAGACATTGCAGTTTCCACAATTAGATTTTCTAAGAAACCACAGAACGAAACTGTTGTCATCCTGTAATGTTATAATTGGAAAACAGCTCTATGCATTTTTGGAGCACTAGCATAACAATGTCATGTACCAGCTTTCTTCAACAGCACGATGTAGAGTAAATGAGATGAAGGAGCTTGACCTAGATCTGATTTTATTATTCAAGTCTTCTAACATAAGCAACAAGGCGATGAGGTCTTACCTTAGACAGATAGTCATCAATGTTCTCACTTGTGATAGAAGGATCAGTAATGAACTCAAACAACTCCCTCACAGTCATCACTGCAACATTGTGCTTCTTGAAAAAGTCTACCAGGAAACAAGGGCAGAGACAAAACCCATAAGTAATTATGTGTAACAGATGCCGCTGTGATGTTGAAGTGACAGTTACAGCGAGCCAAGGACCCTGATGACTTTGGAAAGTCTCAGCAGCATGTACAGCATCATGCTGGGTTTAGTTATCAGATGACTCTTGGACATCTGAAATAAAACTGTTCATCTTCCAGATGCAACAAATACTGAAAAGAGAATAACTGGATAAATATAAAAGCCAGATCAATTTCAGCAGGAGCCAGACTTAATGGAGTAGGGGCTAAGAAGTAAACAATTTAAGATAGGTGTGGTATTTGCAATGACTAAGATGATAAATGTATTTCAAAGAGTAAGGAATGGAGACCTCAAACTTTTGCCAAAGCGAAACAGAAGTATCGAATGAAACAGAGTACACCCTCATTATGATCCACCTTAAAAGGGAAGACACAGTAGCATATTAGAATTTTCCTCAGTACTAAACTGAGAATTGGTTTCTTGAGGCAAGTGTAACCAAATTTGGAGGTTGCACTTCTGTATGGAAAAACAGCAGTGAAAGACACTGAGGACTGCTTAATAAGCATTTCCTACTAAAGGTCTCAAAAAAAATCTCTCACCATGAGACACTAATCATAGAGAGAACAAAAAAAATTTAATTTGGAGGCAGCTCTCTGTGCCCATGGAACCACAAGTCTTCACAATGATAACAGCTAGGGCAGAGCATAAAGCAAGGTGTTTCTCAGAGTCTCTGTAGAAGGACTACATAGAGAAAGCTGCAGTCACACAAAACAAACAAACAAACCACATCAAAACCACTGCAACTCACCAAGGCACTAGAATATCTAGGGAGAGCACGCCAAAAATACATTAAAAAAGAGCAAGGGTACAAATATCTGAGCCATAAAGGAGTCATTAGAAATCCATGAACAGAAAAGGAATCAGGAAAAATTAGCATCAAAATGCATACAGTTTTTTTCCCCCCACAGACTTTCAAGAGTCTGTAAAATTAGAAAAAAATAGTCAATCTGAAAAGAAAGGGGGAACAAATGCAGCCCGCAGTGACAGATTTCCTGTCCTCAGGGAGAAACACACCCTACCAGGAGGTGGACGCCTGTTACGCAACATGTCATGAAGACCAAATTTTCAAGCAGAAAAAAACCATAAAGGTACCTTGCTCATCAAAATACTATGAAAAGTGATACTACCTCTAATAAATTACTCTATGCCTTGATCCTCTCAGCTGACCTGGACAATAAGTGCAGGGAACTTCATAACACATGGTAACGTCTTGCCAGCTGCGGAATTCCAGATGTAGATTCCATTCACAGAAGGAGACACATCATTATGGCTGTGCAGTCCTTTAAGTAAGGGAAGTTAAGACCGGGGTGGGCATTGCTGCAGACTGGGACTGATCTCTAATCAGTCTGGGACTGATCTCAGATCTATCATAAATCATTTTGGCCAGATGATTTCTAGCAAAATAGGCTACACTCTTCTGAAGTTGGCACAGTACACTGCTCCCTGAGGAAGCTGTGAGAACCTAGGAGAGGGAGCATTTTAACAGAAGTTTGAGAGCTTCTACAGTCAGTTATACCTGAAAGGACATACATGAACACAGTTCACCTTCCTAAATAAACCAGTTATCAGAACAAGAGTTGAAATGCAGCCCACTCACCATTAATGTTGGCACAATCTTTTCGCAGGAACTCCAGTGCATGCGGGTGGTCATGCTCCACTGCCTGAGACACATCAATGATGTACACGTCCCCACTGTGGTACCTGCAAACACAGCACAGAAAGATGCACTAACTCAACCGCTGTTATATGGGGGATTACTGAGGGGCGAGGAACAAAGTGTGCTTCAAATTTAAGAACCAGCAAACAATCTTAACATATTTCTCTACCATACACCCTACATATTAGGGCCAGAGTGGCTTTTTTGGGTCAATCCTTTTCCTCCTCTACACAAGCTCTATTACTAAATTTTAAAGAAATAGCCTTTTTGTGAACACAAGAAGCAGTGTTATGGGTGGTGAGAGAAAAAGAAAAAAAATTATAAGCTTACTAATTTTCTCTCTAGTTGAGGGGTGGTTTTTTTTGTTTGGGTGGGGGTTTTGTTGGGGGGTGTGTGTGTGCGGTTTTTTCCTTTGTGTTTTTTTCTTTTGATTTTTTTTTTTTTTTAACAGAGAAAGCTCAGATCTGGGTTAAAAGCTACATAATTAATTACATAAGTTACAAAACCCAGTCACAAGAAGGACTCCACCCTCCCTTAAAGGTATATTAGTACTCTCACATACAGGTTGCCAATGCATGCATTTTAGATGTCACAATTCAGAGCAAAGTTTAAAAACTTACAGCATATTAAATTCACTGAGATCTGCATGAACAAGTCTGGCATCTTGGTACATTCTCCTCATGTACTGGATGATTTGCAGATACAGCTCCCGGACTTTGGAGTCAGATAACTGAGCATTCTTCAACAGAGGAGCAGGCCTTGAAATTACAACACAAATAATTAAAAATGAACACTTTTTCCTTCTTCACACCAGCTGCAAATGCTTTAACTGTCGTACATGATTCTTCCGCTTACCATGTGTGGCAAGCAAGTCAGCATAAGCAGCTAAGTGCACAGAGCCAGCATGACGGGCAGCAAAGCTTGGTATGTGCTTGCCAAAGATACTGGGGCTCTGTTTCCAACACGAGCTAATTTGGACCATGCTGCATTAATGTTTGTACTACAATGAGCCATCTTCATGTATGATTAGCAAGCCTTTCCAGCCTTAATCTCTGGTTAAGCCACTTTACGGATTCATTTTGCACACAACTGAGGCTTCAGAATCATGCAGGCTGTCTGCAGCAGTAGCTGGAAAATGTCTAAGTATTCTACAGATCACATGTACATATAAGTGAAACATGTTAATTTTGCAGGCCTAAAGTAATAGTAGGTAAAATCAGAGGGTTGGTTTGTTTTTAATAAAATATTTTGGAAAGCTACTAATTAAAAAAAAATTTCTAAGGATACTTACCTATCACCTTTACCAATAAAGCCCATGACAAGCACATGACTTCTTAGCATAATTGGCTCTGGGCAAGGTATCTGGGCTGTATTCAACCTGTAACAAAGGAACAAAGCCACATAAAAATAAAACCAAACTCTGCTATTTGCATTGTACTAGTGCCTACAGGAACTCTGTTGCTTTAAACATAATACACAATATGAGCTCCTCTACTCAGGAAACTCTCACTTGTGAAGAGCAACTAGGAAATGAATACAGAAAGCCACAACCATTCTGGCTCTGACCCTTCTCTAAGCATTCCTGTGTTGGACACCGAATCTTTACACAGTTCAGGTTAATCCTAGATTAACCTATATCACACAGTGTGCTGTTACTCAGCAGCAGCTACTTCTAGCTTTTCCTCACTTCTCAGTCATGTCAGACAGAGTGTTCAGACATTCAAGAGCTTAGAGCATGAGCAGCAAGACAAAAGAAGATCTTTATTCCTCCCTCCTCTTTCTTCTCCCTCCCACAGGGAAGCTTAGGACACTTTCCTGAATACTCCAGGAACCCTAAAAGATAGTGATAACCACAGTCTAGCAATAGGAGAGTACTTCCTATACACTTAAAGTTGCAGTTACCTTTGCATGCTGAAATAAAAATGGGAAGAATCACCTTATTAAATTCCTCATTTCTTTTTCAGCCCATGTCTTCACCATTTTTCTTGGGTTGCCTTTGCAATATCCATGACGAAATCTTTAAATAAGAAAACAAAAACCAACAGGGGCTCTTAGCCAATCAATGCAGTATTAGCACCGGTGATTTTATCACCACTGAAACAATACCTCCTCCCCAGTAAAACCAGGCAGAAGTCAAACTCACCTGAATTCACCACTCACATACTTATCCCGATCTTTAAACATCAGAATAGAGGTTTTGTAAATCTTTATTGCTCTGTTCTCTCCATTTGCAGTACTGGCATGATATACATTAGCCTATCAGATTATGAAGGGAAGAAATAATATTTAAAAAAAGTCTTTAAACCAACATAACCTTCTCTCTTCTTCCCTTTCTGACACCTGCAAAAGATCTGATCTCACCCCAGCCCCTAGTGGCACCCAGCTGAGTGAGACTGCACACAACGGCAGTTTCTTCTTCTGCCAGGGGCAGCTTACAGGAAGTACCTAAGACTGAGTAGGGGTATGACAACGCATATAGGACAAAAACAACAATTCACAAAAAAACTCCACCTCATCCACATTTCTGAGACTGAAACAAGACCTTGTGTGAAGGGTTAATTTGAGGCTGTGCACTGTTTAGGCCCTAAAGCATGGCCCAAATAGTTCACATTGACACCTCTACACAGAGTGGAAGCACACCTTTAATCAGCATCCAAGGACTTAGAAGAAAACCAGAGCAGCCTAGGTATTAGGCACTCTAAAACTGATTTATTAATTTACTTGGAAATTTGTGTTCTGGTTTTAATTACCTGCAATATTACTTGATAATAACATAACATAAACATGCTAGTTTTCTAAAACCAGGGAAGGCTTAATAGTACTTTAAACAGAATTTTGTTACACCATTTAGATACTCCCATATCTGCTGACATGTAGAGCTGGTCTTATCTGCATGCAAGAGTCTTGCATGAAGAAAGAATTACCTGGGTTTGTAAGTTTTTCAGACACTGTTTAATATAGTGTGTAGACATACCCTTTCTAAAGATTTCAGTTGTAACATACAATTAACAAGATCTACAAATTTAAGAAAACATTTAATAATTCAAAGAAATCTTTCATACTTGGGGAAACTTGTTTCCTTTAACATAAATTGCATTTTAGCTTAAGATAACTTTGTACCAATCAAGCAACACAAAAAAGTAGTACTAAACCCAAGTATTTCAATACATCATCTGAGCACAAGTTTTCACTCAGCTTGCTGAGCAAAAGACTATACTTGTAATAAAACTTACTTCCTTCCCTGTGCTGATGCAGCCATTGATTTCTGATATGACACCTCTAGTTAGCATCTTGAACAGAATCATTCGTGTCCTTGGATCCAACACCTCAAATTTAACACAGAAAAGTCAGCAGAATTGCTCTCTTTAATATGATCCTGAGAACGGAGTGTATTATTAGGTTTTGTCATCTTCAAAGGACCCAGTACATCAGACTGTTCTTAAGGATCAAATGATAATCCGAACAGCAGCCACTGAGAATTTTGCCATGATTCTAGAATGACACTTCACTACTTCTTTCAAGATTATTTTAAGCTAAGCATATGTCCTTGAGCTAGCTCTAGAAAAGACCTAAGAGAATGATTTCTTGCCCAGTTACATTAAATGCGTTAGAATAAGGTTTCTCTTAAGATATAGCTATTATAATTGAAACAAAGCAGCTATGTGGCTTTGGGCCAGTAATGGTTCAGTCTTTCTAAAGAATAAGAAAAAAATCAAACCCAGCATTTTTTAATTGTTCTTTGGAATTTAATAAAAGCTTAAGATGGAACCCCTACCATTCTGTGATTCTGTGAATTCTGCATTGCATATACAATCAAATAACAATGCTAAGCACAAAAATGAGCTCCAGAATGTTCATGGAAGAAAGTACAACCTTCATACAAGAAAGAAACATAAAGAAACAATAGGTCTCTTCAGGATAATACAGGAAACCGAATTCAAGGCAAAACTCTGTTCCTACAATATCCATTTTGTCATTGATTCCAAAATTCAACATTATTTGTTCTGATCAAAAGACAAATTTGATGCATTAAGGACTTACCTGTTCTACTGTTGCTCTATCTGACTTATCTTTGACACGGTACCTAGCAGAAGTGAAAATAAAATTATACAATCCCACACACGGACTCAGCACTTTGACAGAGTAAAACATGACATTCTGTATCAAAGAAGATGACAGCCTCAGGAAGTAAGGCTTTCAGTTTGTACAAAAGCAAAGGTTTCTCCTGCACGCAGAGGAGGGAAAAAAAAAGGCAAAAAAATCCCAAACCCATAAACATCAGTGCCCTCCACCTTTACAGACATCTTCTTGCCTCCACTGACTTATGGTCACTCAGGACATAAAAATATCTGTCTTAACAACTTAAGAGTTATAAGCCACAGGCTCAAAAACCCCCATTTTTTTTAAAAGGTATCTTTCCACGTCAAACCATCACATGGAACCTTCAAAAGGCTTCCAGTATTTTTTTCTAGCCCAAATGCTCCTCTGTTTAGAAAAAGAGTATCAGAGACAAAGTAGTCTTTTGCTAGTGGAATGTCACCCGTCACTTCTGTCTTACTACACCAATAAAATGAGATGTGCTACCAGGAGCAGTGAAAGAAACATCAACACTTTGGAATGATTTAAACAACTGATCTGGAAAACAAAAAGTTTAAGACCAGAAAGCAAACTGCATGCAGACCATTTACAAATGTTGGTTTTCTCAATAAATTTATTCAAAACTCAGGATCACACTAGGAAATAAGAACTATTCTTCTGGGTTCAAATTATTTAAATGAAAACAGAACCAGGACTAATACTCACATGTCTGCTTCCTTCTGTCTAGACTTTTCTGTGACTCGGTTTATAACAGAGTCATCAAAATTCAGCTTATCTGGAAAACACATAAGTTAAAAAAACCCAAAAACAAACAAACAAACAAACAAAATCAAACCTCCAAAATCAAAGATGTTTCCTGTGTTCGGAATTTCCCCTAGAATTCTGCTGCCAGCCAATACACCACAATGTTCAAAGACAGGTGAAGCTCTTTATAACACACCCAGAAGCTTAGCTACATACCAGAGTTAACCTAGTGCTCCACGCTTGTCTACATTTCAAGGACTATAAAGTAACAACATGGATGAGTGAGGCAGTCCCAGACTTGGAGATGTAACGCCACCCAGAAGTAATGCCTTTTGGATAACATCTCACCATTAAATGCCCACCGTTCTCTTAGCACAATTGAATGCCATTTTTCTGAACAGAATAAGCAACAGACTCCAGGATTCTCTTCTCATTATGTATTTAAAATGGTGTTTGATTAATTGCTAAATGTATAAAAGCTGTTGTACATACGTATATTTGGCTACACATACCAGCATTACTCTTTTAAACCTTCATTTTAGAACCATTCTGTTATGAAGGAAAACACAACCTCTGTTTACTACCCTGTCAAAAGGCCTCAACCACAGCTACATCTAACCTTAACAGGCTAAGCTGAACAGCCGCTTCCATGGTAAACATCAAACTACACTGGCTAGGAGAGCAGCCTCTTTGCTTATCACAGGAACGCTTCCCCTGTGAGATAACTGTTGCATAATGCACCACTGTAATACTACAGGGGACTGCAATAGTCTAGAAAATTTAGCTGTGGTAGCAGCTTTGAGAATGACCACATCACCACAACAAAGAGCTGATACCCTCCCTCCAGCCAAACAGCTTGCTCCTACAGCAAGGCTAGAGAACAAGTACTTTATGTGGTCTGGAGAAGTCAAGGGGAAGAAAAAAAGTACCAAAAAACCCAAAACAAACCAAAACCGCCCTGTGGCTCTGAAGGAGGAGAGAAAGGGGTATGACAGCTGGTTAACGGGAGACTAAAGTCAACGTCAAGTACGCAAAAGCCACTTTTTAATCTGTCTGGCAATGGTTAACTGCCATTCCAGTGAGTTCTGGCTTAAAGTAAGCAGAATTACTCTGAGAACACCACAGAGTGGTATCTGTTTTCATAAAAGACAACAATGCAATTATACTCACCTAAATTAATTTTATGTTCAAACTTCCTTAAAGCCTTGTCTGTAGGGGTAGACATTTTTGCTGAATAGCAACTAGGGTTCTGTCTATTTGCCTGAAACAAAGGATTTGTTAATATAAGTTGCCTTCTCTAGACAGCCCTTTGAAATACAGACAATATCGTTGGAAAAGTCAGCTCAAATGCCTATGCCTAGAGCTTTATAAATAGAAAACCAGAAAGGGTAAGGAAATGGATATGGATTAACAACAAATTTTACTTAATTCAAGAAAAGAAAATACAAGTGACGCATCAGCTAAAATTCCAAAAAGTGCCCCAACTCAGGGATATTTTTAGACTGGGAATCGAGCTGCAAGTCTCTCATATTAACAGTTTTTCTACCTGTAAAAGGAGGGGTAATAGCAGACAGAAGCAAGGAGAAAATGAGAGGGAAAATGAGAAGATAACAAAAAGAGAAAACTTTCCAAGCTGCCTTCTTTTCTTATAGGTAGTCTTCTCCAAACACAACTAATATCTGAACACAATTTCACCAACACTGAACAGCATAAACCTCTAACTAAATGCAAGAATAAATCACCCAGAACAAGTGATGTGAGTCAGACATGACATGTCATGATCAGCACTACTCTGATTTATCTTAACTATGTTATGTTGGTATCAATAGGAAAAAAGACGTTTTGAACCTCCAGTGTCCAAGCTGAGGGAAAGAAGGATGCTAGTTCTCACATCATGCGTGCTTTTCATTCTGCACAACACCAGAGTTTCTACACCAACAGCAGACAAGGTGAATTAATCCACTTCTAATACCTCCCTCAATTCCCTATGCTTTCTTTTGCCTCCTTCACTACTAGTCCAAAATACAACCTGTTTCACTCTGGGTGTGACAAGCAGGTACGGTCTCAAAATTAAATAGAAAAGATGGGGAAGATGCTCAAAAACACAGAGGAAAAATACCAAAAAGTAAGCAACATCAGTAGAGATCCAAGTGGGCAAAGAAAGGTTGAGAAAGCTAAGAAACAGAAGGAAAATTGCAGTGACAAAGACAACCCAGCAATAGAGACAAGGAAATCAAGAGGAACTCTGGCTACAACGTACACACACACGTGGCACGGCAGAGGAACTGACTCAAGGAACAGTATTCTCTCAAGGAAAAATTTCTGTTGCATTTATGCTTAACATAACACTAACAGAGAACAAAGCCTGCAGGTTAGTTGCCTTTGCTCCTGGGCACCCTTGATATTCACAAAATAGTCTTCAACATACCTGTGGATTGCATCCACCAGCAGCACTGTGGTGCTTCATGAGTCTTCCCACCTCATCATCCCAGTCCCAGTCTTCACCATCATCATCATCATCGTTGTCATCATCACCATCTTCTTCCTCAGCATTAACTGCTTCACACACGCATGGCTGGCAGTTCTCATTGACCTCACCTTCCTTAACTGTTTCTGTATCTTGCGTAAATTCACTTCAAACACACAAAGACATTTACATAACTACAAATGATTGTTACAGTCATCAAAAATTCAATACATCTATCCTAACAAATGATTTCACAATGTCAGCTCTCCATCAGACGTTTCTCACTTCACCCGTCTTTAAGCAAGCATATATGAGGATGTCACTGCCTTTAAAGGATGGACTACTCTTAAACTATCTTTTTCACCACATCAGTGCTGCCTTCTAATGTGTTCTGCAGTCACATGTATTTGAATCCCTCTGACTCCAATCAGACGAACATATCAGATCAGGCCAGCTGTCTACTTCACCAGAGATGAACCACTCTGCTTGCTGCCACAGCAGATTTCCACCTGACAAGGTACCACACAAAACCTCACTGGAGACAGAGAGCCAACCTGCTGGTAACTCAGGGCACCAGCACAACCTATGTGGAAAAAGTTAGACCTGAAAAAGAATCTGTGGGAGAAATTAACCCTTCTGACTTACTCTTGTCTTAATGTCTGTAGTACATCACATTTTTCTGCCTGAACAAATACGTCCCAAAGCAGATTCTCTGCCGGAATTTGACATTTAACTAAATAAACGTTAAACTAGAAAGAAAACAGCTTGAATACACAAGACCATTCCTTACTCACGCCCCACTAAATCTAAAAACCTCTAGGCTTTCAGTCCAACAGAAAACATGCTTTAATTCCAAAACGAATCAAACTTATCTGCTGTCCTGGGCAACCCACCATTCTCTTATATAGTTTCACCTCTTCAGTTACACTCAAATAACAGCAAGGTGACATCATAGAATCATTAAGGTTGGAAAGACCTCTAGGACGATCAAGTCCAACCGCCAACCCAACACTACCACACCTCCTAAACCAAATCGCCTCCAACGCCCCGAGTGTGCAGGTGGATCAGCCCATTTACGTGGTGACGCAGAAATCACAAACAAAAGAAAACAAAAGCTGAGGGATCGCACAGGGCCCTTCCTCGCATGCCCTGCCCTAGCTCGGGCAGCACACCCCCCCCTCCCTCGGCAGTCTTCAGGCGGGCAGCCCCCCGCTGGGCCCCTTCCAGGACTGCTCCCCTCCCCGCTCGGGACAGAGGGGAACCACCCCCCACGGGCGGCTCCCGCGGGATCCCCGCGGGATCCCCTCGGGAACCTCGGCCAGCCCTCCCCCGCGCCCCCTGGCCTCGCCTCACGCCGGCCCAGGGCACTACCGCGAGCGGCCCGGCCCGGCCCCCCTGGCCACCCACCCGTCGGAGCACTCCGCATCGTCAAACTGCCCGGGCACGGCCTGGCTCATCGCCACCGCCCGGTAATCCATGGCGGCGGCGGGCAACCGGCCGGCACGCGGGGCTGCGGGCACGCGGGGCTGCGGGCACCAGGCCGGCCCCTACGGCGCCTGCAGAGGGACCAAAAGCGTCGCGGGCGAGCGCGGTCCCACGGCTCAGGCACTGCCCCCGCCCCCGCCCCCGCCCGCTTCGCAGGTCCTGGCGCGGGGATTGGCTGCGAACACCCTGACGTCAATCTTACCGTCGGGGTTGGCCCAGCCACGAGCAGCTGGTGTGACGGAGGGGCGTGGAAATGGCGAAGGCAGGACGCGGGTGCTTGACGTCTCTAAAGCTACAGCTTTACTTCAGGCTGTCCTCAAGTTCTGCCGCTTAAGCATCTGACATAGAGCCCCTGGAACGGGAACCCCCCCCTTTCTCCTCCTTTTGTATAACAGAGGGAATATCACGTCACATACTCTCTCTCCGTAATGAAGTGTCAGCTGCTGAGACGGAGAAGAACACAGTGCCGGTCTGAGGAAGCAGTGCAACACCTGCTTTCCAAGGAGCTCTCTAACCTGCAGGGCCTGGCTGCGCGAGACGGTGACGCTGCTCTGCTTGGACACCGGCCAGAGGCGGGAGGGAGCGTTACCGAGGGCCCTCGCGCTACTCGGTTGCTACGAAACCCGAGTCAATCCCCTGACGTGTCACTAGGGAGGTCTGGAAAGGGGAAAGGTAGATTCCACATGAAAACAAACTGCCCTGTTATTTCTTACTATATTCTATTACCTGGAAATTTCCATCATGCTTCTTCATGCCAGGCATTCTACAAACGCGGAAGAAAAATGGGAGCCTGGGCACTAAGGAACCCACTGCCAAGTGTCCTCTCTGAAAGCGGATGCAGCGCTACGTATGGCATCCTTTATTTAGCTGCAAACTGAATGCAGGAGAAGCAGCGCAGGGTTCACCTATGGTCTGGGGACTGGCAGGACTTGAGCGAGCAGCCCCACCACGCACCAAGACGCCCAGTCATCTAGCTTAGCTCCAGCTGCTGCCCTGCCAGCACGCCTTGCCATCACCTGATCTGGGTAGCCTCCAGTTTCGGGGGGTGAGACCTGTCTTTGCGCAGGCACGCTCTGAGCTCTTTTTCCCAATGCACAGCCATTTGTAATGCAACAGAATGCCACGCATTCCCCCAGTCAACACAATGCAACAGAAACTGGATTAAGGTCACCTGTTTACTGATCTTTTTCCTAGAACCAGTTGTTGGAGGATCCTTAATTCATGTGGGTGAAGCTGCAGAAAATGCACTATCCTACAGGTTTACTCCTCTGTCTAATAAACTGTTCAGTGCTCTTAAGTTAAAATACCCATTTATTGCAATGACAAGCAATCGTTTGAAACTTAACTCTGCCAGAGGATTCCCACATTCATTTTTATTCCTTCTTTGCCCCAGGCTTCCACATAACTTCCTCTACAGCCATAGACTGCAGCATGCTTTGTTTTTTTCCCCAGGCTTTAAGCACTCATTCGGAAATGGGCACAAACTGTTCTACCAATGATTCACCTGCAACAGGGTTAGGCAAAACAGGCCACTAGGTGATAGCGGTACCTTCAGAAGGAGGATCTCCTGTGTTACGAAGGGCTAGGCTCGCTTTGACTCTTGGTCCAGATCGATCGCCGGCTGAACTGCAGTGTGGCCTTTGGTGACTCCCTTCATGCAACTCTCAGGGTTGTAGTTTCTAATTTCTGAAATGGAAATAGCAATGTTTCCTGTCTTCACACAACCGGACATGAAGATAAATGCTTTAGCATTTAGAAGGCATTTAGAGAGGAGAGGAGGCTTATATAATTATGTAGGTAGGCTGCATCAGGCAAATATAATGAGCCGATTGGAAGTATGGAGCCAGGCAATCACAGCCTGCAGTTATTCCTCCTCAATGGGACACAAAGTAGGAGGATACTGCCCTCCACCTTCAGTCTCTCTGAAGAGGTAACTTATTTTTAGCGCTCTCCTGCAGGTTCACACTGAAGGAAAATAGGGGCTTTGGGCTCTCTACTCCTCACTGACCACTGCACAAGTTAGCAGGAGGGGAGGGGAGAAGCAGCATTACAGTTCCATGTGCCAGCCACCATGTGATAGGGCATGTGAAAAGGGATGACAGAGATTTACCAGTCAGCATCCCTAATCCCTGGGAGTACAGACCTCTGTCAGCCTGTGTACTCAGCTTGGACAACCACAGCTCCATGCTCTTCCTCACATAAGACTGTCCTTGGAAAACTATTGATTCCCTTACTCTGCCTATGACTACATTGTTATCTTTCCTTAAAATCAAGAGTCACAATGTTTGCTCACACTTGGAGATGCACCAAGCCTGTACCTAACACTGTGTGTGATATAAGGCAGGGAATATTCTGGTTCACGTTGAAGCTGGGAAACTGGGTACGGAGAGTGCACTCAGAATCTCTGGGAGTCTTGCTGCTTCCTGGGAAAAGCAACTGGAGAGGACCACTAACAATTCCCTTTACATTTGCAGGACGAAATGTAGAACCCAAAGGGAAGAAAAGACACTGACTGCCAGCTTTGTGAAGGAACCTGTGTTTCTGAGCCTGTCTTGGAAAATTTGACATGCGGTATGTTCTTGTTGGTGACGTTAAACATGAGAGGGACCCCAACTGCCATGTGCTAGGATGAGTTATAATGATATTTTATCGATCACATGCCCCTCCCCTTCAAAATACGCCAGGGCAGTACTTTGTAGCTCACAGGCAGTGCTGTCTCACAGATCTTGCGCTGGTACAAAGCCTGCTGAAATCAAGAGACTTCATTAGATTTTGAGGTCAGCTGCTTGTACCTTACTGGTGTGGCATGAGTAATGGACAGAAACAATAGGGACTGTACAGGGCATGGAGAGACATGGGAGGGGGAAGAAGAAATCATATGATCAAGGAACTGTTAAAATTAGATGATTCACATAAAAAGCTATCTGAAAATAGAAAACAGCATCTACATCCTGACAGTGATCATACAGAGAAGAAACGTAAGGTCAGCATTCAGTTCCTGTACAAGTAGCTTTAGAAGTAAGCTTCTGATGATACATTCCCCTTTTACTCTGCCAGAGTGATGAAGACTGAAGCACTTCCCTAGCACCTGAGTCCTTCCACCTTCTTCCAAGCTGTGAGTCCCACTTTCTCACCCACGATCGCAGTAAGCTGTCACAATACACAGCACGAATAGTTGTGAGGAGCTACACGCACCCATCAGGGCAGATGGCCTTTTCTTGAGATATGGCCTCAGCTGCTTCAGCTGAGCTCAGGCTCTTCACTGCAACTGCAATGACTTGCATCAAAGACTGATAGCAAGAAAGTTCATGTGACTGTCAGAAAAACCTGTTCAATCTGTCTCCGACATTAAGAGAAATCCTGCTCTGCTTTTTGCAGTCCCTTTACTTTGACTCTCTTTGTACAGCAGCAGGCCAAGATATCCTCCGTCTCATGCAGTATACTTGATATTCCAATATTGCAGGTTATATGCTGACTTTATACGTGCAATGGCTTAAATGGCAGAGGCACACATATACAGGAAAGAGAAATTAGGTAACAATGGTACTTCAGTGCTGCTGTGAAAATTCATGTAGTTGCATCGCATTTTGGCTAGGTGGCTCCGGATCAAAAATTATATATGCTGAGGGGCAAATGATTCATGTTAAGTTCCAAGCAAAGCACCTCTTCTCCATAGCTATATTACTTCCATGAGAATTCTTTGAAACCGTTGTAAGAAAGAAACTTAATTATTTTTTTTATTCTACATAAATTATCAAGACACCTCTCAGAAAACAACAGAGTCACTAAGTCATAGAAACTATTGCTGTAGAGGCAGCACACCCTTCTGCATAGCCAACTGGAAGGAGTCTTTGAGTGTGGACACAACACTCTCGGAGGAGGAATCCATAGTCAAAGAAGAACCAGCACATCAAAGGAGAATGCTGGGCTGGTGAAAAGAAAACATAGATGGAAAAGACACTATCATAAAAGAATTGCAGGAACCTAGGAGAGAAGATGTTTCACTGCCAGATCAATTATCAGTTAAGCCACTTGTTCCTCATGAAGAGCCATTTGTAGAAATGGGGGAGTCACTACTGGATTGCATTATCAAAGAATCTCCCATAAAAATGTGTCTGATTTTCTCACTAAACCCCATATCACTCTATTCAAGATATATCCAGGTTTTGGTACTGAGAAACAGTTTTCTGGAGAGGATAATCTGAACTTCACTAGCAAAACTCCCAGTCCAGAAGAAGTCATGGTAAGATTTCATTATGCTTGAACGAAGGCTTGAATGATAAAAATACCTTTCTCTGACAAAGCTAGTAGTAGTGCTTTAAAAAACATATATATTGCAGTATTTTATATGTGACTGCTGGGCCTCCCAGATGTATAATATAAAAGAGAAGTGGCAAGAATACCAAATGCAGGTGCTGGAATTGTGCCTTGAATTAACAGAGTTCTGAATGGAGGGGGCAGCGCACTTTCACTGAAGTTCCCATTCAGGTTACAGATTACTAAAATTTTTAATTTTTATTAATTTTTAAATTACATTATGATTAATTATAATTATTACAAATTACAAATTATAAAAGGTTACAAATTACACTCGACAACAGTATATCATCTGATTCTCTGCATGAGAACATAGCATCTATACCAGGTCTGATACAGTCAAACAGAGAAGTGAAAAGAGGTATAACGAACAGCGTAATACTGTACATAAAAGAGGAAGTACTGAGAGTTTCCAGCAGAATCTGAGAGATGCTTTTTCCTATTTATAGTTTTCTATTTTTTTCAGTTAAAGACAATGTAAGAAGAAAATTTAAAACAAACATTTTAAAAAGGCTGCTCAAACTCTACTCCTGTTTATTATTAGGGTTTTTTATAGTATCTAGGAAATACAGTAAAAAATTGCATGGCCAATTATGTAAGGTACTTCAGGATATTCAGACTGTCCCACTTCCTTCAACAGACTAATTCTATAGCATTTCAAGCATATTTTTTGCCTTCTACCTCTGTCTTCAGTGAATAAAATCTCCCTTTTATCAGTCTTCCCAAAATTCAGTAAATAGAGAAATGCATAGAGCATTGGCAGACTGCTTTAATGTAAACATTACTTTGTCTCCATTTTTTACAACCAAGTTGCTTGGCCAAGTTTAATTTAGTTTTCTTGGTTGTTTAATTTCTTGCTTTAAGGTCAAAGATTATTGTAAGTTAGGCCAAAATCTGATGACGCTCTAGACTTTTCACTCCACCAGAGCTAGATGCAGGTGCAAGGACTGTAGGCATTGTAGAAGGGTGGGCTCCTTCAGTTTTGTCATTTCATTATGCTGGCCCACATTGACTTATCTTCACAGATGGAAAATTTCCACTGAAGTTTGTGAAAAAATAGTTTCCATAAGGTGAGCAGAGGGTGTCGCCTCTTGTTTTGCAATAGAAGAATGACACAACTCTACTAGTACTGCAACGCTGTGGGTGAAGCTTACTCAAATTTATCCTCAGTTGCCTTTCTGCCTTCTCTGAATAGATTACTGCCAAGCCATGTGACCTCTCATTTTTCTAATTAGTTGATGACAGAATGTGGTTGTTCTCCTAGGAAACACCTAAAGCTGATGAGGACTTTTTACTTCAGCATTCTGAGATATCACTTGCTCCCAAGGAAGAATACAAGCAATGAAATAGAAGCAATAAAGGGATTCTCTTCACTTGTAGAACAGGGAGCCCCTTGTCCAAGTCCTTATGAACCATCCTCAGACATGTGTGGAACAAAATATTCCAACTGCCGTTTGGAAAAATTGTCATTTGGGAGATAGTTACGAACTTTAGAGGAGTCATCAAGGAGCTGGAGCAGGCGCAGCAAGAACAAACCCAAATCATGGATCTTCAGCGTGATGATATGGTTTTGGAGAAGGTTTGGAGAAGGTTTTGGAGAAGGGGGAAACTACTGGTTAATGAAGGGAATTTACACCTAGATTATGTGATTAGAAGTATAAAGTGGAATCAGAAGAAACAGCCAATGCAGATTATTGATTCTTACTACGAAGCCATTTCTCTGAAGACCAATTTTAGAGTCAAAAGAAAAAATCATCCAGCAACAGCATTTGGGAAAAAACTGCAAACAAGTTAAAGAAGGGCACTGAAGATTGAAGTGAAACAAAAGGCAAATTCACAAAGGAGAAAAGTAAGGCTAGGAGTTGGCTGATAGTCATGCAGGAAACTTTATTCAGTGCTATCAAATGTCTTGAGTATGCTGAGACTGAAAAAAAACAACCTTCTGAAGCATGTGGAAGAACCTAAATCTGCATATTATCTCCTTCAAATAAAGCATGAGGCAGAAGTGAAGACCAGGTTTAGGGAGACAGTGCTTAGAGGCAGATCATACCATACACAAGAAAGACAGACACGGGAACTGCAGCATCTCCGAAAAAAGCAGAAACATGTGGCCAAGACAGTAACTTCAGCCCTGCATGTGCTAGAGGAGGAAAAGGAGAATACACAGAAATGGCTCCCACCCTTGCAAACAAAATTCCAGGGAGAAAAGGATGGCAGGTTGGCAGAAAGTCAACAGCTGTAATCCAAATATAACAAGCCGACTGCTCAGATTTGAATCCTGCAAGCAGAATTTGAAAACGAACAAGCTGAGATGATGAAAACGCAACAGCAGATTTGAGTCCAGAAGACAGAAGCAAAAGCTGCAGCAACAGAGGATGAAAAGAGGATGAAAAGAGGATGAAAGACCTCAAGAACAAAACCGCATCCTGCTGCTTGAAACTGCCAGATGGAAAAAGAGATATGATAAAGTCAGAGAATCACAGGCAGCTAACGTATAATTCAGACCGATACAACACTGTAAGCATCATAAGTACCCGTAACAGATAGAGTTCCTAGTTCCCATGTGCAGCAGTTCCCCTTCCCTTCTCAGGACAAACTTCCACTGACTCAAGCTGATGGTTCTGACCAAGAAGTTGAGAACCAGTAAACTTATGTTTCTCTTTAAGAACATTAAAGTTCAGATAGCACTCCTTCTCTTAAATCCTTTTATGGACTCAAGTCCCAGTGTGGAATTTTGTCTTATCCAAATATTTTTGCAATCACCTAATTTCAGGTAGTGATTGAGTGCTTTGCAATTTATTATTGAAAAAATTGAGGAAATAAAAAGTTATGATAATAGTCTTTTTTTCACTTATTCAAGGGAAAAAGGAATGAAAGGATTGGAATGTAAATGTTCCAAAGTTTAACACCATATGTCTGCCTTCAACTTTGCAGAAGCCTCTAAATAGTTTTCACAAAAATCACGGAATAGTTTGGGTTGAAAGGGACCTTTAAAGATGATCTAGTTTTGTCTCTATCTTCCCCAAGTTGGGGAAGGTCAAGACTGGACACAATATTCTAAACTCTAACACTGATGAGAGAGGTGACAGTCACTCACCTTGATCTGCTGGCTGTGCTTCTCCTGATGTAGCCCAGGATGCTCTTGGCCTTTCTTGCTGCCAGGGTACACCCCTGGCTCATGGCAGCTTAGCATCTACAAGGACGCCCCAAGAGCCTTCTCAGCAGAAGCTTCTCCCCAGCCAGTCATCCCCAGCCTGTTCTGTTGACAGACTGTTCCTTTCCTGGGGCAGGGCTCTTTGTCCCTGTTGAATGTCATAGGGTTCCCGTTGGCTCATTCCTGCAGCATCCCTAGGTCCCTCTGGGTGGCAGCCCTGCACTCAAGCATATCTGCTAGGCCCCTACCACCACACCACCACCTGGTTTGGCACCATCTGCAAACCTTTTATGCGCTTTGCTCCCTCAAAATCATTGATAAAAAAATTAAATTGGGCAGGTCCTGTGACAGTCCTCTGCAGTATTCCCCTTGTTACGGGCATCCAGGTAGAATATAAGGCTCTCGAGAGCCAGATTACTGCTGTGCTCATAATGACTGTTGGCTAGACAAAAAAGGTTAGCCACATCTGATTAATAAACCCCCATACCATCTCCTATTCCCCATTAATACACTCAGGGGCCTGGTGGCAGGGGTCACTTAGCACGTAGAAGCCTGTAGGGCTGTGATCTGCTTTTGCAGCCTGGCTGCAGTCGTCAGCAAGGATCTGGAGATTTACCAGGAACTATCAGGGCACCCTGGGGGCAAGGTCTCATGGTACTCTCAGTTCAGGGCTCAAGAAAGCCCAAGCTAACTGTCAGGAAGCCTGCAGCAGGAACAGGACCAATCCACAATTAAAAATGGGCCAGAAGCTGAGGGTGACCCAGCACAGGCAGCTTCCCACCAGCCATGGCAGAGAACCGCAGTACCTGGGTGAGGTGGTGACAGCAACAGGTTCTGCCAGGACTCTGAAAGATCTCGACCTCTGAAAAGTCAGTATCTCCTCCAGCTGATGATCCTTGTATCATTGTTTCATAATGTTTTATAACACTCCTGGTGCCTCTGACAAGGGTTAGATGTGTTATTTTACCACTTCATTTACTAGATCCTTTGTTGATTTGATATGCTAAATTTTTATATAAATTGTGTGAAAAATAGACCCATGACAAAATAAAGACCAGAATGAAATGCAACATGGTTGGGTTCAGTTGCAAAACTGGATAGGTAATTTTAAAAGTGCTTGATTCTTACCAGTAAAAGAAATTTTTTTTTCTTGTTGGAAGAGCTTTGCTCCTTTTCAACTGAGCAGAGAAAGATGGTGATCAAACCCAGAATGTGTTGTTCAAATTTGAAGGTACCAATAACAATACACAAAACCATCCAACAAAGAAAACAGATCTACTTTGTTCAATTCCTATAGCATAAAGCATGTCTAGAAATTAACTGAATCTTCAGTTTCCTTTTTTTTCTTGAACATTGACAACCCTACCATAGCCATAGGTGGCTTTTTTATTTATTGATTACTCCATATGCAATTACATGTACATGTTCTCATACTGGTTATATTTTATTTCCCTGTTCTATAGACTTCAGGCTTAGAATATAATTTTTCTTTCACCATGTATAACAAATGACACTGGCCTGCTCTTAGATTCTTTTCCAGTAGTAACGTTACTAAACACATGTTAATAGAGGCTCAGAAGGCCTCAAACACACACACTATGTTAGGTTTTGTAATATATTCTGTGTTTTAATACTCAAAAAAGCAAAACTATGAAATAAATACAATCTTAATTACCTCTCAGTAGCTTATGTGCTGAGTATTTTCCTAGTAATTCTCTTTGCCATTTGTTATAGCTGGTCTTGGTCAAGATAGCACAGTTACCCTTCACTTACCTCTAAGGAAAGCCAGTGATGAACCCTGTGCTAAATTTTGGTTCTCTGTCTGTTCAAACACTGTCAGACTTCCTCCACTGTTACGCTCACTAGGAGACAGATCATCCTTCTACCGCTGAACATAACATGAAGAAAGAAACTATTATTGAACTGCAAGAAAAAGAACCTTACCCTTGAAAAGAAAACCTTGAAGAAAAAGGTAGATCTTTCCTGAATGCATGAGGAATGTACAAATGGGTCTGTTCAGCTGATTAAGAAAGGTTCTGTAGTACAAGAACACAGAAACCTTAGTAATCCTTTTTTGCTGGACTGAGTATGGAAGCTGTTTGATTCACGGTGTTTTTATCGCACTTTCCATGTGCCTCCCAGTAAAGGAAGTTTACTCTTCAAATTATTGCTCATTTGATTTTGGTTATGTTCAGTAAGCACATAATTATGGCCACATATATATACACACACACATAATTATAAATTATATATATACATAATTACACTATATTAGTTTTCTTTCATTATAATGCATATTGAGATTTAATGATCAGATTTCTAGGTGACTTTGGAAATGACCCAGAAATAAGGACCTTTCACCTATAACACTAGGTGTTATGTCCTTCTGTTAAATAAGTCATTTCTAAAAAAACACTAAAGGTTTCCATTACAGCATAAGCCAAAACCAGTCAAATGATTTGCACTGTTTACTCAGTAACATACAATTAATTGGGAAGATCATCAAGAATGGAGTCAAGAAATGCTTTCAGTGATTCTAATGAATAGAACCACATGCCTGAGTTCTCCATGTGCAATGTCACAGAGTGTATACCAATCCTTTAGGAGATACTTCCACCCAAAGAGGGGACAGAGAGTAATTATGTGAACTGAACCTACAGCTCCTTTACTCTGCAGGCCTTAACTTCCCCAGGCAAGCCCGGGAGCTGATGTTCCTTACCTCTCACAAAGAGAGAGAGCATCTAATAAAAAGGTTTAGTTGCTTTGTAACTTATTCTATAGGCTTATCTCTCAGGCCAACTAGGTAAAATTTAATGGAGACAAGCCCAAGCTAGTTGAAGATAACTGAATGTACAGACTGAAGGGCATGATACAAAGATCTGAACAGCTGGTTACATTTGATAGCTGTGATTCTATAGCTAAAAGAATGTTTAAAAACACATACTAGAAAGAGGCTCCACATAGAATGTATAAAGCATTATTTCCAGCTTGGGGTTTATCACTGACAGCCTGTTTTTAAAAACTGCTATTGCAGTTAATATTTTTTATAAGACAAGGTATATGTACATAGAGTCCCAAACTTTATTACCATGAATGTTTAGTTACAAAGTACATGAAAAATGTAGCAATCACAAGAGAGTCAATGAATGAAATGAAAACTTTCCAAGACCAAATTACTGAGGCGAGTTTGCTATTCACAATGATAAAAATCAGAGGTGGTTTGCATATACTGAGCACTGATAACAAATATTACTGTGTACTGTGCCCCTTTCCCATCTTGCTCTGTGCTACTGTGTTCATATAGAGTTTATACAATGGAGTCTGGAAGCTGATTGGGGCCCTGCAGTGCATTAACGTCCTGGCAATAAATGTGGAATACAAGAAGTGCACGCCTCCTCAGCTTGCTTTTTGAGCACTTGCTACTAGCTCCTGGCTAGACAGCTACTTGAGCTCCTTTGGGAGGGATGCATGAGTACACATGATCAGTAAAATGTGTGCTTGTTGCCCTACACCTTATTATACAAACACAGCAGAATGACAGGGTTGCACTGAAGCGCTACAGGATGGCTGAACACTGCTAGCAGCACTTAAAATCTCATTAGCCTGGTAACTTCTCTAGTTCAGAGATGTCCTCATCCCCTCTTCCTCATCCACTTCAGAGGATTATGCCTCACCAATACCACACCTATTTCTATTATTATATAGACCTTCTGGAGAAGACAAACTGTATAGACTGATAGTGTTCAGAACTGGACCAGTTTTCTTCGCAGCAACCAGACATACTGCTGTCTTTCAGGTCTGTAGTGTAATACAGCCAAAGAAAGTGTGCATCAAGGAAATTGGAAGACTAGCCCAAAAAAAAAACCCCAACCAGTGGACATTTGTCCCATTTTACTTCTGATATGTGAAAAACTTATGGGATCTCTTGGTGAACTGTGGGAAGGTGGTTTGCAGCCTTTCACCTCGGCGCTTGCCACTAGTGAACAACATCCATGCCTGTGCAAGCCCTGAGCCCCTCCAGATCAAACTGTCAGCAGTTCTGAACCAGTTAGCTATGCGGAACCATGCCATCAGATTCATTGCCACTCCTGAACTCATCCACAGTACGAGTCCAAACTACGTAAAAGGGAATGCTGGTACCTTCAGCCGCTATGCCACCTAGGCTCTAATGCAAGCAAACTCTCACACCTACCTATTTGTTTTATTTGTGTTCAGAAATGTGAATTTAATTTGTAATCTTGAAGTTGACCTCTCTGGCATTTCCAGCTAGGTTTCAACCAACATACAAGGATTAGTAGATAAACATAAATGCACATGACAAATCTTTAGTCTAGTACCACCAAAACCACAAGCGCTCAGGCATTTGACATTCAGTCTGAACTTTCTTGCAGAATTTAAAAATGTTGTAGATACTCTTTATTCTTTATATACAGTAATTTAAATGCTTAACAAAATATTTTACCTTTTATGTAAAGATTGTAAGATAGACTTAGGATATCTCTTATGGTTCTGTCTTTACTAGTGTCTCACAACTAAAGCAAACAGAAGTCAGGACTCTCCAACTTTGTGCTTTCCTAATTTTAAAGTGTAGAACCCTTCTCTTTGTTGTAACAGACTAGACTTGTGATTTCCATGTCCACAATGACATAGAAATCTGCCAAGTAGCCAGACTATAGGGAATTAGTAGCAAAAATTAACTTAACTATAGAATAAAAATAGCCTTTTATCTTTTGGTGTCACCAACTTTGGTTCTGCTCTTCTTGCAGAGTGAGGAACAAAAATCCCCTGGCTAAAATAATCTGCATATACTGCAAAACCATCACCCCAACTGAAGCGTTACAAAGAGTCTTAAGCTGGGCAACCTTGAACTAGGCCAAAGGGAGCTCTGAAGTTCCTTTCCTGTTGCCATCATAGGAAGCATATGGAATTCATAAATCCGATTATGCAATCATGGTTGGTGACAACAAATTTAGCTACATTACTGGATTTTTCAGCTGATTCTTTCTGTTTCTCAGAAACACATCTAATTAGTCAAGCTCGTGGAACACAGAGTTTCTCCATATATTTGTATCAGGTACATTTTTTTCAGATAAAATAAGGAATCTGTGTGCCTTTTGAGAGAATTTTGCTGCAATAGTGTAATTAAAACTCCTTCCTGGAAAAAAACAAAAACAAAAACAACAACAAAAATACAAAAAAAACCCCCACAAACTGGGAAAGCAATGACCTTCAAAGAAGCCCCACAATTCATGCAAAAATCTAGCAGATCTCATTAAGAGCTCTTGTGAACACTGGTTTGTCTCCTGTAGCACCACACAATCAGAAGCAGCCGAAAGGACTCGCAGGGCTGAAGCCTGCGATGTGAGTACTGTCTGCCTGCATCAATTTCAAGTTGATCCCTCAGAGTTATAATGAGTGATAAGAGAGAATAACAATACCTTGATAGGTCCAAGCGGGAGATTCTCACTGGAATCATTAATAACTGCCAAATATAGTAACTGTTTGGCATTTTGAAAAGTACTACAGAAATTAATAGGAAAAATTCTTAGAATTCCATATCCATAGAATTACTTCTCTAAACTACAAAGAGTAATGAAGAGATAATCCTTGATACAATTATCTTGGAAGTATAGTATTATCTCTTCTGATTTCAGCAGTCACTACAAAATATAGAAGTTTATGAAATTACTAACTATTATAACAAAATTTTACAGCTTCTGACACTTTCTGAAAAGCAGAAAAATTGGTCTTATCTGTGAGCCCGTGAAAAGTCTCAGCAAAAACAATGAGCTACCTCTTCGGTGCACACTGGATTAGGGCGGTTACTCATCAAAACTATTGTAATGACCTGAACCTGAAGAGAATGGGGAAGTAGCGCAGGTCTTAGCATACGGTGGCACTGCAAGGTACGGACAGCTGTAGCAAAGTCCTGAGAAAAATAACTGAGAAAAAAAAATACTTCTTGCTAGTACGTAAAATTCCAAGAAAACTCAGGGACCATGTGAAAAAGTGAACCTCCTGATTTTACCAACAAAATTTCCCTCTACATTACAAACAAGATCCCTGTCCTAGCCAGATTATGTTTCAGCTGGCTTTTTTCTGAGACGTCCCAACACACCTTCCACAACTGAGAAACAGGAAGCAGACAAGAGGTTAGGGCCGTATGTGTGACAGTGCTCCCAGAAGTGCTTTGCTGAATCTATCTCTCACAGAAGCTGCTGAGTAAATGCTGAAGAGGCAGTCCAATCGATTCTTAAACACTTTGCCATGTCAAAAGCAAGTATCAATGCAGAAATAATAAGTCTCTCTATATGTACCTAAACTATTTGCCTTTGGCTGGTATCTTAGAAAATGAAACACACATCTGGGAGAATCATTTAAGAAGTTCAAAACGGAAACTGGAAACAAGAGGTGAACTTTATTTTAGTCCACAAATTTTAATGCTTATGAAACTGAAGGCATTTTTCCTAGAAAGAGTTTTACCTGTAATGTCTAACTGAAAAGCTTTTCTTAAATGCAAGGATACAATGCTTGTACATAACTGTGACCACATGCAGAATTCCCATGGACAGTGTGAACACCAGTCTTCTCAGAATCCGCATCTGATGTAAGGTATGTCAAATCCGAAAGTTACAATAATGGCAATTATTGCCAACACTTATTTTGTTATGTCTGTGGATACACATACAGAGCAGTCTGTGCAAAAAAAAAAATATCTCTGCAACTTGCTTCAGTTATTCATACAGTCTTTTATTTCAGATTATAAATTGTTTAATATGAGTAAAGTACTTAGCCCAAAAGAACTGCAGCCTAATAGGCTTTTAGACACAGGTTTAATATTGCAGTTGGTCTGGGCTCAGTGCTTTGCTAAAGCTAGTCAAGGTATCTCAATTATTTTCACACACACTGTTAGTTAACACTCTTCTGTGCCCCCACCACCTGCAAACTCAGCAAGAGCACCACACAGACTAATTAGTAACATCAGGCTCAGTTAGCTCGGATGGAAAAGTAGCACATAAAGTACGTACTGCTTAGAAGACACAGAATGTTTCGGATCCTACAGTGCTAAACAGAAAACTTCCTACAGCATGCTAGTATTCTTTTACCTCCCTCAAGAAAAAAATATTTGGCTGCTTTTCCCCCCAACCCCCTTCCACCCCCCACCCCCCAACAAACTGAAAAAACCCCACAAAACAACCAAACCATGATTAGGTTAAATCAAATGTGTTTGGCCAAAGATTATTATGTTAAACAAATTTAAGACCTTTGAAAAAAAAAAAAGGTAATAAATACCTTTGGGTGGCTATTATCTGATTAGAAATACTTTCATCAGTAGCAATGGATGCTCTTCAGTTTTCATAATCACACTTCATCTTCAGTCAATAATACTTAACTGTGTTTCAGCATGTTAAAAATATGATTGAGATAAATCTTAGCTAGAAAGGTAACTTTTGAATTTTTTTTTCTGTAATTGGTAGGTTCAGAATCAAATTAATGAAAATAATGTGGAAAATGAAAGACTAAAGACTTAAGACTACATTTACCATTGCCATCACAGCAAGCTGCATACACACAAGGGACAAATAGTTACCTCAAGATATGGAATGTGACTTAACACTACTCACCTTTCATTGTACCCTATATGCAAATGCCAAATTAACTGTGGGAGAAAAGAGAAAGCTTGGGGGCTGGTTTTGGCCTTGGTATTTTCACTGAATATTTTGATTGTGGGATTTGGGAAGGCTTTCGATCTTAATATGCCTTACATTTAATTTAAAAAAAGATCCAGTGAGATTAAGGTAATATATAACTTTCATACACATTGCCTATCACACTTATGGAAACTTTTTCTGTTAAGCCATCAAATATAAGACTCTGAAGCAGTAGTTTTAAAGCAATGCAGAATCGTGAGATTTTGATAGCACCTGTTTCAGTGATACACTTTATCCTTGATCCTTCCAGAGGTATGTTAGTCTACTCTGCAAAAATAAACCCCAATCCTCACACGTAGGACTGTACTCCTCCCCTCACAGTAGGTTAAGGCAAGGCTGAGAGACCTGGGTTTGTTCAGCCTAAAAACCAAGGGACAGATCTTATCAATACTTACAAATAGCTAAAGGGAGGGTGTCAAGAGGATGGGGCTGGACGCTTTTCAGTGGTGCCCAATGACAGGACAAGGGGCAATGGGCACAAGTTGGAACACAGAAAGTTCCACCTCAATATGAGAAAAAACTTTCCTGTGAGGGTGACAGAGCAGTGGCACAGGCTGCCCAGAGAGGTTGTGGAATCTCCTTCCCTGGAGGCATTTAAAACCCATCTGGACGCAGTCCTGTGCCCCCTGCTCTAGGTGTGCCTCCTCAAGCAGGAGGGTTGGAGGAGATGATCTCCAGAGGTCCCTTCCAACCCCTACCAGTCTGTGATTCTGTGACACGACCAGCATCGCCCCATCACAAGCAGCCCGAGGCCACAGCACGGCCTCTCACGGTGCCAGGCGCCGGAGGACGCCGGCAACGAAGCGGCCCTGTCCTCCCACGCCCACCCGGGACGGTCCCAACAGCCACCCTATGCAGCCACGGGCAGCGCTTCCCACAGAGGAGAGGATTCAAGTCCTCCAGGCCGGGCTACCCAACCACCACTCACCACAGCCCCGGGCGGGGAGCAAATGAGGGTGGCAGCGCGCGAAACCCCACGCATGCGCGCTGCCTACTGAAGGAAGGTGACCCCCTCCCGAGGAGCGGTGGGCGGTGGCGCGCATGCGCGCTGGAGGGCCGGCGGAGGGGGCCGACGTGTATTACGCTCACGTGACTGCCTTGCCTCCTCCCCGGCGGAGCCACGTCCGCTGCGGCGGCGCGCGGGGCGGGGCGCGGCGCGGCGCGCGCGGCCCCGGATGGAGGCGGCCGCCATTTAGTCAGGGGGCAGCGGTGTGGTGAGGGGTGTTGGGGTCGCCGCCATGAGGTGTCTATCGCAGCTGCTGGTGCTCGTACTGCTCGTCTTCCCCGCCGCTCTGCTCCTCGGGGGTGCCCGCGGTGGCCCAGGTGAGTAGCGGGGAGGCGAGCGGCTGCCCGGGGGAGGGGGAATGGCCGGTCCCTTCGCGGCCCTCCTGCTGAGGGGAAGGAGGCAGCGGGCGCCGATCGTTTATCGCAGTGCCATGGGCGGGTGGTATCGGCTCGGAGCCCTCCCCGCGCTCGGGGGCCGCCACCGGGGCTTCGGTGCTTGGCTCCGCTCCTGTTGGGGGCGCGAGGGGTGTCCCGGCCGTGCTCCCACCGCGGGCCCCCCATTCGAGGGCTCCCCTCGCGGGCGCTCCGGCGGTGCCGGCTCCTCCGGGCAGGGCCGGACTCTGGCCTCCCGCCTCTCCCGCGGTGTGAGGCGGGGCGCCGCTGTCCCGCTCAAAAAAAAAAAGGCAACCCAAAACTCCTCATTTTGAGGAGGTTTTGTGTCTCTGCTCCCGCTATCGGCGCTGGCCTGTGCAGTGGATGGGTAGCAGATGCGCTGGCTGCCAGTCTGCCTGCACACCTCGCCTGCCCCATTCTCCCCCGCCCCAAAGCGTCCTTCACGCCGCCGAGCCCTGGCCCCAGTTTACATTATAGCGTTATCTGGTTCACGTGATGAAAGTTGCCGGTCCGGTGCGAAGCCTGGAAGGACGGTAGGGCAGCCGCCTCGCCCGGCGCTCCCAGCGGGCCGCGGCACACGCGGTGCCGCCGCTCCTTCCCGCGGCCGGCAGCTCTCCTCCCGCTGCTGCCACATCATCACCGCTCTGACATCCATTGAAAAGGCTCTCAACGAGAGGCCTCGGAGAACGTGCTAGCGCAGTTCCGTGTGCCTGTGCCCTCCTCAGGTGCAAAGGTTTTGATTAAAAAAAAAATAATTGTAGACTTACAAGTTTAAAACTTCGGCAAATAAAATCGCTGTGGTTAGTCTTCGGCGAGATATTGCACGTGGTTGAGCAAAAGTCTTTGAGTGTACCTTCTTAAAGACAGTTGAGAGAAGGGGTTGTATTTGCTTTTCCTAGATCTGACTGACAATCCAGAAGTCCTTAGATATTCTTGTTCTGCTCAGGGATTCTTATTCCTCGTGAAAGTTTTTAAATATTTGTTTTAAATGTGTACTTATGGCAATTAGAACGTTTCAGGCTTGACTAAATCAGTTATCCATTCATTCCTACTCTTTCATTTTTAGAAGACATTAGCTTCATTAAAAGAAAAATATGTAGTTTTCTATATGTTTTAAAAGCTCTTAGCTAGCCTGCATGTGCTTTAAACGGCAAACAGAACTTTGTCCCGTGTCCAATACTTGTATTGGCCAATTAACAACTGTAAATCAACAACAATTAGATATTGTAATATCTCTGCCCCATGTTTGCATGTATGAAGCTCGGCTCCATAAAAGCAGAGAGGCAATGAACTATCATATTATGCTTGTCTTGGAGCCTTGCGCTGGAGCTGTGCTCTAGATCAGGTTTCTTTTCTGACTGGTGTTGTGGTTCTGTTGAACATATGAATACAGTAGCATATGATACTGAGGAGGTCACATTAAAAAGTATTTTTACTGTGTTTTAAAACTTGAATGAAAATAAGTGCAAAAATAATAACTTTCTAGCTACCTGTGAAAGTGTAGTGATCTGATACCAGCAGATGGAAAGAACATGCTAATCATTTACAAAATATTAGATATCATATATATAAATACATAGTGTATGTATAGTAGACATACACTACATGTAGATATGAGAAGTAATGTATTAAACTTACTAGTCTTAGCAGAAACAGTACTTACTGAATTAATTTCCAGGCAATAGCAATCTCTTTTTATTTTCACATGTGTAATGACAGAAAAATTAAAATGTTTTCATACATGGATATTTTCAAAAATTAAACAATAGCTTTTAAGGCAAGTTGGTTGCCTTCTGCAAATTTAAGCATTGCTGTGTGAATGTTGAACTTCTTGTCATCCAGCTGTAGACTTTTTGGTTTTGAACTTACTGGCACATAAGTAAGTAGTTCAGAAGGTTGTTAGAGAAGGAAAAAGGCTGAAAGATCAACACAGACCATCATTTGCATGTGAGGCTTTTGCAACTGAGGCTTCAAAATGTATTTGACAGGTTTTTAAGAAGTTCTTCAAATGTTAGTTTGAAAATTGTACTACAGTGTCAGTTTTCTGTTGATTAACTGAACATTAAGAAGTCTTGTATTTGCATTTTTTTTTGGTAGGTTCAGGTTTGCTAGTTGCAGCTCAAGATGCTACAGAAGATGAGGAAGCTGTGGAAGATACTGTAGTTGAAGATGAAGATGATGAAGCTGAAGTCGAAGAAGATGAGCCAACAGACTTGGTAATTGTACATGAGTATTACTTCACAAGTATGAATTGGACCAGAAGTGCTTGAAGCTAGATAGTTTAGATATATGTGCTTAATAACATTGCTATTTCCAAATAGCTGTTTCCAAGTCCCCAGTTAAACTTGGGTTCAATTTGAAGTTTCAGAGGATTTATCTTTTCTTCCTGAATTGCCAGTTGAAAAAACATGCGGGGACAGCCTGATTTCTGACTACCATAGCTGTAATTGACAAAAAAAGAATACTATGTGAGAGAACCAGATTTTCATAGGAGCCCCTTGTAGTTCTTTTCCAGCTTAAGCTGCATCTCAGTAAACTGAGAATGATGTTGGGGTATGGGGATATACTTCATCTGCCTTCTCTGCTGTTGATTTTTCAAGGGGCAACAGAATCTTAGTTCTTAGTTTAGCTCAGTATTAATTGTGATAACCTGTTTTTGCAGCCTGTTTACACTTAAGACATTCCTAGTCTCTGACACTTGTTGCAGGGTATGCCTGTTAAGCCAGTGGCCTTATTGCTGTTCAGGGTCACTTACTTCAGCTTGACAAAGTGAAATATTTTAT
Source organism: Phalacrocorax carbo (assembly GCF_963921805.1). Lineage (NCBI taxonomy): Eukaryota > Metazoa > Chordata > Aves > Suliformes > Phalacrocoracidae > Phalacrocorax > Phalacrocorax carbo. The sequence goes on along the minus strand of NC_087514.1, from coordinate 95,112,108 downwards.
GGAGTTATGTGATCTGCTTGTAGCAGTAGAGTATGAGGCTTGGTAATGCTTAGCATACATAAATTGGTACAAAAATTTCTCACATTTCTGGTGTAAAATAAGAAAGTTTGGGACATACTTAGGAGGAGATGATGTACATAATAAAAATGGAGACATGGTAAACTGCTCTTTGATTCTATTAGACTTTTACTGAGCTTATGGTTGACCAGCTTTGCTAAGTGGTAGAAGGTATGCTAGGTATTCAGTACTGACAGAACATTATTGAATAACCTTTTGGATTGATTTGGTTTTAGTAAATAGTCTATGACTCAGGTGCAAAACACTACACTTAGGCAGTTTCTTTCATTTGTCACTGAAATAGAAGATAGTTTTGCATAGCCTCTTGAAATCAAGAGGCTAGGTGCTCAGCTCTGGTTCACGGCTTCCCTAGGTGGTGGTACATGTACGACTGATCCAGTAGGCTATCCAGTGCTTCATGTGATTGTTAAAGCAGTGAAATCAAATCATCTAACTCAGTTCAGACAGTTCAAAATGGGGTCAGCCTTGTTTTATTTGGTGGGGGAGGTGGTGATCCTGTGATCACCATGTGGTAAATAAGCCCTTAATGCTTGCATTTGCCAAATTAAAAACTGAATCATTGCAAAGGTGAGCTTGAACAAGTGAATCCATGAACTCGCTTAGTTCCAACTGTCTAACCATTTCCAGCCATACAGAACACTTAACTAATTAAAACTGAATAGAAAGCCTCTATAAACACTTCCTCTGTAGTGAAAGCAACTCCCATTTGCCTTATGGTTGCCTACAAATTTTGAAAATACTTGTTTTCTAAATAGAAATAGCTTAGGTGTGAACACTTAGTTTCTATGCTTTTCCTTCCACCCCCAAACAGAGACCTTACTGTTGCTTTCTGATTATAAACCTTTCAATACAGCTAAATACAGTTCAGATTAGTCACTCCTTCTGATATAACAAGTAGAAGGATAAGTGCTAAAAATGATGCTAATTAAATCTAGAGGAAGAATAGACTAAGTGCTGCTAATGCTGCAGCAGCAGGAATTGATACTAATAATGGCCATTGTTGCATGCTTTGACACATGGGATTCTCATGAAACAAGCATGGTCTTTGCTTCACTGTTCATTATAGGATTTTTTCAAAAAGTCTCTTGTCTTAGACAGAAGAAAAAGAGGAAGAAGACTTGTCAGGAGAACCTAAAGCTTCACCTAGTGCTGATACAACCATCTTATTTGTGAAAGGTGAAGGTAAGAGTCCTGTGTTAATCTACCATCTTTACTGTTGCTTAGACTGTATCAGTGTGCATAAAACAGTGAAGCTGTAAAAAAAAAAATCTGTTCTAGACATTCTGTTTAGAAACAGGCTAGGTGTGGTGTATGAAGCTTCTAATGGTTGTATATTTTTTTGTGTGTGTTTTAGACTTCCCAGCGAACAACATTGTAAAATTTTTGGTGGGCTTCACCAATAAGGGTACAGAGGATTTCATTGTTGAGTCTCTTGATGCTTCTTTCCGGTATCCTCAAGACTACCAGTTTTATATCCAGAACTTCACAGCTCTCCCACTGAATACAGTTGTTCCACCACAAAGACAAGCCACGTTTGAGTACTCTTTCATCCCTGCTGAGCCAATGGGTGGCCGTCCTTTTGGACTAGTTATCAATCTCAACTACAGAGATGTAAATGTAAGCCTGATGTTGTAATTCATATCAATCTTTCTAGTTGATGTGGAAACGTGAGGAAGGAACTGCTTAGTCAAGTTACGGCCTCTTCAGAAAGTGAATGCCTTTGTGGTTTTTCAGCAAATCAGTAGATACATAAGCACAGTAAGCGACTGCCTACGTGTTTCACAATAGACACCCATGTCAGCTTAGTTCTGCATATGTTAGACTTAGTTAAGTCAGCAGTGGAAACTAGAATGCCTTTGAACTGTGTAGTAGTGGGCGCTTTTAACAAAAAACAAACCAAAAAACCCTAAAAACTAAAGTTTTCTTCAGGATAACTTAAATTTCACTGTGTTTTTCAAGTTGGGCTTTGCTAACAGACTTAACTATCAACTTGAGTCCCATCTGTAGACTTGACTTCAAGCAGAAAAATGGCCAGTAGTTGCAATCTGGAGGAAGACTATCCAAAAGCATAAATGGGGATTAAAATAGGAGATTCTTTTCCTTTTTAGTGCAGGTCAAAGTTTAAAAGGCTTCTGTACCATTTGTGTTTTGATTCTTCTAATAAGAACCCTTAGTATCTAATATCTCATGTTACAGGACATGACATATTTAAGGCTAGGTGTGACTTTCCGGCTAATATCAAGACTGTTCTTCGTAATTGCACCAGAATATTTGCGCTCTTATGTGTTGAGTCAAACTCGCACCGATTATAATCAAGTCTTGAGCAGGAGTTACTTGTATAGTATTTTCTAAGAACATGGAAAAAGATAAACATTTGCATATGTGTTTGAGAAATGAATTAAAAATGTTATATGGAAACTCTGTTATAGGGCAATGTGTTTCAAGATGCTGTCTTCAATCAAACTGTTACAATTATTGAGAAAGAAGATGGGCTGGATGGAGAAACGTAAGGAGGCTGGAGATTCAAATTTAGTTGGTATACTGGTAGAACAGGTTGTTATTGGTGCCAATGAGAACAGTTATTGTATCTTAGTTTTACTGAATGTTAGGTCTGCTGTGTTTTGCTGATGGTGATAAAGGAGTTCTCAAAAGAATTCAAATTATTAGAACTAGTTTGAATTAATGTCCTGTGAGTAGATTATTATCCTAAAACAGGGATGTTCAATTAAGTCTATTCTGTAATTTAACTCCATAACTTCATCATAAACCTGAGTTCAGATGTTAAACTTAAAACAGATTCTTTATCTGTAAACTCCTACCTGCTCCCCAAATTAGTTTTTACATATAATGTATGTTTACCTCTTGCAAGTAGCAATAGGTATTTCAGGTAGAATTCTTCAAAACAAACCAAAATGCATAGGTTTAAAAAATTGTTTCCATAGGTAGAATTCTAACTGGAACACAGAGCAAGATAAGCAAGGCCTCTCAAAGATCTGTTGCCAATAAATTAGTATCCTAGCAGTACTTGCTTTGTAGTAGTGTACTAAAAGCATATAAGAGATTAAGGGCTTTGCAAGTGGTTAAAGCTGCCACAAATGTAAATGTTACCTGTGACCCAACGTCTTGAAACATGATACTGCAAGAGTTCTTGCACTTACTAAATTTCATTAACTGCTTATATCAGTTTCCCAGCTTATACAGCATTTTTCAAATGTTCTGTTAAATTTAGGATTAGTGTCTGAAACTGAAGTCAGAATAATTAATATTTATTAGCACTTCAGTTTCAGATTCATATTCATTTTTTCCCCTCCACCCCCCCACCCCCCCCTCCCAAAAAAAGTTCTTGGGAAAGCTCAAGTGGGCATATGGCCAAAGCTAGGCTTAGTTTCTATGCCTCTGTGTAAGCTCTCTTAAATACTTAAATTATTTTTTTAGTTAATGGTTTCTTAAACTGTTTTTTAAAGGATCTTCATGTACATGTTCCTCGCTGGACTTGGTCTACTTGTCATTGTTGGCCTACATCAGTTACTAGAATCTAGGAAGGTGGGTAGTGTGTTTTTCTCTGTGTACTTGTTATTGCAAGACCATATTGATATGAAAAGAAAGCAATTCAGTAATTACCTCTGGCAGATGATGGTACAGGTAGAACTTCAGAAGACTTACTTTTAGAACAGAGACCTTGAAGATTACTGGGAAAACCAAAGGGTTTTTAAAAAAAATGTTTGTAATTGGAGACCTTTAGATTGCTTACCTAATCCTCTCTGGGTCTGCTCTTTGGCACCACACTGGAGTGGTTGAATTGGAAGTGTTGATACCTTCCAGTCACTGGATGTGTGCAGCTACTGATTCAATACTTGCTGGGTAGACTTTCCCCATGCTGTCTGTTTCTGTCTGCTAGTTTAATCTAGGCCAAACATTGGGGAAAACAGCTGCCTAGTCCTTTATTTAGTTCTTATCAGTGCTTTGCCATAATGTTGATTAGGGCCTTCTGGATTCCATTTATAGTGCTATAACAGCTGAGGGTTGGTTTGTGTAAGTGGTCTGGCAAGTAAAAGCTGTTGAAAGCTTCAGTCACATCTGCATGCAACGCATAGGTTATGTCTTTGTGCAGTCTGGTTTACGATACTTTTGAAGTAGCTTCCCTTGGGAAGAAGTATGGAATGATTATTGTACTTAGAGATATGTTTTGCAAGGTGGCATAAGAGAACATTGTGCTAATCTGACAAAAGTATAATGAAACAGGTAATCACAGCGTTTAATTAATCGTCAGCCATTTTTTATAACAGGTATAATGAACTTGCCCAGGCATGTGTGAAATCTTGGTATCTTTGTGTGGAATAAGTATTGCAAGGCATTAGAAGTGGTAATGCCAAGCTTAGGTGGATGAACTGCTAATGGTAAAGGTAGTTAAAGCAAAGCTACAAAGACAGCTTCATACATGGACTTGCCTTAAGTTTGTGTCTTAGTGAAATAATTGCAATTCATTAAATATAGCATTACTAGTTATTTCCAATACTTGTGCTTTCAAAACTTCATGGAAAGAAAAAACTTTTTTCTTGAATTTTCAGAGGAAAAGACCAGTACAGAAAGTAGAGATGGGAACGTCGAATCAGAATGATGTTGATATGAGCTGGATTCCCCAGGAAACTTTAAATCAAATAAGTGAGTAGTCTGCCTTCCACAAACTAGAGCGTAACCAACTTACTAAATCAATTAGTTGTAACTGAATGAGTTGCTGATACCAATTTCTCAGAACAGCATGCATCTCTTCTAGGGAGTAAAAAATTGTCTAAAGCACTGTGCTTAATGATTAGACTATTACATTAGCGGCCTATACTTATGTAGAACAAACTCACTGGTTGATACAATAATGACTATTGGTGACTTTTTCAATTTGTTCTGTAGACTCTTTTTCAACAGTATAAAATCTCTACCCAAAACCTGGATCACAAGGGAGGTTTAAATAGGAGAAAATATCTGTCATCTCAAAGTTTCTGTAAGTTGTTTGGAAACTTGCCTATAGACTGAAGTTTTAAGTAAGCATTAGAAGTGTGTATTAACTAAAGCCACATTAAGACTTGGTATTAATGTCCTTCACAAGTCCAAAATGACTAAGTTCTAATTGATATCTGAAATGCCAACAGTAAACCCAGTATCTGATTTCTTTAAACCATTTGTGTGTTTGTGGATATTTCTAACTTCTCTTGCTGTTTCTTCTGTTTTGCTTTCCTGTGGCTTCAGTGCAGAGTAGAAGAGGTGAGGCACACTGGTGGTGTAAAGACTGGAAGTGCTTAATGTGTTGTCCATGTGATAATTAGGCATGGATAGAAGTGCAGCTTCCTGCATGCAGTGATTGGTGATGTAGCATGAGCAGTGAAAGGTTACAGAACAGATGCAGGCAACCACATTTTATATACATATAAATTTGTTTTATGTGTTATAAATGTGTGTGGATATATTATTTGTGGTTATATTGTAGTAACATAGTTTCAGTAGAATATATATTGCTGAAGTACTGGTTCCTCTAACACTTCCACCAGAACCCTTTATCCAAAATGCAGATGCGTATCTTGCCTTCCCTGCTACCTTGGTGTAGCATCAAGCTGATGTTACATGAGGGAGGTGGAGGAGCAATCATGACCAGTGGCTGAGCACATCTTGTTTCAGTGAGAAACAAACCTCAGCCTTGGGTATAACAGTATAACAGACAGGTTTATCTTCCTGGGTTGTCTTTATCCTTGGTGAATTCTTCTGCCAGTAGCATTGGCTGGTGTGAGGTGAGAGAGCTTCACTTAAAGCATATCCTAGACAAGAGAAGTGCTTTGAAAACCTCTTGCAGGCAATACCTTCACTTGAAAAAGACTCCTGTTTTGATGAAATAAGCATATTCTGAGCTTTATTCAGTGTAGAGGGCTAGAGGCCTCAGCTCTGATACGAAGTTGTGCCAGGAGTTGATGACTTCACTTTTTTGATTCCTTTACCCTTTTTAACTGTACTTGGGTATAAAGACTGGTGGTTTACCTCTAAAAATGTAAGCTTGCTTGTACACTGTCATTCTGTAAGACACAAGAATGATAGTATAAAATCTAGACACAGGAACTTGAAAAGCCTCAATCTAGTAAGAAAGACTGAAGCTCTAAATGCTATATTTTCCCAAAGAACAAGCTGTCTTTAAATGGGCTCATATGCTGGCAATGTTTGGGTCCTATCCCCCATCCTGTTTTTACGTTAAATAGGTACTCATATCTTAATACCCAAAGTCTAGGAAAAAATGATGGTTTTGTCCTTAATTGTGGTTTTCTTTAACTCCAGGTTAGTTCTAATTAAAACTCTACACTAGAATCTCTTGAAATACATGGCCTTCAAGATCCTCAGAGGTTCTTGACCATCTTATTATAGAAGGACACCTCATACTGTACTGATTGGCTTGTAATGTCATGATGGCTGTTCCTTGTGTTTGCACATACTCTAAACAGTGAAATTATTGGAGATAGTTCTGTTTAAGAAAATGTGCGTTTTTAAGTCAACAGATCCACTTAGCAATCACTTTAGCACTTAATACAAAGCACTGTAGCTTCTCTACAATGTTACAAGGATTGAAATTCTACTTATGTAAGGACCATCATTGTAGGGGACAACTGTAGGCCTGTCAGTGTTAAATGTAGGATGATGCTTCTGGCTTCCAGTGATCATAGAGCTAAAGCTGGGTGGCTTCCCTGTATGGGTTATCCAATTACACAGGGACATCTTCATAGTGAAATGTGGATGCTTCCTCAAACCATGTGTTTTCACAAGCAAAACACTTCTTATTTTGTATAAATGTGGAAATATTTCATGCCAGACAAAGGTATTTAAAAGAGGGTCAATCATGTATTCTTCAGGCAGGTAAACTCAAATGCGTAATGGTCAAAATAATTAATTAACTTTCTAAAAGTGTAATTACTGAATGTGAAACTTTTCTGAACAGCAGAGCATGCAGTTTCATCAGGAGGTGGTGTGGGGTTCAGTTTTGGCTTTTTTATTTTCATAACTGTCGAATTGAACAACCCTCACCCTGGAGTTGCATGTTACAGAATAGGAACATGCTTTTTTGTTACCTTCTATTTAGGATGCTAGTAGTTAAAAAGCCTTAACAAGTTGTCTGAACTGGCTTCTCTGTGGTGATGCATTGCACTAGAAGGGCAGTTTGGCTTGTGTTTGGGAGAGAGAAAAATATATGGTCATACGACATAATCTGAAGTAGCTGAAGCAATTCATGCAACTATCTCTTTTTTTCCCTTTTTTAATCTAGATAAAGCTTCACCGAGGAGGTTGCCCTACAAGAGGGCACAGAAGAGATCAGTGGGCTCTGATGAGTAAATGTTAACTAGTACAACAGTTGAACCTTTACTAATCCTGCCTGTTTGGGTTTTTTTGGATTGGAGTAGTGCAGAGAATCCATATCACCATCAGGAAAATACTCCTATACATTTGGACTGAACAGATTAACTGAATGGTGTTAATGTTACTGAAAATGCACTTCTCTTTTTTTTGTTAATTTTTGGGGGTGGGGGGAGGAGGTAGCCATTAAGATTTGTGCCTGCGTGTGTAAGCAGTTGGTCTTAACAGAACCATGTTACCTGAAATGTGCCTTTAGAGTTCTTTTGTAATGCTGGCTTGTCATCTGTACACTGTCTTTAAAGGATTTTTCTCCTCCCCCTAATCTGAATGTCTGGTGACTTAAATCTGTCTTGATTGTATCATGTCTGTATCAGAATCTGTATGCATTTTTCTTTTTCGGTAGGTAAGTTTATTCTCTACAGTGTGCACACACTGAAGTTTGTGTGTGTGGTCCTATTTTGGTGCCAAGGCACTGATCATCTAGACTTCCGCATAGTTTGCGTTCTAAAGGCACAATTGGGTATAGCTGCTTGTAGTGGTAGATATTTTGCTGCTGTTTTGATCTGGGCATGCAGTGACCTAAAAATCTGACCTTACCTGCATAAATGTTAGGAAAACTCTTACACAGCAGCAGAACTTGTAAAGCATGGAATTTGTGTGCTGAATTGGTATTACTACTTTTTTTTTATACCCAACTTGTTAAATGGTCAATATTGAGTCGTGCCAGCAGCTTAGGTATTCTGATTATAGTGGCAGCTCTGCAATGTTTACTCAAGAAATTATTGAATAAGCCAGAACAACTTCCCATTAAGTTCTTAGTCCTCTCACAAAAGCTAGAATGTCATGTGTATCAAAATGTGGACTTTAAGAAAAGCTTTACATGGGGCAGAGACTTCTGCATTTACTGTACACACTTGAAACTGAATTTGAGAAACTGTTGGCTTCGAATCTTCTTAAATGGAAAACTATTTAATTCACCCTTTGCAGTTTTTAAATATCAAACTTCTTTCCTCTGGTCAATACATTGGTCTGAGTTGTTATCACCTTGTTTTTCCTACTAGTAACAGAGATGCATATCCATTATTAACTCCATGCTAGTTCAGTACTAAAGCAGAGAAGCTATATGCAATCAAAATGGGATTTTCTTTTGTCGCAGGTACTGAGGTATTGATCCACACCCATTACATCCAGAAATTTAACTGATAGTAAAAAGAGCAGGTAACGCAGGGTGTCAGTTTGCTCCCATCCAGGCACTTGGACAAGGCTTGATTTGTTTTCATCTCAGCTGCATCTCTTCCTGTGTCTGAAGGTTGTCTGGAAGCTTGTTTAGTTCAGGAGGAGGAGGCATTGATATGAGACCTCTGTTTTCTTCTTTTCTTCCCCTTCCTGATCCCCACATGTGAAAGTGTTCTTAGCTCTACACTTGCTCCGCAGGGACTGAGCTCCTGAGTCAATGAATGCTGAGCAATACTTGCAAATCATGTCACAGTGTGTTTGAAGCGTCCAAGCTCTGAAACTACCTGTACTGGCACTGTTTACTGTATGCTTTGCCAGAATGAACCATGAAGATGTTCTTAACTATCCTGCTATGGAAAAGATAATAGGAAAAGCAACCCTAAGGATGCTTTGTTCAACTTCCTGATGATATAGCTAGCCCAGGCAGAAGACTTGTAATATTTAAGGTTGCTGAATTGTCATACAACTCACTCAAGCAAACAGTTGAGTGACCTTCATAAGAGGTATTGCCACTGAAATTGTATGGAACAACTTTGCCTTTAGTGATGTAATCTGCTGCTGTAGTAGGTTGATGGGCTTATATTCAAGCTTGCATTGATTCAATGAAGTGATTATGTATTCAGTGCTTTGTATACTAAAGCCCTGTAGCTGTTGCAGCACCTGATGTACTGAACTTCTAAGTACCCTCTCTTGGATTATGTCTCTAACCTGACACCAAGAGACTTTTTTTCTCCACCTTCTGGTAATTGGCAATCTTAAATTGTATACTCTAATTTGCCAGGATAGGAAGGGGGCTGATGATGAGAGCTGCTCTAGATACAGGAGTACTCCAGGAAAAAAGACAAAGGATCAGAACAGAGGACACTGACTTGTAGTATCCTAGTTTTATTTGTTCAGCTAATTAGTTTAGCCCTTACTGATTGGCAAGTTTAGAATCTTACACTGACCGGGACTTAAGCTGAAGGACTGAAGTACTGTTAGAAGTAGGTATCTGAAAGTTTTAGCTTTCCTCTCTGCAGTCAGTGGATAATATCCAAGTGCTTAAGCATAAAAGAAGCGAAGAGACAGTTTAGCAACTTGCATAGGAGCAAGCAATGGGAAACTCCTCAGTGGTACCAAAGCTGTCTTTCTGATCATGGGACTTGGTATTCACTGTGGTGGCTCGGAGTAGCTTTCTCAGCCAGAAGCAGCTCATAAGAACTGTGGTTGGCAGTCAGCTACCGTTTGTGATAAATGAACAGTTCTGAGTTCCTTGTTTCTGATTAGTTTGCTGTAGTTGAAATTTAGCAATAACATTCCAGTGTGCAGTGGTAATTGAACTTGGGCATCTCTTACATTATTTCTAGTGAATAAGCCAGTCAGTCTACTACATTCAGGCTTCTTCATGGGATAATGTAGTTGTTGCTTTATCCTGTTCGTTAACTTCTGTTTTGGTACTTGAATTTCCTACTTAATTTATAAATATGTACAAATAGCACAGTGTTGCAGGTATGTTATTGGATATCATTATCACCTGAGCAGGGTATAGTTTCATTGACTTTAAGATGGAACAAGTGGCAATTCTGCCTATGCCGCCCCTTTCTGTGTGGTAGCACAGGCATTTGTATAATCTGGCATTCTTACCAGCCTAGTTTTCAGTAAGCTTACTATCCTACCACAAAACTGCTCATGTGAGGTTATGAGAAGAGGAGCAAGGACTGTGAAAGATTATGTGGAGTGGGGTTTCTTCCTAATTAATAAAAGATGCTAAAATGGTTTTGGGTCACAAATAAGCTATAGCCTTAGTGTGAAGGACCACTTAATTCCTTTCTCATGGCTCCTTAACTGATTAAAAAAACTGTAAGGACTTACTGACTTATAGAGTCATTAAGAAACTGCTTTAGAGTTCATGTCTACAGTGGTAGCAAAGCATTAATTAGCTACATGTGATACTTGTAGCCGTCAGTATGTTGTCTGCTTTGTGACACCAGTTCATTTTTTTCTAGTATCATATTTTCTGAGAAAGAGTGGATGCTGTCAGTATCATCTTTATTCTTCATGTACAAAATAATTAAGCTATAGGCTATGGAGAGCAATGGAGCAGACTAGTGATGGCAGTGCTTCTGCTTGTTTCAAGAGAGTTATGCTGAACATCTTCCTTACCTTGGAGTGGATATAATCAAAAGCATCACTCACTGTTCATTCATGGAATGCATGGTGCAAAACAAGATGTTCCAACTGAAAGCTCTGAATTTGGGGAAGCAGCAGGAAAGTCAAATACTAATGGAGGCTGGCTGTCCTGTTCTTAAGTGTGCCTGATGTACTGAGCAGCAGTTAAGAGTATGTTCTCCTTTCTTCTCCAAAGGAAGGACAGTACCTACCTCATAGGGGTGACAAGGGCTGTTTCAGGAATGTTTTGAAGTTACTTGAGACTTGCACAATACAATTCTGTGGAGATTGTAAGACATAGCACTTGTATAACTTGATGGTAACTACATAGATTCATGTTGTATCAGTTTAATCCCCTCACTGAAGAGAATTTAGCAGCTTTACACCAAGACTTAAATACACAGAGGAACTGCATTTAACGTGAAGAGAGCAAAGCCAGAAAGACCTTTCAGTTTCTGCAAGAGTTTATAGCTGGGCTAAATAACATTGACACTTTTCCATTTCTCTTTAAATTTTCCCAGGGAATGTTTTTAATCAGGTGATTGTAGATGTTTGTTTGTGTAGATACAATCAACAGTCAGTTTAAGAATGACTGTTTTGGATGATTAAGTTCAGATGATGTACTGCAACTGAAATGTTAAATTAACATTTACTTTCTTACCTGCTGACTTTCATTTATAAGTGAGATCAGATCTCTTGAAAATGGCTGCAGGTTTTTGTAAACTTGGTTTTTTTTTCTCTTAGCATTGTGTAGGTTGTTTTTTTTTTTAATAAAGCATGAGTATGGCACCAAAAAGCCTGAGTGGTATGCTGGTGCTCTTTTTCTTGATAAGCAACCTGTAGTAGGAAATATGCAAAGAGTGAAAACATGCTATTATTAAAAAGCTACTTTTCTACCAGTGTGTTTGGAATGGGAATAATGGCAAGGAAGTATTCTGTGATGTTTTGGATAATGGACTAAGATTAATCTTAAAGTACCTTATCAGAATAAGGGAGGGCCCTGGGAAAGTGTTCAGTAAATTCTTGAATCCTGATCTGTTAAAACTGAGCCATAGTCCCTATCTTTCCAGAAAGAATAACCTATTGTTAAACTGTGGACAGCATCAAAAGGTTCTGTTAAGATGCTTAAACCTGAAGCACAAGGTTGTAACAAGGCCAAATCCCTATAGCTTTAAAGGGCATGCCATTGTCTGACCAAGCAAACAATATCCAGGCAGTGATCTTGGAAGCAGCAGTTCAAGCAGGTGTACTGTGTCCAAACAGAAGGTAAGACTTGCTGGGAAAGAGCTGAAAAAAGCATAAGTGGCTTAAAATAAAGGATGCTCAGGCTTCTGTATTTGTGAACTACATCCATGGATAAATAAGGGAAGAGTTAAAAGCAGATATGTTAAGATGCATTTTTAACTCCCAAAGAACATAGAAATAACTCTCAAATTTGAAGTCTACCTAATTTTTCACTAGAAAGATCATAGTGGATTTTTGAGACTTCATATTGGTCTCTGTGCTTTTGAAGGTGGTCACTGCAGTCTAATTTCTGTAGTATCTTTCTTTTCCCCTCATGTTGGTAGTCTTGACTATAAACTCATATTAAGAAAGATGCAGTAAAGTGTCAGCATTACAACATTCCAGTCCCTTAACTGGTGGTAGAAAACTGAAACTTAACCTGTCTTTCCTGATCACTTTTGGTCTGTTCATCTTATATTGAAACCCCAGCTTGTCCTGCTGTAACTGAGTTTTCCCTGTGCTGCTTAAATTCACATAAGTTACAGTTTCTTTAAGAGTGGAGTCTTTCACATAGTGAAGAGAATACTTGGGAGTTAACCTATGTAGCCATACATGTGTCTGAACAAGAGACATTTCCAAGGCAACCTCCGTGTGTAATCTAGTAAGACAGATACAGACCTGCCACACAGGGCCTGGGTGGAGCTAGGCAGCATAGTTTTCACTTAGATGAAGCAGCGTTTGTGGACCATATGTGATTAAAGCATTTACCCTGAAGATAACGTACAACCTGAGGTTCACTAGATGGAAATAACCACAGCCAGTAATACCAGAAGATGCCAGCTGAGGGATCTCCCAAGCCAGTGACAGCTGCTTCTTCTAAGAGACAAGCATAAGAGAGCTTTAGTTCCTTCTCAAAGAGCAGCACCTAAATGGATGGGTGAGAGCAACTGTGTCTGGCTTTTCTTAGCAAAGAATGCTTATGTCTTTGTCACTGAAGTAAGTCTAAGCGCTGCATTCTTCTGTGCTTTTAATAATTGATACTGTGAAACTTAAACTCTGAAAAGCTGTAAATGCTAGTGTCTTGTATTTGCTTCCAAAGCCAGGGCTATAGGCACCTCTAGGGTCAGCCTAAGGTGTTGCAGAAGCAGGGATAATAGTGATGCTGCATATATGCTGCCTCTTTGTCAGCTGCTTTCCTGGTCCTAGGCTCCTCAGCGAGGCTTCCTGCAGTTTAATCTAACTTCAGGTGGGCCTTTTAGCTCCATGCACACCTTGACCATGTTCAGGCACAAATAGGTCTGCATTCTCTCTTCAGCTGAAATACTTTTCCGTGAAAGCTGAATCGGAGTCCAGCCCATCCAGAACACTTAAGGATGCTTCCTTGCATGTGCCTGAATCCACAGCACTACAGAAGCAAGTTGCGCACAGGGCCTTGCCATGACAGCATGCTGGATCCCAGCTTCCACTGGCACATCCACCAGCAAGCCTCCAAGAGAGACAGAAAAGAAAGAACAGTTTTCCTCAGCAGAAATCTACACAGGAAGCAGGAGAGTCTAAAAATAACTCTTGCAGGTTTCTGTTAGAAAGGAAAAGCTAGAATTTAAATAGTATCTGATGACTATCACATACAGTATGTCAAGCATTGTCACCAAAACAACAGGTTATAATTAGAAGCAAGTGTAAATACCCTAAGAAACTTGATTATGAAGTGCGTTATATTTTCCTCAGAGCCAGTTTTTAAGACTTTGTTAATGCTGGTTCTTTGTTAGGATTGGTTGGGCAAAATGTCATTGCCAGCTGTGAGACACTAACAGGTTGCTACTATAAGCAAGCTGAAATGTGGGAGGCACATCTTGCCATCAGGCACCACAGGAACAGCAGCCTTTCAAAAAGAAAACCCAAATGAAATAGGATTTAGCTTGTATTTTAAAAACCATGCTACACCAGGACCATCCCCTTTCTGATGTTAGTAGCAATCTGAGAGGCTGGGGTACTGCTGCATCCTAGTGCCACTGCCCCTGGCTGAAAGGTGTGACAAGGATGAGGTACCAGTTGCAGTCACACAGCCAGAACTATCACTGACATCAGTCGTAGCGTCATTCCGTGCTCATACAGGGCAAGATGTTCCCTCGAGGTCCCACTGGGACTGAACTCCCTCTGCACCTCACTGGGTGTCCTTTACTGGTCCTTTAGTTAGGTGCAGCACTCTGGTTACTCTCGTTTTCCTTTCGTGACAATCCCCAAGGGCCATCACCCGTCATTGCTGTTTTGCTGAATTTGTAGATTTGCACCAAAATAGATGTCACTGATTCACTGCAGCAGTACTAAGTACAGGCTGCCACGGATCTGTTGACAAACTGCAAAATGTCCCAAGCTGCCAATCAGCGAAACACTGCCACAGGGACCCTGGGAGGAGCTGCTGTCACTTCTAATTAAGTGTTCAAATTAAGTACCTTCATTTTTAAGCAGGTGTTTTACAGCTGCTAAGGAGAATATTTCAGCTCAGGAAGAAAAAAAAAAAAAACCTCAGAACTGTTTGAGATGCGTTCACTGAAGAGTAATAACTAAATGCATTAAAAGCAGGGCGCGGCTCTGCACCCTGTGCACCTCGCAGTAACGCACTTTGGCACAGGTTGCTCAGTTCTCCAGCTCCCTTCCTTTCCCTTACCTACAACCCCGGCGAGCTTTTCTAACCAGGTCAGCGCCGATTCTGGGTTTCAGGTAGCTGTGCTAGAAGGCTTCTGTGGTTTCGACTCCAAAAGATACTGGCAGATAAAGATCTAGACAGGAGATCAAAAGTCAAACTTGCTATGTTGTGGTGCAGCCTTCTCATGGATTGCTGTGTACACACTGGCAGCTTGATACTTTGATTTTCTCCAGCTGTGGAGTGTAATGGACCTGACATAGTACGTAACCTTGAGGCCTGTAAAGCTTTAGTCATAAGCACCTTGAAGGCAATGGATGAAGTGGTGTTAAATATCCTGCCACCAACAGGGACTCACCAGCAAAGTGAGCAAATGTATGAGGATTGTATCCCGCTCAGCAGCAGCGCACGAGATCCCTCCGCCCCAGCTGCTACCTGGGAGCCCCACGCATCAAGTAGGGCTACACTTCAGTGGAAATAGAGGAAAATGGCAACAGAAAAGGTTATGTTTTTTTATTTATGCCAGGTTTTAACCAGTCACTTTTCCATTCCCAAGCACAGGTCACATGGTAAAGCCTGAGTTGCAAACAACTGGGAGAAATATTTATTTGTCAAAGTGAGCCCATGTGTCACAACTAGACTGCCGCCACCCTAAAATAAAATACAAATACTTCCTTTGGGTGAAGATACATTAAAAGTCAGATGCGGCTCATGTAAAACTACAAATCTAGTTGCAGATCTAAGCCGTTGTCATCCTCTGTACAATCAGATAACGGGAGATGGGAGGAAAGGTTAACACACCAATTGCTTTAGTTACCCAAGCGTAACTCATCCCCGTACCTGCTCCTTGGCTGAGGGCAAGGGCTGCTAGTCCTGCGCGCTCGCACACACGGGACCAGTTCGTTGCGTACTCGCTGCGGAGGGGCACGCTTTGCTGTTCCGTATCACGGCAGAGCCACCGACCCCTCCGGCTGACATTTTGTCCTAACCTTCGCACATTTTTATGAGTAGCGTGGCCACCCTCCCTGTGCCGTTAGAGGCTAAAAATTACCAACGGAAAGTCAGCCCACAGCAGAGGTGGCCTTTACCACATTAACCTCTGCCTCTGAGATTATGAAAATAGATCAGGCCTCTCATGATGAAAAGCCTTTTCTCCGGCAAACATTTCTCTTATTTACAGCCTCCTATTAACTGATGTTTGTAAACTGCTTCACAACCCTTTGCTGAAAGACCCTAGAAAAGTTCAAACGCTTTCACAACAGCGTATTCCAAACGCCC
Source organism: Phalacrocorax carbo (assembly GCF_963921805.1). NCBI lineage: Eukaryota > Metazoa > Chordata > Aves > Suliformes > Phalacrocoracidae > Phalacrocorax > Phalacrocorax carbo. The sequence continues at coordinate 95,096,120 of NC_087514.1, read as the reverse complement.
ATCATCCAGTTTCCTCATACGCTCCTGGCAGTTTTCCCTGCCAAACCAGAGATGAATCTGGCACGGGAGAAGTAAACAACAAGCACAGCATAGGAGAAAGCTATTTTCAGTTCCTGCTACTCGAGAGGATTGCTACAAGGTTTCCGACCGCATTACGCGGCGAGGCTCCGTGAGCCGGAGCTTCCCACTTACTAGTATTTAACATACGAAAAACTCGAGCTTCCTTTGAACGCGTTTCTTTTTTGGGCTGAGAGAGGACTTGAGAACTAAAGTAGGAGGCAATGCTAGAATTTTTGGAAAGCCTCAGCTCTTCAACCCCATCTTTACTTAGTTTCAGCTCTATGGGGCTATTTCAGATGCATCCTGACATGAAGGCATCTTGGCCCCTTACCTAGGAATACTCTGAAGGTTTTCAGTTCCCTTGAGAATTCAGCCAACTTCTTCCTTGGTCAGGCACCCCAGTAACACTGTGGCACATGTGTGCAGATTACATGTCACTTACCTGCGGTGACACACAGCCAGAAACAGTGTTCCTGCATCTGTGGGGTATCCCAGTCTGTGCAGTAACCTGCCATCAGCTGGTGTCGTCACTGCTGCCTTTGAGCGGGCCAACTCCCCTCTGCCTCACCACTGTCCTTCTCCCAGGCATCAACGCACTTGATTTCTTTGAAAAAAAAGAGCTCTTAATGGAAAAATTATTTAATAAATATCTTTTTACAACACAGCACTGCTGCCACTTCAGCAACATGCAAACACAGCACTATTCTTGTCCACATCCTATCCTTCACCCCACCCCTTGCTTTAAATGGTCCTCACTGCCCAGGTGAAGCCACTGATGGGCCCTGGCAGCACATGGGTTTTCTTGCAGCCTTTACACTTGGAAGAGGTGCAGCTGGTTAGATCCTAAAACACCAAATAATTCTGCCCCGGGGCATCCTCTCTGCTGTGCCCCCCAGTCCTCTAGTAAGTCCCAAGCAATCGTGCACGTGGCAGGACAAGTGAGTCCGTAACTTTTCATAGGACCAAGGGCGCACACTACTAGTGTCTGACACCTGCTCAACGCATAGGAGAAACACCTTGTGCTTACTTGGTATAAATCGTCCTTTCAGGACTGGTGAGAAGGGGTTAAATCACCTAAAACTGCATTCCCAGTAACACTCTCCTCAGCTGAGGTGATGAAGAAAGACACTAGCATGGCCATGTTGAGAAAGGCCAAGAGCTTCAAACGTGCCAGTGTGTCTGCAGGACACGCTTCAGGCTCTGGAGGGGGCTGCATTAACAAAACATGCTTCCTGTTAACATTCTTACTTCAAAACCAGAGGAACAGACTGTGACCATATACCTCCTCAGCAGAGGTGTTGCCTCAGGAATCCCAGCTGTGCTGAACCTCCTGTCATTTTGGGATATTTCCATTTTCTCTAATCCTGTGATCCAGCATGGCACTAATTGCCCAGGACTAGGGAAATCCTGTGATCTAGCAGGAAACCTGCAGGTATCAGTGGTCACCGGTTTCCACGCAGCGGCTACAATAGGCTCCTGGATATTTTGTTTCCCCTGTTGCCTGCGTGTGCATACGAAGACATGGGGCAAGGCGGGCAGCTCCAGTGTGGGGCTGGAGGCCAAACCCAAACCCAGGAACTCCAGAGCATGTCCAGGACCCAACGTCCAGGGATCACCAGAGAGACACGCTGCTACCAATCTGCAGTACATACATAGCCAGGCAACAGCTCATCACCCCAGGCCAGCCACAGCACAGGCAGATGGAGAGATCTCACCAAATAATGTCATCCCGCTAGCAGGCTAGATACATACCTTTTCCCACCCACACACTTTCTTTCCCCATCCCCAAACCTTGGATGATTTTTTTCTGAAACATTCAGCTCCTCGCTGATTTGAAGGAGGTTTTCAAAAGCCCCAAGCCAAAATGTGGCTCGTCCACTTCCCTTATTTAAACAGATGGAGACCAAACCCCAGCATCTTCCTTATTGCCTGTTTTGCTGTTGCAGCGAGCCTCTCCCCTGCACAGGTGGTTACAATTACTGCTAAGGAAAGGGACTGGGGAGGAAAAGCACTTCACACAGCTCCGAGGTTGGAGAGCTCAAGTGACCCACGTCACCAGAAGATACTGGTGCATTGTACAGGTTTTACTTGCTTTCCTCCCTTGACGTTGGCTGCTCAGGTACCCAAGTCCTGGGTGGTCCATTTTTCCACAGTCCAGCAGTTAAGCAATCAAATCAAATGCTTATCTCCGTCCTTTTCTTTTCCTGCATTATCAGAGTGGATGAGAAAAGATGGTGCCTCTTAGACTGACGCACAGAAAGTGGCCGTTAGTCCGTGCTGGGGTCTTGCGTCTCCCTTTTGCAGATAGTCCAACCCTCAGGGTTTCCAAAAGTGACGTTGTCAATCCCATCTCAACTGCCAATCTCTAAAGAGATTACCTAAATAAAAAGCCACGTGTGATTACCCAAACCGGAGACTTGCGAACAAGGAAAGTTTTCAAGTAAACTTTTGTCCCGTGCCTTCCTTGCTAGTTGGATTGTGACTCATCTAATTCTAAGAAAGACTTTTTTTTACAACAGAACTGGGCAAAACACTATGTTAATAATATCAACAGCAAATCATTTCTCGTTGTATTCACTTTCTGAAGATTTAAGTGTAGGTATACAGCCCTCCTATCCCCCAAATGCTGGGTACTTTGTGACTGACAGCTGGATAATGGGGAAAAAAAAAACCCCAACTTTTATTCCTTTTTACCAGTTTGCATTTCAGTGTCAGGAAATATGCAACAGATGCTCCAACCAGGCTCCATATCCTACTTCGGGACAGCCAGCATTCACCCAAGCCTGCTCTCTCGAACCAGCTCTCCTGCCCATCCCCACAGTCCACAGCCCACAGATTCATACTCCACAAGTCCAGAAAAAACTACCCTCCTGGTGCCCCTTCCTGCCAAGGCGTCCCCGCAGTGGCAGAGGATTAGGTCTTCCCCAAACCTTAATGCTCTGGAGCGAGCGCGTGGACTCCGCACCCGAGGCACTGCTGCGAGGTAGATCCACAACACGGGCTGTGCTGCTCTCGCCACCCACGTCGCGAATTAACCTGCGGCTTCACCTTTACAATGGTGGGAAAAGAAGCTTTAAGGAACGAGGAAAGGAAGCAGCAAGTTGGAGGAGGCACATGGGGACACCACCACCTCCCCGCCCCTCTGTCAAGCTGATGGTTCAGGCCAGCTCTAGCTATTGCTGCCGCAGGAGTTAGCGAGGGAGCAGCGGAGGGAGAGGGAAATGCCGACAAGGAGCGAAGTTCAGCTGCCCTGCGGGAGGTTTGCCTGTCGGAGGCAGGAGGAGCAGGGAAATGCCCAGCTCAGTGATGTCACCGTCGAAGTCAGGCAGAAGGAGAAAAGGGTTGGGTACGCAAATTGCACCCTTCCGCGGCCACTTAGAACCAAGTGCTTGCTAAGTTGTCTATTTTGTAAGTAATTAGTCACAATCACTTCCTAGCCACAGAAACTCATCCCATTTGATTTCACACCTCATGACAGGTCCCCACACCCTTTGGATGTGAGTTTTCCCATCCATCTCACAAGAGGAGGGGCGATTTCTCAGGCCAGTGGGTCGGAGAGGGAAGAAAGTGTTTTTCTGCAGGTCTCTTCCCTCAGAAATCCTGTTTCCACCCCTTCAGCCCACCCAGAGGTACCTCACAGAGCCCCACTTCATCAGTTACCCTCGGCTGGGGGCAGAGCTGGCCGACTGACTGGTTTTCTCTTAACCTGTCCTCACTGCAGAGAGTGCCGTGGGGAGTTTTAACCTCTGTCACGAAGGTACGGGAGGGAGGCTGGCTACAGGGAGGAAAACAGCACCACTTTACCCCCCGGGTATGTCTCTCTGATTCCGAATCTGGTTCGCTTCTCTACCAGAAAGAACCATCCCACCCGGACTTAGGAAGATGCGGATGCTTCAACTTCGCTGCGATTCCCTGGCCTCCAGAACCGGATACGCAACTCAGATGATCCTTTGGCTCACTGTCCTGTGAAATGTATTTTATTTATAGGAAAGCATATAAAATGCAGCTAAGGTAGCTCCAACAAGCTAAAACAAAGGGTTTCTCTTTTTTTTTTGACACATGCACGTGGCTTTCAAACACATCCTGAAGATCTCATAGCCGTACGCATTTACGTAAAAATAAAACTGTGGTGGCAGAAACCTACTTCGTTTATACAGAAAACAACTGATACGCTGTTATATCACCCCAAGTGCCAGAAGGACGCTCACTTACGTGATCACAGGGCTACAGTTAATAAAAATAAAGGACAGAGCACCCCGACCCAACGCCCGTGCAGGAAAATCAGCACCGAAGTAGTCTCCTGCTGTCTTCGGTTGCTACGTTAAGGAACTGCACCGAGAGAAAAGCACCATTTCAAAGGGGCTCGACTACCAGAAAACAGCAGCCACTGGTTTGACTGTAGGCAATGGTTTGATGACCAGGAGAAGGTGGTCAAAATGAACGTGAATTTTCAAAGTGCAACAACCACCTCCAACTCAAACTCTGTCCAAGTGAAGGAAGAGAAGTGGCGATGCTATTTACACAGATCAGCTCCAGCTTGTACGTCGTCCTCTAGCAGAGAAGTCTGAAAGCAAGTTACAACAAACCCACAAGAAAAGCCACGTCCATTTTGTAACCTCTAATTTTTAAATATAACATTTTATTGCTTAGATGGTTTGATACAGAACAACTTTTACTTTGAATTTGGAAGTACTGTACAACTGAATAAAAAGAGGAATAAAAGTACCAAAACAAATGTGTGATTCTCTGTTCATGTGGCATAAACCAGTCTTGTACACAATTCGTAGCAGCAGTTTTAAGTTCCCTTTAGAAAAATATGAATTCTACACACTTATTACTGTTTCCTGCATGGGATGAAATCACTAGGATTAAACTTCCTTCGTGGAGAGAGAGAAGAGAAAGGAGACACACAGAGAGGAGAGAGAAGATGATGAATCATTCTGAAAATGGAATCAGACTGTCACATAGCCCCAAGAGTTATTTCACAACAGCCTCAAACAAGGTTCTCTCTTTTTTTTGTCTTTTTCCTTTGTTTTTTTTTTTTTTTTTTCTTTCACAGTCAAGTGCTTAATGTAGTGATTGAATTATCTCAATGTTAAGTCCATTGCAACTCAGGCAAGAGAATTTCAGAAGATCCTTTTTTTTGTTTTTTTTTTTTTTTGTTTGTTTGTTTGTTTGTTTTTTGTAAAAGCCCTGAGAGAGGAAAAAAAAATAAAAAGATTCAAACAAAAATCGTATAGAGACAAATTAGCTGAACATGCAAACTAAAGCCTAAGATTCACCCATAGTTTAAACACATTATAAATTTCACAGTTTAATATTGGGGGAGGAGGGGAAACAAAAAAAAAAAAACCCAACAACAGCAACGGTTCTCAGTCAAACTCAACTAATAAAAATGTCAATAAAATGTGGCAAGATCTTATACTCTACTAGGATATAGATAAACGCTAAATAAAGCTTTAAATCAATAGTGATTATTGCTAGCAGATGTCCCGGCAGGCTGCTGGGAATTAATTACTTGCTACATTGTTCTGCAGCATATAGTTTAGTAATGGCTTCTCCCCCACAGTATTGCGCAGTTTAGTGTGGAGAGTTGCAAAAAAAAAAAAAAAGAAAAAGAAAAAACAAAACAACAAAAACCAAAAAATACCCAAAATAATAATAATAATAATAATAATAATTATAATAGTAATAACAATTTAAGGGATGTGTGAACTGGTTTTAATTAAGTAGAATGCACCTGGGTAGAGTTTCAAATGTATCATTGGTTGTGACTGATTTACCTAGAGCTGGCGTTAGCTTCGGTTCTGAACTGGTTCAAACATCCCTATTTAAAAAAACAACAACAACAACAACAAAAAATAGAAATCACATATACCTCAACCATTTTTTTTCTTATTCTATTTGCAAGAATATTACTCGAGAACGTTTCTCTTCCTTTGAATTCTGGACAGTGAGATTTCAGTCTCCAGAAATTTTCGGCGAATTTTTAATATAGATATAGATATATATAGATATATATATATTATATAATATAGACTGGGTCCGAGGCCCACTTCCTCCATGTCTGGTGAGAGCAGGAAAAGCGATTCTGCGGGGGGGGGGAGGGAGGGAGGGTCACAGTGCGGGCTGGGCTGGGCTGGGCTGGGCTGCAGTGGTGGAATAGCACAGTGAGGCTCCGGCAATGCTATTATGGCTCTGTCTGTCCCAGAGGTCATGACTGAAGGACAATTAACAAACAACAATAAGGACAACAACAACAAGGACAACAAAAAACGCTGGGCACTCCTAAAAATGCGCAGCTACAGTAGGATACATTTCGCTTAACCCCTTCAATGTTGGTGGCTGGAGCGTCGCCTGTTGCCGGCAACAGGAGCCATTCGGAGAAATTCCAGCTGCCAGCATTAAAGGGGTTAAATTACTGATATGAAATTTAGACACACACCTCAAGTCTTCAAGCATCACCCCCAAAATCTCAGGAAGAATTTTTTTTTAAATTTATTTTATTTATTTTTAACATGTCTTATATCTGTAGTTTTATTACCAGTAGTATTTTCTTGCTCTAGAACATGACAGTAGCAAGATGACGGTAAGGCTCGCATTTCTCTCTTGCTCGCTTTCAACTGGAAGACGGAATAACTTTGCTCTTTAAGTAACACACGCTGTCACCGATGTCATTGCAACAAGATGCATCTAGTACTCGCAGTGCCTTTCCTACGCACCCGGGGGGGCCGAGTACGGCCCCGTTCCCACACGCTTCTGCCCCCAACACACACGCACGAACACGCACGCACCCACACGCACGCAGGCACTCGCGCTCCACCACGAGTGAGATGTTCCCCTGTACCGGTGTGACGATACCTCGCTGGCCTCCATTTGACTCCGGTCAGAGGAAGGGTTTCATTTAAAGTACAGTAGAAGAGCTGCAACATAAGAAGAGGAGCTGGTGAAAGCGTTAAGTCAAAAACATTTTGAGAGGGGATCCAAGCTGCGTTATACATCTGCGTGGGCAAATATTGCCCATTGGTTTCTGCTGACTGCAGAGACAAGCAAACGGATGGATTTATAAAATAACAATAAAATAATAATAATAATAATAATATACTGAAGCAAATCAAACATATATAACAGCGGGTGCATAATTTCCATAGGTTACGTTGCTATGTAACTCTTCTCTGTATACATGCTCAGTCCACGATGGCCAGAAAAACCCCCTAGGATTTAGAAGACCATTTCTAATGCTGAAAAGTGGAAACAAGCGTGAGGTGGAAATTTGTTGCATTTCCTGCTTTTTGGCTTGAACCACTTTGAACACCTTCAACTGCCACGTTGTTCAGGCCTGGAACAGGCTTAATGCTCCACCATGTGGCAAATGCAAGAACATCTACTGAGAAAAAACAATAAATCAACATCTCATCTGCATTTCCTCTGACTATTTCATATGAAATTCACATAATTTTGCTTCCAGTTATTGGCTGTGGTATCCAAGGGCCTCCCACCCCGCTGCCCCCATTTCCAGCTCAGAGAACAAACACAGCGACTATCACAGATATACAAGAACAAGCTCACGCACACCAATACAAAAGGTAACATTAATGCTTAAATGAAAAAGATCCTTTCCAAATAATTCATTAAAATATTAAAAAAATCATTTTTGAAAAAAAAAAATCTATGATACCAAAAGATCTAATAAAGTAGTAAGGCACTCAAATCAGTATATACTGTAGTCTCTTGCATTATTATACTGAAAGGCATATGGCACCGCGTCCAGTCTGCCATACTCTCCCCACAGCTATAGGTCGCTCTTCCAAAAACAAAGACTCCAGAAACCTTGCTCTGCTGGCTTCGGTTTGCGTGCTGGGATGAGTCCAACCTCCTAGCAAGTCATTCAACCCCCAAGAGCTGAGGCGCACTGTCTGCAGAGGCAAGGATGTGATTCATGGGAGACTTTTTGTTGTGCATCTCCAGCAAGTCTTGAATGAAACCTGAGGGCCTCTCGTGCTCAGAGCTGCCCCGAGGTTCCTGGTCTTTTGCCGTCTGTTTCTGTGCGCTCTTGGTGGGCTCCGCGAGGCAGGTGCCGGCTCCTCTCCCGCTCGGCCTCTCCTCTCTGCAGGGAGAGTCCTTGGCCGTGCCAGCCAGGGACTCTTTTCGGCTTCCCACGAGTGATGTATGGCTACCGACGCCCCCCGCGGAGTCGCACTCATTTTCTGAGATGGGGTTGGTGCCACTGTGACTAGACTCATTTTCGCTGTCTTCTCCACACCTCGACTGGGTCTCCTCCTTGTCGCTCTCCTTCCCGTGGTTCCGGGCATTTTTGACTTTCTGGTGTATGCGCTGGTGACGAACCAGGCTGTGTTTCAGAGTGAAGGTCCGTTCACAGGTTTGACACTTGTATGGTCTCTCACCTAGAAGAGAATTAAAACACAAAGTCAGCTGTAACATCACAAAGTCACCTCCCTCTTGTTTCAAGCGGCGTAGATGCTCTACACTGTGGAAATTCAGTACCTGTATCAAACACGGATGTCGCATTTACGCAGATTTTTCACTTCTGTACTAACAAACTAGCTGATGGCATGCACATCCCTTGGGGCACAAACGAAAAACTAAAACTGTCTCAAGATCTCTACAAGCTTGGTATGGCCCTGCACTAAGGAGGAAGACCATAAGCCCCAGGCGCTTGTTAGCATCCCATCTCATTTAGTCAGCAACTTTTCTGGAAGAAGTTTGCAGTCGTCCTCTGGAGCTCAAAAGCCTTTGTGAAACCAGCCCACCACGGAGGCTTCCTGCTGCAGGTCAGCCTAGATACACACGGAGAGGACTTGAGATGGAAGGACGAGGATACTGCCCAGGTAACTGTGGTCAACAGTGCTTAAAAACTGAACCAAACAGCACATGAGAAAACATCTCCCTCTCTCTTAGACGCTGACAGATGGGCAAGCACAAAATGCCCAAGTTAACTGCCGAAGTTGAAGAGAAGCTGTCAGGAATTACACTTGCCACAACAGCCCCTCCTCTTTCTATGAAGCAGAAGACAGTACCACCACATTTCAAAACGGACACAGAGTAGCTAAAGGACCTAGACTTGTCAGGCATTCACGGGACACAGGAGGTGTCTGTCAGAGGTGATCAAGATTTACTGACTGAGTGAAAAATGCCTGGCTTGGGACGTTATATACGCAGCTCCTGGTGTTCCTCAGCCCACTGGTGCTTTTGGACAGGACTGACACATGAAAGCCCCTGAAAAACCTCTTCACACCCATTCCAGAAATGCTAACTCGGAGGACAAAATTCTTCCTCTTATTTTGCAATCTTAAGCCGCAGAGCAGCTGCAGGCATCCTTTGCTGTAATCAACAGGTCGTCTGCTCCGATCTCAGAGCTGCTTTTTGCACCTGAAATGCTCGAATACTTTCCTAAGCATGAGCTCATCAGAAAACAAAGCAACCACAGTGCCACAGACAAAATTCCCCCAAACTCCCAGCCAGCAGGGTGCCCCAGGGTGCTGTCTGCCCTGAAGAAGAGAAGGTCCCACCCTGACCCCTTCATTCTGTTTCCAATTGCACCTGTTAAAGATTTTTCAGTGCTGCAATACCATCAAGGCACCATCTTGTGCCAATGACCATACAGAACAAGACACTTGCGGCTCATTTCTCACTTGTAATAATGCTTGGGATCATTAAAAGAAAACCAGTTACAAACTTCAGGTGGCTGGCTGAAATCTGCAAGTAGGTCCTGTTGTTCCCGGGAAGCCTGATGCTTCTTAGAAATGTTTCTCTCTGGTGCCCTGCTTGCGCATCTGCTATCATGGGAGGGCACGGCTCCCCAGGGAGCATTTTTGGCTGGCAGCCTTTGCCCATCCGGCACTGCGGCTGATGCAGGCTCACCCTGAGCTTGGGCAGGGGCACCAGAGCACCCCGCGACTATTTGCGGGGAAGCAGCCTGCACTGGGAGAATGAAACATTTCCAGCCCGATTGCCATTCAGTAGGCAGGCAGAGGATTCTTGCACGCTTCAGCATGTCCCAAATGTTCCTCTTCCGAGTAAAGAAATTCCAAAACTGTACAATGATCTTTAAAAAACCCCACACATTAAAACCAAAGTATAAGAAATGTTACAGTCTGACAGTATTTTGTCAATATAGCTGAACAAGGGGGAAGGAGAGAAGGAGGAGAGCCAACCCACAGTACTGAGGCAAAATCCTCAGTTGAAAATGCGCTGATTTAACGGTGAGGATAGGTGGTATTTACACTTATTAAATCTGAAGAAAGCACTGACCCAGGTTCCCATTCAACACCTGTTCGATGTTAAAACATTCTCCAGTGTCAAACAGAGAAACAAAACGGGGCGGGGGGGGGGAGTGCCAATAAAGCCTGCATAGCTCAGCATGCAATGAAAACAATTAAAACATACAGTATGGAAATCTCCATGGGCACACACCAGTGTATCATTTGGGGGTAAAGCTCAGTGCTTTAGATATTAGCATCTTTTAGCATCTTTTAAAGACTTCCAAATTCTTCCAATTCAGTATGAAAATAGGCACAAACATGGGCCCCATCCCGATTCACTTGTGGCTCAATGCCAGAAGAAAACAGGTCAGTTTTGCACTCAAGAGGTCAATATTTATGATTCAGAATAGTAAAAAGTTTGGTTAAGGCACTTCACTTTGGTGCAGTTCATTAAATATCACTGTTAGTTACAGCACAAATATTTTGTTAATCACAAAGATCTTGTCTTCAGCAGAGAGTACCTTCAAAAGATACAGAATGTCAAACTGCATCAGTCTTCCCATGTCAGAGCAGCTCGCTGACAGGTAAAATGGATCATTAATAAGGATGCATTAATAAGGATGAATGATTAATTCACCTTTGAGCTGGCTCATGGCTTCATCTCCTCTACATGGAACTGCTGCAAACTGTGTATCACATAAAGCCATCCCACATATTTTAACTGCTGAGTCAAGTCATCGGACAAGCATTTTACTACCTGTGTTCCACCTTCCCTGCCCAAGCCCGAATGAAGAGCAGGGTGCCCGCTGTAGCTTTGCCTTTCACTCAAGCAGCAGGTGATGCAGATCACCAGCACATTACCCGTACCAGCCTTAGCTAATCGAACACAACCAGACTCTCTCTAAACTTTCACTCAGAGATGAAGTCTTATCATCTACTGCCAGATTTCTCAGCTGCTCATCAAAATACTGGGAAGAGGTAGAGCCACGCACACATGACAAGAAGGGAGACAGAAGCTGGACAGAACAACTGCCCAGGGATCTCCATACTTGCCCTCACCTCTAAATTCTGCGTGCAAGCATGGGGAAAAACAATTTGGGAGTTGAAGATAAGGCAGTGCTGACAAATCCTGCTCCCTCGGTAGGCTTTGTGTGTAGCCTGGGGGATCGGGGCAGAGAAGACACCTTGCAGATGTAGGACTGGAGGACTAAAAGCGGTGTCTCCAACCTCAAGTGGTAGCAGCAATCGTGCACCTACAGAGCAGATGCCTCAGTCTGGTGGCAGACCTGATCATCATCTGTTCTGCCCTCAAGTCTCCTCTTACCTGTATGAGACCGCATATGTCGTGTCAGATCTTGCAGAGACCAGAAACGCTTGTTGCACACAGTACAGACTTTCTTTCTTTTGTCTGCTTTTGCAGTACTCTTAGCCCCATCAGTCTTTGGTTTTTTGTCATCACTGCTCTTCTCAGTGGACCTTCTCTCTGTGCCTTCCCCCTCAGAGACGCTTTCGCTCTCTTCATTCTCCTTTCCTGTTGCCTCACAGTCCACAGGAGACTCCACTACCTTCAAGTCCATCGGAGACTCTTCCTGCTCAAGACCAGAGTCCTGCATCGAGGGAGCTCCTGCATCATCCTGAATGCTTTTGCTTTCATCCTCACTGCTCCTTTCATCCTTTCTGTCCTCACGAGTGTGGGCCTTTTTGTGACGGCTAAGAGTGCCAGCAAACTTGAAGGTTTTGCCACAAATGTCACAGGCATGTTTCCTTTCAGTCTGAGAACTCCTGCCTGCACTCTGGTCACTCTCGGCCAGCTTGAAGTCCATTAATTTGCTGGCAAAATTGAGGTCAAGACTTTTGTTACTTACAGAATCTTCCTCAGGACCCTCTTCATATCGCTCCGCTTTTTCTTCGGCATCCTCTTCTGCTGGAGGGGAGTCAGCCTTTTGCTCCTCCTTGGGGCCGCACTCACTCCCTGGTAGCTCCGTTATTTCCTCTGGCTGTTCCTTCTCGCAGGAGGTCAGGTCCAAGACTTCGTTTCCTGTAGCTAGTGTCTCTGCATCAGACTGGCTGTCTGCAAGCAAACAGAGAGAAACTTTCAGTGGGATGCTCTCTGCTAATTCACAGCTACCAGCAGTAAGGCTGCACACTGACCCATGAGCATTGCTTCTGATCAAGTGTCCCTACATCTCTTTCTCTTATCTGTGACCCAGGCCAGTAAATTGCAGCTGAAAAGACATCAAAACACCACTGAACCCAATTAGCAAGATGATTAAAAATCTGCAACCAAATGCTTTCTTTTCCAAAATACTCTCACTTTCTTGGCAGTTTCTTGAAGTCACTTTTAATATAATCACTGTTACCAGAGAATGCAAAATGTTGAGACATCAAAGAAGAGTGGGGACCACTACCATTACAAATACACCATACCAGAGACATGGATGTATGATTTAGAGTATTTCATGTATGAAATCTGGATATAGATGCAAGTAATATACAACCACATATTAATCAAACTATCTTGTGAACTATAAGTAGTGGGAAACGCTCTTCAAATGGGAACGTAAAGGCCTCATGCAACCAACTGGTACAATCAAATGTTAAAGGTTAGTGCAGACAGTAACACAGAGGTCAGCTAAAAAGTTGGGTTTATATCATATAAGCAAAAGACACGTGGGTCTTTGTCACACACTCTTTGTTACATTGATACCACCTGGAACCAAAACATAAAAGCCAAGATGCAGTAAAAGGCAGCATCCTTCGTTGTTTCACAGTTCCCCCAACAAGAAGGCAAAACCCACCTAAGACATCCACCTTAATGACCTCCTCTGCTTCCTTATCAGTTTGTAGCCTTAGCATTGCTGAAGACATAACATGTGTTGAAAAAAATAAAACAGATAAGGCACTTAAGGAGAACAAAGGGCTGGAGCTGTACCCCTTCCAAGCTCCATACAAATAGTGTACATGTAAATAGGAAATAAGCTGGACTGGATCTGGAGGCCAAAGCTGACGATGATGCACGGCATGTAACTGCATCCCCGGTGCCACTTTCCACACACTGTTCCAGGACACGAACTCAGCAAGTTGTGCTTTCTGAAAGTTGAAACTTTCCTTGCTTTAAGTCCTCCTCCCCACCCCCTTCTTGTTGACAGCACACAGCCAAGGGAGCACACAACCTAACAGGCATTTCAGCATTCATCTGCATGCCTGATGGCTGCTGAGTAACTACAGGGATTTAGAAACTCTAGTAGAGCAGTTTAAGTTCTCCTTTTGACATAGTACAACATGTGCTTGGTCTGAATTGCCTAGATTTCCTATTACAGGCTATTTTCATAAGCAAGGAGTAATGACAAAAGATTACTTTCTAATTTAACTATTTATATAGTTATATATAAAAAATAAAGTAAAACTTTTAATTAACTATTAAGACGACAGTTCTCAGGCACTTAGTAGGTCAAATGCAACATAACTTGCATTGACTCCATCTCCTTGCACAAATGATAACAAATGGCCACTAAACAAATGTCAAAGCTAAGCAGCATTTCCAATAATGGTGAACAATCACTTAATAGACCATAATCCTCGATATGCTTTTTCTTGGGGGGGGGGGTGAAAGGGGGAGAAGTGACCTGTCAAAAAAAATAATCTCACCTTTTAATCAAAACAGATCCGTTTACATAGACAGTGGATTATACAAAAGCTTTCCACAAAGTTCATTGCTCGTCTAATTATCTGCCCATTAAAACAGGCAACCGAGCCATAATCTGTCTATAATGCTAGAGAATTTGAGGATGTGGGCATCTGAAAACAAAGGTCAAACAAGTGCCCTACAAATCTGCATTCAATTTCTGTGTTTTGACTCATTGCTTATCTCTTGGCTATATTGAGGCAAAAAAGGAAACAAAAAAAGAGAGCTATTATAAACAAAAAGAGGTAATTTCTAAAATTCAAGCTGAAACGCTGATACATAATAATTAAGGGGAAGCACTGCTCTGCAACCCAGAGAAATGGGTGCCAGGCACGTATGAGAAGCTGGACAGTGCTCTTGGATGCAAGGCAGGTAGCCGAGTCTCACCGCTGCTGGCGCAGGCAAGAGGGGGAGCCCAGAAGGCAAACCCAGGCTGTATCTACACAGGGGATACATTTAAGAATCACAGCTATGGGTTCCTGCCTGCCACCTTCTTCCACACACTGTGTTTGGGGGCAGGACGAGTGCATCTGGCTCTCATTGGCAGCGCCTCGTCTTGGCCTGAGAGCTGGGATGAAAGGAAGGATTAATGGCAACTGACATGACTCCCTGCTGCTGCTGAAAGGGTCCTCGCCCTTCCCTGGCCACCAACTCCCACCCCAGCCCTTGCACAGCCCTAATGCTCACACACCTGAGTGGCTGGGGCCTTTTTCACCAGAGCACGAGTTTATTTTGGACTGAAACAACCCTGCAATCACCACTCCCTCTAGGCTAAGGGCAGGAGGGAAGGGAAACAACAGGGAAGAGGAGTTTCCTCCCCAGCAGCCTTTGGTTGCTACCATCACAAAGTCATATCCGTGGATGATGATGAGACAAAACTGGAGTGGCAAAGTGGGTCTGAGGCACAAAGACCTTGAAGCGACACCAACAGAACGCACCTAAAATGGCTGCCATACCCCCACCATCAGCACTCATCATCCTCAGCAAGGTGGGAGGCACCTTCTGGCAGATGTGGCACCCTGTCCCATCAGGAAATGCTCCCCCGAGGGGACATACCTTAGACAGGCCAAAGAAAGACTGGAAGCACAGCACAGAGGGGATTCATTAGGGAGTGGGGCAGGAAACCATGGGAGCTCTGTTAGGATGGAGTGAAGAGCATGAGGAAGCCGAGATGGAAGAAGCTCCTCTTTTATTGTACCAAGACAGATGCTTTATAATACTTAGCTGACCAAACAGAAGACAGTGAATGCAGAGTAAGTCGTTTTTCAACAAGAAATATCAGGAGCAAAGTGAATGAGTGGAACATATACCCATAGCACTCAAGTAAGAAAAAAACAAACCCAAAACACTTTAAAACACCAAAGCACAAAAGCTACAACTTTCATGTTCAACATGTTGTATATCATGCATGATTTTTTTCTACTTTCCCCCTATTTTTCCCTGACTTTTTCTTGTTCTGCTTTCAGTATTTCAAAAAATGTATTTTTCTTTCTTATAGTATATTCATCCTTCAGTGAATCATACCCAAACTCTATCTCCTTTTGTCCTCTCCTCTGTGCCCTGGGCCCCTTTCCCAGCTGCTATGCTGGTCTTGCGTGGCTGGCCCATAATTACGTTTTCCTGTGCAAGAGAGATACATTCTGAGAGATAGGTGGTCCACAGGTGAGTAACGTTGCCTTACTAGCACAGGCAAACAGATGAGGTCAAACGTCAAGAAAAGCAAGTTCAAACAATCTACCTTCATGAAGGGCAGAGACCACTTCAGACCCGAGAGCACAGATGTACACACGCTTTCTCTTCTGAAGCTGGCCCGCCACTCCTGAACGAACACATTCAAAAATCAGGTAGGGACGTAGCCAGAAACGTGCTGACACGCATACGTGCTTGGGGGAGCACTCTTCTTCCTTACCTGCACAAACCAGACCTGCCATTTTCTTTGTCGAGAAGGAGTTTCACAGGCCCCTTATGAAACCTCATGCATATCGTAAAGTGGCAGCTCCCAACTAGTCGAGCTGCTCTGTGGTTACCCCCAACCTGCGCAGTTGGTTTCGCAGCTGGCGGAAAAGTGAGCTGCTTTGCACAAACCCCAGCTGTTCGGGGATGGGTGAGAATCAGCCTGGCTCTGCTGCAGCCGAACTGGAAGAGCAGCAGGGGAGTTGTGAAGGTGTGTGGGAAACACGACAGCCGTGACAACAGCCATGTCAGGTCCGGTGAGGGATTTTTCCTGCAGTGCAAGGGATGGCTGCAAGGGCAGTCTTGCTCTGGCAGCTGCTCTGTCCACTCCAGCAGAGGTTAGGCTTGGCCTACACTACTGTTTTTTTCCCTGCTTACATGCCTATCTGCAGCTACAGAAAACCTTGCTGGCCATGCAACTCCAGCAGGCTTGTGTCTTACACAAAGATGAGCATTTTGACTAAGGATTCAGATCTGGGCAAACATCCCTCCAACAAGGCTGAGCTCCTCTCAGCCGGATAATTCCTGTTTCCAGAATATTGCTGATTTACAGTGCAGAGCAGCCGCCTGCATCCAGGAGGCGAGAACGGCAAGGTACGTGGGAAAGGCCTGTCATTTCTTTCATCCCCTTCCCGCCTTTCACTTACTAAGGCTATAAAATGCTTTCCGGTCCATTTGTTATCCCACAGATATTTACACTCGGCGAGTCAAGAGGACAAGAGCAGAGAGGTCTGCTTGCCAAGTCTCCCACCCACCACCACTTCTTCAGCAACTGTGGGAGCAGAATATATTACCTTGTCATGGACAACCAGAGTTTCTGTCACTCCTCTGAAGCGAGGATAAGAAGGTGATGCTAATTGATGATGTCAATTCTGACACAAGAGTCAAAGAACATGGGCAAAGTAAGGGAGAGAGAGGGAATGAACAGGGAGGTAAGGACGTATGGAGGAAGGCAACACAAAGCAGCCACTGGTAGCTCAGCTGCTGCTTCATCAGCTCCTGGGAAAAAACAAACTTCTCAGGAGATATATTCATAAGCAAAACCTCAAGGACTCCATCTGAGAATCCAAAAACTTTTCCGCTTGCATGAAAGAAACCACTATGTAGTTGTAGCCAAAATAATTTTTCCTTCAAACTGTGGAAAGAAAAGACTGTTTTCCTGAAGTCTATTTACAATTTCAAGATGCAGTTTTGGGTCAGCCCAGTCAGAAGAGACTCCTTAATCTTTTATAGGTGGCAAGAAAGGAAGAGAAAGAGCAGTAAATGGCTTTCCTGCATACACAATCCAAATTATCAAGAGGGACACTGAATACAGAAAGTTTCACATAAAAGAGCAGACACAGATCAAGGTGGGGATGCTGCTGGTTTGACTCTGTTTTCCCGTGGTTTTCTTTTTTCCTGGAACGAAGGTGGAATAGAGAACAGAGCTTGAGTTGCTAAGGAGTTATTAGATAAAACAAGGTGTTGTAAGGGAAACTATTTTGTGACTTTAAAGCAAATGTTTATTGCCAAACATTGCTGACACCCCAAGAGAAGTGTTAGAAAACCCGTCACATAAATAATGCTCAAAACCGTAGCACACAGAGCACTGGAAATGGATGCTGTACAAGCAGTCGGCATTACGAGTCAGATGAGGCAATGATTTACTATTCTCCCTACGTTAACTAAAATAACCTCAGCTATTCTTATATTTTACAATAGACGCCGCCACCGCTAGGTGGTAGCAGTCTAGTAAATTTGAGGGGTTTTTTGGACCCACTCACACAATGCTGCTGCTACTTCCACCCATGAACTGGAGACAAACTGGAGAACATCTTTCCAACCTGTGGAGTGAACTTGCAAAAATTTGGGCGTTATCTTTGTCCATTTTTACTGTAAACACTCTAAACACCAAAATTTAGCTACCTTCATTACATCACATGCACACACACAAGTTAAATATTTAATTAGTCCACAGTTGAGGGAGCTTTGGTCGTATCTGCGTGCCTTTTGAAATGAAAACATTTGAGATAGAAAAGGACTATTTACAGCGAATGGAACTGAATATATCTGGGGGAAAAGGAGAAAACCAGTTCTGGAAAAAACCCACTTCTTGCATTTGACACAAGGCACGATCCCGCAGTACCTTCAAGAGAGCAGCTGGAGTCACAGACACAAAGAAAAGCGTTCAGGACTGCTCTGACTGCACCTACCAAGTGGAAATCTGTGTTGAAGGGGTGAGGGGAAAAACTCCAGACTTTCAGCTTATGGTGAATTCCACTGTTTAGCAGAAAGGCAGTTTGATGTACAGCCGGCAATACAATCAGCAGGTTATATACCATCTCCTCAGTCCCTTCTAAACAACAGCTCTAGCACTCAGACCAACTCCCAGCAGCAAGCAACTCTTGCTTTACCCTGAGCTACAGCTCTGGAGTGGCTGTTAAACTTTGCCTGACACTGAAAAGGCAGTTTCAAGCCCTTTGTCCTCTAGGAAATACCCACAAATGTAGTCCAGAGGTACAAACAGCTAGAACAGTTTGGAAAAACAAGAAGTCCCCTGCTATACCCATGGCTCACATGACTTCTGGAGGCATCACAGAGTGGCAAATATCTGGAGCAAAGATGAATTCTGCTAAATGCTAATCGGAAAATTCACTGTTGACTATACTTTGTCAATATTTGCCTAGTTAGCACAGAGCAGTTGTGTTTGACCCTCTCACATTAGGGGCAAGCCTCTTTAAGAAAGGGATCTTTCCTTAGCAAAGTCGCTTTCTGTATTACGTAAGAGATAATCCCTTACCCCATTCCCATCCCACATCTCTTCTCCGTGGACTGTATTTTGTTGCAAGAAGGGAGCATTTAGAAAGCCCGAAGGGGACAAAGGCAGAGCTGTCTTTCACTTTGGTGAAAGTGGGCGATTCATTAAGTTGCTCCACAACTGCACTGTACACTTCGCCGCCGCTACAGGTCTCCTGGGGTCTGACTGCTGCGAGCTGAGCGGGAGGTCCTCAGTTTGCTTCAGGTGCTTTAGACCATTCCCTTCCTCTCCGTGTAGCAAGGGCACACACTAGCCCCATCACTTACACAGCCTCCTCATCTCTGAATCCTATTCAAAACTACCATCCTGTTTTTGTTTTGGTTTAAAACAAGACCAAGAGAAACCCTCTATAAACTTGTTCCCAGTGACACTCTATTGAATTGCACTTCCTGTCTTACACCTCAGCTTTAACCTTCGCTTCGTTTATGGCTGACCAAACACCATCCAAGCATCTCCCTTCATTCCCTTTCCTTCTGGCATACAGTGAAATCTGGGCGATCATTCACTTCCAAGTACAGCTCTTTTGCACGGGCTCTGCGCATGAGCCCCAAGCACGCTACTCACCCACCTTTTAAAACCAGCACAAAAAGAGAATTGACCCTGTCTTAAACTAAGACACAGTTTCAAATTGTTAATTTACTTCCACTGGTTTTGAAATCCATTTTTCTTGGACAACGGAGGGAGACCACAAGTCCAAAGCTGTTGAATGATTTTGGACCGTGATTAAACACCACTTGGCAAAGCCAGTTATAAACACTAAGCTATGCTATAAAGCACATGCAGTAACTGTAACAGTATAGGATCTGGGCTCCTTCCTTGCTGTCTGAAGTTACTATTTGAAGACACAAAGCATTTGACAGCAACGCCAATTTCAACAGCATCTATCCCCAGTGCCTCCCAGGAGATGCTGCCAACTCCACACCTCAGCTGCATCAATG
This sequence comes from Phalacrocorax carbo, assembly GCF_963921805.1. Taxonomy (NCBI): domain Eukaryota; kingdom Metazoa; phylum Chordata; class Aves; order Suliformes; family Phalacrocoracidae; genus Phalacrocorax; species Phalacrocorax carbo. Next base: position 95,076,464 of record NC_087514.1, on the reverse strand, counting down.
TGCTCTTTTAGGGCAGTACCGCCAGCCAGATCCGGGAACTGATCTCACCACTGCTGGTCCCTCCCCTTGCCCTTTTCATTTTTTTGGGCAGCTGGGTCAGCTACAGCTGTGGGGATGAACAGTTGGGAACAGGTCGAGCCAGTACGGGCAAGAAGTGCTTTGTGTTATCCAACTGTGGCCCAAGGCTCTGTCTGCCAGGGGCAGGTTGAACCACTCTGACCGGCCCAGTGTCGGCTGCTAAGAGCAACATCAATGTTCCACCGAAGTCCTACCCATCCTATGTGCAGTGCCAGCGCTCATCTGAGTGGCTTTAGAAAAGCTCGCCTCCTCACCCCACCGACCACCTGAGCTGTGTTAGGATCCCACCGACCACAAAGAAAGTTTTCAACAGACCCACGTAGGACATTTTAGTTTCACTCTGCCATGAAGATTGGCAGGGGTGAGCACTTTCAGAGCCCTTCTGCAGACCTTTGTTCTGCGAGGGGATCATGTTATAACATGAGTCTTCCTCTTGCAGGCTGTAGCCATCTGTTGTCTGCATAGGCAGGATGAGCCCACGTGACACCCCAGATACCGTGCTACAGCCCTGTGGAGTTACAGGCTGTTAACATGGTAACACGGCAACTTAGTCTCTTCATGATAGGCAAGATCAAATCACGTTGTAACATGTCCCCAGCATGGCAGATTTTAATGCCAGACTAGTACTGAGACCTGCATTACCACATTTGAATCACTGCAAGGCAACCTGCTGTATTGAAAGAAAGGATGAGAGAGGCTGGGGAGACATCAGACTTTCCCAAACGAATCAGAGCTTGGAAAAGTAAGAGGAAAATCCTGTGCACACTTTTGTGCAATCCGATCAGCAGCTAGTCCGAAGTTGAGAGTAACAACTCATTCGTAATTTTAACTGCCCTGACGCACAGAGCCAACTTCTTGCTGCTTTTAGATTTGTTACTTCAACAATTCTCCTGTGAAATCCACTCAAAGTGACACAAAGTGACCCTGTCTCTCCTAGAGGTGTGAACACCTTACAGCAACAGCTCCCTGGTGCTAACACTTTTCAGGCAAGGGACAGGTACCACCATCTGCTGAGCTTCCTTCTTGCATCCATCCCATTTGGTCAGTGCAGAAAAACCCTGGGTGACTGCGCTCACCCTTGGTTTCGTGTCAGCTTGTCCTTTCTGACTAAATGCCACTCGCCTGCCTACAACAAAGCCTCGTGTGACCTGACAATCTCCTTCGCTGCTAAACTCTCAAAACAGAGGGGGTGATACAATGGCAGCTGAGCTTCAATGCCAATGAATATAAGGTAAAACATCTCTGGAAAAATAATCTAAAACATGCCTATGTGATGCTGAATGTGGTACTGACAGGTACATTTAGGCAAGAGGTCTCAAGAGCCATTGCTGACAGCTCTCCAGGATCACTGGCTTGGCCTGCAGCAGCAGCCAAACTAAAGCCAAGAAACACTAAGTATCACGAGCAAGGATACTGAGAGCAAGACCAAGGGTGTCCCTTCACCGCTGTGTAAAGCCCTGGTGTGCCCTTGTTTCCAGTGGTGTGTGCACTCCTGGTCTCCACACCACAGGAAGGAGGTAAGTCATGTTGCGTATGGCACACAGCAAACCTGATCCAAGTGATGGGGCAGCTGCCCTGTGAGGAAGCACCAGAAAGGCTCAGGCTTCTTGTTTTCAAGAAGAGGGTGTTACGGTTGAGGTTTACAAATTTTGAACGCAGCTGAGAGAGTGCACACAGAACTGCAATTCACCAAATCCTGCAATACTGGAACTAAGGGGGGAATCTCTGAAACTAGCAGGGCATCAGCTGAAAACAGATTAAAAATAGTTCCTTACACAGCAGACAGTGAACCTTTGGAGCCTGACACCAGATGAGGTTGGAGGCAGACAGCATCAGCAGGTTCAGAAAGCAACTGGAGAGACTTGCAGACAGGAAGTCCGTGAACAGGTAGTAAAGGGATCCAAGCAGGGATGTGCTGTCTAACACACAGGCCTAATGCAGCAGTTGTGGATGCTGATTGAACACTGAGATGAACAGACCGCAGGAAGCGGCCAGGCCCACATGCCTACCCTAAACAGCACATCCTACCGCTACCACTGGAGACACGAGTACTTGGCTGCATGTACCACTGCAGTACCACTGTTCTAACACAGCAGGACACTTCTCACATCCTTACACCTCACTTTTCTGCAGTGTTTAGTCCTACCAAACACAACCTGGGCTTGCTATTCTGAGCAGCCGGGAAAAACTGCACGTGCCACTGTGCAATCCAGCATCCTCCTTCCTTAGATTGGGGGATAAGCACATTTTTCCTCAGGTAGCAGCCGACAACTCCAGGTTTGTGCAAATTGTGTTAGATTTCGTAGAAAGGACAACATTTGGTAGAAAGGACAACAACACAATTTTGACAGGGGAAGGGCTTTCTGGCCTGACCCAAGAAAAAAGTATGTCTATCTAACCTCTAACATGTAATAAAAAACTTCTTTGTTTTTTTCCCTTTTCCCTCTCTACTGCTTGGTGACCAACTACAACATCCTGACTGCAAGCTCCTCAACAGCAGGCTCTCTCCTGAGATGTCTATCGCCCGTGTGAATGTGACATAACTTCCATCAAAACCACAGGGCACCCTTCCATTGACTTCAGTAGAACCAAGCCCCATATGCTGAATAAGCAATCAGTTACTTCCCCACAGGAGAAAGCTTTTCATGCCTGTAACTCATTTAAATGACTAGAACGAGGGAAGGGACTGAGCGCAGGAAGAGTTGAAAGAAAAGCCGGGATCATGCAGTGCAATGAGGAAAGCTGTCCTGAAAGACATCTTCATGGTGAAGAGATTGTGAGGATAGTTACTTGTAAAAGGAGATCAGCTCTTGTCATACCTTCCACCTCACACCCAAAACCCTCAACACATACAACTTCCCCCAGCCAGCAGCCTCTTTGATACAACATTGTGGCTATGTTTCTCACTTTCATCTTCCACAAGCTGGACCTGTTCTAATTAACATCTCAACCCATATGAGGGATTCCCCGCATCTCAGGCGCTGTTTCTTTCTCTTAATTTTCTTCTAGTGTCAACACAACTTTTTAGAAGCATCAAGGCACTGATTTTTGTAGACTTTCAAGCCACTCTTTCTTTTTACATGCCTGCTAAGTCAACCATAAATTTATGGCTACTAATACCACCACTTTCTGCGCTTTTATTTGGCTTCATTCACAATGCAAATACAAAACAGAACTTCAAAGTTGAGCAGAAATCCTTTTGCTTCATGATAGCCCAATTCCTTTCCACATTTCTTTTCAAGCATGCAGTGACAGGATTAGCTGGGGATTAATTACTTGAAACTCAACCTGCATCTCAGGTCACAATTTTCTCATATTTTCAGCCTTTTAAACTTTTGTATCAACCAAATATTTGCCATACAGACCAATACTTACAACAGATAAGATGTTCTTCTTTCCACACAAATGTCCTAGTTGGAGGTCCCAAAACCCAAACAAAAATCCTACTTACTGTGCCAATGCCAATCCTCCCACCCCAAGTTTCAGTTCTATTCCCAAATGGAAACCAGACTGCTTTCCAAAAATGTCACCTTTAAAGGCACAAAAAAGATCATTCAAAAAAAGCAGTATTCTCTGCTTCCTGTACTGTCCCTTAAAGGCAACTGCTCTTCTGATAAAATATACTTACTGGAGGGTAACCTAAGCAGTTGGTTTATATGCAATGTGATTTCATTTTTTAAATTAACTTTTTTCCATAAGAATGGTCATGGCCTGGATTAAAATACATCTGTGCTTATGTATTGACTCAGAACTGACTGTAAAATTTGGTTAACAGCACAGCAGGACTAGTCTAGGCTGGACACTTCGTGGAAGCCAGTCATTTGAAGGGAGTCTTTTTCAACATAAAGGGTCATCTAAATTATCACAGCATGTAAGAAGATCATTCCTTAATTAAGATATCTCCTGCCACTGTCGTCCTAGTGGAAACACATTATGGCCGTGGTAAGGACAAATGTTGCAAAGTACAGATCTCTACAATTTCACTTTGACTTAAGTCATAAAAGCAAAGCATACAATGCCTCCAGTCCTTTTTTTGTGAGACCTGTGTCCTCCAATCAACAGGAAACATTCAGGTTCATGGGCTAGGTATAACTGTACTCTATTTATTACTTTATTTTGTTTATATATCTTTTCTTGTTCAGTTCATTCCTGTTGTAACAGCGAAACAAAACCAAAACAAAAAAAAAAAAACCCCTCCTGTGCCATTAAATATCACTTTCTACAAAAAATAATCTTGGGCCAAATAAGATCTGGCAGTATCATTCTGAATATATCCTCAAGTGATTCTCTGCAAACAGATTTAGGTTATCTATAACAAACTAATGGCCAAAAAAAGACCATTATTTTAATTTTATATTGAACCTAGTCTGATGCACATGCCATAAAAGAAGTAAAATTAACTGCACCACCTGCAGGGCACATCTTACTTGCTGCTCTGAGAATGAAAAAAGCCAAGAGCAGGAGAGAAAAGCAAAAAAGAAAGGCAAGCTTAGTTGAACATAGAATAGTAAATTAAACAACAAAGACATCAAGAGAAAGAAAGCATTAAAAGCAAGTGTTCAAGCATGTTCAAACAAAGCACAGGTACTGTGTTAAACACTGAATAAAACCAAGCTATGCCAAATTCCCAGTGCCCCACTTACGAGCTCTGCATTAAAATAAAAACCGGTGAGGAAGGTGCGTGCTTCTTCAGGGAAATGCTTTTGAAATAAAAAACACACAGTGGTGTTGAGGCAAGAATAAGCGGGGCAAAAGCTTTCACGAGAGAGACGTTTGGTTGTGTGAGGGATGTGGGTTACTGGTAGCATGTGTGTTTCAGCACTTGCACAAAAGGTAAATATGATCTAACACCACATGGAAGGAGTCCTCCATGTCGAAATTTTATTGAACATGAAAGACACACTTGTGGCCCCTTCTGTCCCCAGGTGAGGGAGCAGCCATCAAGCCCAGACAATGAAGTGCTCCTTTTCTCTTCACAATAAGATTAGTGAATTCGATTTTTTCTTAACTCCCTTTATAAAACAGAGCTATCTAACAAGTCACTGCCTGTGCAATAGGTGGGGACAGAAACAGCGCATTGCACGACACTGTGGATGTCTCCATAAGAAAACCAACTCGCCCACCCAGAACACGAACCCAACAAACTGCTGTATCTATCACACAGCTGCTAAACTCCTCCCATGCCACCAGCACCTGACGCTCACTGCAAAACAACAGGGTTCGCTCCACCTGAATGAATCCTAGCACTTGCTTTGGCACCATCTCCCTAGATCTCCTCTACCTTCCTAGCTTACCTTTCCCTCTCCCCTCCAGTAAGCCTTATCTACACTACTGCCACAGGATTACTGCTGTGAAGTCCCAGTTTAGAAAGAGAGTGCTAGTATCACCTAAAAGGAGATGCCCCAAGGCCAGCCAAAGCTTGCTGTGGGGTGGTCCTCCAGCAACAAGTCTCGCTCAACACCGCTCTTATGATCATTAGAAAACAGCTCTGTATTATTGTTGCTGGAGGGCACTAACTGGAATATGATTATTGCCACTGCCATAGTACTGCCAAAAATCTTGTACCTGCACTGACGATCCAGCCCTGCTACAGCTGCAGCTGCTTGCCTTCTTTCTGGGGACTGCAGCACAGGCTTTCTGAAAGGATGGTGTCTCCTTCCAAGCCCAGTGGTGGTCGGAGAGACAAGTTTTACCAATACAACTCATGGCCGAATGCATTCTCCTGTCTTCGTTAAGGGTTTACACCAGTGCTGCTACCCTGGAAGTCTGCCATCAATAAGCAGGTCAAACCCCTTAGTCTGGGAAAAGCCTCTCTATTGTTTTCTGTCTCATGAACAGTTCTTCAGTAACTATATATTTTTTTTGGAGAGCAGGGTGTTAGAAAACAATTGATATGAATAAAGAGCTATCCTTCACCATTCAAAGTAAACTGTACACTTAATAAGATGAAATAATTTGGTCTCTGTGGGCCAGAAAACAATAGCCTTACAGTTGCAGGGATACCTTGCAAGTTATGTCCTCGCATCACCCAAAGCAAACTGTAATAAGGACTGCTCCACAGCTCAGGTTCTCTTTAAACCTCTTAGCTAACCTCTTTTACCTCTTCAGGTTTCCCTCTTCAGCACAGACATGAATCAGTTGCTTCAGGAAACATCAGTTCCTTCCAAAAAATTAAGTTATCTTTTATGAGGCTGTACTCAAGTCCCCTACGTTTCTTACACATATCCCTAACTTTTATTCTTTACACCAGGAGTTGAGATTGCATAACAAAGCAAATAATACCAACAATTGTGACTGACTTAAAGGGGAGCAACAGCAATCAGAACTTTGTCCTATCTCTCTCTGAGTAGGATGAGAATCTACTAATTAGTTTATTACTGTGTGGGTGGAAAAAGGAGTGAACTTCAAACTGGCACTGCATTCAACGCAGTATTTCCTTTATAGCGAAGTATGAAAAATAACCCCAGACCTAGAATAAATCTCCCTCCCCAATTTCTCCTTTTGTTTATGCCAGGTTTGAGGTTACTTACACAGTGGCACAATATTAAAGATTCCATACACATCTCCACGCCTTAGGGCATAAGCCCACCTTTAGTTGTCTAGCACTGAGAAGAAACATTTCCTAGAGGCAAGCTACTACGTAATGATCAGGATGATGTTTCTCGCACCCTCCTTCTTTGATCTGTCAAATAAAAGCCACCGCAATAAAAAAAGATGCTAAAACGCTATATTATTTTCCTGCCACAATTCTATACTTATTTGCTCTCATTTTTATGAATCTTTTTGTCATTACTGATGCAGACAGCCACTGGAAGCAGCCTTACACGGCACAATGAAATATTCAACACACACATTCACCTTCAAGATAAGACAATAATAACAGAACACCTGAAACCAGTCTTTTCCCACGTACGCTAAGTTATGCCACTGAAGTCAAATGGGTTTTAGCAGTTCAGTTTGCCCCCTTGATACTCAAAGGCACAGAGATTATTCCATTATTGAAAAATTTACCACCACCACTATACAACAGCAACAGCTTGGGATTTGCAAAATAATGAAGAATACCATTCAGACACCAGAGAGAGGGCAAGAAAGGAGGATTCCTCCACTGGGAGGCCCTTCCATGAGGAACATCCTCAGGGGCTACAATTCACCGCGAGCACAAGGCGCTCTTACCTGTGTGAGTGAGCATGTGCCGCTGCAGGGAATTTGCCCATGGAAAGACTTGAGGACAGTAAGGACAGGGGATATTTTGCAGGCAGTATGAATAAGCGTTCCTCTTCCCTCTCGGCAGCTTACCTTCGGCAGTTTCCTTCTCATCCTCACTTGTTCCATTTCTGCCGCTTTCTTCCTTGAAATTGTCAGTGGACTGCAGAAACGGGCTAAATTTATTAGTGTCTGTGGTAGCCAGCATCTTCTCTATGCTAGCAAACTCCCCACTTGACTCCAGATCCACACCACTGCTAAGTTTAGGCTTATTTTTCGTTCCTTTCTTTCTACCTCTTCTCTTAGTCAACCCAGCATCGGCAACAGGAGACTGCTCTGCATCACATGCCTGAGTCAGGCCACTGGGCAGGCTGGAGTCTCTCTGAACGGCAGTCATGATTGTCACTTTTGCTTTGGCGTTCCCTGATTTGTCACACCCAGTGGAGTTGCTCACTGCCTTGAGACTGGTGTCTGCAGCCTCCGTTTTCAGCAAAGCAGGAGCCGAAGACACAGATGAAATGATCTGTGCAATGGAAGCCAATGGTGGTAGCTCTTTAGTTACTGGAGGCTTTGGCAAGAGAGGTGGCGGTGGTGGTTTAGGCCTCAAGGGTCTCAGCAAGGCAGAATTGCCAAGGAGAGCCGGGGAAATGATCGGGACAGTCAAATGCAATGAACCTTTCAGTGGCTGGGGATGTCTGACAGCCCTGTCCTTCTCTGAGTTCCCATTGGCACCAAAACCCAAAGGACACTGCAGACAGTTATAGGCTTTATCACTGTTCCCAGAAGCAGACAACTCTTGACTCCTGGCTTCACACGGGACGTCATCTTTATCCTTCTTCAGGGCTTTGGGGATGGACAGGTCGATAGGCTCCATCGAACAGTCGTAGAGGGACAGGGGAGAAGAGCCAAACAGGTTCTCCTGCTTCACTTGCACAGCACTCAGGTTTTTGTTCTTCTGAGAGAAATCCAAAGGCTCGTCAAAATCCATTGGGAAGTTGCCCGCAGGTTCAAGTTTGATGGGAACGTGAGATGACGTCCCAAGCAAGAAGCCATTTTGTGGCTCCAGGAAAGGCGTCATAGGCTTGCGGTCCATGTAAGTGCTGTCCTCCAATAAAGGAGGGTCTGTCTGGCTTTCCTGGGCACTGCAGTCCACTGCTAAGATGTAATTCTCTATCTCTCTTTCTTGCACATGCAAGTGCTGCTTGAGGATATGGTGAATGCAATTTCTCTTGGCTGAAAAGGCTGTGCCACACTCCTTGCACTCAAACGGCTTCTTCTTCTGGCAGCCGCTGTGCGTCCTCATGTGAATGCGGAGGGCCCGGTAATGCTTTAGGTCCTCGCCACATAGCTTGCACACAGTGTCTGGGGAGCAGAAGGCATCCACCATCTCTGCGGCATTGCTGGTGACATATTCAATGTTCTTCTCTATATCCTTCCTGGTCACTTTGAGGTGCTTCTTTCGCAGGTGCCTCTCGCAATTGGCTTTCACTGTAAACGGGTAGTGGCAGATTTTACAGATGTAAGGCCTCTCCCCGCTGTGTGTCCGCAGGTGCCGGATCAGCGCTGCCTTGTCAGCTGCGATATAGTCGCAGATGTTGCATTGGTATGGGGAAATACCCAAGTGAGAACGGATGTGAGCTCTCAGGACACCAGAGAAGGCAAACACCTGGTCACAAAAGCGGCAGGGGTACAGGACTTTCCTCATGGTTGGGGCTTTCTTGTTTGCTGCCCCTGCGATGATGGCTTTGAGGTCCCCTTCTGTCACCTCTTGCTTGATCTTGGCTTCCATGCTCAGAGGCAGGAGAGCTTCAATGATGCTGTCCTGCTCCAGTTGTGTCTTCATCTCGTGCTGAGTTAAAGGCTCTACTTTGGGTTGAAGGAGCAACTGCGAGGAAGGACTCGATTTGGCTCCTGGCTGGGGGAGGTGAGAGTTGGAGGAGGACTCCACCGAGTTCTTGATCAGCCTCAGAGGGGGAGGTGGGAGGCTTGGGCTGATGCAGCCAGGGGAGGCTTGCTGGGCACTGATAAGAGGAGGAGGTGTAGAGGTTGTGACAACTGTTCGGGGCGTTACCAAAGGCTTTGGCTTCAATGGTGGCATATGCTTAAAAATGGACTGCACAGGGACAGAAGGTGCCTTAGAAAGTGGAGGAAGACTGATTTGAGGAGGAGCAGAAGAAGCCATCTTCAAGATCTGCTGAATGTCTGCCAGCTCAATGGCAGACTCATTGGAGATGGGTTTTACCACAATACTGCTGTCAGGCTGAATGATAAAACCCTTCTGGAAAGGCTGCAGTGAGAGGAGCTTTATGTTGTCTTTTGTAGGGGGAAGGACTGAAAATGACCCTCCCATAGAGGCAGCTTCCAGAGGAGAGAGGCTGAGCAGACCGGTGCTGCCGGGTTCCTGAGGTAGGTTACTCTTCAGTGCTCTGAGCCGCATTTCTTGGACCTCATCTTGTGTAATGTCCTCCTGCTTGACAGGCTTGATGTCTTTGGTGTACTGTAGGCCCAAGGATGCCATGAAGGCTTTCTGGTCTGGGTTCTCGCCGGGTGGGGTCGTGGACTGTGGCTTGTGCTTGTCTTTTCCCTGATCCACCACGTGGGTGTCTGTGTGCAGTTTGAGCGCTGAAAGCATGGGGAATGCCTTGTTACATGTCTCGCAAATAAATCGATGGAAGTCACTGATGCACCTTCGCAAATTCGTTTCACACCAGACCTGCAAGACATGCAAAAATATTCAGAGTAAACATCTCAAACTGGAAAGGCATCACAGGCTTCTGCAAAACAAAAGCAGTTCACTCTCTCTTCCACTGCCCAAGCTCAGTTTAAAGGAGCCACCACCAACCTGGCATGGAATATTCCTGCTCCACAGCCTTTAGTCACCTAAGTGGTGTATCTAAATTAGGGGCTGATTCTCCAAAAGTTCCCTTCTATAAAGGCACACTCATTCAGAGGGCTACTCAGACTCTCAAATACTTTTCCAGGCTGCACTTCCCCTCCAGAAACCTCTCTCGCTTCACTGACAGGACAGGAGCTTTAGCAGGCTATACAGCAAACTTCAGGAAGCTGGGCAGTAAGACCACCTCCTTTAGCTTTCTTACTACAAAGAAACTAGGACAGGAATTAAAAAAAACAGCATTCAAGAAGGTAAAGCACCATAAACCAACGAAAATAATATCCCCCAAAAGCAAATCAATGAAACGTAGAGCCCATAGCAGAAAGGCTTTTGGTTAGTGAAGTCTGATTATATTTATCCTCCCAAGAAAAATACTAAGCTTACAAATAGATTTTATACCTGTCCCTGGAAAGGATCATCATTCCTAATGCTATATATAAATGCTACCCAGATAGCTCACATGTTGCAAAGGTTCCACATCAAAGAAGAGCACATGTGATGAAATAAGCAGAGGGCTGGCAAGGTCTTTATATACTCTACAGTTCACGTACTCTTTATTCAGATACTTCATAGGTCTTGCCTCAAAGTGCAAGCAAAATTATTAGAAAAGGAAAGTCCCAACATTTAAATCCCTTAATAACTTTAACTGTCTGCCATTAATTACAAAAGAAACCAACCCAAGTTGTTGAAAAAGTTCTCTCCTCTCCTGATTTTGTAACTTTTATACCAAAACCCTACTAGAGTTACAGAATGACTGACATGCTCCCCTGAACCAGCAGCAAATTTAAGGTCTACCACCTTGCAGCCAGAAGAGCTGGAAATCAATGCTTTAATCCAAGGAGAATATGAAAAGGGCAGATACTGAATAAGCACGGTCCTGCTGCATTGCGCTGTTGATTTCTTTTTTTTAAATAGATAAGCAGCTTCATCTAGACCCAAACTAACTAAGGTTGCCAAGGTTTGATGGAGGAAGGAATAAACCTTCCAATAAAAAGCTTTATGGTTCTCAGAAGAATATTTACAGACTTCCTCCCTGCTCTTCCCCAGCCACTGTCCCTCAAAGGTGCAAAGTCTTCAGACCTCACATAAGGAACATAGTAGAAAGGTACCCTCAGACTCTTTTGTGAGAAGTCACAGAAGATGTCACTATTTAGTAAGTAAGGTGTCTTCCCGAAGTTTTTTATGCTAAAATCTTTCACACCACAACTACATCCTTGTTACAGTGAATTAAAATAAATGACGTCTTCCTCACTGTGTGTCCTCCCTACGGATTTTAGATGTGGAATGGTTTGGGAAGGAGAGAACTAATGGGCAGGCTGGAAGGGGCAACAATCTAACACCACCAAAGTCATCCTTTAAAGTATTTTTATTGATCTTTACACCAATAGTTATCCACTGGAATGACGGAAAAAACCCAAACTCCAATATTCTTTAGAAGAATAAAGAAAAAGGAAAGGCAGAAAGTGTTTGAAGCCTACACAGACAGTGGTAATATGCTTTCCACAAAAAATTCTACACCCAGTCTCTGCCTCATCAAGGGCATGCACTGTATCAACAATGAAGAACAGACCATACCTGAGAAATGCGGGGGAACTTCCTACAGGAGAAGTCTGTGAATCCCAAGTCATGGAAGCCTGCTGGAATCGAAGGGTTGTTCTGAATGAAAGGCTTTCCCATGGGATCTCTGGGAAGCTGCTTGTGGATAACTGCATTATGGCGCAGTAAGCCCCGATGAGTACGAAAGGTAATGCAACAGATGTCACACCTGGAAGGGAAAGGAATAAACCATAAATTACTTAGGGACTGCTGCAGGCTTAAGAACTGGCATTCTTCTTGCATTAGGCCAGCCTCCTTCCTCTCGCCCCATGATACTAAGAAGCTGCTAAACACAAAACGAAGCCACAGCGCATCAAAATCCAATCACCACAGAAAGGCCATTTCAATCAGTCACTTTCTACCAGTTTCTGGCTATTAAGCTCACGGGAAGTTCAAAGAATATAGTGCATGAGAACTGAGTGTCCCACAAGGGCAGACTGTGATGCGGTAGCTGAGACCACAGCCCTCCCGTTGTCCAACATAAAATATTTCAGTGGCTTTACACCATTTCACTTTTACTAGTAAATACTATTAAAATGAAAAGATATTTTTAAAAAATCAGTGACAAGGAGAGGGTAAGTCAGACCTAAGTAGCAAGCAGCTTCAAATGTATAAATAGCACCTTTTTTGACTACTGCTTAAAACACACTACTGCACACCACTCAAACACCCATGTATGAATTTTTCCGCATTGCCTTTCCATAAACTTTCACTGATTTTTCTCAAATATATGAGAAATATACTGTTTTGAAAGGAAAGCCAGTGCTTCTTGAAGGGGAGGAGGGTCAGAGGAGGAAGACCTGAAACAGTTTCAACACTTCTGACACTCACACACCCCCTTCACAGCCAGTGTGCCCCAAAGGAAAAATGCAGAAGCAATGTCTTTTCCTACCCACACTTTATTGCTGTGATTTCTTGTTTTTCTTAAGCTCTCAAACCCCAAATTCAGCTGAACAAAAGTTTCTCACCTAAAGTAGACTTGTGTTAAACAATCAAAAGTATTGGAAATGCCGCTGTGCTGCCGGCAGTAAGGACGATGCAGCAACCTTTGGCCAACAAGTCAACAAATGAGTCTACTGCCTTTTAAATATCTGGGATTTGAGCTTTGCAGCATGACAGGTCAAGTCCACTCTGCATTCAACAAGTGACACACTGTTTCATTCAACATGGTTCCTTGTGGTTACAGCTCCAGCTCGCAACCAAAGCACAGGTTTCACAGAAGCAAACACCAGTGAATGTGAAGCAGCTTTTGCCAGTGAGAATATTACATGCACTCGGAGTTTTTCACATTTCCCCCGCCTTAGTTCTCCCCATACTGTCTTTGCCCTCCACATCAAGGAAAAGGACATGTGCCTACTCATTAAAAAAACATCCTGCAATTAGAAACGACTTCTGACAAAATCCTGAAACCACCCCCTCCTTGTCCTGTCCCTAACAAACTCCTATTGTTGTTCTTTTTATCACTACATAAACTTCCACAGACCTTTTTTATTCCCTGAAAATGAAGAGATAACCAAGTCACCCACAAAGAAATTCGACTCATAGTCTCTGAGTGGTGAAAGAAGCAAGTGTGAAGTATATGTAACACGGCCTTTGTTATCACGGTACCCAGAAGGCTGGGACATAAATATTATGTGCTGGAGGTTTAATCTGTTTTATCTCCCCTGTCAATTCGCTTGCATCCTACCTTTATAATTATTGCCAGCATAGTCCCTGCATTCCACTAAATACCAAACCAATGCCATTTACAAAGCAAACATTGACTAAAAGAGGTCTGCTAAATATGACAACAATCTCTGGTGGCGGGGGGGAATGCCAACACACAGCACTCCTCCAGCGTCAGGATCTACCGCTCTCCTCCAGCTCACTTGGCAGCACCTATTCCATGATGCAAAGCTTTCATCTTCAGCAAAAACAAAAACAGACAACCACCAAAACCACTGGGGGAAGGAGGGCATTAAAGGGTTAGAGCAATCACCTGAAGAACTCGCAGGCTACTGAAATAAATTCATTTTTAGAGGTGATGAAAACGCCTCGCGTGAAAGCAAGCAGTGCTTCTGGCACGCTCTTGGTACATCAGCACACAGACAACGAAGACTTGCAAGCAATGCTTCTGCACCCCTGGGAGCATTGCTGGCGGTCTGTGGGGCCAGCTGTTCTGCAGAGGGATGCAGACCCTCACCTTGGGGTGTCCTGAGACAGCTCTGGGGTCCCCAATAGGCCTGGCCTCCCCGGGACCAGCAAACCGATGCAGCAGCCATATCCATTCGTGCATGACAGGCCAGGCACAGCTACCACTGATGGGACCACAGGGCTACTGGGAGAGCTGGTGCCTTCCACGGTACCCCAGGATTTGGGCTGAGCAGAAGCCAGCACTCCTGGGCAAGCAGCCAGCCCCCACACAGAGTGGGGAGGTGCACCTTGTCCATTTTACACTCCCTCACCTCCACTGGGTGTGTGACATGCTGATTTTAAGCACTGGTTTATTCAGGGCTCCCATCAAAAGCTGCACTTGAGGGCAAATCTTTCAGAGCAGAGACCCGTGTGAAAGTCCTTCACAGTACACCTGTATCAACTACTATGCCTCAGGACAGTAAAAATTTGCAATTTAGAAATGGTGTTTTCCATGCAAAAGGAACCACCTCCCCTCCCCCAAAACAAAAGTAACTTATCTTAAAAAAGGAGTATATACTTTCGTAATGCATAGAATTAACACCCCCATATTTTTCTCTTTCCTCCTTAGTCTTGTCTTTTTTTTCCCTTGCTGTGAGTGAAGAAACAGCAAGCAAAAAGAGAAGTTGGGAAAAGGATTAAGCTCTTTTTCCATTTGGTCAGAAAGAGGCTCCTGGCTGAAAAAAAGAAACATCCAGATAAATCACACCTGTCATCTCAACATGCAGGCACTTCAGGGCATATAAATGCACCGCGCCCTGGCTGAGCACCTTCCCCTGGTGTCACAGTTTACAGGATCACACGGGAGCTGGAGCATGGGAGGGACTCGTGGATGCCCTCCCTCCACAGTCCAGGCACACCTGGAGAGGCAGCCACTGCTTGGGAAGCTGGAATAAAAACAACCCGAGAAAAGCCCTTCCTGAGAGATGTGTGGAGCAGCCGCTCCAGGGCAGGGTCCCCAGGCAAGCAGGTGGCCCCGCCGGCTCCAGCGACCGCGCTGGCACCTTGCACCCATGCCGCTCACCAAGGGCAAGGGAGGTCATTGTAAAGCGTTCCTGATGATGAGGGGTGCCACCGTGCCGCCAGCTTGGGAGGTCTCTCAGGCTCTGCAGACCTCACTTGGGCTTGTCAGTCTTCACTACAGATGCAAGCTGTTTAAAATACACAGCCTGTTTGCCCAAGTGTATGCACAATGGTTTTCTTCATGTGTGTGTTTTTGTTGAGTTCCCTCCCCCTCACTTCAGGTAGGAAGGGAGCCCTGAGCTTCTCCCAAATGATGCAACTTCAGCTCTGAACACAGCAACGCAGATGCAGATATGGACATGTACCACCTCCAAGAAAAAAAATCTTACAGGTACTAAGCTTCAAAACCTAAATAGTTAAGCCAAGCATCATGCTACATTGACTAAGGCTTGTGTTAATTTAAAAAGGAGCATGCTGCCATGCCTCACAATGCATTAACTGGAAGCATTAATTTTTTTAAGGAAGCCTAATCTGTTTTGTAATCAGTACTATTTTCCATCTTTAGGTAGTGTCAATGCCTACCGCATTTTAAAATCTAACACCACAGTTGAAGAAGGACAAAAGAAAGGAATCCTAGGTGATACGAACATTTTTTCATCTTGCTTAAATTGCTTTTAAGAAAAAAAAGTTAAATAATTGTGGAAAGTCTGAAAAGTCCAGCATATCAAATAAAGCCTCTGAAACATATGGTAATACTTTGCTCATCATGAGCTCTAAAAAAACCGAAACAAAACACACAAAATCCCCCCCCCCTTTACAATTTCACAAATCTGCTCATGTGTAATGCCAAGTCAAACACGGATGGTATGGCTGCAGAGAACAGAGACGGGAACAGGTTCTGAGGTTGTCAGCGGAACAGGCAGAGCAATGGCTCAACACCTAAGCAGAGATAAAAGCACTCTACTTGCAAGGTAAGTTTCCAGATGTAGCAAATAAAAGCTGCTGTGTTATCACGTGATTGCTAGTCTTGGCCACAGTTTTCCATTTTTCTATAAATATGATTACAGAGCAGAGAGAAGAAAGCTGTTCAGTTCCAAGCACAGAGATTCAATTATAAGTAAAAAGGAAAAAGCTGCTTTTACCAGCTAAGGGCACTTTAAAATGAACTTCATTCTCAATTGCCTTTACGTTTCGGAGTCGTTCACACCTGTACAATGCAAACATAATACTAGGGCTCTGGCTCACTGGCAGAGGTGTAGAAAGCAAGTGGGTGAGAAAACAGAACTGCTAAAATACAACAGCAGAACTGAAATGTAACTGTACGATGACAGTGCAATGAGCAGGCTGACCTTGGTGCTCAGGCCACACATCACACCAGACGAGTCTGTTTAATTATTACTACACCAGTGCACCTTTTTCCTTTTTTTAATGCAGGCAAAGTCTCTGTGTAAAAAGCACCATTAAAAAGCTTTCTACTAAAATATGTTAGTATTCTTGAAATCTGTAATGCTAATTAGGACATAAAAGCATTTTAACAGGCTTTAAGAAATAGTCAATGCTTTGTGCAGTTTGTTCAAGAGGCAAGCCAGGATTTGCTACACTTACGACAAATGACACCTATGCAAGAAAAGTTTACATAAGCAATGCGTGTTGCCTTGCATTACACTCTCCTCTGAGCCAATTCCAATTTGTCAGCAATGGAAATAGCTTTTTATCTTTAAGAAAAGGAAAGACATTTTAGAAAGGAAATGCAGAGCCAAATTTTAAGCAAAATTAATCAGTCTCGGTTTTGATTAAGGGTAATGCAGTCAAACATTCAATCCTTCTAAATTTTGTATTTCAGTAGTCAAGATAAAAATGCCAAATATTTATATCCATCATTCTGTTGCCAAGAAATTAAACAAACACTATGCTCTGCATTACCTGAGACTGGCAGTGGGAAAGTGACATTTAGCATTCTTCTACTTATACTTCCAAAACCACGCAAGAGTAGACCAAAACCTGAAGTTTTCACCCACGCAGCTTGCTATGTTGCCTATGTTGTAGATGTCAACAAATAAAAACTATGTTAATTTCTGGGCCTTATCTAAAATAAAAAGCTTGGTACCATTTTGTGCCTTTCCTGTCTATGCTCTTTAGCAACTGCCACAAACAGAAGGAAGGAAAACAAAACAAAAATGAAACATATCCTGAGACAGAAGTCATTAATACAGTTATGTTACTAAGTCACCTAACTCTTCCCACTGAAATCTCTAATACGTACCATATATAAATTTCTACCTTTGTCGTTATCATTCTCCTTTCTGTCTCACATTATTTGCAGAATTAATGTGGCTCTCCTTAGAAGCAAAGAAAATCCTATGCTGACCTGAAAATAATACAACTGGGCAGTAGAGAAAGATGGGCGATTCCCTGCCGTTGACTCATGCCTGTTCCAGGGACAGGAGCACACTCCCAGCCTCTGCACCAGTAACGCGCTGCGGCGGAGGCCAACAAGGAAGGGGAGATGGAGAAAGGATGGTTTAACCATAAGGGCTTTCACCACCTATGAAAGAAAGACTAGCAGGTTACAGACATATTCCCCTTCAGGAAAGGATTCTTTTGCTTCTCTCTCACTTCTTTTGGGGCAAGGCAAGTGGAGGGAGATGAGAGAGAGCAAATTGGTTTCTGCTCCTGTGCAACCCCACCCAGGTCCCGATACTCATCTCCTTTTGGATGAAAAACCCTTCCTGGCTTCCACACCCAGGGCCCTGGGAAATAACATCCAACAGCTGCACTAATCTCTCCCACTTGCTGCAGATGAGTGATGGAAAAGCAGCAGTGCTGCAAACGCCCCTCCCGCCTCCCTCCTGGGGATCCCTGCTGTCCTCCCGGGGGTCCTCCCGCTGTCTTGTGATGACCGTTCCTGCCTCCTTCCCCCACAGCATCACAGCATGCCTGACCCTGGAGGACCTGCTGCTCTCCCATCTCCACCTCACCCAGTGCTATGGGCCAGTGCCGAAACCACAAGCAGCACAGTAGCACCAGGAGCCAGCTCCCTGACAGGCATGACGGACTGGAGAGGCTCCCCTCCCCTTTCCCAGTGCGTAGAGGGACAGGCACAGCTCACTAGAAGTTCAGCACATGCTGCTTCAACAAAGGCGGGACTTTTCTTTTAACTTTTTCTCCCTCCCACCTCCCCACTGGCTGTCCCACTTTGTTACCAATGTGTCCCGTCACTCCCTTTAATTGTCTCCCTCAAAGAAGCCACCCTTGGGTGCAGCTAAGGCTGGAACCACTGCACCAACGCTGCTATTAATAGAGGGATGCACAATGCTGTGTGCATTCCTACAGCTTCACTGTGGTCCAGGGGACAAAAGTATCATGTAGGAGCCAGGGCAGATCCAATATAAACCAGGGTGGTGTCATGCTTCAGAAACTTGTCGGCACACTGCAACCAGTGTCCATACCAGCATATCGTGACTCCCACAGTCAGAGTAACTCAAGTGAAGTTAACCGCTATAAGGTTTAGTAAAAAGGCAAGAGCCATCCTGTGCCACCTTTTAGCTTTCTTTGTGCGTGAGCAAAGGAAAATCAGGAAAAAAGGAAAAGATTTCACTTCTTCCCAACACTAATGAACTGCACGTACCA
This sequence comes from Phalacrocorax carbo, assembly GCF_963921805.1. Lineage (NCBI taxonomy): Eukaryota > Metazoa > Chordata > Aves > Suliformes > Phalacrocoracidae > Phalacrocorax > Phalacrocorax carbo. Next base: position 95,057,926 of record NC_087514.1, on the reverse strand, counting down.
GCAACACTTCAACAGTGTCTGAGTTAAATACCTCTGCCCCGGTGGAACAGTAGCTTACTCTACCGTTTACTTCAACAGAATTAACACGGACTAAGAACAAATAAAGTGAAAATAAGAGATGGCCTGCAGACACTTGCACAAACAATGTAGTTCATTTTCTCATAATGACCTTCTTACTTAACAAAAGCTGAAGTTTTAAAAACCAGAAGTGTCAAGAAATTGGTCGGACAGAATCACAACGCATAAGATCAACATAAATAACAATGAAGGGTTTAATAATTAGGACAGGCATACCTGGGGGGGGGGAAGCATGACCAGTACAGTCCTCTACCCTCTACAGCTATGAAAATTGGAAGCTGCACAGCATCCAGAATAAAAGCCATTATTTGTGCACACAAACTCAGGTAGACCTTCTCGTATTCTTTCGGGGTAAGAAAAGGAAAGCTCTTCCTGCCTTCTAACACATCTTTCAAATACAGAAGCCAAGTACTTGTGTAGTTTTAAAATTAATGGCAAGAGTTTAAAAAAAATAATCCATGTGTATACCATGTTAAAAAAGCAACACCACTTCTCACAAGTAACAGAAGAAGAAACACATCTACAGGCACTTGTCTACCCTATAACCGTCCACTGATGACAACAGGGCTCACAAATAGGTGCAGCTGAATCTGGAGTAAACACCCTTGCCCTTATCTACATTTGCAGGTAAGCTATGCTTAGCACGCAGATGTGACTGCTAACACTATAGGCAGCAGCCAGCACTTTGAGAGAGCCTGCATATAAACAAACCCTGGTCCTCACGATCAGAGAGGCATGCTAATACACCCTCTTTCCCTCCTGTATTCCCTTTTACGAGCAGCTTTCCTCTACAGTCAGCTTTGCATTTTACCCACTTCTATTCTTGCAACCCAGCTAAGATATTTAACGCCATGTGACACACCACACAGTTTCTCATGACAGAGTCACTCTCTGTGTCCATTCACTATCTGATATTTTTACCCGGCTGCTCTGGATTCCCAGTCTCCTCGCACAATGAGCTCCCTGATGTGAGATGACCACTTCTAGGCCAGCACTGGACTTGCGCTTCTCTTCAGATGTTTCCCATCTCTCTTTTCTGAACAGAAACTTCAGAAAGCACTTAAAATGCAGTTCTGGTCTGCTTTTGCAAGCCAGCATACAGACAGATGCTCAGCCCGCTGATTTTACTTCTCCATTTGCTCAGTTAAAAGGATGCATTCACCAGCTTGCTTGCATACCCTCTCCTCTGCCTTATCAACATTAAGAGCTGCGTTGTACCACAGCATATTTTTGGTCCTAGCATTTACCAGAGCTGGATTTCACCGTCACCAGCTGGCTCATGGAACTGCTCCCGCACTGAAAATGCTGCCAGCAGAGATCGGGATTCAGTTCCTAGTTCTATCAGTAAGACACCGAGCAAACAGCTTGCCGAGCAGCGCAGAATAGGAGAGTCAGCCGAATCGGCAATGCCACACAACTGACCTTTGTGCGCCTCCATCCTTGGCTATAACAAGTCTTGTAACATTGACTCTGTTTGTACTCAGTAACTCTACCAGCAGTTCCTACCTGAACTATCTTTGCTGGTACAATCTCAAATAATGACTAAGAAGGGAAGTATCAGAGCCAAAACCAAAGGTCAAGGAGGTTCATGAACATGCCTATGCTGGAGTGCTCTCCATCCCTCGGTACTTAACAATCGTTCAGGATACAACAATCTGAGATTAATCCAGCTGCATTGAAAGGGGACAATATTTCATATTTTGAAGAGCTAACAAGGGATGAGGCTTATCTATGGGCACACCAGCAGTCGTGACAGAGACGCGAAAGTAGTATGAAACTTCACAATGATGCATGAAGACTACTTGTCACTCATGCTTCAAGTTGCTTCCAGTAATGGTAATGTCAACTACTACAAAAAAGCTTCCTCTGCCCACCATGAACCTATACTTTTGTCTCAGAAGTCATATAAATTGCAAACAACATCCAGTTTTCAAACACATGCACTCTTTTAAGTTTACAATGTCACTAACCCTCTTCCCACAAAAGGCTGACCACATGTAGAAAGCAACATGCTTCACAAAAATGAAGTCAGCAGGATTATTCCCTACTATCTAAGGAGAGAAAAGATAGAAAGTGAATTCCTAAAGTTGTTTAAGTAGGCATTCATAAAAACAGGAATGAAACTTATGGGGCTTTTTCTGGTTGTTTTTTTTTTTTTTCTTTTACATCCTGTACAATATACTTTTATGCAGTCACGTTGCTGCTCTATGCACAACTTAGTCTTGTACTAGTCTTCTACTGGTGCTAATGACTGAAGTAATCTCCATACACTTTAAATTTACATTAATTTATTTTCTCATCTATTTTATCTCCCCAAAGCCGATGTGGAAAACTGCCCTGAAATACAGTAACTGGGCCAAATAAATGTGTAAAATTCTAGGCAGCTGGAATCATTTTGACTGAAAACCCACTTCTTTCTGTCTTGACTTAAACAGGGCTGCTCATGTGCATTGGCTAAAATGATACAAGATGGGGATGCGGGCCTAGGTGCCTTGCAGCAAGCGTCCCACCACCGGACACCATGCACTGAACAACGGGGATGTGCTGGCAAAGGGGGAAACCTGGTGACCAGCCTGACTGAATTGCAAGCTGCACGTGACCTCTTGTGAAACAGTTTACCCACAGAGTCCAGGATATCACTCCTATAGGGGTGTTTAAGTTGTCCACTCCTTCTGAGTGAAGCCAGGTAACACCAAGACACAACAATAGCATTTTCCACCTGGGAGTGTTTCCAGAAACAAGAGCTCACAGTGGTCACCCCGGCAAAACTGGAGGCAGATGCCAACAGACACCAATGGTCAGGGTGTCCTGACACTTTCCATTCCAGGACCTGAGCTCTTCTGTTGCTATGCCTGTTCCCGATCTAATTGTTCAAAACAACAGCTTTCCATGGTGGCGTTCAACCTCTAGCCAATTTGACTTCACAAGTTTAAGGAAAACTTGGGTAGGCTATTTCAAAGAACAAGGTAGACTGTGAATGGCTTTTGGTTTTCTTTGTTTGGAAGTTCTACAGAAGCACATTACCCTGGGTCAAGAGAACTGCTTTTGCTGTCCTTGTGAAAATATACCTAGGATTTGGCCAACTACAAAGCTTAATATATTATACCACTGTTTGGACATGCTCTGTAAAAGGTCAAAAAACTTAATCTACCCTGAATTCATTCATGGCAACAGGCATCTACTGGTTCTGGTCACCAGGTCAGCTCAGTGACTGAGGCAGTGTTTTTTCACACCCTGCAATGTCTATTTTGTTCTCGTCTCCTATAAAAAGCTAGAAAAAACAAATCCCATAACTGAAGGCAATGCCACACTGCACCAAACGTGATCAGAAGGACACCATAACACTCATTAAGATCCAGGCTTTTACCATGTTCAAACTGCTCAACTGTCTTTGCTGAGAACTGATGTTGAAACCTGTCTCTAAGAAAGGAGGTAACTGCAATGCTATCGCCACCTCCCCCCTCCTCTCTTCAGGAAGATACATGGGCATGAGAGACAGGATAAATGTCTCCTTGCTACTGCGGGGAAGGAAAAATTTAAGAACCTTTAGCTGTTGGTACAGAGCGTACTGTAAGAAGCCTCCTGGAGGAGAACGAGAGGAAATATAAAGGGCTTGCTCTGGTTACAGTGAAACCCAGCAGAGGAATTTTATAGCGCATGTACTTTTTAAAAAGCCACACGTTTTACTTTAAGCCTGTTCCATTGTACTTGCCAAAGGAAAGAGGAGAAACCTCACATAGTGCCTCAAGAGGTTTCTCCCCAGGAAACCCTCACATCTCCTTTGCTTGCACTGCTGATGTTGCTCAAAGCTGTCTGTCAGGCGACCTTTACAAGCACATTACCATGCTTGACACTAACCCTCCGCCACAAAAGTTTCCAGAGAAGTTACCCCACTCCGTGAGGTTTCTCATTTTCCCTGTTGGCTGCACAGCGTTTCAGTGCTCTGCTAATTATATCAACACTCAGATACAAACTCACCAAAATAGACGGTGTCCTGAGGCCCCAGCTGCAGGGAAACAGACGTCGTCTTTAAATAATCCAGGTAGAGAGGTGAAGGGGGTCAGAAAGCACCCCTGGGCCACCTCCCACTGCCTAATGGGGACTGCAGACAACCTTGCTCCTGTCACTAATTAGGGTGCAGGTCCCAGGGCTTCAAAGGGACAGAGACTGACCAAGGGGGGTAATGCCATGAAGGAGATGCAGTGCCACAGCTCATTGTCAGCTGGACAAAGGGCCCTATTATTGCTCCCAAGAGCAGGGCAGTTCTTACCGTAATTAGGAGACAAAGATGCACGATTTAGGATTTTACATAATCAAGAGATACTCTCCCAAGCGGGAGCCCCTCTCACACAATCAGTGGATTAAGTATTGTTTATTCTGCCACAAGTAAACAATGAGTTGCTCCCGGCCCGGGGCTTTACATGAAAAAGCAGTACTGGGGAAGACAATGCGGGGTGTCTTTTCATCTGACTTTGAGCAGCTAACCCTGTGATTTGAAGTTGTTCATTTGACAGTATCTGCAAGGGTACTGGCCCACCCTGTAAATTAGCTGCTCACATACTGATCCGGGGGCTGTCAGATAGTCTTACCTTTTCTGCTACTTAGCAGAGGGGGGCCTGGACAGACAGATGCTCTAGGGGCGAGAGGTTGTATTTACACAACAGCACTACAATAGCAGGATTAAAGGACCACAAGGAAGCCAGGAGAAGCTCCTGCACAGCCCGGCACTCTGCTGCTGCTGGGGATGCATCCCTGAAGGGAGGCTGGTACCACTGTCGAGGCAATGCACGCTGGTGCATCTGAAATAATTTTTATACTGACTACTGGGGGAGCAGAAAGAAGTCGGATGTTTGCCCCGTGGTTTACAAAGAAAGGCACGGCTAGGCAGATTGAGCATCACTTTTTTGTTTGTGACAAAACAGCCCGTGCTGGGCTACCTAAAGCAGTAGCTGCAAACCAACTGCCAGACCCAGAGCATCTAGCTCTGGGACGCACAACATCTCATACCTGCCTCACAGAGGTGAGGCAAGTGACTCTACTTTTATAATATTGGCAATAAAAAGAGACTGAGCATGTTCTGCTCCCTCCTTTTTGCTCATAACACAGCTGCTATGCTTTTTGTTTGCCTGAACTTTAAGGAGAGTTCTTCCTCCTTGCCTTCTACTATAAGGAAACACCAGGATTTGATGGATGCCTTCTAATATTTTGCAGTTTGCTCTCCCACCACAGGTGCACCCATACGCATGTGCCTCCTGCTCTGATGCGCTAGAATAATATTCTTTTCTTCATCTCTTTCACTCAAAAAACCACCCTTAAGCCTCACCAAGAGCAATCATTTCAGTCACATGAACTCAGGACTGGGAATGGCGCACCACATTCAGCATATCTTGCTGAGTAACTACAAACAGCCTTGCAGAACCCTGGGAACCAGGGGATTACAGCCCCTGCCTGCCAAGGATTTTAACCCATTTCCTTTGGGATGAAAGAATCACCTTAACAGCAGCCCAGGCGGCTCTGCTTACCAGGGGATTTTCTGCTAGGTTGGGCCAAGCAGACAGTGCCATTTGACTTGTCTAGACTAGGACAAAAGGTATGTTTTAAACCAGATAGGCAGGGCAAGTTCTGTTTGAATATGTTAGCTGACCAGGAGAACCACAGCTTCCTTGTCCTGCCCTATCTCCACTGACATGTCTTAAACTGCTAAAGCAAATACTTGACAAAAAAAACCCTTACCATCATCTAGACAAGCCCATAAAGACAAGCATCCCAGAACCAGCTTTAACTCATGCCCACAGAGCTTGCCAATCGCGCCTTTGATTTAGGGACACATTTTAGACATTGTTCCTCAACACCATCAAGGGTAGCAAAATCCATTTCAGGAGAATATTATCCAAAAGCAGGCTTCCTAATCCTAGAAAGAGAGTTGCATGAAGATGACCAGCATCTTTTTACAGCCAGTGTGTCTTTCTGCCTTGCCGTAGCAGACTGCAAAGCTGCCAAGGTAGAAAGATATCTATTCTGCTGTCTTTTATCCATCACTTAAAGCAAGAGAATCCGCCTGTCCACTCAGGTCCATGGCCAATAACTTTGCAAAGAGGTGGTATCTTCCTAGAAGCTTCAGGTAAGCCTAATATGGCAGCCTCTTTCTCTAAAGCATGAAGTATATGACAAAATTATCTCAGACTCCCTTTTGTGAGGGTTGCAGAGCTCTTAGCAGAGAATAGCTGTTTCAGTTTTGCTCTATAATGAAAATTTACTTCATTTACTTCAGAAACAGCCAACTCCATTTAATTAACTGCTATTTACTGGACCAAGTTTAAGAAAGAGCTTTCCAACTCCTTTCCCCAATAATTACAGCACTTACAATGCCTTTAAAAATGGTTTTACACGTATTTACCAAGGTTTTATAATTAAAAAAAATTTGGAAAATTTAATAGAATTAATCCCATTTAACAGAATGGGGTGGCTTGGCTCCATGCCATTCTATTAAGAAACTTTATTCAGGAGAGAGTGCTGACACTTTAAGATGCTGAATTCTGCACCCTTCTGAAAAGATTAGAGCCCAATGTCCCAAAATATGCTTAAAACACTGACAAGCTTCTGCAAATGGACAATCTCTCATTCTAAAACAGTAGCTTTTCTACACATTTAAACTAGACTTGGAATATCTCTTTCATATCTTCATGTATCTGGCTCTACATTTTCCTATGGTAAAAAAACAGGAAATAAAGTATCAGGAGTCCCAGGAGCAATTACTTGAACCAGAACACAACACCCAAGCACCTTCCCAAATAATTAATAACTGATTTTTCCTTGTTAAGAGAAGCTCATGTAAGCCAAAATCCAAATCTTTTCCTAATCTTAACAGGCAGAAAAGCATAACACATTTTACTGAAAGCCTGGAACCAGAAACTCATCTATCATCACTCACTCCCATGACAGACAACAAAACCTTTATATCCAGCCACCACCTTCTCCCCAGGCAGAATAATCTCATAGGTTGGTATCTGAATACTTTTGTCAAGTTTTGCTTCATGTTTTAAGCATCTTTAGTGTAACTTATTAAAATTTTGCAATGTTGGCATTATACAGTTTTTTGTAACAGTGATGGGTTTGGAGGGGAGGAAGAAGTGCTTTAATTTCTTCTAAAAACATTCCCAGCTATTAACTGGCAAGATTTCCTGTACTTGCAAAAAATAATAACATTAAGCCCTACAGCACCCTGGTGACATAAGATGAGGCAGAAACATTTAAAAACCTGTTCAAAATCATAAAGGGGAGCAGTAAACAGTGCAGGGGGCTGAATGGCTCCTGCCCCTCCCCAGCAGCCTCCCTCAGGCCATCTGGTGACCAGAAACACTTTTGGGACTATTTCTTACCTCAGTGAATTATCTGGATGTGTCTCCATGTGCGACTCCAGCCCATACTTGCAAAAAAAATCTTTGAAACACACTGGACAATGGTAAACTTCCTCCTCAGCCTTCTTATCCCCTTCAGCAGAGTGACCATCCTCGACAACCTTCAGAGAGAAGGGGAAAAAAACCTCACTAGACCAAATTTTAAGCAACAAAACAAACATCTGAAGTCCTCCTGTTAAAAACGAAGCAGCGGGCTTCATCTGTAACTTTACTGTGGGCGACCAGAAATGACTCATTTCAGCAACAGAGAGAGTGAGGAACAGAGCCTCTGTGCATGTGTGAGAACATGCACGATGGAAAAGGAGGCTCAGTAGAAGATAAAGTGATAAGTCACGGATACATTGGTTCTAATGAGAAACTGTGATTTGAACAACTTACAAACCCTTATGTTTATATACCACTGAACTAGCATACTTCCCCCTTCAGAAAGCCAGGTGGGCTGTCAGCCTTAATTATTTATGCCAGAGATACTGCCAACTTCTAACTCAAGCAGTCCAGGGAAAAGCAATGAACTTCTACATGTTTTCTGTAGCCCTCTTCTGATTACAGGGAGAAAAAGCATGCACAGCAACAAGGGATACTGAGCTAAATGAACTACTACTAGCTTGCCATTCAGAGATAGTAAGTGGAAAGGGTCAAGTTAAGTTTGGCAGCCACCATTTATACATTTTGTATAAATGGCTGAAACGCACTAAAATATTTCATAAACAAAACCCTAACGGAAATGTCTAGCCTTCAAATAAATATCTTCTGGTTGCTCTTGCAACTTCAATAAGGGAGGCTTACGCTACTGTGAAAGGGAAATGTACCACAGATTTTTTTTTTTTCTCCAGATCAAGACCAAAACAGACTTAAGCTGCTGCTGCTTTTGAAGTAAACACTGTTTTTTCAAAAGTTCAAATATTGTCCTGCAAGACTGCTATGAAGTAAATGGGAGACAAAAAAAAACCTAGGGGAAAAGCTGCGGTAGCAAAAGAATAGTTCATCCTCTTGTCATCCAACAACAATTATCTAATATAAATCATAATCAAACCCAAAACTTTAAACAATAAAGAACTAAAAAACCTAAATTATTTCATTCTCTGAAATTAGAAACTCATTTTTAATCTCAGACGACAGTGTCGGCTGCACAGGAAAAGCATTGCGCCTTAGAATATATACAGGGCTGTAACAAGACCAAATTTTAATATTTCTCTGCTGACTGCATGAACACAACAGCTGAGAATTTAGGAGACAGCCAGCAGAGTCTTTTGCTTCGTGCCCCGTAAAAAACCTTTTTTGCAGGTGTCCTCTCCTCTCTGTCCATCTCAGCATCATGACTAAACTTCCGTTTCGAAGATAATCGCCTGCGTTTCAGTGGCGACGGGGGAGTTGTGCTTGCTGCGCTGTTCGGATCCTTCTCATGAATCTTCATGTGCCTGAGCAGGAGGAGGAAGAAGACACTGTCAGCAGGCAAATCGGGGTGGAAAGTCTGCATAAATTTTAATGCCAACACCACTTCTAACATTCGCCTTTGAAGGATATCAGCAAAGATCCCATAAACCAGACTGCGCTTCTGAAAGACAGCTGGGTCATGAACGGGCCCTTCGCAGTGTCTGGGACTATGTGGGGCCATGGCAGGGAGCCCGGCAGCTCTCGCCCATGCCCCAACCCACAGCACAGCATTTGCCCTGCTACTGCCTGGCCCCATGAGCATTGTGCCCGTCCCCCATCATCCAACAGGCCCTGCTTCTGCCTAATGGTAATCTACATGGTAATCTACAGGCACGGCCTCCCAGTCTTGTGGCGGTCTAATAAGTAAAAGCCTGCGGCTTAGCACTCATTTCTCTCAGTGCAAAAAAAGCATGCCATCTTCAGCTGGCTTCCCTTTTACAGTTTCAGAGAGTACCCCAGATGGATCGGTATATGCCAATGTCAGAGCAACGCTTCTTAAACACATTTGTTTCCTTCTCATCCTTAACACACTGGTGCACCCCAATACTGAATTTCAACTGCAACTTTGAAGTCAAGATATATCTGGTCACAGTGTTAAGCTGCAGCAGGTTTGGCTTGCAAACTCCGTATTGCCAAAGCATGTTCACAAACTCACTTCCCCAGGAAAACCAATATTTCTTGTCACAAAGACACTGGAAAGTGGAGAGGGACAAAATGGTTCAGGAAGCAATCTCATGAATATGTGTGTATCTGACCCACTTGACTCTTGGTTTTCCATATCTGCAACCTGAGGAAGACTGTCATCTAGTTCCAGGGTCTTGCTCCCATGCTTTTTTTTCTGAGTACTAAAAGCTCAAATTGTAAACTTTCTTTTAAAAACCCCAAACTGTAGGGCCTTTAGCCTCACTTCAAATTTATAGTGATTTTGAAAAAAATCAGACTTAGGCTCCTACATGCAATGGACATTTTTACTTCTAATAGGTAGAAATGGGAGTGCAGGAGAGAGCTGCTCTTTGTCGGTATGACTGACTTCAAAGTGGCACAAGGGAGACAATGTTAATGGCATTTGGGCACATCCTTCAGAAGTCACACCCCCAATTCGGCTCAGGACCGTGCCATTTAACTTGACTGCACACTATCATGTTCAAACACGAGAGAATGTTGTAACCGAGACGAGTCTTGTATGTCCTCATAACTGCTTGGCTGTTATGACATAAAATCTGTTTTAGTTTTAGATGCCAGGGGCATGATGCTTCAAGATAACACAGTGGACCGACTGACCCACAGGCAGACTCCAGTGGAGCAGCTGGGAAGACTGTCTCCGTACAAAACGCTTTTTTTAACGTTTCCTTTCACAATCTCTGAACCTTTTAAAAGAAGAAAAGGCATCTAAATTACCATCTCAAACTACAGCCAGGCTTCTGAGGGTGTTATGCAGCAACAGCCTCAAGCCAAAAGCACCACATGTACCAGAACCAAACCGATGCAAGATTAAAATGGCTGTTCAGCTACTGCCTGCTTTCAGCCACTCAGCAAGGCTGCGGCTGCTTGGAGGTTCAGGTCCACATGAGGAAAAACATGGCTTCCCCAACCCTCCAGTAACCCTAACTGGTGACACAAATGGTGGACGAACACTGGTGACACCTGTCAGTCACACTGTGGGAGGTTCAAGGAGAGAGCATCTGTGTGCAGATGCGCTCAGCATGTTGGGCACAGCGTCAGGGAAATGTTGCTGAATTTGTCTGACCTCTTTCCCTGCAGATTGCCTGACTGGGAGCAGAAGGAATGCTGCAGCTCCGAGGGTTTGGCTCTCTCCAGGTCCAACAGGACCCTGGGAGAAGTCGGAGCGCTGACACAGCCTCCACAGTGCAGTGTACTCCCCTGCCTCAGCCCTCTGGACAGCCCCGCCACCATAGGCACCAAAGCTAACTGATTTATCTGCATGAATCCAGTGCTACCTGGTCTCACAAAATCTGTAGGGAAGGCATCTACAGGTATTATACTGCCTGGTTGCCTTTATTCTTTTTTCGGTCTTTCCAGCCCTGTCCCCCCTATGGCACTGATGTAACTTCTTGTGCTAGCTAAGTCCATCTCAGACCTTCCTACAGGTGATAAATCAACAGTGCGAAGAGCAGTTGCCTGTATTCATGCAAGAATAAGGGAGAAGAAACCAGTTATTTGTTCAAAGGGTTTCTGTCCTCAATGGTTGAAGATAAAACTCAAAAAGCATCTGGGAACAACAAAACACAGTATTCAATTGCACAGGCAAAAGCAAGACCTGGAAGGTGGTTTGCTCGTCTTTTTTCATTTTTTTTCTTCTTTGGTAAAGACTGCTTTCCTGTTTCAGTGAGCTCTTAAAAGTGAGACAGAGGCTTCTGCATGTGTCTGTCTGTCCCCCCCACCCCAGACACACACGCATGGCCTGCATGCTTAACCTTCTGGCAGCTTGGCTGACGCATAGCTAATATTACTGGGCCAGTTACTTTTCAGAGAGCTAGAGAGCAAAAACAGTCAAGCTAAATTACATTCACCGAGAAAATAAACAAACAACAAAAAAAACTGCTATGCATGAAGCGTGGGACTTTTTGTTCCTATTATTTTCTGAAGTCTTTCTGCCAGTAACAAGTATGCATAACTCCTGTTCAATAGCTACCCATGCAAAACAGCTTCCTCAGGGCTGAGTTCTTTCCTCCTGCCATTTGTCCACCTGTTGAACCCTGCCTGTTTCGATGAAGCTGCTCCTACTTGAGAAGGGTGTGCTGGCATATCCACAGTGTGCCAACAGGAGAAACTGTTGAGACCTCCAGGTTAGTTCCAGTCCAACCTGGCACCTCTGCCTAGCATGACCTAATGCATGCAAACACACTAGTTCCTGTAAGTCCCTGAAGTAGTCCAGTCATGTTTGCAATATAATGTATGCTAGGAAGGCAGGGCTTGCTAACGTGGGTGCAGCACCACAGTGACAGGGCTTTGCTGCATCTGGTATCAAAGTCATCCGCTGCCCCCAGCTTGCACTTCTCCTTCCTGCAACCTGCATGCTTTTGCCATGCCCTAAAAGCGAGAGCAGAATCCGTACCCACAGCAAGGAATGTGGTAATCCCTTCATGTTGTAGTTTTGCATATTTGAAAGGAAGCAGCCCGAGATATTGAGCTATAAACAGGAAGACACCCTGACTGCACCTTTGACTTCTACTGTGTAGGTCATATATCACAGCCGCTGTGATAGCTCTCTGCATGTGATCATTAAGGTAAAAAGGAAAATCTGAAACCAAAGCAGCAGGTTCCAGAGTTCTCAAGGAGAGTCACAACCTGTCCACATCACAGCCAGCAGGTTTGTTCATTTGGCAGGTTAAGCAAGTTTCACTACATCAAGACAAGGGTGGAGAAGAAAAAGATTACTAGAGCTACAGCCCAAGATAAGCGGGAAGATAAAGCCGAGCAGTACAAAGGATAGACACAATCTTCATCTCTCTTTTACTTTACAACATGGATGTCATTCTGCCTCGAGAAAACATTTATCACCCAAGTTGGGTTGAACTGCAGCAGATGTCAAGTCACATCCACACTCACATCCTTTCTTTTAAAGTTAAACACTCCCCCCACCAAGACTACTTTTACTTAAAAAGTTTCCTAACTATAATTAAGCCGGGGGGGGGGGGGGGGGGGGCAGAGGGGCAGGTATTTGTGTTGCCTTATCCTCCTTTAGAAGCATTTGCCTTGATTAGATCTTACATGTAACACTGAAAATGCTCAACCTCACTGTTTAGCCTGCCAAGATACAAGGAGAACAGGAACAAAGCTGTGCTTAGAAGTTATTTTCCCATTGTGACTATAACAACATATTTTGGCCTGACAACACTGGCATACTCTGAATACGAAAGCCAGGCTCCTAAGTCAGCCTGGCTTTCAGCATCTTACAATGATAAAGGAAAATGATATGACAAATTCATCAGTTCCAAAAAATAAACACTCAACACTTTAAGTGAGAATGTAGTGCCAAAAAAAAAAAAAAGGGCAAAATAAGGACATGCACAGAAATGCTCATATTCAGCCACAGATGCAAGTTACAGTAACATGTGCCAGCAACTCTGAAGTGACCACTACTGCAGCTCAGAAGAGAGCCAGAGCCACAGCGGATGAATCTTGGCTTCTTTTTCTAATTTAAATCAATGAATTGTGGCTCTGAGCCATCCTACAGAGCGACCTAAGACCAGCAGGCAAGCTCAGGAAGGTACAGAGCCCTGAAACCTGCACTTCATGTGGTGGTTAGTAGTCCCCCCAGCACACATACACTTGGACAGTACTGAGCGTGGAACACTAAAATGCAACCACGATACCCAGGATGAAAGGAAGGAGATGAAAATTTGAGCTTAATATTAGGGAGGACGCCCTTGCACTAAGTGCTAGCTAGCCTTGATTAACCTCTCAGAGAAAGTGGTGGAACTCTGTTTAAAATGAGACGAGACAGAAAGCCAGAAGAATTTGCAAAGAATAATCCTGAAATGGAAAGAGAAAATTAAGTCTTTTCCAAACAAGGTCTGATACACCTCTGAATTAAACTCTTAACATTCAAGAACTCATACGCAAAAAACGCAGGTAACTTGCTGCACACTATGCTTTTTGCAGCACAGCTGTACATGAAAAAGCTCTCCTCATAATCTCTTCCCCCACTCCGCACCCCGCACAAGGAATTTCACAGGTGAGCCAAGAGGATCCAACTGTGCTACGACTGTGTGCCAGTCAGCCCTTCCGACAAAATCACATTTTTCAAGTGCTTGACTGCCTTTCATTCCATCCTCCCTCTGAGAATCACCTTCCACTTCCCCTCTTCTGCCACAACTTTCTTCTCCCCTCCAACGGTCACGTGAACAGGATGACTAAGATGATACTGCACAATTCCCCCAGCCTCTTTCCTTTTTTCTTCTTTGAAACAAACAGGCAGAAAAAGTACACTGTAATGCAGAGCATGATTTCAGAAGGGTGACTATTCCACCAGAACAGTAGCAAGTGAATACTTTGCTACTTTACATTGAAGAAGAGACTTTTGTAATAATAAACAAATGCAGAACTCAAGTGCCTTACTCCTTTTTCTCCCTGTGGATGGTGTTGGATCAGTGCCTAAGGGAGGTGACTCATAGGAGGGGGGAAAAAAAAGAGCATGTGTCCTACACTGAAGCGACATGCAGCTCCTGCTGGTCACATCCCAGTCTCTGTCGCATCTCCAAAAAGGGCTGCTGTATTTTCTTAATGCCAAGGGGATTTGCATGTTGATCGTATAAGCTTTTGGGAGGTCTTGAAACAGGGCGGCCTACAGCTTCAATGCCAAAACCAGAACGTGGGCAGGTTTTGACTGGCTGGCTCAAGGCTAGAACGAGGAGTGAAAGCATCCTGAAAGAGGCAACTGCAAGACGCAGCTGCTACCAGCTCCGGGTCCCACTGAATTATGAACAAAACCAGGAGCTCCTGCTTTGCATGCAGATAACCCGATCAGCGCCACTTTGGCTCTTGGAAAGGAAGCATCCCTCAGCATGCGTGGGAATCCCTCACCTCTAACTATGGGGAGAGAAACCACACTGTAGCTGCACCCTGGGTTTCCACAGCTGCTGATGTGCTCTACATCCCTAAGAGAAAGGGGCTGCCTGGCTTGGAGACCCGGGCAAAAGGAAGGTGTGGAACAAAAGGGAGTATCTGCAGCCTCTGGGCAGGGTCCAGGGTTAAGCCTCTCCCTTATAACTATGGCAGCACAAGCATTGCTGGCTTTCAGTCAAGAGAGGTTTATGCCAGGTAGGTCTGATTAGAAGGAGCAGCATGTCCAGAGGGGGAGCAGCAAGCAATTTCACTGAGGCCTGGTTGGGAAAGTCCCAGCATCTAAATCAAGATTAATTCTTGAGCACAGGATCCAGTGCATGTATAAACACCCTCCTCCTCCCTCATGTCTCCACGCCTGTGGAAACGCAGTGGGGAGGCCAATGTATCCGGGCATTATCAGTCCAGGGAGATCATCTGACAGTATCAGGTTCAGGTTCTGGCTTTGTATCCCACATATTATTCTAAGTTTCTCCACTTTACCACTAGATGTACCCTATACTCTACTATATTGCACATGCCTGTTCCTCATCTCCCTCGTGATTTCTGAGCAGTTTGATATCAAAAACAAGGGAATGATCCTCATACATCTGACACTTGTCTAAAGACATGGGGAGCTTCATCCAACCATCCAGAAACTAGGAATAAAAATGAGTGCTTTCCATCCTTCACCTTATTTAAAATACACTTTTTTTTTTCCCCCTCATCTCTAGGGTGAAGAGTTACTCAAGTTCACCTAGCTAGCCTGGGAAGGACTGAGCTGGTCAGGCACCCTAAATACAATTTAACTGGTATAATTGCTTTACATCTTCTACGCCTTTCTTCCTTGAGACCTTTCACTTACATTGCTATCTTCAAATAAAGGTAATTCTCTCCAAAGAATGAAAAAATAAGTTTTCAATAATTTACAGGAAAGAAAAAGCACGTCTATCACTCAGAACATGACCAAACATCTGGTTAAAAAAAAAAAAAAAAGGCTCCCTTGACTAACTTTGTGCCACCATATCAGAACCAGTAAGAGTGCAGGATGCATCGAAGACAGGTTGAAATTTGGACCATGACGTTCTTCAGGCCCCATAGAATGAAAAAAGGCTCAGAGAGTAAGAGAAGTCAGTCTTCAAAATTACACTGATAACACTTCTGAGAGACTTCTGGGTCACATCATCTTTGTCACTGTTTTTGTTTCATTCTGTGTAACAAACAGTACTTCAGCCCAAATTGTCTAGAAATGTAGGAAAACACAGGGAACTCTTCAAAGCTTCTGCCATTCGACATGCACAGGTATTACATCCTAAACAAACACAAAATGAAGCAGCAGCATTTTTAGGAGCAATTAGTTCATATACTGCTGCTAACCCCCTCAAGAATCTCGTGAATATGACTGGAACTTAAGTCAAAAGTACAGTAACAGTATACCTTTGGGTTAAAGAGTTTAGTCAGTTGTTTGTTTGTTAAAACATGTAGAGAATCTGTATTGACAATGTATTTCCAGTGCTAATTACCAACATCACCCACGTAAGAGAGCAATCCACTCAGCCCTTGCCAGTTGTAATCACAGGAACCAGAAAGATGCAGGTAATTTTGCAAATCAGACACAATCTGTACTTGGACAAGTTTCTGTTTGTCTTCTCTTCTTGACTTGTTTGCTATTTGTATCCTCAAAAAAACCCAAAAATGACCCAAAAAGCCCTCAGACATGCATGCACACTTCACAGCAAGTCAAGATACATTCAAATACCAAAAGCCCAACCATTTGGGAAATGCCCTCTTACAACTGCAGAGCAATCTCAAAACAAATTTCAAGTACCACCAAATATTCTAGTGGTAACCAGTGTTGAACACTAGCATCGGATAAACAAAACGAAGCTGAAGAGCAAGAAGTCTCCATGGCTACGCTAGTAAGAAGGCCATTGCAATGCACACAGTGAAAGAGCAGGGTGGGGCAAATGGGTCCCAAGAAGGATCAGATTGGGAAGCACTGACTCATTTTAGCCACATGTCTGCAACCAGGCACAGCAAGAGATCCCCCAGCTAGTCCTTCCCACAGCACCCAGGCGCTGCAGTCTTGCTGGCGCAGCGGCACGTCCCATTATCCTCACAGAGGCCCCGGCACTTATTAGCTCTGTCTATCAGGGCTAACACAGCCCTGGCGAGCCTCCCCACATAGCAGTATGTGGTGGCATGCAGGTGCAGGTGTAGCAGCCCTCTTGGTGTCCCCCCGGGAACTGCTGCAGCCCAAGGTGCCACACAGATGTGCCGTAAGCATCCCCCCAAGTTCAGTGCGGGCTGCTGTGCTGTCTATCTCCCTGTGCAATGAGGTTCTCCCAGCAAAGCAAAAATAGCCTTACAGTGGGGCAGCAGACAGCATCATTAGGATGACATGAGCATTATTATTTAGATCCACCAAGACTAGCTGGGTGCGCTAAGGCTGCAAAAGCCACCTGTGATTACATTCAAATGACAGATTAGAAATCCCTTTTCAGTGCTACCAGGACAGTCTGCAAAGTTAACCAGTGCCATGCAGCTGCCAATACATGATACCTAAGGATATATGATACACACACATGCACACAAAGCATTTTGTATTTTTATCCTAGAGTAAAATTTTGCTTTGCTGTGAATAAAGGCAAGTTGTAAGCATGAGTGAGAGGAAAGATACCAATCTACAAATCCAAAAAGGGGGGGTACCATTTCTGAATAATTACGCTGTATTCACATTTAAGCAACTACTTGCTACGCAGAATCAGCAAGTTCAAACAGGCTGAGATTGATACAACTGCATTCCCAGCTTGGCTCAAAGTTACTCCTGTTCCTTACCAGCAGCGCTGTCAGAACACCTCAAAGGGAAAAAGGGAGACAAATATTTGCCTGATGATGCTGTGACAGGGAAGTGATTCAAACCATGCTTCCAAAGCAAAGCTTCCCAAAGGACAGCAAAAGAAAGCATTCATTTGCAGTTCGCATCAACCCTTGCATAAGGGAGGGCGAAAGAGTGGGGGAAATGCAGCGTGAGATTCCCAGTATAACTTCACCAAACTATCTGCCCACAGTTTGCACTGAATTCAGAGCAGACCTAAACTAACAATGCCAAATACTGCAAGGAGATTTCCAAGCCATATGAAACTCTTTCATAAGGTACAGTATTAAAAAAGATCCTTCTGAGGCCGCTGTACCTTCCTTAAGCTTGGAGGCAAAAGTTTATTAACAACAGTAAAATTAAGCAGGAATAAGATTTTTTAAAGTGTGCCTAAAACCTGGCCTGGGACATTCTGAACTGCTGTTTTCTTTCATCTTTTTGGAAATTTGTGGTTTCCAGGCACATCCTGTAGTTATCATGGTATATAACCTTAGCCAATGACTTCATTGCTGATTTTTCAGGAAACTTCATGTTTAAAGAAAACAAGTGTTATTAGGCAATTAAAGCAGTTTTAAATTTTAGCATCAGGAAAAAAAGGGAGAGGGGGTGGAGAGAGAGAGAGGAAATTAGAAAAAGGATGTCAGAAAGGGAAAAAATTTTATCCTTAAGGGCAAAGATGGTTGAAGAAGTCCTAGGTATGTCCTGCCTCCCCCTGCAAAACTGCACCCCTTCACCAACCAAGCAAACACAAGCCCCAGCTACTTCCCAGAACCAGGCAAAGCCCTCATGCAGTTGCTTCCTTCTCACACTCCACTGTTGAGCAATCCTGATGGCACACAGCACAACTTGCTGCGTCACACAGCTCATGGAGGAAAAAATAGATGGCCACAGCAATGCTGGGGATGCTGCACAGATGGAGTAGAATACCTCCCCCTGGCACACACACACACGCATGCAAGCAAGGAAGCGGCACTAGATAAGAGTAGCACATCTCTGTTTAAGCAGGGTGTCGTCGTTTCCCCGCATCACCCCGATATCAGCAGTCACCAAGTAACTCGAGGGGCAAGGAAGTGAGGGGTTATCACTGCACACACTCAAGTTGTGCAAACTTTTCCCAGCGCTAAGGACAGCATCCTAGCAGAAGAGGCTCCACGTGCTCAGCCCATTTCCTCTCCTGTTCCTGAACATGTGGTCCTCCTTCCTCACAAGCATTGATCTCACAGCATTCCCCCACCGAGCAGAGAAGCACTAGGGAAAGATTTCACGTCTTGTTACATGTCTGTTCAGTCAAACACAGTAGCTGGAAAGAGAAGTCCCTGCATGACTTGTGCTACTTTACAGGAGTCTGGGACCTTTTGCCCTCAAGTGAATGAATTTTGGTGCAGTCCATAAGCAGTACATATTGCTGTACTCTCTTTACCCTCAGTTTGAAACTGTCAAAAAAGATGACACATTGAGGTGGCTTGATGTCACAAATGAGCTGCCCAGAAGTTGTACACCTCCTGTTTCCACATGAAGGACTGGAGAGCTGACTCCAAGGATTTACCAAAAACATGGCTGAGAGTGTTCAGCAACCTTCAGCTAAGAAAGCAGCCTGAAGTACTCAGCATATCTATAGGTGCCCTCAAGAAACAGAAAGCAGTATTTGCATATTGTGTGCTATCTACCAGTTGTGTAATGGCACTACTACTTTATAGACTGCCTCTTTGCCTAAGCTGTGTGCATCATGCAGGTGAGCATCATGGCTCAAAAACCTGAGTGAAAGGCCCTGGCTAAGTCCAAATGCCAAGGTTCCCCTCATGTTTTTTTTGTTTTTTGTTTTCGGGGTTTTTTTTTCAGCTAAAGAAGTTTCCCCAAATGCTGACAATCTACGGTTAACAAATAGCCTATTTTTAAAAGAGGGGAGAAAAGAAAGAGGAAAAAACCTGCTGACCCTGAGAGGGGGTATGTTCTGCAGTTTGCTGGTTCCAACATGCTGAACTAGAACAGGTTGAGCAGGTTAGATACTGGGGGGGAGAAAACATAAAGCTGGAAAACATACATTAAAGGTGGAATGACAGCAACCACAAATGCAGTTTGAGATAGACTTTTTCCTCATTCTCATCAGTACTTGGCCCAGGAGTCTTTTCAGGCAACAGGAGGAACAGAGTGAACACATTCATTAGAGAAGCGATACAAGTATTTCTGACGTGCATGCACAACAGGCTGAGCAAAGATTACCTTAACATACAAACTCTCCCAGCAAACTTTCTCACCACCAGCATTTTCTACACAGAATCACCGAACCAAAGTACAATCTAGAAGACAAACCACCAACTGAAATGCCAGCAAAACAACACGTTACTTGTTAACCTTGGGAGCTAACATCTCTGCAAGAATCACCTTAATGTCAGGCTTATGGCAAAGGAATAAAAGCACCTCAACTCCCTGCAAAGATTGCCTGGATTTTCTAGTGCTTGCTAAGTTAAGGCTTGTATTTATTTTGTACCTCTTCAAGGTGAGAAGGGGAGGTAACATCCCTGAGAATACTAAACCTTCAGAGGAGGTGATGTTCCTGAAAGGGTACTTATGCGGAAAGATCAAGGTCTCATGCTGCCATGTGCTCTGCAACTAGAGTCTAATCTGTCAAGTGGCTTGCGCTCATTTGAACTGTGACATGGGTAACAAAGCAGCACTAAGCTACGCTCAATACGCTCTGTTATACGGAGATTTATGTTATTGCCTGTGAGGAGGGTGGTATTACTCTGCTGCATCAGACCACCTTCCCCTCGGCACAAGTTGCACCAGGAACTTAAACATATGGAGCACAGCGTGTCCCCTTTTTTTGCCTGCAGAAAACCAAAACATAAAAATCCACAACCTTACAAAGCACAAGATCAGACTTAGCTATTACTTAAAGGCAACACAAACAAAATCTAGGACTGAAAAGCACACTGAAGTCTTTCTTATATTTACATACTGAAGAGCTCTGGAGATGGAAGTATAACGTTCCTCATTGTGTACGCTTCGGTTCTCAAGAACAATGGAGCTAATTAAGGTCAGCGTATAAATCTTAACTCTGCACTTCCTTGCTTCGCTTGATTCTAATCAGATCTCAGCATTCGTGTTTTTGTGTTAACTTCCTTTGCTGTTCTTTAATGATAACTGAAGGGGGATACTGTCCAAGGCTACAAGCAGTAACATCTGAAATCATGGCATCTCCTTTTGGCTTTTACAGCTCACAAAGGTACTGTGGCACAAAGGCTCCTTCAGTGTCTCTTACTGCTCATGATATCCACAGAGGGGTTTTTTTGAGCACTCTATTAAGTGTCATGTGAATTAAATAAAAGTTTATATAAAGTCTTTACAAAAGATGACCAATCTACTCAGTAACAGTGAGACAGACAAAGGTTTCTGCCTGGGACCATTAAAAATATGGTAGTCTTTAATCCTCATCAAAAACAGAGAGAAACAGACTCTTACTGCTACACTGTTGTTGAAAAAGCCTGACCTTTTGTTTGTTTGTTTGTTTCTTTCTTTCTTTCTTTCCTTCTTTCTTCAAAACATGGGGATCCTAGCAGAATACCAAACATTTACTCTGGATATATCAACTGACAGGAGAAAGACCAAAAAACCAACCTTCTCTCCAGCTGTTTTCCCATCCTTATTCAGAAAATCTATTAGCAAAAATGTAAGAAACATTTTTTAATTGCAAAGAAAACCAAAACAGTTATCACATCTCACTTGTCCCCTACAACTACAGTTATCAATTACTAGAAGTAGAAATTAGTCCTTTGTGTTCATTATCCCTGCTCAAGAATTAGGGCACTTGCATTTGCTGAAGCTTATCTTTCACTAGCATGCTGACAGCGATTAAATCATCCCCCACGTATAAGGAATGGATTTGAAAGCCTGTAATACACCCTGCTTCTTCACATTTAAGAGCACAACCTACCAATTGCTGCACTGAAATAAAAGCTGAAATAAAATGACCAAAGAGACATTTCTATTCTGCAAAATGGTAAGAGGTAGCCTTTTCACATGCATGAAGTGTCAATCATTTTCTGAGTGATGAGTTCCTTGGCTATTTGTTTTTAGTGTCAAGATCTTACATGTTCAGTTTTTCAAAGCTACCCAGTGTTTAACACCAAATTTCCACTTGGTCATCTTTGCAAACCACCAGAAACCAAACCCAGTTGTAATAAGGCAGCTCCCCTCCTCTTCTGGAAATAAAAAAAGTTCATCATCACATTTGGTTATGCTCTGCCTCCAAAAACTCCCATCTTAACCAAATGCCAGACTGCACGTGCTAGACTGCAGAGATCCTATTTGTACTTAGAAGCTGGTCATTGTTATTGCACTGCACCCTACAAAGCACACACAACGTACTGGAAGTGGGCCAATGCCATAAATAACACAGGAGCAATTCACAGGTGGAATGCAGGGAGAGGATGGATTCAGCCAGATCTTGAGGACATGCTGCCTATTGGATATTTGCAAAGTCACAGGCAGCCTGTACGCCTGCCTGCCCAAGAAACACAGATCCACATTAAAGAGAGCAGGGAAATCATTAAAGTGTATGCATCTCAACCCCTGTGCCTTTATGAGGATCCAACCAGTACGTTACAATCTTCACCAAGCGTATGCCCTTCATTTGCCAGCAAAGATAGCCGGCTAAATCATAAAAATTGACAGGTTACCCTCCAGCACGTGTGTTTTCTATCTTTCTCAAAAAAACTCATTCAGCAACATATACACACACATAAAGTATTGTTTAAAAAAGACTTAATTTGAACATCAGAATAGTACCATACCCTGATAACAAAAACATCTGTCTCCACAGCGCATTAAAAAGAGAAGTTTGGGAAAACTATCTAGCACTGAAAATAAGACTAAGAATGAATATGCCTTCTTAATTAAAAGAAGAAATACCTTCTTTGACGGGACCCTTTGTAAGCATGCTTCAAAGCATAGCTTCTGCGATCCAGATCTTCCAATTTGAGTTTCAAAGACTTCTGCATGTGGTTATTGCATGTGGTGTTTCGCATGTGCCAAAAAAAAATATTTAAAAATCCCCAAACTTTGAGACCTGTTCCTGAGATGGTGCATAAACAGCCTACAAGTACATAAGTAGGATGTAAATTAAAAAACATTATGAAGAATTTTGCTAGGTTTGGACTAAGGAGCGGATGGAGTGAAGGAAGGTAGATACCCGTGACGTTTTGGTTTCCTATGAAACGTTTCAGTTAGTTTGCATTACCACACTTACATGGACAGCCTGGTGAACATCAGCCATCGACAGTGCAGCTTCGTTTACCAAACTGGGAAAGCTGTGGCTGAAATACATATATTATCCCTTTAGCCTTTTCAGACTTGCCACAGAGCCTTTAATAGCTACCCACTGGAAACTGGCAGGAAGGTCATTTCTCACCTGCCTTCTGGCATTTATATCCTATTAACATTTTCAAGTTGCATGGAGAGCATGTCTTTGGCAGGGAGGAAAATGTGATTTTAAAGTGATAAGCACAGACCATCCTCAGTCACAGATATGGAAAAGGAGCCGTTGGCAAAGTCTCCTACCTCCAAAGGAAATGCTTTTGGAGCAAGTGGAGGCATCGCCCTTCCCCCTGAAGCCTGATGCATGTTCCACTGGAATGCAACACCGTAAGTCAAGCAAAGTCTTTTCTCTACCTCAGGGTCCCTTGCTAAAGCTTACAAACCACCACTAAAACTCACCGCAGCAGCCTAACTCCTCTGTCTGCATTTTGGGGAGATGCAGCAGCGGAGATGGAATAAGGATTGCAACGTCCTATTTGGTGGCAGAGTCTAGACCCAAAAGGGTTCCTCAGAGTTGGCACTATTCATAGATAAACTCCATTGAGAGCTACCATGACAGTACAGATGAATGACCTTTGGAAAGCCTTTAGTAATTGCGACTTATGGATTGGAGACACTACTTCGGAAAACCCCAGCTCTTTCAGAGCTACAGAAAACTCTTTATACACACACCCCCTCCTTCCATGTAGTTTATGCTCCTGCTAGAGATCTGAGAACATTAAAATTCCATTTACTGTGACTGTAGTCACAGTGACATAGTGTCCGTGTCTCTAGCGTAAAAGTGCAAGGATTCGCATATCCTAAACCGCAGATTTTCTTACGTACTGATCCTTGCAGCACCGTTCCAGTTAAAGGAATTTTGAATCAAAATTACTGTGATCTAACTCCTTCCTCCAAATTCCTAAAGGCCCCAAGAAAACAACCCCTCAAGCTCTCCAGTCAGTCCCTGATGCTAGAAGACTTGATATTTCCAGGAAGACTTGCTCTTTCCAGTACTGGTCAAAAAGAAATCTCTGTAAAAAACTCAGCATTGTCTCCAGCTCTCCTCCTCCAGAGCAGTTCCAGTTCCTGATACCAGACACTGATGGATCTCCCAGTTATCACACCATACTGCAACAACCCTCCCCAGACAGTCGGAAGAATGAGAAGATGAGCTTTTTGCACTGGACATTGAGCACTCTCCAGAGACCTTTGCTCTCTCCAACAGCAACTGTCCCCACAGAAAGCTCAGGCCACTCCTGAGCAGTCTGGCAGCTGTAAGACAGTTTTCTGAGATGCCTGGGCTCATGGTTCCCTGCCGAAAATCCTGGCCAAGAGTCACCCTGGTCTGAAAAGGAAGTTGGTTTTAAGCTCTTTTTCTGAATGGTACCGCACAAGAGAACCTTCTCCCTCCACCCTGTCTGCTGTGCCCATTCAACTTGACTTGTTGGCAAGGAGCCAAGGAGCACAACAAAAAGAAACTGGACTTTATGGGAGAGACTATGACTCATTTACAAATGAAGTGTTGCATGTATTGTGGAAGTCAGGAAGGGCAGCATCAATTTAACAGGTAAAGAGTACACACAACACCCCAACATAACTAGACGTATCCAGAGAAGAGATGGGCAGGAAAGAGTGTTCCCACTCCACAAAAAGTCTGGCTATTGCAAAAACGTTTGGCTCACATGCAAAAGAAGAGCAAATAAGAGTTCTGGAGGGTCTTTTCCTCCCTTCACTTAATAAACTTAGGGAAAAGAAAAATTACTTTCTATGGAAAAGATGGGCACTTGGGAGTGTAACAACACTGATATTTTCTAACCCAAAAAAGCAACGAAAACCCCTTCCCTCCTCTGCTCAGCTGAATGTCTAATGACCTGGCTGCTACGAGGTGGAAAAATGGATCAGAAATTTCATCCTCTGACGGAACAGTAATAAGCCCTCCTATGGCACAATATTTCCCTTGACAAAACCATTTTGTTGCTTTTTTTTCCCCTAAAAGGTCTTTTAAAAGTCTGGATTTAAAAAATAGTATAGACAGCTAAATAAGAGCCAGAACGAGGCAAAGGGGGAGAAAGAGAAGACAGGATGTACGTAGCATATGCCTATGCGCTTTTTGCCCCTGTTCAGATACTGGCAGACTAACTTATCCCTCACTCCTCTCTCGTACACCAAGCTGATTTGATGTAAATGAAGTAATACTTGGGAAGGCTCCTGCAGGACCTTCACAAGCTGTGTTGATTCTTTAGCAGCACATTCACAACTTTCTGCTAAGCCTACAACTTCTCTCTCCGACCCCACACTCCGTGCGATGCTCTAGGGATACCACCGTGCTGGCTACTGGGGCACATTAGAAATCTTATTCACTGTTTTGGACATGTATCTGTCGCTACTTAAGATATCGTAGCACAAAAAGAGCTAAAAATAAAGGAACTGTGCACAAAAGCACAGAAAGATGGACTTGTATTATCATCCAGCTGGTGCAGAAGACAGACGTGGCACCACCACAAGCAAGGCCTGTGGGAGCTGCACACAAGTCAGGACCTGGCAAGCAGGTCCTTGCTCCGGGATCCTGAGGCAGAAGCAGTTTTGAATGTGATATGAGAGGCATTCAGCCACAGCACTGGCATGCCAGTGGACCTGATGCTACAGCTAAGTTTGAGATGCCTATGAAAGAATTTACTTCACACCGTCTTAGACTAGAAATACCTGTTTCAGAAGGAGGTACCCAGTGGGCAAAATGAACATCTTCCTGTGAGGGTGTCATAGCACCAGATAACAAATTTAATTTCACTTTGCATTTATCCTCATCTGCCTACTTGCACATTGATGCTTTCCACTTCAGCAACAGGATTCACTATTACAGTCTACTACAGCAGCAAGAAAAAGTTACTCACTGCAAAAAACTGGTGGCACAGTCCTGCCAACCACAACCCTCCTTTAGCAAAACTAGCCTGTTTCAGTATGCTAAGGACCCTGCCTGTGCCAGGTCTGGGGTCACTTGTTGCAGTGCCACCAAGCTCAGTAACAGGTTTCTGCAGTGTCCCAGCGAGCTGCTGTGGTGCAGGCTTACAGAAGGAGTTACAGACCAGACAGGAACCTATCAGATGGAACGAACTTTTAACAGGAAGATTTTCCCTTGCATGAACTTGGGCCCTTCTTATTGCAGTCAGCAAACACAGCACTCCCTCCTGGTAACTTCAAGCAACTCCTCCTTAAGAGAAAAATTTAAAACCAAACAATCCTCTCAGCAGAAGGTTCTGATCTGTACCGACTTCTTTCAGGCAAGTCACTGAGCCTGGCAATTCTGGCAAATTTGCTACTAAAGCATGGTAAGAGTTGCTATACAGGGAAACCTGCATAACCAAAGTGACTACATCAACATCTGATAGGCCTGGAGTCAAGTCTCAGGGGAAGCTTCAGGGAAGCTTCTGGGAGAGGACGAGGAGATGCCTAGCGAGCAGAAAGCCAAACAAATCCCACAAGCAGTCCTTCCGCAGGCAGCCCAGGCCTAGGGCCTGAACACAAGTGTCTGACCACCCCAGAATCGCAGCACTGGAATTCACCCTTGGATGCTGACAGTGGCATCAGCTGCAACTCAGCAGCTGCCCTGCCTTCCTCATGGCAGACAGAGTAATGACCCAGTCTGGCAAACATGTGGCTTGCAACACCTCTGGTCAGATGAGTCAGACGTGTGATTTATTCCATGCCCAAGGCCAGTATCTCCTCTGAACGTCTTTGTGTCTTTCCCTTCTCATCTTACGTCTGTCTCCAACTCTCCCCAGTTCCAACCAAGTATAAGTTAAATAAATACGGAATTACAAAACTGCATTCCCTCCCATTTCTCCTCTGTTTTCACGTAACCGTTTAACCTGGACAATATGATGCAGAAGAGGTAAAGCTGGAAGCAGCTGTTGCTTCCTTTGTGTGGCATTATGTTATCTTTCCTATTGTCACCGAAATCACCCTTTTCATTCCACCTATAGCACACTGCTTGGAAAATGACTGGTAATAATCAAGGAAACAAGATCTCTTCCCTCCCACACAAAACCAGTCTGTAACCATCACTCTTGTCACTTTGCTTACAAGCTATATTCCTTTCCCCCACCTGCCCTGCAGTTTCTTTGTAGGTTGTAGACTCTTTGATATGGGGACTGAAGCTATGTGGGAATTCACTCACGACGTCTTAATCAGCTCTGAGGTGTCCCACCCATGCAAATAAATGAATACTGAATCGGGGGATGAGAGAGGGGAAGGAACATCCATGTGATTTAACATTTTGTTTCCCCAGTTAACAACTGTACATATTGCTACATCCCTAAGAAGGAAACTACATGAAATACGTTCAGCAACTTGAGTTACAGAGAATTTTCTGGATCTATAGAGCAGTAAGTTGTCTGCAGCACAAGCAAGTACTGATGTGTGTATTTAAAAACAAGATCAATTATTCTGAAGAGGCATCTTCATGACAGCACTTGGATACCTAACTATATAACATACAACACCACCACAGATGTTCTAATCTTGCATCCACAACTCTGAAGCTACAAAACTAGAAGCTCCAAAAATCCATCCCATTTGTCAAGATGATAACAATAACAGTAACAATAACAATAATGATACTAAAAAAAAAAAACACGAAACAAAACAAAAAAAATACTCTGGATATCCATAACAACTCTTGATAGTATGTGAATAGAGCTAGCAGATCTTTCTCAATTCTGACTTCCTCCCACAACTTAAGCATCCTAGTAGTTGTAGTGTGTATGTGTGTCATGCCATACTTGTAGATCACAGATGGTCCACATTTTCTGCCCAAGTAAGTGTCCTTAGTCAACTTGCAAGTCCTTCCAAGGAAACAAAACAGCCCCCTATCCTGTAATCTTTTCCAAACTCCTGGGTCACGATCAGCACTCACCTGTGCATGTTTCCATTGGTGGTGAAGGACTGTCCACATACTGAACATTTGTAAGGCCTTTCACCTGAGTGCACCAGCATGTGGCGATCAAGGGAGCTCGCTGAGCTCAGAGACTTTCCACAGATGCTGCAGGAATGGTCTGTCCCTCCAGTGTCAGTGTTATGCTAGAGAAAGCAACGATTTTTTTTTTTCATTGAATGTCCCTTCTGAAGTGCCAGTAAAATATTAGTGAGAACTTTAAACATCTTAAAAGCAGCTTTAAAGAGCCACTCGGCACAACACCTTACATTAAGGTGTGCCCTGTATATACCTCTCCTCCCCACCCTCCCCCCTCAACTCCACCCCCACCCTTCATTTTTATCTCCTTAATCCACCAGCACAAGTAGCTGTTTCATACAGCCTGCAATGACTGCCACATGCAGCATTTCTGCTAGGTGTGCAGCAGAAGGGAATAGAAAGGTATCCAGCAACAACCCATCAGACAAAGGGTACCTTGAGATACTTTAAGCTGTGCAGTGGTTTGAGGTTGGGTGAGTGGTAAGGGGGAAACAGAAGGAGGATGTAATTACGAACTTCATGGCAGAAGAAAGACACTTAAAAACAAATACTCATTAAAGATATTAATTTGAAACTGACTGCGTAGTAAGAAAACAGAAGTAAACAGCTTCTGAATTTACATGCTGACTTCTATGGTGGTAAGAATGCATTACAGGGTCAAAATATAGCCATTAGCTACTGTGCTATATGTACCACTCTTGCTCTCTCACATTCAGAAACTTGGAGATTTCTTCACATACCAAAAAAACCCAAAAACCACCAACCAAAAAAAAAACCACCCAAAAATCCAGGAGAGTAAGGAAAAAAAAGGTAACGGTTAGAATACAGGAGGGAAAACTGAAGTAATAAGTATCTAGTGGACTCACAGTGGTGAACCACAACCCTAGCATCCAAAGCAGAACCTTCTGACACAGAAAAGGCCAAACTTCCTTATAAAGTATGCATATATTTCAAGAGAAGCAAGAAGAGGCCTGTAGCTGACAAAGAAGTGCATCATCTATTTTAAAAAGTGTATTTTTAATTCTGCCTCCTAAAATTGCTATACTCTGTGAAGGACTGGTAGGTGGTTCTATACTGAGAAGATTTAAAAATTATGTCTTCCTGCTCATTAATTTGCATGACAAGTAAAGGGATCTGTACTCAAACAGGATAAGAAAACAGGACTTATGCCTCATGATGGAAGTGTTTTTCTAGATCCTTGGGACACCTTAAGCTATGCAGAACAGGACATATGTCCTTGTTAGAGCCACTGCAGAAGGGGAGTGTTGGGGAAGGAAGGGAGGAAGATTACCCACCTCAGGGTTGGGTTCACATTTTTTTTTAAAGAAGAATACAGGGGGAAGGCTAAAATAAAAGCAAAACAATTGAATAAAGTTATAATGAAGCATTTCTGGTTTGCACATGGAAATATTTTTCACCATTGCAAAATGAACGCTGGCAAACCAGACACTCTTAGAAGTAAAAAATCAAGAGGTAGTACTCCACATACCTGACGAATGTGCATAGTTAGCTGGTGCTGTGTAGTGCAAATCTTTTCACACAGAGGACAGGTATAGGAAGACTTCTCTTCTTTTGTTTCCTGTGAACAAAACAAAACAAAATAATCAGAAGGAATATCAATATAGAAGAACTCAAAAGTTGTTACTACTGGGGATGGAAAAAACACAATCCATCCTAAGTACAAAAGGCCACTGCTAACAGAACAACTTGCAGGTATACATTTATCAGCCTGATAGGTCCCTCAGGGAAGTTTCAGAAACTTCTGAATTTATAAAGAGGGGCCATTTCAACTACTGCAGAAGTACAGCAGCTGTTTTAACAGCACACGGATACTCAGCAGTAGCAGTTTAGGACAGGAAGCGAAGGCAATTATTGCGACCAGCTCAAACTGTCAAGAGGAATTTAGGTGAGCAGAAAGTAATTACTGGAACACCACTGAAATACGTGGGCAAATGCCGCTAATCTTCCCAAAAGATCTTTAACAAGCGCAAGTCGTCAGGACTTCAGGTTTTTTACCCCATCTTGATGGCAAGGCACTAGCTTGGCGCTCTTTTCTAGGGGCTGTATGTTCTGCTCCATGGCTGACTCAGAAGGAAGAGCAGCATTTACTGAATCACCAACCCATTTCCCTTAGCATCCTGTGTTTCTCCTGGAAGCATCCCATCCAGGCACACTGGCCAGGCCCAACCCTTCTGAAGCTTGCAAGATCTGATGAGATCATAGCGAGAAAGAGGTGACAATGCAGGAGTGTACGTGACTCAAAAAGAACACATTATGAACCCGGTTATTCTCCACCCAGGTGAGAATCAGGAGTAGCCGTGGTCAAACCATGAGTACAAACAATTAAGCCGACCAGAGAGCTCAGCCTGATTTAAGTATGCCCCTGAGACACTGAGCAAAGCCGCCACTCTTTCAGCCCAGGATGAAATGGCATTCTTGCAGGAACCAAAGGCGTTTGCCTGAATAGTGTGCAAGGATGGCTACTGCATGACATAAAGGGTATTTTCACCACCTGACTAAGAAACCCCAGCACGGCTTCTGCACCAATGCCTGTATGTTAAAAGGAAGATGATCTGGCACTGAAAATTAAACCTCATTTTTCTGTAGAATGATGCAAATCTTCACCAGCTAGATAGATCCACTGCCTGTTACCTACACTTCTGGTGACAAGAGAGTACAAAAACCATCTCTGCGTGACCGATAGGGAAGTGTAATATTTATGCCAAAAGGACATGTTCTACTGAACCCCTTTGCTGGTTATTTTAAGTATCATTAGTAAAACCAGGAAAACAAGCAAAAAAGAAAACCCATCCTCAGTAGCTCTTTAGTCAGGAGGGAGTTGATGGTTATCTGTGCATTTCTTCTCTCCACACAGTTCTCCCCCGTGGCTCTCCCAAAAGTCATCAACTGATTGTCAGACACAAGCATTTCTGGAGAACACTGAGAATGACTAACCGAAGCCTCTGTGACAAATTATCTGCAATGTTAGGAGGAAAGGTGCTGACACTGTGTTAGACAAAAGGTTTTTTAAGTCTCAGTAAAGGAATATCCCCTCCTAGATGATTTGGGGAACCATTCTGGAGAGTCCCCCATTAAAAATCTAACACTGTGTTTTCAAAAACCGGGCCATGATAATTTTCTATTAACTTCAGTGACCCGTGGATTTGGATGAAGAGCTACTTTCCCATTTTGCGTGAAGTAAAAACTTGTGACCTTACTTCTAAAAGTATCAGGACTGCAAGGATTAGGTTCTCTCACTCCTCCCTACTGTTTCTCTCGTACAACTTTTTCTAACTGTATTTCAGGGCTCTCTATTCTAAAGCTAATCACTGTAGGCCATGCATATGGGCCAAGGCCTAACATCCTATTTCACAAAACATTAGAAAGCAAGCAAACAAGGCTGCCGCTATGAAGTCTGAACACCCCAAGAAAATTAGAACACATAATCCCAGTGCCCCCCCCCCCTTTATATACAAACATACAATCCACATACAAGCATTCCATCCTACTTATACAACTTTAATTCTATGATATGCAACCTGTCTGTGGAGTAATGTTCAGCTCCAATTATACTGCAACCCTGTTAAAGTTGGCTCAGGACAGAGAACAAACACACTGTGCCGTGAGGAAAATGCCTGCAGCTGTGCTGACAGTTTAGATGGTGTTTAATCCCCAGGGTATTTCTGGGAAATTATCAACCTACTATTTTTTTTTTGCACACAGCCCCCCTTTAATGAGTGCTGCAGTTCTACATGATGCACTTGATTGTTTCAAAGCCTGCTTTCTAGACTGCCTGCTCTTCGAATCAACAAATTAACAGAAGATAGAGTAATTACTGGTTCACCTTGAAGCAAAGATCAGAAACACACTATAGCTCAGCCAGAGCTGATTAGTATTGAATCTGGGGTTTATTATTAACTAAAACCCAAACTTTCTCCAGTGGTCACACAGGGTACATGCTGCATACCATAACACAGCTCAAGCAAATCCAGGGTAGCTACAACAGGAATGCTGTTGATTGACCCAATCCAGACCAAAAAACATTAGCATCCCTACTGTAAAAGCACCCCCACTCACAAATTTAAAACATAGCACTCAGCTACCCCACCAGAGCCAGGCTGGTGAAAACACACTTCCTGAACTGTGAGATAAAATTAGCAGCTAATTTGTTAGCTACTCTGCCTTTAGTAAGTCAACCTGGCATGACTGCTCTGCATTTAACTGATGGCAAATGCTTCTGGAGTTGTGCATTAGGTCTATTTGTGTTTTCTCCAGCTCAAGAAACACCTTTGTCACACTTTATTTTCTCCAAGAGCAAAGCAAATGAGAAACTAAAATGGATGCTGGTTCATGTGAGAACGTGGTTATTAGACTATGGGCAGCCTAGAGCCAAGATAAAGTCAGCATTACAAAGAGAACCATAGACTTCGGGACAAAGGTCCAGGGCAAAATGTTTCGCTGCCAACTCATGGGAAACAGCAGTCAGACCCAGAAAACTAGCTAACTGTTATTATTCTTGAAATTATAATAAGGGGCACATTCTGACCAGAATCTGAGATCTGTGCACTGCTACACACTGAAACAATTCAGTGCTTTCATTCTGCTATGCTGAAAGTGGAAATTCACCATATTAGAGGTTACTAACCAGACTGATACCCACTTAATATTTCACATCTCACTTCTATATTCTCAGTAATGTAGCCATTTGCCCCTCTAGTGATAATTATCTTTCAGCCTAAAAACAAATAGGCTATTTACTATGTTTTCAATGTATTTGTTTATTTTTATGCTGTAAGAATCCCTCTTAATCCTGTCACATTTACTCTCGAGCTTCCTTTGATTCGATGCCCATCGAAATATCAGGTGGAATAAAGGTCACTAACGCTAATAAACTTCCCTGAAGCCAAACCACATGGTGTACCGACGGACAGCTGTGTAATAGCACTGCCACTGAGACTAGTCTTAACTTCAGTGCGTTACTTCACATGATGAAATCAAGGAACCAGGGCAGCCCTAAGTGGGAATATTGCAAATAAACCTTAAAGCCAGGTGCTAGACAATATGATCCCACAAACACTGTTGCCAGTATACTGCCCAGGCTCTTAATTTAAGAACATTCATTTACAGTTAATGGCTTCTGACTCCTTTCAAGCAAAAAAATCCAAGACAAGTCATAAGTCTCAACTGGGCAGCTACTCAGCAAGCTATTAATAAACTACTATAGGAACATCACATGAGTTATGCCTTTCAACCTTTCTGGTCCCTGTTACATCTTGATCATTTACAAATTCTCCATGCTTCACTACAAGCTCCAAAGCCAAACTGACACATGGTTTTGCAGTATTTCTTGCTGTTCTGCAGCACACTCATTGGTAGGGCTTGGCCCAGCAGGGCCAGAAAAACATGGATATATATAATCACAGCTTGAACTGATAGGACTCTCCTTTCACTTGTTTAGATCAATATTGCTATCAGTTGGTGCCATCAACTGGTAAATGGAAAAAACCTGATAAAAGCTACATATATTTGCTCTGCAAGATTTGTACAAAGCATTCTGCAATAGCTCTTCATGGTTTTATTAACAATGAAGTACGGGCACCTTACACCACACACATGTGAACTGAATGCCCTGATGGATGTTTCGTTCTAGCACCATCTTCAACCTTAAATCACTTGGATCTTCCCCAGGGACAGCTGCACACCTCATGAGGGGTCCCACAGAATGGCGAAGCCAAGCCCCATGCCACACTAATCTGCTCCTCTCTGAGCTATTTCTTTTCACCTAGTTTCATGAAATGAACTGCTGCCCCAACAGATTATGTGAATGCGAGAGCCTGGAAAAAGGATGCAGCAGGGAAGAAGTGGCAATTCTTAGGTGTCTTTGTCACTGCCATTGGCATCTGCTAGACCAGCTCGCCACTACATGACATTGGAGCTTGTGCTCCAATGTTCTACATGTGAATCCAAGCAATCAGACCCCTTCGAGTCCCAGTTTTCTAAAGTTATGTTCTGGAGAGCTACCATACATACACATAGAGGAGCAATGGCAGAGGCAAGAAATACCCACTGAGGAAAGAAAGGCAACACAATCAAAGAAACATGATTATGCCTTATCACTTCCCATGCAGATGCTTCTCTCCCCTTCATCCTCCCTGCATTTGGATTTATGTACCTGGTTCCTCCTGCCAATCCGATTTGGTGCAGGAGACTTTGAGGGGGATTTGATATTTTGAGAGTTCCCGCCATTTTCAGCAATCTTCCCCACATTCATCACTGCTGACATCATGGCGTCAATGGAGGACAAGTCAGCTCCGTCCAAACTGTTTGGTGAACTTGGTGATACCTTGTAGCTGTTTAAGCTTTCCAGCTGCTTCTCTGGAATTAAAAACAAAACACACATAGGAGTTGCTAGGCCATCTTAAAAAAAACCAAAACATAGTATTTTCAGCTGCCTGTAACTCGCATCACACTCTGCTGGATCATCATGCAGCACGGGCAACAACCCATAATAACCGGAGTCCTTGTAACTGGAAAAGTTTCTTATATTGGAACACATAGGACAAGGGGTACCTTTCTTCTCATAGGATGTTCACATTATATTAATTTTCAAGCTTAATTCAGTATGGGGCTTATAGAGTGATTTACCTTAAACTTTCTTGCTGTAAAATGGTATTATTCATGGCACCTTGTGATCACCATGAACTAGTAGAGCAGTACTGATGAATGCATGCTCTGGCAAGCACAATCATTCAAGCAAGCACGTGCTCTGAGTGGAAGTGCACTATCATGGCATTAGTAACACAGTGTAGGGTACTGGGTTCTCATTCTAGCATAGCTTAAGTGAGCTGTGTACAGAATAAGCTAAATTAGCAAAAATCCAACCAAAACAAAGCACCAAATCCCCCCAAATTCCTCTACTCCTACAGCTGGCATCTATGTAGATATTTTTTTCTTTTTGGTCTACCATATGTGTTACATCCACGATTAACGCCACAGCTAAAGCTGTTCAGATTCAGACTTCTCCATCACATTCTGCATGTAGCAGGAATGTGTCCATCTCAGATACCAAATTCAAAACGCACCTAAAATCTCATCTCTGGTTTCTCAACATAAAGACATGTCAAACACACAGCTAAGGCCTTCCACTTTCCTCTTTCCAAGTTTGGAAAGGAAAATGCTTTCAAATTAAACACTCCTTTCCCCCAAAAGAAGTCTCCCAAACAAACAGGAACACCCTGCAAGTCTATTGCTCTGTCACCTCTGGTGCAGAGCACAGAACCTTAATGCGTGTTGTGAGAAAGTCACTGTAACACAAGAGGATGTGAGGGTGAACAAGGAGGAACATGTTTGTTTGTGAACATTTGATCTCTGCATAATACTGTCTTTGGATGATGTCTGAGCATTATAAACAGGTGGTTTTTTGAGGCTAAGTAATGTGCTGCCAAGTTACTGGGAGCCAAGAGAATCTTAGTTTGGGACCCTGTAGTGGTAGTCGAGTATTTATGTGCCCATGCTTCTGCTCAACCTATTTTATTCTTTTCAGACAGATAAAGGTTAGGGATGGGGAAAGAAATGCATGCAGCGGTGCTTCTGCTCTATGTATCTTACGCTCTTCACACAGATAAGGGCTATGGATGGGTAAGAAATGCTTCCACAACCCTTCATCAATGCTCTAATTTAGAGTCACACTGAGCTAGCCAAACCAGTTACCTTCATTTTTATCCCCCAATTGACTGTGGCTCTCTTCTTGGTTGCCGGTCTCCTCACTTAGTGTAGTATGTATAGTAGCGTCTGGCTCTTCAGCCTCTTCTTCAGCAGCACCCTCTAGCACTATGTGAGGGAAAAGGGAAAAAGAGAAAGGGAGTAAGTTTTTCTGAAAGCCATTTTAGCAAAATAATACCACAGCCCTTTAGTTTGAGGGCTCCCCTGACTGGTATGTAGGTCTGACAACAGAAGCGCATAAACAGTGCCAGTGCAGTCCAATGCCCACTCACACAAGTGGCTGGGCACTGGGCTGGGAGATGCTGCTGCCTCTGCCAGCGGTGAAACCTGGGCAAATGAAGAGAGGAAACCCTTACTGGCTTGGTCCCCAGTTCAGCCAGCAAAAAAAGAGGAGGAAGGAGAGAAGACAGCAAGCTAGCGTATCACTGACGGTTGTGACATTTTGTTAGGAAGCTGGAAAAATATTCTGCAGCTAGAGAATGTAAGTAATTCAATTTAATACACACATTTCTCCCCCCTTCTCTTCTCGGAGGATTAACATTTACTCCATGAATTCATGGTGACCTTTTTCTTCCTTCTAGCAGTGGTGACATGACTACTGAGGTTTCTGGAAGCATTCGGCACATTCCTCACACCCATTGCCCAAGGTTTCCAGATGAGTTGAACACGTAAGCAACCATCATGTGTACCAACAGATTTTCTCCACACCCCTTTCTGAAACCACAAACTTATCATGCTATCTTTGGGGTTTCAGGAAGGATGCCTGCTCTGGCTGGAGAATGACAGGGCAGTTAAACATCATTTTTAGAGGTGACGGGGAATGATCGATGCATGAGAAAGAGAGGAGTTCTCCGCCCGTGGCACCCACAGTGATAGCCTCTGGAAAAGGTCATTTTTAATACAGAAAACTACTGATACATTTTTAATGGAGAAATACACCTTTATAACCTTACATGCAAAACTTCTATTTCTTTATGGAAATGAACACACTGTGGACATTTCATCACCTCAGGTTTACAAATCACATCCAGCAAACTTAATACAGGTTTTCCTTTTTTTCAGAAAGAAGAGACCATCAGCCTCAAACCATAGTTAACTCAGGAGGGTTTCTTCCGTCTAAAAAACATATTCTCATGCAAATCAGTCACGTAACACATCTTCAAATGCTGTTTGAACAGCATTTGCAAACAATAAGTGACTATGTTACCCCAACTACTGACATTTTAGAATGCACAAGAAAAGGCAGAAAAAAAGAAAGAGCCCAGCTTGTGTCAAGCAGTTCCTCATTTCACGCAATGCCAGACAAAGCAGCAGATTCAAGCTTCCTACGTTTGACTGCCGACCCTCCTAGGAGCAGCACACAGATGATTTGACATAGCGAGCCAATGCAGTCTAGAAACAAAACCTAGGACCCGACTAAGCCCAGTGCCTAAGGCTCTGGATAACATCAACTTATTAACAAACACTGTTTTCAATTTGTACCTTCAAAAACAGACAAAAAGAGTATTTTTATGCTATCCTGAACAACTCAACATAACTCTTCCCTAGTCATTTTTGTACTTTTCTGCTAAGAAAACACTAGTGGTCCCTGTGACACAGGGATTTCTTGATCCAAGGTGAGGCCAAGTACCCACTCTTCTGTATTTTCTCCAGTAATTATGGGAGCTGTTTATTTGTTTTTATTTTGTTTGTCCTTAACTGTTACAACTTTGCTGTCATTTTGCTTGGTTTTAAAAAAGGTCCATCTCATTCAGGAGCAACACAGTAATTTCTCTTCCCCTCCTTCCCCCCAATCTTTTTTTAACTACTTACGTGGTAGCTGACTTAATTTTGAATAGAATAAGCACAAGAGTTATTTTTGAGACTGACCTAAATCTTTGCTAAAAGTTGCTTGCTGTATCTGCTTAGTACCACCAAAAATAAGGACTAGTTAAGTTATTTGGAGGGATTTCTGTTAGAACGATGCAAATAAGTGCTTTAGTCCTTAAAAAAACCCTACCAAAAAACCCAACTATTCCTTCCAAAGCAGACCTATTTATTTCTCTTTCAGTCAATACCTAGGACATTAATGTCACCGCTGATTCATCCTGGAAAAAGACAATTTATTGTGCAACTGCGAAGACTCCTGAGTTGGCCAAGATAACTTTAAAATAGCTGAGCAGCTTCCCAGAGAACTAGAGTCAGAATTCCTAGTGCTCTTAGCACCAGTGAAAATGGGGAATGTTCATCACAAAGAGAAAAGGCATGCACATATTAACAAACCTACTAACTGGTTTAGAAAACACCTGCCAGCTTGCTCCCTGTTCTTCTTTCAGGAGGAAAACTACATATTGTGCTATTACAGCCTTTCATAATTTCTAAGAATCAACAGGTTTTTTATTTCTGAATCTAAATATTTCTCTGCTAATGCGAAGAAAGATGTATAGTCACAGATCTTGTTTTTAAAACCATTTTCTGTACATTAAAAATTTCCTATTTTGGAAGCAGCTGAAAGATGGCAACTTAATTTCTGCAAACGTAGATATTATTGTTGCATGCTTTTATTTATATATGTATTTTCCACTCTCTTGCATGAAGCAAAAATGCACCACTGAAACAAAGACAACTGCATGAGCAGCACACACTGATTTCAGAAGCATAACTTTCTATTTGCAATAGGATATAGAAACAATAAGAATACTGGGCCAAATCACTCCTTCCTGTGGGAAAACCCATGGCAGAGCGCCTCTAGGCAGGAACATACTGAGAGACCTCTCTTGCAGCTTTTTTTTTTTTTCCCCTTTTTTTTTTTCTTTAAATAAATGCATCACTGAGGAAGGGAAGTTGTTTTTTTTCCACAGCACCTATGAAACTCAGGCAATCAGGCAGCAACCAGCACTGATGCCCTATGCCATGCTGCCTTCAGGACTGCAAGCCACCTCAGCTCACACCAAATGCCCCTGCTTGGAGGTCATGCTGATGGAACCTTCTTCCTCCCTCTTCTCAAAAGAAAACAAAGACCTCCAGGAAAGAGGACAAACAGGAAATAAGCTGGCAAACAGTGCAGCCTCAGGTTGCATTCAGCGTCGGACCAAAGCCTCTAGGAAAGAGGGAAGTGGTCACAAGCATTCAAGTCATCTTCTACTTTGAAGAAACCCCCCAGTGTCACAGTCATCCTCTGTGAAAAGGAGGAAAAGCACAGAGCAAGCAACAGAGCGAGAGCGCTAACACATGTCGGGGGACACACACCAAACAAAAGAACACAGCAGCCCCCTTTGCACGGCCACACCAAGAGACCTGGCTCCTCTGTAGGAACCTGTCGCCTCCACTTGATGATGTTGCTGAAACCACGAAACTGGCGCAACTTCAGTTCCACAGAGAAACCTGAGGGGCCTTTAGCTCCTGCTGCTGAGAGAGGCCCACACCTGATGCCTCACATAACCAGCTAATGGGAGCCACTGAGAAAGCAGAGAACTAAAAAAAAGAAAAAAGCCTTGTTGCTTCCCATTCAGTCTGTACAGGAAGACACTTGCTAGACCTATTTCCTCCTTTGGGATAAAGTGTGACTCCACTGTATGTTAAAGCTGAGCCTATCAACACTTACTTCCCCCCTTCACTTATGTGTATTTATCTGTATTTAATTTTCTTGTTTTAAGACCACTCTCAACAGTTACAGCTGCTTCTCCTTCTGGTGAAAAGCACCACGGATGAAGCAAAAAGGAGAACAAAGGCCACAGGGGAAGGAAGAAGAAAGGAGAAGAAATGATGAGTCTTCAGAGTCACAGTCACTTGACTTGCTGTCGAGAGGCGGCTACACCAGCACGGAGCAGCACATCCTGGCCCCTGGGAGCCAGTACAAGTCTCTGCTCCAGATTGCTCCACTGTCTTTGCACATGAGCTCTCCCTTTGGAATAGATAGGAAGAAAGGCACAATACAGGCGAGGAGGGGGAAAACCTGGTGTGCAGCACAAAGCTGCTCATTGTTCTGCCTTCTGAAAAAATCCACATTAATGTAAAAGTAGAAGCCATGCACTAATTGGGCCAGGGAAAGATTAACACTCTCAGCCAAATACTTTTATTGGTTTCATTAAACATGTCATAGTATGTAGTACAGAACACAGGGGGGAGGAGAAACAGGGGAAACAAATGACAGTTTTAGGAATGTGCACCCCCACGCACATGCATTTCAAACCACTTTTTCCCGTGAGGCTCAAACAGGAATCCTGAGCCTTCTTCATCATTTCCATCTTAGCCAATGCTATTAGTGTATTCAAGGCTTTCCCACTGTTTTTTTTTTTTCCAAGTGGTAGAAAAAAACCCCAAGGATTATTTAAATGAAGCCCAGAGGCCAGACCTTCCAGTATACAGAACTTCAAAGAGGGATATCACATTTGAATAAACAAAAGTTTACCGTTTACCCTTGAGATTATAATACCCAAGAATTGCTACACTGCCTGCTCCAAACGGTTTCTGATGTACTGGTCTCCTACTTCTGTACTTCTATACTTCCTGCTTCTACACAGAGGTACAGATTTTACTCCGAGAGCACATGGCGACATTCCCAAGCACAAATGGTCACTCCCACTCCAAGAGATGTGCACAATCACCCGCACTACATTTTGAACATGATTTTGCATCAAAGCTGGCAGGAAGGAAAGAGGGTGAAAAGGCATCATGTGGGAAGAAAAAAGGGTTAACGCTATTCAAAGCACTGCCTCAAGGCAAAGGAAAACCAAACAAAAAAAGTTTTCCCGACTGACCTTTTTAATACCAACTCTGCCCTTGCTACTGAAGTGTTGGTGCTGACTCGGCACCCCAGTGGTAGAGAATTATACTGGCAGCATCACCTCACTGTCACCACTGCTGGAGCACGAGTATAGAGCAGCCTATGAGGAAAGGAAGAGAAGCATAAAAAGAAAGTGGCACGGGAGCATGTGGTGGTTGTTCTTTCACTTAGCATTCTGTAAAAACTAAGAAGGTTACCCCAAAGGTTTCGAACTTGTACCTCTAACTAATGTTTTCCTCTAGGGAAAATCAAAACCAAACAAAACAAAGCCTAAAAGACAACAACCAAAAGGAGCAACTTCTCCTGAAGGATATTCTGTGAGCACCAGAAGACAGACTGCTCCTCTTGCTATGCACTCTCTGAGCTATTAGCGACACAACTGTTTTGACTGGGTTAGCACACCTATAATACTTTGCTTCCCAGAACAACCCTACAAATCCACAACACCTATATGCCTTTCCTCACCTAGCATGTACACAGACAGATACACCCAGACACAGAATAAGCAAGTGAAGCACATGGTCATGGCAATGCCTTAAAACTGAGCTAGGGACCACCTTCTGTTTTGGGGGCGGGGCAGTGGAAAAAGCACCAAACAAGAACAAGACAACCCTCGTATTTCCAGATTATTTTGTATACTGCTGCTACAACACCTGACAGTTAAGCTGAATTTTAAATATTTAAACACATTTACTTCTCCTGTTTTATTTCCTTGCATGTACGATGAGTTACACAGGTACATTCAGTTTTTAGGTAGGTTTTGAAAATCACCTCCTGATGACTTATAGATCACTAATGGTCCTCAGGATGCTCAGATAACCAACCGCATCTCTCCATAAAGCATACCAGAATTTGAACTTAGTTAATGCCTTAAGCAAAAGACAACACCGAATCACCCTCATATACACACCCTGGTATTACATTGATATAATACACTGAAAACAAGGATACTATACTAATCTAACAGTGAGATACCATACCAGGAAAGCAGGGGTTTCCTGAATGAAGTTCTCCTATATGGTCCGAATGGTTTACAGCAATGCACAGAGACACCAGGCAGCTTTAATATAAAATGCATCCATACCTATCTTCTTGTCCCAGTGCTCAGTTTGCTAACTTGAACAGGGTACCCATGCTTACTCCTTTCGCAAGCTCTGTGTGCTGTGGGAACTGCCCTCATGCAGGAGCTTGTGGTCTCACTAAGCTAAAAAGAAGAACAGAGGCACATGCTGCTCCAGCACCAAGAGCGAAAGCAAAACCCGATGGCCTCCAGGCTCCTAACAGGAAAGTCCAGGCCTCTGCCAGCTCGCTCATCAGGCACCTCAGAGAGTTTGATCCGAGCCTGCACTGAGCTCCCGATCAGCACTGCCATTCTCAGGGACGGCAGTGCCACACAGTGCAGTGCGTGGCACTGCAAGAGCTGCAATAACCTACGGCTGCATTTAGGCTCAACAGCTGCTGATGAATTTTGAGATTTTTCTAACGCCTTAGCCCTCCTCCCCCCCGACTAAAGAAGTATCTATGAGCTGTTCCTCATCCCTTGCTGTTTGTATCAGCTTGTGGGTGAGCACCTGGCCCTCCAGGAAGCCTTTGTCACCAAACTGCAGTCAGCTTCAAGAGCTTGTTCAAGCAAAAAGGATACTGAGATTTGAAGTCAGCTTAACAAACCTGGGGCCACAAGCACCGCTTTTAGACATGTAAA
Source organism: Phalacrocorax carbo (assembly GCF_963921805.1). Taxonomy (NCBI): domain Eukaryota; kingdom Metazoa; phylum Chordata; class Aves; order Suliformes; family Phalacrocoracidae; genus Phalacrocorax; species Phalacrocorax carbo. The sequence continues at coordinate 95,016,097 of NC_087514.1, read as the reverse complement.
AAAAAATAAAGTCAGGGCAACAGCAGAGTAAAACAAGTGGCTCTAAGCAGACATCCCTCCACTCCTTCCCATATAGACAACTGCAAACTGCCCTCCATCCTCATCCTCGCCTGCCCGTGCAGCCATCAGGGGGCCGGTGGGGAGGGGGCCTGGCTCCCCCCAGCCACCAGGAACCACAGCGAGGCAGGGGGAACGCAGGACAAGCTGGGCCAAAGCTGGGCCTTGGGCCTTCCCCGGCACATCCCCTCCCCTGCGCCCTCCCCGCTGCTTGAGGAGGGACACAAAAGCAATACTGTCTGTCCTTATAAGCTCTGCTTTGCATGTGTTCAGGGAGCGGGGACAGCTGTGCGGACGGCTCACAGAGTTCCAGGAAGTCGATGTGTTTCTTGGCTTTGACTCCAGTTTACTTGCCTTAGATGAAGTGGCGACCCGAGAAAGTCCCTTCACGTTCCCCCCGGGCTGGCACCGGCCGCAGCGGGGCGGCGCTCCTTGGGACGCAGCCCGGGGTCTCTCCCCACACTGACCGGCCTTCCCCGGTCCGGCCGCCGCGTCTCTCTCACGGGCCAGGGCTGGCTCACATCCCACCAGGCAAGAGGACGGCCTTGGGATACGGCACAGGAGAGGATGGGAGCCTGGAGCAGAGGTCCTTCCCTCTGCAGGCGGGATGGAGGTGTCTTGTGAAGGCAAGAAGGGGTCAGGGGAGCGGCGTCGCACTGCCTGACAAAACCACCGCTGCCCACATGGCCCCGAAGGAGCTGAGGACAAGGAGAGAGAGAGTGGAGGGGCAGGGGGAAGCCGAAGTGAGGACCAGCAGGCACCCCTGTCGTGTGTGCCTCCCTGCCCGACAGGCCCAGGAAGGGGAAGCATGCCTGCCTGAGGGAGCCCCAGCGACTCCGGGACACAAAACCTCATCTGCTGCTGCTGCTGCCTCAGGCAAGCAAGAGGGGATGAGGGATGCAAAATGAGGAAACAATCTAAAACATAGCTCTGTGGGTTTGGTTTTGGTTTTTTTTTTTCCATTTTTCCTTTGCCCACCAAACCCAGTTAACTCAAAACCCTGGTGGGGTGGGGGAAGCTATAGGTTGATGTCCCATCACCTACATGGCTGAGCAAGCACTGTGCTGAGGGAATGAGATACTTGTCCAAGAGCCCAAAGGGCGAGCTAGACAGATTGCACTTGGGAGAGCCAGATGGAAAACATTTCTGAGTAACGGAGAATGTAACGGAGAATAAAAGCGACCTTCCCTCCAAACAGTCTGAATTACAGCACCCCCCAGCTCTGACTGAGAAGAGGCTGCAGGGACGTGGGATGGGCGAAGCAGGACGCTGGGTATTTGTGACGGAGATGCTGACATCCCCGACAATATATGGCCAGCCTAAACCACGGGATATCTTGTCCTTTTAAGGTGGGCCAAGAGCAAGCATCTGTGCAGCAGCACAGCCCCAGCCTGCCATCAATAGCCCCTGGTGTCACTGAAAAAAACAGGGACTCCTGTGCCATACCAACTGGCTATGCTGATGCCCAGGCACCCACCCTGCGAGGAGACAATCCATCTGGTTGTTCCTCTGCACAGCATCACGGAAACAAGAAGCAACAGTAGTAACAAGAGGAAGAAAAGACACAAAACCATGCGGCCGGGCTGCTCACTGGCAATTGGCGCCTGCAGCTGTTGGGGAGGGAGGGAGGACCTGTCCCCATCCCTGTCCCCATCCCCATCCGTTGTCCTGATGGCCAGCAGCTCAGTCAAGGGCAGCTTCGGACCCAAGACAAGGCAAAGATTTAAAGCAAATCTGTGGAAGGAGAAACAAGCAAATGTTTCACCCCCCCACGCTTGCTCTTCACACGTAGCCAGAGTCGTGTGTGCACAGCAGGACAGGTTCAGCAAGGATTAGAGAGGGAGGATGAATCACGCCAAGGAAGATACAGAAAATCTCCTGTGCTAGTGCCCTGCTTCTCGTGCGGTGCCCTGCTTGCGATCCCCTTCCTCCAGGATAGATTTAAAGAGACCATCACAGAGGGTCTGAATGCATGGGCAGTTTTGCAAAAAACATTCTGGAAACAGGGTAAGCTAAACCAGGAAAAGACTCTTTCCTCTCAGTGTAGCTATGTTGCACGTGGCATTTCGCCACTGTAACTGCATCCACATGCTAGCAAACTTCCTTGCACAGGCAAGCCCAAGGGGGAGAGCATTGGTTTGCGTACTGCAGAGCCCCAGTGCATCCCTTGCAGCCCGATCATGCTGTCTTTGCACCCTCTCTGCTTGGAGCACAATACCAGGTAGCACGCCAGAGCAAGATAACACAGTAAAATGATGCATGACATCAGAAAATGAAGAACAGAAATTACAGGGATTAAAACTCATTTCCTGGTGGTAGCATTGTCAACCATCACGATTTTATCACAAACCCTGTAAAAATCTGATGGTGTTACAGTACTGCATGAATATCTCTAACTTTTTTTTTTAGTCAAAGTTCTAGTTTTCTGGGTTGTGGAGAAAGAACAGAAATATTACATGCTCAGCAAAATACAAAAAGCAAACTGAAGTGAACAGATTAATTTTAAAGCCTCAAGATTTAAGGATAATTACTATCTCAGACGCTCAACCTGTAATTTCTTAACACAGAGGCACAGCAACACAGAGTGTACCTTCTTTACACAGCACATTTTGTACCCCGGAACATATACCTTCCAAAACTAAAATGGCTTTTTTCTTTCTTAAAGAGGGAAAAGAATTGCAACATCTCAGCACGTTTCTAACATTTTATTTAAAAGCCAACACAGCTGCAATTTAATGCTACTTAAAGATGAGAACCTCCACCAAACTATCCAACTTGTTTTAACCAGAAAGAGATTCAACATGCAAATATTTTGCAGAGAGAATGATTCAAGAGTTTGCAGCTCTTCTCGCTGTTCTTTTCCAGGGAGCATGACTTGCTGACAGGATTAACTACTGCCAGGCTCACGAAGCTGGGAGACAGCTGCCACATGGCAGCCATTTATTACAAAGCTCCACTCCTCTAAAGTTAGGAAAGAGGCAGACTATTTCATCTGTGTTATCAGCAGGGTTCCTCTGCTCCACAGGCTTTAGTGACTAGGCTTTTTCTAAACAAACACCTCCTTTTCTCCCCCACCTTGTTAACATCATTATCTTCCTGTCTTCTGTTTCTGGTCAGCACAGGAACTATTCCCCCTATCACACTCCCCAAACAACAACAACCAAAAAGTCTATCATCAAGAAATTTTAAAATGTTCAGAAACATGCATATCCCCAAAATAGATTTTTTAATTAGAGAGTTTTAGCTTGAAATTTAAAGAGGGGAAATCACATCCCACAGGGAGGAAAAAGAGATGTGCTGCAGCAAAGGGATTCAGAAGAGTGCTGTACAACCCTCACTCTCCCATCCACTCGAGGAGGCATTTGTCATGTCAGCCTCCAACTGCAGTATCTGAAGTGGCTACACAGCTTTTTCTTGAGCAAGATAACCTGTACCTGTCCTTCCTAGCTTGTACCTCCACACTAGGCAGACCCTGCGCAGACCCACAGGCCAAAGCCAACCCCTGCCCTGCACCACACGAGGCACAAAGAGGTGTCAAGCCTACAGTCTGCTAAGGACCAGGAACAGATATGCACCATCTACATCACCTCCATGTGATATTAAGCATAGATAACCATCGCCTGCCATTCTCCGGTTATTTTGGACCAGAATTAAGAGATACAAGCTAGCTGCTTAATTTTACCTGGGGTTATTCTAGATATATATTTGCCATAGATGCTAGAGTACCACAAATTGCTCAAAGCGAGGATTATTGCTTCCTCTATGTGAAGGGAGAACCCACCCTTGAGAAAAACACCTCCCTCCCATCACTGATGAACAAATTGCCACAGTCTTGTGAGCACACCCACTGGCTTGTAACAGCTGGGCAGGTAGCCTTCAGGGTTGTTTGTGGAGCTCTAAATTCTGAAATACAAGGTTTCTTTCTTGGTTTAGTTAGTTAAATTAATTGCAGCAGTAGATGGTGCTGGCAAGCCTCTCCAAGTTGAGATTCTCACAGGAAAGCCACTAGGAAAATTTTAAACAGCAATGCTATTTGCCAATGGTATTATTCAGTACAAGTTTTCTTTCTATTTTGAAGTACACACAGTGAAACTAACCTGTGGGAGGTGCTTCCTGCACACTGACAAAATGAAACAACATCTGTTAATTTTCATAGACTGCAACACGCGTGGCAAAAAAAGGGCACAGGGATCCAGTTCAACAATTTCTCACGGAATTCAAAAGTCCCTCGGCTTTATCAGATGAATATAAGAAGCCTTCTCAGAAATGATGTATCTCTACCTGACTTGAAAAAACAAGAAATGCATACACACACACACACACACACACACAAATCCCCCTTCATCCACAATCACATCCAGCTGCTGACCTTCCAAGTTCCTTGTAGTATACAGCCTTTGCTATGGGACTTTAAGAGCCTAGCAGGCGTTCCTAAAGGATTTTACAAAGTACACAGGCCCAGCCTTGTAAAAGCTCATGAGGTATCTATGGAGGTCACCGTGGAGCTTAGACAGTCTGCGAACAGCATAATCCACGTACTGGTGAGGTAAGGAATGACCAAAGTCGGGTGGATAGGCCTGAAGACTTCTGCAGCGACTGGCTCCTCCAACAATGCTGTAAACCCTGGAGGAAATGCCTGCTGATCTTCAAAGCCCTTCAGTAGGAACAGCCTTAAGTTTCCTGAACATGAGCATTCTGGTTGCAAGGCCACAATCCTCTTATGCACACAGAGAAAAATATAAAACCAAAGCAAACAAACAAACAGAAAAATCCACTAAGGTTAACAACTGCAAATAACCAGCGAGACTGACCCTCTACTCTGCAATGAGCTGTCGGATCCATCCAGCAAAGTTTTGATGCTCCTCGGCACAACAGCCACACGGATCAAGCAGCAGCTTACAATCTCTGCAGCTTTCCTTTTTCTATTCCAGGCAGTCCTCCACACGTGTAGACTCCTGGAACGCAATACTCAGTTGTTCGGACTAGGAGGGGATGCTACAGCCTGTAGCTGTACAAGGTGTCCACCGTAACTATTCCAAGACCATTGCAGTGCTCTGCACTGCCTGCAGAATTTTAGGTACAGCCTTCAGTCGCCTGACGGGCTGCACAGGCGACCATGAGTAAAGGGGAGTCTGGACACCTGCACAGTGCAAAGAATTGCAGGAAGTTTATTTCAGGAACGCTGGGGAAAGAAAAAAAAAAAGAACAGACAAAATTGTGAACAGGTTTCTTCAGTAAGTGAAGTTTCAAGTTGCTATTCCTCCAGCCAAAAACGTCTGCTGCTAGTCCAAAACCACCCTCCTCTTCCAAAAAAACAATTCCACCGCTAGTGCTTCACACATTGCCACCAAACAGATGACACAGACAATTCTTCCCACAATTCACGTATGAAAAGGGAAACTCATTTCCTTATGCTAACTCCCATTGACATATAATACACCAAAATGTTAGCCCGAAACAAACTAGTATGAATTATGGATAGGTTCAATCCAATTCTGGGTAAAGCAGTAGCTGCAGGTGTTCACCATAGAGAAAAACAGTAACAAGAAAAAAATCAATCAAGTGGCTTGTGCACCCACTTACTCCCACCCCACTTTCTGCAGTAGGACAGCAAGAGTTTGCCAGTGGAACCCTGACTAATCACTTTCACATATGCACACATGGTGAAGCAATACTGAAGGATTGTAGTCAGACCTATGATACTGAAATTCATACCTCTTTTGAGGAGTGATATTTCCCCATGAACATTTTCACAGTCATATATACATACACACCCACACAGCTCCTTTCTTTTAATTCCAAAAATGAAATCACCTTGCTTTACAGTTTTAAGCCAGTATATACTATGGCAATATATATATATATTTACATTAATCTTGCTGAGGTCAGAATCTACTCTATGACTAGAGGCAAGCAAGACCTAAAGTATTTCAAAAGAGCCACAGAAGAAAAAAGTAATCTGATATTATTCTTTGATTAAGTTATAACTCTTTAAAGGAACAATCTGTATCTCTACCCAATTGACAGACCCCATCCTCCAAACTTCATATACAAATGATGTTCAGTCAGAGCAAATGCAAAGGACAAAGAAAACCTCAACACCAGAACTCGTCCTTTCACTCAGACTCTGAATAGGAGGAGCTATTTTCCACCTGCAGTTTAGACACTACTGTTCTGTAATAAGTTTTATTTGCCTGATGGAGCTCAACCATTCAATATAAAGAGATACAAGTGAAGAATTCAAGAAATCGGTAGCCATCTCACCTGTTGAGCAGACAAGCATGTATTTGAATGAGTTAAAAGAAGAAACTGAAAGGAGAAAGCAAACAAACCCATCAGCTAAATAAATTATTCTTCGCTGTAGGGTGAAAAACTTTTCTTAATCTACCCACCCATTTCACACATGGTAATGTGCAACTATCACTCTACCAAAAATTAGAAGAGAGTCACCACCAGATTTGTTTCACTTGCTCCTTCCTCTAAACTTCAAACAGGGCTCCTGAAACTAGAAGATTTCGCCATCCCTCCCTACTGACAGCTGAAGACAGAAACTGGCCTTTGCCTCACCTGTTAGGGTCTGGCATGCCATGGAGGCTATGGAGGTAGGCACTTTCATAAACAGAAGTGACAGCAGCAACATCTTCAGCAGATTTCACACCGAACTTAAAATGCTATTCAACACTGGTTTGGCATAAAAAATATTAAAGCTGACAAGTTCAAAGGTTCCTCAGCAAATGTTCTTCTTTAAAACTTCCTAAAATCTCTGAACGTGGATAATTTCTGAAGTAACAAGGTCTTTAATAGAGCAGTAGGCAAGCTCTCCAAAAGGCGGGGCAATTTGGAGGGTTATCACACCTCTGGGGGAAGTCACAGGCTCTATCTTGGCAGTGTTTCATCCCTTCATATACCCAGGGGACTGATTAGTTCATGATAAGCAATTAGGCACCCTAGGGAGGACAGTTAACTGTCTTACCAAAACAAAAAGGAGGCACAAATGTAAGGTCTCACTAGATTAAAGAAACGCTATCTGAAGAACAGCAAATTTGTGTTTGTTCCCTTCTACTGGAACTAGCAAATATTACATTTTGCCTACATATGGCACACACAGACCTCAGAAATCCCAAATTTGAGCACGTACTTGCTGCTAAATTGGTAACAAATGCTCTGAAGCATTTTCTTTCCCAAGACACCAGTGCTGCGATGCAGGAAAAAAGGAGGAGGGATGGAGGGGAGGAATACAGTAAATAATTATTAGATGACTTGAAATAGCTATCTTATTCATTTAAATTCTCTTCCTCTTTGTTAAAATAATCCCAACCAAGGATCAGCTGCAGAAAGCAGGACCTGAAGAGGCTATTTACAGCTGAATGGTAGTTGCATTTCAGAATGAAGCCCCCAGTCAGCAGCAGTCCCATCATTTTACACCCTGCTCCTAAAAAAAGGTCTAGGAAGCTCCTGCCCGCTGTGAAGCTCGCGGAGAGGCACCTTTGCGTACCACAATCCTACCCATGTTAAACATTTATCTCTGATGTAGCAGAGGGACGAATTCACCTTTCGCCTGCCAACTGATGTAAAAGCTCCAACACACACCAGAGCTGTTTCTGACTTACATCAGGCCCAATGTATTTCAAAGTACTCCGATGTCTTAAAATATGAAGGAATGCTTTTCAATAAGGCGACCCCCTGTTCTTTTCTGTCCTTTTATCTTTTCTTAACAGTTTGCCATCCAGTGATAGGAGGGAACCCCAGCTGTATAGCCTGAGCTTTTATCTTCTGCTGACCATGCAACAACACAAAGCTCAGTGCTGGATTTCCTGCTGCTTGCCTAAAGGGGCTGTTCAGCTTGTTTAAATATTACTTGCCTTAGGAGCCTTGGAGTTGTGCCCAAGCACTGTACTGTATCTTCCCAGCATCCATTTCAGCATGTACTTTAAAGGTCTTTAGGTTCGATGTACTATGCTCTCCCTTGCTACAGGAGGAGCCTCATGCCTCTAGAAAAAAAAGAAAACCCACCCGACTCCTCCCTCTCTCCCCATTCCCCCCATTAATCCCTGTGCCTCATTCCGTTACACAGCTAACAGAAGCCCCTCTTCATCCCAAAAGCATGCAAATACATTTAGTCCAGTAAACCAAACCAATTACAACCAAGGGAAAAGACATTGTGGTATGAAAGGCTACAGCTAGGAAGAAATCAGATGCCGTGTATCATGTACAGCAAGCTATCAATGCTCAGCGAGCAAACCACCGAGAAAGTACAGTAGCAAAAGTGGGCTTTTAAGCTGAGCTGTGGTACAGCAGCCTCTTGCCATGCTAAATCTGGGGAGTATCCACAGTGGATTTTAGAAGAAAAGAATCTTAAAACACAACCTTCTCCGAATTTGCAAACTTAACATGAAGGCACTTTCTTTCCTTGTTCAGAGCGGTAATGAAAATAAAACACGGCTTTTACCAAAAGAGAAAGGATATTCCAGCCTTTACAAATTCTTTCAGAAGCCCTCCTTTTCACAATTACCATGCCACCGAGAGGCTGAATTCTGGCTACAAGGTCAGCAGGGAGATAACCTTGGCCAATAGAAATGATCTGCATCAGCCCAAAGGCAGCGCCAGGCGGCCACCCATTAAGCAGCCGGGCAGGCCTCACTGTTAACCTGTTTGCAGCCAGTCACAGCTGATACAGATGGAGAAGGAGGAGGTAAAAATCCGGATTCAAAATTTGTGCAAGTTGTGGACACAGCAGTTCAAATATGGAAAACTTTAGTGAATACTGAAGTTTGTGAGACTGTCCTGTAAAAAGATGTCTCTCACATTCCACAGCAGCTGAGATGCAGGAATACATATGCCCCCCACAAGCTGACAGAGAAGTGCAGTTGCAAAGAAACTCAAGCTAGAAGGGAAAACCTGTTTTTAATCCATTCTGCTTTGCCTCAGCCTGCAGTGTACAGACTGATTTAACCTGATGTAAGCCACGGCTGTCATTAAGAAGGACAGACTGCCAGTCCTCACTTCACCCTGCAGCTCCGGCCACACATTCTCCCTCCAGCCTGTGCCAGTTCTAGCATTTGAACAACCACAGGGTGATCCTGGATCACAGAATTGATCTGTTTTGGGATCTGTGTTTGTTTGGGGTTTTTTTTTTGTTTTTCACTTAAAAACGTACACACATACAGTTTCATCGACAGCCTTCACACAGGGGAGCTGACACTTCGTCAAATTACACCCTCTATTTGAGTGAGGGATGAGGGACCTGAGCAAGAATGTTGTTAGTAACACTACTCTCTCAGTGCTGCAGTACCGAGGAAAGATGAAAAGATGTAGTGGAACAAACCCACAGCCGGCTCCATCTCCAGACTCCCTCCTCCTGCTCCCCCTTGCTCCCTCCTCTCCAGCTCAGAGCTCGCTTGCAACCCCTCTGCCCTGAAGAACACTCCTATCATTTAAAAGTCTACCTGAGGTTCATTTCTCCAATTAAACCCCTGAAAATAAGTTCACAATAAAATAAACACAATTTAAATGTCTGCACCACACCTCTCCCATGGAATCCCTGGAAGAGGGGAGCAAGAAAGCAAGAGCAATTCCAGGCAATGAGTTAGTAATTTTCTGCTCACCTATCCATTTTTCCTAGATCAAGGACTGGGTGTACCTTTTGCAGCACAAAAACAAACGTAAGTTCAAAATATACCCCTCCCTCCCCACCTCCCTCAGTCTTTACATGGCTGAATTAAGCATAATTTCCAACTTTTTTGTTTGTTTGTAAACATTTGTAAATGACCCTTTCCCCATGCACAAAGACAAAATTTACCACCACCCCCAATACAACTCATGCTCCATTAAGTCACATCAGTAGCATTGCTGAAACCGTCTGCCACCATGTACCACCACATGTACCAACCACAGCTCGAGTCCTCAGTAAGTAGGGCAAGCAGCTCACCTGGAGTCCTCAGGTACTTTAGAAACAATATTTACAAACCTTGGGCCCTTGGACTTGAAATACAGCACAGTGGGAATGGCACACATGCTCCAGCAGGGGCAGCTGACCCCCTCCAGAGAGCAGTATTTATTGTAAAATGCATCACCTTAAGGGGACGGGATGGGACAGAAGTGGAGAAAAGAAGGTAAAGCTGCAGAGGGAAAGGACGTGTTGCCTGGCTGCATGTCCTCAGGCACTGCTAGCTCACGTTGCTTGCACCATCTGATCGCTCAAAGCTAAACATGGAATGTAGGTAGCAAGTCATAACGCTGTGCAGGGCTGGAGACATGACCCATCAGCTGTTTCTGCATTATAATTATTGCACTGGGGCACAGCAGGACCAGAAGTTTGCCTGGGCAGATTTCTGCGACGTTTTGGCTTGTTAAAAATGACAAGAAAGGCTGCACACCGCTTTCAGATTTGTGATTACAGACACTTTTCTGCAGGCCTGGCATTCTCTGTGTAAAAACCCCAATCCACAAGGAAAGCAGAAGGCCCAGAACTATTTAGTTATATTCAAAACAGCGTTAAGAAGTCAGATTTCACAGGGCTGTGCTCTCTTTCTCCCCCCTCCACAAGACAGAAAGGAGTTTCACACAAAGATGCAGCAAAGCAGCACTCATGAACCACCATTCTCTGCATTTCTAAGCTGGTCTTGGACATTTCCCCTTCAGGCCACTTCTGCTCCCAGGCTTTCCTCTCGCTCCCTTTTATTTTTGAAGTTTCTGGTACTAATAAAAAAAAATGAAAACCTTATTGCAATACCATCATTTCCTTGATTTATCATATTCTCTAGTAAACTGATTAATTCTTAGAGTGATCCTGACCCTCAGCGCCCACTGGGCCTCAAACGATGCAAACAGGTTTTTTCAGCTCTTCCTCCATTTTATTTTTGTCCTAACATGCACCGAGTACAAGTAAAGGACTAAGTTTTGCAACTCTGGACTTAAAATGCAAGTATCTTCACTGGTATAGCTGGAAAGGAGCACTTCACTTTAGGCAGTTTGCTTCCGTAGCATGCTCAGATTAAGCAAAGCTCAAAGAGAATAAGTCAGTAAAGAAATTATTTAAAACAGTATATTCAACACATCTTACTGTCCAGGCTTTGCTCTATAAGTGAAGCTTCAGTTATTAGGAGCATGGTTTGTCAGGCAGCGACAAGAATTTTAGTGCAACAGGTCTGCAGTGGAGAAACAAGAAGAAAAATTGTAGAAGGGCAACACAAAAACCTGCAGTACATCAGCCACAGCATTTCTGTTACATGAAACGTAGCAGGCAGTGTAAATCTGGATAGTGCAGCCTCTTTCCTTTTGCCTTTCGGCGACTATAAGCATTTGCAGGCTGGAGGGATGCTTTCAGGAGGTCACTTAGAGCTCCCTCAGGCTTCCTGTTTGACACTGGGAGAACTCCCTCTGCCCTCCCTCAACAAAACAAAATAAAAATTTTAGCACTTTTAGCATATTTCCAGACAAAGATGCACTCAAAGCAAAACCACTGTGAGGGCTGAATACAAAAGGGATATCCCCCAAACTTCAAAGATGCTGCTTTTTGCAAGAGCAGAGTACCTACAGGGATGCCAGGTGCTTAACAGGAAGGCAGGTGGAAGGGAAGAAGACACCAGTAAGCTACCAACAAGCTCCTGCAGGTCAGAAAAGCACACTCGTGGCTAATAGACCAAAAGTTCTGTTAGCACAAGAAGAGCACCCACCTCGAAGAAACCACTTCCTATCTTATCCTCCCCATCCCCTCCCCGATAGCCTTCTCCCTGTTGTAATTCGGAACAGCCAGGCAACTGATCTCTAACCATCCATCAGAAGAATTGGCTAATACAATGTCACCCAGACCACCACATGAACAAAAACCACCAACGAATCCAGCTAGTGGTTAACTGCAAATTTTTGCTTTACTGACAGTTTTACACTGCCGAGGGTTCCTTTGCCTTTGCACATACGCTGCCCTCTTAGAAACCCCCCTCAGCTCAAACTCAAGGTTTACAAATACATGTACAGATATTCTACACATCTGCTTCCACCTGGTGGATTACCAGAGATGAAGACTGCAGCGTTTTTAAAACAAATGTGTAAAGCCACCTCTAAAATTAGTTGCATGGTAATTCTGTGGGCAAGAGCAGAGGGGAAGAGTGGTTGGGCTCAGGGGGGAGGGGGAAGTTTGCAAGAAATGGAATACGAATCGCTAAACTATTTAACCCATTTTGAAATTCCTTTTTTTTCTCTTGGAAAACAAACAAAAAAGGGATTTTTCTTTCACTCTGAGGAGTTTCTCGAAACAGAGGAGGACAGAGCTATCCAATATTGCTCTGGGGTGCTTAACATGAATAAATGACTTCAATCAAGTGTCCTGTCAAAGAACTTAAAATACTCTTTCCACAGTCTCCTCTTCCATAATCAAGCAGAAAGGAGCTTCTAAATGCACATTAAAATACACATTATACATACACACTCTATATAATCAAAACAAAACAAAATCCTGAAGTACTTTATTAATTGCTAGCTATTACTACGGAAACTAGGGGTTCTTTCAACACTTGAGCAAAGCAAATGAGAAACGTCAGGGGGTATCCTGAGATACTCGCTGCTGTAAAACCTTTCAGGTCTGGTTTCTAAAAATTTCCTCACTCTGATACCTGCAAATGCTGCTCTGCAGTAACTTCCAGTTCCGTTTTCATATGCATATTTTTAAAGATAGCAGCCACCTTCACCCTGCATATACAGCATCAGGGGTATTTCATTCTCTGTGGCCTAAGTTCCCAGAAAAGCCAACTCCGGAGATCCTAGGTGTGGCACATTCCTTTTTGCTCCAGATACTCCTCCTGACTGGAAGCGAAGGTGAATATTACTCCAGCCTCAATCTGTTTCCTTCTTGCACCCACGGCAGCTTAGTAAGAGACAGTCAGCAGGCTATTGCAAATTACACTTAAGGGCTCATTACAAATCAAGGCCTCAGTCCTGCTAATGAATTGATACTAATAGCCCAATTCTATAGAAGACACCCATTAGCTTCAACAGAAGCTACAAAGGTCCCAGTGCAAGCTGTGCTCTGCAAGGGAGGGCTACATGGCCCCTGCAACAGGAAGTTTGTTTACATCACATACACAGGTATTTACAAACTTCTGGGCCTTTGTTTTTATTTAGGAGACTGGTGGCTTTTGGCAAGGTGTGCAAATCTTGTCAGACAACTTTCAAGCTACCCTTACTCCATACGGAACAGAAGTGCCTACAAAGTAAAGCACATTCACGAGAACTTATTTTTCGTGCAACCAAAACAAATGTGGCCTGAAGCTAAACACCTGACATGTACAAATGGTTAAAGCTTGGTAGAGCCGCATGCAAGAGAAGACAGGGCCCATAATAAAGCTGCCTGGTGATCTCCAATTGAAAATCCTCCTGGCAGCCCAGCATCTTACATGCAGAGGAACTTACTGAAATTCTCTCTCCATTCCTGTCCCTGATGATTCTCTCAGTATACCTGGAAATTAGGAAGCTGACTAAGTCTGGACAGTCCCAGTCAACCCGTTCCAAAACGGTGGAAGCGGACGGTTTGACATCTCAGCAGATGATGAAGTCTCCGACAACACTGGTTGAATTGCCAGCAAACGTTAAAAGTATCATTTTTTTCTCCTTGAGTCCAGTTGCTGTCACAGCTCCTCATCCCAAAAGTCAAAAGAGATTTTCAGTGCATTTTTGGGGTTGCTGACTTTAAGCCCATAGGATAAACTCCACTCGTGGTTGTTCACGAGTCAGAAAATGTTTGCTTGGAAAAAGAAAGCAGAAAAAAACCCTGCAATTCTCTCACAATCACTCCAGTCCAAGAGCCACAGCCTTAGCACTGCCAGTTTCCCATCTCATTAAGTGTCTTGCAATACTTGTTTTTGTAATCGTTTTCCATGCTGTCTACACAAAAAGCTATCTCAGAAGCCAGAAGAACTACATTCCTTAAACATGGACCCTTTCCAGACTCACCCCAAACCTTTCTGTGCTTAAGGTCCTATACATACATGAACACACAGATCACTACAGGCACAGCAGTTAATTAGTTTTCAAGTTGCCCTAATTTTCAGGCTAAACACTTCCTAAACTCCTCCATCCCTGATGTTCCCCTAGCTCTTTTAGGGAAGCCAGGCTGCCTCCTGCTTCCTCTCCATTCACAGTTGCTAAGACTCCACCGCAGCCTACCGAGCTGCTCTCCCATAAGCCACATAAGTGTGCTACCATGCATGCAGAGTGAGATTCACATTAACTACTACGTACACAGCATCTTTCTTCCCAAGAAATTCATAGTGAGTAGTAGCTTGTATCCAGTTTTCATTTTTCAACTCTTTTTTAAGACACATACACCTCCTCCCCCTCTTTCCTCATCACCTCCACTCAAAAAGACTGAAGCTCACTCATCTCACGGCAGATGGCAAAGGCCTTTGAATCAGTGGCTGCTAGCTGGTCTTGAACCAGCTTTGGGCAAGGTTCAGACAAGATACAGAGCACAAACACTCTCCCAGAAACTTTAAAATCCAAATGCAAATTCTCCGCCCATCACCTTGAATGTCAGGCAATAAAAATGCTAAAAAAAGAAGTCACAGTATGAGAGGTCATCGGCAGGCTGTCCGGGCTCTGATGAACGCCGACAAGTCCTTGGGAGGAAGGGACAGCGATCCAGCCACTGCTGACAGTTGCCTCCCGTAGCCTCTCTGCCAGATCCTGCCCCACTGACTGGGCCCCGCGCTCAGCTCACCTGAGTCCCTGCACCTCTCAGACTAACGAGCAAATAACGGCTGAACACCTCCAACGGCCACTTGAACTCAACAGGATCCACGTCCTCTCCTTGTCCTCCAGCGATGCCACACTCGTCCTGGGGCTCAGCAACACCAACTCAGAGGTACAATGAAAAATTAATGGGTGGTTGCTTCCCGAGGTCAGAGTGTACCTACAAATGTAGGCTCACAGTGCAATGCGCATTTATTTTCTTTGCATACTTTACATCCTCTATGCCTAAGTCAAGAAAAACCCCATTTTGGAAAGCTTTTCAAGAACAAAAAAGCCCAGTCCTTCCAAACTTTGTGCAAGGAGCAAATCCTCCAATACTCGCTTTGTGTGCTCAGGGCCCTGAAAGCTGCCAGAAGTAGTCGTAGGATGGGGGAGAAGGAAGATTTCTGTGACGAATCCTACTTTTCAAAAGGTTTTAGAAATAACTGTATGATCAAACAGATGAAATGCATTGCTCAAATCAACATGTAAACTCAGAGTGGAAACTGTTTTAAAAATCACTATGGCTTTAGGCTTTCTATTTCCATTAATTTACAGTTTTGACAGCAAAGGACAAGTGGTCTCTGGTAGAATAAAATTACTTTTCAACTTCCAGATATAATTAACACAGGAATTGGTATCTTTGCATCTTTCCTATGCATTTGTATCATAGACTCAATGGTACAAACTCGAGGATGCCTACCTGCAAGGTTCATTACCACACTTTTGCATTAAAAAGATTACTGAGCGATCTAAAAAAAACGGTGGTTACTTTTAGTGCATAGAATTCTGTATCACTCAGTCCATTTGCAGTCTGTAATACTGATATCATTTAACACTGGAGACAAAGGTACCCCTGTTCGTCCACCAATCAGATGCAATAAATCCACAGAAGTCAAAAGAAAACCAGCCGAGAGATGAAGGATCAGGCCTTTGGGATGCTACGCTACTGTCTCCTGCGTGGTTAATTTTGATGAGCTTGTTTAAGCACAGCCTTTAGCCAAGTGCTTTTTCATACAAACTCATCCATAGCTCAGAGACGATTAATCATCATTTATTACTCACCTTCTGGCAACACCCACTTTAAGCTAGGCACCGTCCAGACACATCAAGAAAGACAAGCCCAGTCTGAAGGCTTTGTGGTAAAAGGAAGGCATTTCTGAGACCCGATCCTGATAGACAGACAATTACAGACACCCGTGGTACCCCACATGGCTACTAGGATCTGCCAGAATAAAGCTGCTCACAGGATAACTTAAACACAAATGCAATTCTTTCAAAAAGAGACAAGGTATGTATTAAATACACCGACTACAACTACTTTTCAGTGCCCGTCAACTGCTACTGGTGTTACGGTACAAGTAAGTCTTGTGAAAGGATTTTGCTGAAGAAATATGGTGAATCTTCACAGACTTATTGATCAGAGCACTTCACATGGTTACAGTACGCAGGAAAGTAGTTATTCTGTTCTTCTGCAGCATTAGTAACTTCTCAAACAAAGAAGCCTGATTGAGGCAGACAGTGAGGGGCTTATCAGCTTAGGAAATGGGAAGGATGGTCCAATTAACTGCCAAGCAGTCAGACATAATTCACTCTGACGAGGCCAATGAGACACAAGTCAGAGAAATGCATGTCCTGTCCATTTATGTAACACCCATACATTCCCCCCTGCAAAGTCTCCCCTTTTGGAAGCGTTGCCTAAATAAGAAGCAAGTCACTGGAGGAAAATGCACCTGTATGGATCTGCATCTAACCAGCACCCTCTCTTATTAAGCAACCATGTACAGGAGACATTGCCAGCTGCTAAACTGCTGGACCCGGGTGCTAACAGCCATCACCGAACAGTCAGCCAGAAAGCTCCGTGCAAGGTTATCTGCGGTCCACACCACTGCACTGTCTTCTCACACATCAAGGAACAGGTCAGTAAGTAGGAGGCACAAAAAAGGCAAAAATGCCCCACCCCGGTCTAGGTAGGCAGGCTTCATCTGCTTTTCCTCAACCACTTCTGCTAACACAGAAAGAGTCCAAATGTTACTAAAGTCACTTCACAATGTTAAAAAAAATAAAGATGGGGAAAAAAAAGGGAAAAGCTGAAAGCAAACCATATGTAACAGCTGATTAAGAAAGCTTTGAATCCAGCCACAGTGCTGCTGCTCTTCATGTCCTCTGCGTGCTCAGTACCCTGCTAGCACGGGCTAAACAAAAAGAGGGCACAGAGGAAGGGGAGAAATTCTGTGAAAGATGCGAGAATGAAAAGAGAAAGTCCTCAGTGAATCATAGCTCTAGCTTGGGACCCATCACCTAGGACGCAACAGGGATTTAAAGTGGAGAGAGGAGAAAAAAGAAAGAAGAAAGTCCCTGAAACATTGATTCATAAATACAAGCTTCATCTGGCGTTCACAGAAAGAGTAGAATCTTTATTCTGCAACAGAAACGCACGTGTGGGACCCCGACCATCCTTTGATAAGGCACCTTGTTTTGAATAATTCTCCATTTCTCAAAGTCTTAGACTTCAGACTGATGCGGTCAGAAACATGTGCTTTATGCACTATGAGCAGGAGTGTAAAAAACCCCAGTTGTGTGGAATATTTATGTTACATATGGCAACATCCTATTTGTCAGCCGGTTACCAGGAGCTGAGGAATCTGTGCAGTACCAGCAAATTCGCCTTGCAGCAGGGTGTTATAGTGAGCACGAACCGGACTATATATGGCATGTTTACTGAACAATTAGGCATAAACATGTTAGAGAAGAAACGATGTCTTGTATTGGACACTGGGTTTGCTGCTGCAAGGCAAACCATCTTGCTCGGAAAGCAGTGTATCACATATTCCTCATATGCTTTGGGCTGCGGGTGCCAGTGAAACCTCTAGAAAACAGGAACAGGTTATGCTACAAGTAATGATTAACTATGCGGAGGATCAGCCCTCCAAGCTCCACCCGACAGCGTTCCCTGTCTCCTCACTGCTCTTCCTCCCCCGCTACTTTTCAGCTGGGACTGTTCGCAAGGCAACCCGTCGGAGGGCAGGAAGGCGCACACACACACACACAGAGGCACATGCCGCACAGAGTGCTGCCTCTGCGACGGGATGATAGGCACAGACAAGTGCACCCTCTGTTTCTTAAGAAACAGCTGGCATCAGGCGAGCAAGCACTGCAGCCATCCGCCTGCCCCACGTTCAAACCCAGTCGGCACAGGACTACATTATACCGGGGAGGAGAGGGGGAAATCCTGAAAGGGTAGAGGGAGGAGGGTGTACTGAAGATGCCTTAAAGCACGGGAGAAGGTTTGTATCTGGCTTCAGCGTCCTGCCTAACCTGTTTTGTGGTATGTTCCAGTTAAGTCTCCTTTTGGTTGAGGTGGGGGGGTTTGGCAACCAGACCCAAGCTGCAGCCCCTTCTCTCCTCCGACTCTTTTCACGCTCCATCACACTCCAGCACAAACATAGGCACAAGGAAAGGAGATGCCAGAAAACAACACGCCGAGTCTATCGCAGACTGAAACTGGACGCGCAATTTCTTTACTGTAGGGAACTGGATCTTCTTTATCGACTCACCAGCACTACCAGCCCTCAAGTGCCAGAGTTCCCGCCTTCGTCACTGCATTTCTACGTTAGCAACTTATGCAGCTCCTCAAAAAAACCCCAAAACTATACAAAGTAGGGTAAGGGGGTGGGAAAACAAAGCAAAAAAAAACCCCAAAAGCACACACCCTGAAGACTGCATGCCACGCAAATCTCACCAGAGCATGGTGTGGGGGCAGCAGCAGTGATCACAGCATCAGGACATACCATCATCACCACAGCAGATTTTTGCCTTCACTGTGTACAGTATTCACAGGGTTAATGGATAGTCCAAAGATGAGAAATATAACTGCTAAGCAACAAAAGCGTTAACTCAAAAGCTGTGCTGGGTGGTTTTTGACAGGGGTTAAGCAGTTGGTAACCAGCGGCAAGAACTTGATAGTGCTTCAGTAGCCATTTTAAGCAGCAGATGTATTAATCATGGGAGTGCAGTAACAAAAGAACCAGGGGCAAAAACACACTACAGAAATGAGGACCCCTAAAATCTCAGCAACACACACATATCCCTCCATCATGTGTAAAATAAATTTAGAGAAGACAACAAAGATGAAAGATTATTACATGACCTCCAGAGCACAGCAAATCCCTCAGAGCAATGAGCGCTAGGCATCAGAAACTTCCTGGTTTCCAGGCCGTTGTTTCACATGTTTTCTGGGGAGTTTTCATGCTGTGGGAAAGATCTCTAAATACACTGAAAGTAAGCCTGCAACATCCCCTTCCACTCCCACAGCAAGTATGCAGCCCATAAAAGATTAAAGTGTTGGAAACGTATGCCTGAGCGAAGACTCCTCTTTTTTTTTTTTTTAATCATATCAACAGTTTAGCACTTGATGCATTTTATCAAACTATTTTGCCATCCCTTTTTTAAGGCAGCCGGGGGTGGGGGAAGATGGAGCAAGCAAGAGCGCGTGAGACACATGCAGTCTGTAACTTGAACACCGTTTTACAGATGTATTTACTATACTGCTTTTCTTTGGGGGCTTTTCAGGCCAGGGCGGCCTTTGTCTCTGCACGCTATATGCTAGCCAGCTTATAACAAATGAGCAATCACAGAGAAAGCAGATCTGGCTCCTACTCTGAATCTGCTGGGATGCCGAGGCACGAAGATGTGCCTGAAAAACTTCTGTCTGGTTACGAATCCCATCAATCCCTTTGGTCACGCGAGTGCCCGAAGTCTGGTACAATTATTAACTGTGCTGCAGTCACATGAATGAGGACAAGCTTCCCCCTCCCACCCTCATCCCGCGGGTAATATTATGTGGGCAGAGAATATATGAAGGAACATGGTAAGGCGGGGGGGGTGGAAACCTCCACAGACAGGCTGCAAAGCTGTACTTTTTAAAATTATTTCTATTTGGTGGATGGATTATTATGTTTCAGGCAAGCCTGCCCAAAGCTTAGACTCATTCAAGTGCCCAAAGCAGGGTGAGGTGGGGAATCCTCATCCTCTCCACTCAGTACCGCCTTCTTTAAAGAGTGAAAATTAGAGGTGTTTCCAGTTTTCCCCACTTCTTAAACACAACAATGATGGATCATGGAAAGTATTTTTACTGAAACACAAGCAGGCAATTTCTAAGCTGATGGGATTGCTTTGCAGATGTTCTTTTTTTCTGGCGAGGGACTCAGCCAGGTATGAGAGAGGAGAGTTGGGGAAAAGAGCCCACTGTGCTTCCGAGGAGAAACTCTGGGTGTTGAGACAAATGCGGCAGGCAGCGTGGACTAAAAGCCTAAGCTGTGATTCAGCTGCTGGGACCAGAGCCTCATGCAACCTCCCTGTTTTACAGCCTGCACTCGCGTAAACTGAGGATGGGGACGGCGCTTTCCAAAAGCTGCTTTTCAGGGCCAAAGGGGAAACGACAGAGAAACGGCATGCAAACAGTGCGGTACCCACTAACCCCCAGCTGCGCCTCCGCCCCCTCCTCATGCACCTCCCAGTCCGCCAGAAGGCTGGGGTTGCATTATTTTCAGTGTAAACCAAGTGCTGCAGATGTGTGTGCTCTGTAGAAACCTGTGCTGGGAAATATTAAAGACTGTATCTCAACTACGATGGGAGTGGCACTTGATGGCTGTGCAGCCCCTCCAGCCTCCCCCAACACGTCCTGGCCCAGCGCAGCAACCTGGAGTTATGCGCACCATTCTGGCCGAAACCAGTGACTTGCGCTGACCTTAGGAGGGGGGTGAGCAGGGAAGGCGGGGAGAAAGAGCCCCAGGTTTGACATCAGATGGTATTTCCTAGACACAGTTAAAAATGTAAAGCACAGTGCATCTTTAAGTGGTTACATCTATACAGCCTCCAGCCCTGTGGCACTTAGAAGAAAAGACGGGGAGGGGGGGCTACAGTGGGTTGATGACACAATAAAACATAAATGAGCACAAACACTTCCAAAGTGTTACGTGTATTTTCAGTTAAGTTATAATTGAGTGCGTCCCCAATAAAACAACTACATTTGTAATGTTATACCATGCATCCATTTTATAAAATATTTTAAAATGTGCTTTTGCCTCAGCCCGCCCACACAAAATAATGAAGAAATATCACTCATCAGGAACTCCCTAAAAAAATAAACCTTAAAATAGCACGGTACACTCACTGAGTAATATGTGTTTCTGCAAAACTGATGCTCTTTATATATTTTGCATCTGAAAACTGCAAGTCTCACATGCGCACACACAAAAGACAGACAGACAGACTGCTGCTGTGGACAAAATGGTGCCATTTAATACAAAAATCTGGTTTATGCATAGCCTGGCTGTAGTGCATGCTGGTCCCAAGCAGAGTGGGATGCAGCCAGTTATATCGAACAGTTGTGCCCTCAGCAACAAATGGTGCATTCATAAAACTGGAAAAGCCTCTGTCTAGGGGCTCGCAGTTCTGCAAAGGAAACAATTGCTTGCTGACATTTTCTGAGGGAGGGTATGGCCAAAAGAGATTGAGGGGGAGAAGTATGATCTACAGGAAAGTTATGTACAGAAGAAATACCAAAATACAAGGGAAAAATCCCCAAATCTGCCACTGAACTACCTTCGCACTCTCCCTGCATTAGCTAGCCTCTAACAAAAGAGCAAGGCCACCTGAAAAAGACATGTGCTTGGAAAACACTTGGCCAGTCAAGAGTATAGAAGAAAAAGAAGAAGGAAAGAAAAAAGCTTTCTTGTAGAACGCTGGCCCATGAAGAAGCGACAGACATCACACAGGCTGCAGTACACAAAGCCACATCTGACAGGCAGTTTCTCACAAGTTTCTTACCCTTGCCTTTATTAGCTATGCCACCTCCACACTGGTAACTAAAAGCCAACATCTGGTGCTAGCTAAATGTCAGTACAGACAATCCCTTTAATAAAAATTTAAAGAGTCTGGGTCTCAACAAGGAAGTCATTAGTGCTTTGAATGTAAGACCCTACACGAGAGCTGCAAGACTAAAACAAGCCAGGCTTTTAAGCCAGGCAGAGCAGTGACTTCGGTGTGCGCTAGGCCACCTCTCTAGACCCCCTGCCACCTCGTAATGGGGATGCTCGGCTCGTGGCCGCCAGCCCACGTGTAGCCTGTCTAGATGGTTATTCTGGTCAGCACCCTGCGCCAGGAAGCCCAAACAGGGCTACGGATGCCCGGGTGCTGCTGCAGGATGGGAGCATGCCGTATAGTCTGCCCTTGGCCTAGGGAACTCTGGCTCCTGACGCTGAAATGCTGGGCACCACTGCCTGCCCCAAACACAGCTGGCACCTGCATGGCTGCAGCCAAATCCTGCTTGCCCTAAGATATGACCCAAGCAAGTCAATGCAAAAGTGTTCCTAAACGGCATTTAAGTAGCATAGCTCATTAATGAATATCTGTCACCTGCTCCATTCTACTGAGCTCAGTAATTAAACAAAAAAACCCCAAATCACACTCTGTAACTGAAGTTCAGTGGGAAAATCAGTGAAAGTTTCCCTAAGAGGAGAAATGAATTGAGGCCCACCTGCATGTTGATAGGAAATTAAAGAAAAAAAAAAGCCCCCCAACCACTCCTGGCTGCCCCAAGGCTGCGGTGGGGCACCCACCCCATTTTCTCCTGGCACTCACATGGCACAGAGGTCTCTCACATCTTGCCCAACAAGAATTTTCTACCAAGCCAAACCTGTCCACAGGAGTTTGGGAGTAACGAGACTGTCCTCCCCAGACAGGGGGAGCCCAGCTGAAGGAGAGAAGACAGAATGAATCCCTTCACTATATTATCAAAAGACTTTGCGTGTTAGGAGATTTAAGCGAGTACTCTCGCACTGAAGCCTTTGCAAGGGTATCTAAAAAAGGGGACACATGTAATTCTTCCGGCCCGCAGTGCACCTAACTGTCCTCTGAGAACGTTTTATGAAACAGTTTTGGAGGGGAACATGACTGTGGTCTCACAGACTGACAATACAAGTATTTTTCCAGAGGTTAAAAAAAAAAAAAAAAAAAAAGAAAAAAGGCAAAACAGGATGAGTCGCTCTTCAAGAGAACCTTCAGGCCCTTCCTGCACCTCGGTTCTATGAGCAGGCAAAACCTGTGGGTCTGCTGGAGTCAAGGAATAAATGCTGGGAGTACACACGGCCAGCTGCAACTGCGAGAACCAAGCAGAAGCTATTGAGGCACCGGAGAATGAATGGTAATGTTTTTGTTTACCAGCTGTGCACTGGAAATGATTGCTATTGCAATAAAGTTTACACTGTATTTGCATAAATAATTTCAATAAAACTGTATGAAAAGACGCTTCATTAGCGCTGGTTATCAGTTGGAGACCTACAGCAAACACAAAACTGCAAATGCTTTTGCAGAGGCATCAAAGCAATCTAAAAATCGTCCTCCTTAATTTTATTCCTTGGTCAGTTTCCAGGCAAAGCAAACACACGCACACACATAACGTTTTATACATGCTCCCATTAAACCTGCCCTTAGTATTAAGTGAATGTATTTTAGAATTCAAGTAGCACACATGATTTGGTTTCCCTCCATAGGCTTTACAAAGTCTCCTAATACAACACATGATTTACTTATTAGGAAAGTAAGTTTAGTTGGTTTGGGTTTTTTTTAGATTTGGAGAAGGAGGCGAAAACACCTGGAAAGCTGTGGGAGAAGATCAACAGCGTTAAAAAGAAAATTACAACCCAGTCCCCTGAAAAAATTTAAACTAAAGCTCTTTAGGAAGTTTGTGAATAAGAGATGAACAAAGAAATTCTCAATTTGCAAAATGTCTTTCTTTTGAACACTGAGTCACACAATACAAGTCTTCGCATCACCTTGCTAAAGAAAAATAAAAAATAAATCTGGCCTGAAATGTGTCACTTTTCGCTGCTGTTTACTTTGTTTGTTTGTAGTGGTTCAGTAAAATCCCACAAATATTTAAGACCAAAACCACAGTCCATATTTTATATTTAGATGAACTACAGCATCTTCCAAGAGGCTGTAATTGCAAGCCTGCATCTAAAGCTCCTCTTCCCTCTGCCATCCCCAGGACCACGCAGCCACAGCAGGAGGAAGAACACGAGTCACCACTGCAGCCCTGGCGGTGGCCCTCCTCCGTGCAGCAGCCTGGCCACCCCACAGTTCAGCTCCAGCAGGACATGAGAGCTGAGCCCTTGCACCTCCCATGACAAAGCATGTCTTTGAGTTGGATGCCTCATGTCTGTAGTTAAAATTTAAAACCAACAACAAAGTCTCTTGCCTCTCTTTCATCTCCCAGCTGATGCAGGTGGAACAAACAGGACGGGATTTGCCCCTCACACTGATGCTTCAAGTATCAGCCCTGATTTAAATCGGTATAAAATGCAGTAGGGAAAGGAGCTCAAAGGTTTCTAACCGGGTGTGCTGAACACCATGACCTCCTCACACCCCCGCCCCACAAATGCTTAACTGCTGAATGAGATTCCTCTCGTTTCCTGCACTGAATCATCTGTGTCACCACAAAGATGAGATTTTTAACAGTGCGCACACGTTTCTTATTTGAGGGGCATGCAGCGGAGGGTGTTTCTCAAACTACTGTCAGATCAGCCACAGAAGGTTTGGATTTCTTCTGTGTTTGATGTATCATTTAAGTAAATCTGTGTTTTTCCAATGAAGTACAACCTTTCAATGATGCTGTTTTCTAGGAAACATGCAGGTGAATACTGCTGCTTCCTTCTTTCGCAAAGCATTATTTGAATGGAGCTAGGAGGGACAGGATATGCTGATTTACACAATTAAAAATAACTTACAATTTGAACTATAGCATCAGATGCTTAAAAAAATTTCATTAGGGCAGGTCACATGCTCTTTTCAAAATGCTTTTTTTCCACACTTCAACTTAAAATAATTTCATTAGTTTACCTGCAATTTACCTCATTTTCATTGCTAAGCTGATCGACTATTTTTTTAATCACTACAGCAATTCATTTTGCAGCAAAATTAGCAGCACTGCACCCCTCAAAAGCAATAAAGAAACATCCAAGTCACCCAAGTGAAAGAAAAGTGAGGCAAACTGCTAAACCACGGTTCCTTAACCAACTCATCCTAACCAGGATGGCTTTGCATCATTGCTTCATGCAGGCAGGGAGGGGAGGAAATTGTGATCTCTTGCTGTCTGCACTTGGCTGTGCACTGCCGAAGTCAGTGGGAGCTTTGTGGATCCCGGGTAGGAGCAGGCCCATATAAAAATGTGACAAGCGACAGGGAAGATCATACTCTGCTCTGGATTGATCTGAGTCATGAGGAGTTCATGCTGTCAGTCAGCAAGAACACAAGGAGGTCTGATGGATTCCGGTCATCTCACTAGAGCACAAGGAATATTAAAGATGTACATCCTCCTTGTGGTACCCCTGCATACTCTCACCTGGATGAAAGCTTAAGGACAAGAACCACATTTTTCACATGGGCCTACTTTTTCCACAAAGTGTTGTCAACCTTCTCCACCCCTTATTTTAATAAGGAAAAATCTACCATCCTTTTGACCTTGGACTTGTTCATTTTCTCTGTCTCTCTCAGTACATGCTCTTTGCTAACCATTCAGCATGCTGCGAGCCCTGATAAAAGTGGTTAATGTTTACTGAAACCTGTGTATGAACTGTACTAAATCTGATGGGGGGGAGGCAAAGTTCTGCTAACAGCATCCATGACCAATTAAAAAAAGTTTTGGTTTGTTTTTCTTTTCAGGCTCACTCCAACACCCCTCCCCACTACACAGCTGCATCAGTAGATGGGCAAGCAGCATAGAGGACTGAAAAAATGCTTCTAATCCATCCACTGAGACACTTCAGAATAAGTCACTGTTCTGAGTACCACAGGCCTTCCAAGAATGCACAAAAGCAATGAAAGAACTGACTATTGGGATGCTGTTTCTGGGGGATGCATACTTTACCCCCAAATAATTGTTTTCCAAAACAATCTGAAAACCTACAAGTCTAGCAGAACTGCTGAGGGTTCCCTTCCAGCTTTCCTCGTAGGAAGTCCATACACCCTCACGTGAGCAGTCCTCAAAACATCCTCTAACAGTTGATCAGTATGTTTGAGAGACCTTAAATTCACCTTAATTTCTTCTCATCAGCGACACATCCTTAGAAACACTCATGTGTTTCAATAGCTATACGCATGTACATGTAGGAAGAATGTTTTGAGGCGTACACCAAATGTATGCATCGCCCCTTCTTTGCTTACCGACATCTTCCCCGTCTTTATAACCAGCCCAGAGAGTTCTAACAAATCGTTCTCCCTCTCTTCCACCCGCTCTGGTGACAGTGGGATGCTCTCAGGTGTTTAAAGCCAGGTTGTTTTTTTTTTTTTGTACTAGAGGGCAGCAACAGCGCCATAGTCACCTTGGAAACAACCATCACCCACTGTTTGCAGAACAAACAATGGTACCTTTTCAGCCAGCTTGAGGCAGGCAGGGCAAGGGGCAGCCAAGCAATTCTGGGACTTACAGGAGTGTTAACATATTGCATTCATTCGGTGCGTCAAAAAATAGTTCAGCACGAGAAGCAAGGCACTCTCAAAGTGAGAGCCTTTGGCTGGAAACCACAGACAAGTGCACGGGGCTCAGAAGGTCAAACAAGTCTCCCAAGTCAGCAGTGAGGTCTTTTCCTCTGATTTTTTTACTTGCCCTCCTGTTCCCCTCTCTCATACACACAGAACGAAGAAAAACACACCTATTTAAACTGATCTTATCCATGAAAATCAAGTGTTCAGCTTCCAAGTAGCACTCACTGAAGCTTTCTCAGTGTGCCAAAATATTTTAAAGAACTGTTTACCCGCACTTGTAGTGCTTTGTACCCAGTGCATCAAGAGCCATTTCCAGAAGCGTTCCTTGTGAAGTTAGCAAGAACTGCGGTTATTCAGCATTTCAGACCCTATGTCTAAGCACTCAGGCAGTTACATATCCTTCTTCTTTTAAACTAATTCCATTTTCATAGAGCCATGGATAATCTGAGTGCTTTAAAAAACATAGGATGTACATTTGGCTTAACAGTAACTTCTGAGTGGCTTCCTACCCCCTGGAGACTTTTTCCTCTGCTCAGAAAAAAACCACCAACAAACAAGTCTTTTTACCTACAACAAGCAGGAGAAGCAGCTAGATATTTAGGGATTCAGGTTTTATCAGTTTTAACACCCTCTCACAAGGCGCTCGCTCTTGTGGCTGGTTGCCAGTGTAATGCATAAAGCAGAATGGAGACTGAGGCGTCGCTCGGATACCTCAGTGCTTTATGACCTTCCCACACCGGTTACCAGACACGTACATCAATGAGAACAAACTGACAGAGGTCCGGCTGCCCAGCAGATCTGTAAGGCAAAGAATTGTGAGGCCCTATGAAATCATGCTACCGTTTGACTTGTGAATAACACAGCATCCAGGTGTGCTGTGAAGGAGTGCCAGGCACAACACACCCAGCTGAGAACTGCTCTGAGGTGATGAGAGCTGCACAAAGCTACAATAAAGCAACTCCTGGGCGAGATCTGTAGATTTCCACATCACAATATAAACATTTTTCTACAGCCTTCACTCATCTTTCAAGGTGCACTTGCCTTTAGCAAAAAAAAAAAAAAAAAAAAAAGGCAAATAATCTTAATTAGACCATTAGAAACACTGACTGGTGCTGTCCTGCTAACTAAAGCCTCCAGCAAGCTTGTCCATGTGGGCCAGACAGGTTCACTCACGACTACAACCATGGTAGCTCAGCTGAGTCAGATTAACATTAGTAAAAATCTATCTTAATGTTCATTAAGATGCAGGTTAATGCATTAACTGGTCTTGCACAGCCACAAACATCGCTTCGGACACGGCAGGCTGTACCTTAAGCAGCATCAAGAGAGCTTTTTTTTTTTTTTTTAATTGTGTTCAGCTAACTCAGTTGACCTCAAACAATTGAGACACACACCCTTTTTGCCTGTCAGGACAGGGTCCTTCTCTGTCTTTCACTGCTGGGACAGGAGAAGTGAAATAGGTATAGAGGTGATTCACATGCAACCCATCCTTCACTTACTCCTAATGGGGGGTGGAAGGGAGGGAAGAACATGGGTGAAAAGCTGCAGCTGTTCTAAGGCTGTTCCAACTTTACAGCACACGATTTATGGAAAACAAAACCAAAAGAACAGAAAAATAGAATTTTAACATTACCAACCTGAAAGAATGATTATAAATACCTCCTGCTCTGTGTAAGGGCTACCCTGGGCTCCATCTGCCTTCAAGGCCAAGAAAGGAAACATTCAACTTGAACAGCGGCCAGAATTCACTGTCTACTTTCTAACAGCACCAGGCTGTGCTTAGATGGGGAAGTCTCTACCTGTGGCAGACCAGCAGGCAGCGCGTCAGTCAAGCCTTGCTGCTGCTGCTGCTGCCTCTGCACTTCGCACCGTCACCGTGAGCTCCAGCCAGAGCCCGGCAGAGGGACAAGGACGCAGCTCTGCCCCACAGGGCTGCCTTCTCCTCAAGCACCTGCAAACAGCACCAGGTTCAGACGCCAGTGCGCTCCTCGCGCCCCAGCAACAGGTTCTGACTGTTTTGGCGGAGGCGTGTGCTCCGAAGGGCCCAGACTCAGCGAACAAGGCAGGCATGGGTACCAGTCGGACAGGAACACTCTCCCGCACAGGACAGCCTTCCAGCTGGGGTTGCTACTCAAGGCACCGCGATGACATTTACACAAACAAGGGTGGCAGATTCACGCGTGTCCCCTTCGCTCGGGCATCACCGTGAAAACTTCCCGAGGGTGACACCGCAGCCCAGCGCAGCTGCTGCCGGGCCTCCCTGCCCCGAGGAGCGCGATGGAGAGGCAGGAGCAGCAGTTGTTGCGGCAGGGCCAGCCCTTCCCCTCCCTTCCCCCGCGCAGCCACCCCCACCCTCCAGGAGCTATATCGCAAATCCCCAGGCCGAGCGGACTGCCAGCTGACATAACTGTTTAGTCAGCAACCAGGGAGAGGAGCGGCCGCCCCGCTCCATCCTTCCCCGGCTCCTTCCCGTGGTACCTTCCCCGCCGCCAGCAGCCGCAAGGGAAGCAATCTCTGCTCCCCAACCCCTCCCGGCCTCCCCAAAGTATTCAGTTTTCCAAAAAGTGAGTCGAGCTTTGCACGTAGCTGAGAGATCAGGGGTGTTCTGTTTTACTTTTTCCTTCCCCCCGCCACCCGGGTGCTTTGTGTAACCCTCTTTCACCACCCTGCCCCATCCCCCAGGCGAGCGGAGATCCAGAAGCGCTGCTTCTGCTAGAGCAACTTCCTCCATTTGCTGTGAGAACATCACTCCGGCCGGCCCCGCGCCCCGCGCCGCCCCGCAGAGGAAGTGCAACATAATAGCCAGGCCCCAGGTGCCAAGGTTAGCTTGTCCTTTTCCTCTTCCCCGGATGATTTCCAGTCCTTTTAATACCAGTCTCCTGAAAAGCAAGGGCTTAAAACCTGTGCAAAAGTTATGAAACAAAAAAAAAAAAAAAAAAAAAAAAAGCCGAAACCTGCTGAAGCACCACACTGCCTCTGCCCGCTAAAACTTACACGTTTTGGAAAGGTTTAGCGTTTTTCATGGAGCGAAAAGTCAGGCTTCATCCACACACACAAAAGCTGAACAACTTTAACCATCCCTTTTTAAGCCAGAGAAGCCCAGCCCTTGCCAGCAAGGCAGCAGTACTACCCGCACACAAAACTGCCCGTACCGGCTTTCTCCGGCTGCCTATTGCAGATGCAACAACTACAGCAGTACGAATGCCTCAGCTGAGGGGAAAACTGTAACCCAGACCAGGCTGGAATAATGAAAAGCCTGGGCAAAAGGCAAGAATTTAGTCTGCGAGGGAGATGGAGGTCATCACCCCAACACTGTCCCTCAGAACGCCGAGGATGCAGTTTCCACCCTCTGTTCTGAAAACAGCGTGTAACTGAATGCACGACGTATTTTTTTAAAAAGTTGGTTTTAATGGAAAGCCTCACAATGTGTTATTACACCTCTCCCTTGTCAGTTTGTTTGCATGGTACAAAAGCGTGCATCTACTTACTCCAAAATGCAAATACTCGTAGTGTCCTGTTGTCAGAGGGAAGCTGCTACACTGACTGGCTCATTTCGCAAAATCCTCTGCCTTTCCAGATGTAACAAGGGGAGATTAAAGGGTTTAACTATGCCCTAGGTGCTATGATGCTATCCATAGTTTACACAGAAACAACACGTCCTGTGCTGACATCCCTAAAAAAAAATGTTATTTATTTGGCTTATACAAAAGTCTATTTCACTGTGAAAAACTGAAATCTCCCCTTTCCTCCTCTCCTCCCCATAAAAAAATACACGCATGCTCTTTTTTTGTATTTCCTCCCAGCTGGGTATCTGTGCAACTGACTCCAATTCATCTGATTACTAAACTGTAGAGTTACTGAGAAAATTGAAGAGTTAGTGACCCGTCGCAGTTTATCATATTGTGAATACAAGGACTTACTGAAAGAAAAAAAACAGCCCTACAAATAGTCTCCAAATAACTAAGCGATGGTGAGGACTGAAATTCCCTAGAAAAGAAGAATGTTTTAAGTTCAGAACTCCTTAATTCACTCTTCCACGCTTCAGTGCTAAAACCTCACATTCTACACAGGCTGCCTGCTGCCAAGAGATAGACAGCTGCAACACGTAGACACAAAAAGGAGGTGTCTTTTGGCTGGAGTTTTAGATTTCTACATGCTGCCCTGTTTTACATGCTACTCCCCCAAACAGTTATAAAAAATAACTTCAGAAATCTAAAAACAAATGGGCTATTGTAACCGATAATAACCACTGATAGTGCCTGTATCAAGTGTGCATATGCCATAAAGCCCCTTTGCAGTCCACGTTCCTTTGCAACAAGACAATTTTCTTGGAAATGTGCTGTTGCAGTTATTGTACTTACTTGGCCTTTAGCATACGTTGAGTTCCATATCTTATAACAGAAGTCTGGGCATTCCAATAAAACCTACATCAGTCTTCACTACTATTTTCTTTAAGCTGGTATCTCTGGTGCAGTGATTGATACTCTGCTCCTGGCTACGCAAACTGACTTCTTCCACAAAAGACACTGCACCAACACTGGCAAAGTTGCGCCAGATTTGTACCAGTTCAGCCAGAACAAATCCTGGACCACAATCTTACATGATAAAACACGATCTCCTTATGCAATATCAAGCATAATTAAGAAGGATACTCTCTTAAGATGGAAATTAATTCGGAGCAGAAAGAGCAGCTAAAGGAGACACAATTTACCAAAGCAATAGAATTTTTGCACAGCTAATGCAATAAAGAGATTTGCACCAAGAGAGCAGACAGTGAATGTGTAGCAAAGTGAGAAGATGAGACTATCTTCACAGCTGAAACTCTCAAGCCTCTCGAGGCAAACAGCGTGCAGTTTTGCGCCGCTTGCACTGGGTCAACACCTCTCCAGAAGCTCTTCCCCTTCCTCCAGCTGCTCATTCCCATGCCAGGGAAAGCCTACGTATGGTTTGCTTCCCCTTCAGAGACAAAAACAAAAATTTGTGGGCTGCAACTGTTGAAAGACAGAAAAAAAATGAAAGCGGACTGGCTACCCAGATTGTTTTAGAGATAAAGCTTACAGAGAAACCCCACAAGCCTCTCTGCATCAGCATCTCTGAAGAGGGGGCAAGTTACAGTACAACAGGAATGAACTGCTAGAGGTGAGGGGATAAACCCCTCCTTAAACTCATTTTGCTGTGGATTATAAACTGCTTCTTCATCCTATGATGTCAAACATACATTTAGGTTGCCGAGGAAACCATTCTGAAGTCACTAATTCGACATCATCATAAATTTTTTTAGTTACCCAAGCACAGACACACCAGAAAGGGGAAAGTTGGGAGGAAATACCTAAATATCAAAAGACTAAGAAAAAGGCAGCTTCAAAGAGATAACAAACATCGGCACAGATCTCCATTGAGATTT
Organism: Phalacrocorax carbo; assembly: GCF_963921805.1. Lineage (NCBI taxonomy): Eukaryota > Metazoa > Chordata > Aves > Suliformes > Phalacrocoracidae > Phalacrocorax > Phalacrocorax carbo. The sequence continues at coordinate 94,984,365 of NC_087514.1, read as the reverse complement.
TCCCCTTTGCATTGTTTGTACTCACATACCTGGAAGAACACTTGCCTTGAAGTGGTGGGGGGAAAAAGCGTTAAATACAAGTGGTGTTAAATACAACCTTTGAAAGCAAACACCACAACCTACCTTGAAAGACAGGGGCAAGTGGGAAAAGCAAAATGCGGGGGGCAGGGGAAAGTGACTCTATCAGCATAAACCTGCCACTCTTACAGTTACCAGCATCACAGTACAGAGATACCCATGAACTGAGAGTAGCCATGGAGTGGATGCTTACCCTTACCTTCAGCAAAGCTGGAAGCCAGAATGCAGATAAGAATATACAAGTTAAAAATGAAGCATCTTAAAAAAAAAAAAAAAAGTTATGCTGGTTTTTCAACATTGGAACTCCAAACTAGCAAAGATCCTAAGTCCAACAACCCAGCAAATGCAGTTCCTATACACAAGGACAGATAAAACAGACATTGCTAATGACCCCCTGCTATTGGGCAGAGCTTGGATTAGGTAGGCTCTGTGTGCAGGACTTAATCAACCCAGCAATACTACTGCATGGATTCCAGGATCCATCCTAGCAAGCAATGCCTCCTGTTTTCATCCAAGGTTGATCTGAGGTCCCTGCAAAGATAAACTGGCAAAGAAGCATTCCACTTAGTCCTTCCACTTTTCCTCCTGGCTGCTGGTTCACTACAAAGATGTGGCGGCTTTGATGGTTTGAGCACCGATTTTGTTGCACAAGCTTTTAAAATCTGTTCTATCTGCATTGCAATCAGAAGTCCTGTCCTCCTCTGCTATGTCTTCTCCACTGCCTCCTTGTGCCAGCACAACTAAATCAGCTGCACAGCAAGTCAGATTAGAGAACCAATCCCACTGAAACTAAACTTTCAGAAGATAGAAGGACAAATACAAAAAGTCCTCATCAGCATTTTGGCCTAGCACTTTAGGGCATGCCGTTACAATATTTAAGCTCTTTAATATTTAGGAGATGTTCCCTAACAAAAAAAGACAGTTAAGAAAATACTTCTAATTAAAGCAACATAAACATGCCCTCCTGCTTACACATACGCAATGACTTTATTTTAGCTTTTAGGTTTTCCTGATCTAACACCCAAGAGCAGAAACACACCTGCAAAGCATATGCTACACTAGGGCTCCGTTCCTTGGTGCTCACGAGGCCTTTAGGATACTGAATTTAAATATAGGGTACTAAATGCATAGAGCAGCAGTAGAGCAATACAAGACAAGCTCTGAATTCAATAATCAGAACTACAACCACAACTTGATCATTTAAAAGGACAGCACCTGCCTCCTTTCTCCAAACAGATTCGCTTGCAACTTCCAAACACTATCTAATTCACAGAGCCCAGAGATCCCAGCACTAAGTACTGAACAGCTTATCAGAATGGTTTTATACACAGTGACATCACAAGATTACCATTAGAGATCAGCAGTACACAATGAACAGGGCTCGTTTCTCCTAAAACCGGTGTATTTCATCAATCCTGAGAGGCTTAATAAAGGGAATAAGTAACCTAGATAAAGCTGAGTTCTCATTGTGAAAGGCTTTCTTTACCAAAAGGCTTGAAATCACTAGTGTCACCCTTCATATTTCTTGCAACTAAGTTCCCAGTTCTGGCAAGCTGGAATGAAGTTTTTCATCAGCTGAATGCAAATCAAGTAGCATGCATCATTTGGTAGGCAGGTTAAGGTATGGCTTTAAAAGCCAAGGTTCCTTTTTAGGCTATGTCAGTATTGAAGAATGTGTAGCACTTTACACAAGGAAAGAAATGGGTTAGCATGACCTGATCTAAACCTCTCCTTTCTCACTCTCCACTTCAGAAGTGGCTGCATTTCAGTAGCATTGTAGGCACCAATTTGTAAAGCACCTCAGGAGCGATCTAACGTAAGTGAATACTAGTGGTATGGTTGCAAAAATTAAAATCTCCAAGTCCAGTAAAATGGAGTGCCCCTACAGGTGGACAAGTGGGTTGGCAGAGTACCAGAAAAAAAGGGATGGGAACAGAATAGAACTACATCAATAAACATTTTACTTCAGAGAGCTCAAAACAAGTCTTCTGAAACCTGCTGAGACTAAACAGATGGGGAAATCCTAGTTATCATCCCAAATAAGCACGCTAGCATCAGAAAGCAGGCAAACTTTTTTGCGGGTCGTATCACCCAGTTTGGGTGGAGCTCAAAGAAATGCCCCCAGAGCTGGCAAAGACAAATGCCCCTTGTCTCTGGATATGCTGCATTCACTAAGGTTTTAGATATGCAGGGCGTGATTCAGGCTACCATCTGGGGTGAGGGGGGAATATTAAGTGGAGGGATACAGGGACACTGCTCTTAGAAACCAGTAGCATATTTGGGAAGGAAAGCAGCAAGCAAAGCACCATTTAAACAAGCAGTTTTCAAGCAAGAAGTTAACTGAGCCAGACCTGCAAACACCCTCACCAATCAGCATCTTCTGCCTGTAACCTGCCAACACTGAGAAACTTTCCCAAAAAAAGCTGCTGGAGAATCCTGGCAGCACCTGGAAATCTTTAAGCCTGTCCAAATATATGTCTTACAGCAATAAATATGTAGGCAAATAAAGTACTTTCGGCATGTGCCTGTGATAGATGTTAACAAGGCAAACTGTAGCTTTAACAAGTGTTCAGTGAACAAAATAATCAAAAGCATGGAACAGCTTCTGCATAATAACTGATACTCAGATCGGGACTCCAACCTGGGAGGAAGGCCACAGGGTTGATACAACTGAGGTCCGCAAAATCCTGAAAGATGTGGAGAAAATCGGTAGTGAATGATTACTAGCTATTCCCCATAGTACAAGCCCTAAATGGTATCTAGCAGAAGCATCAAATAGCAAGTTTAGGAGTTTTTTTTTTCACCTCCCCTCCAACGAAGCATGTAGTTAAACTGCAAAACTCACCACCACAACATGCCAAGTGTCTGTACGGGTTCAAAAAGCCACTGGACAAGCTCAGGAAAAAGGACTCTTGAACCTAAATACTGAACATACATAAAACACATTTGGCTCAAGAGATTCCAGAAGCTGCATGGTGCTGAACGACTATACTGGGAAAGCTTCATTAATAAGTGCGCTTTTGCCATACTCTGTTTTGATAAATGCACGTCGATCAGGATCCTGGGCTAGATGGGCTTTTGGTCTGATTTGGTATTAGACACAAGTAGGACTCCCTCTAGTTTACAGTTTTGGAGATGAAAAATGCAGCATGACTTACTCCACGCGACTAAAAAGCCTTCTGCTACAGATCCAGAGGCATTTCTGTCAGCCTGAAGAAGCATTTTCTGCTCTGAACCCAAGTTTCATTTGCAGGAGGAGGTACCAGGAACTGTTCATTCCAGGACAGGGCAGTCCTGGGGAAATGTCACCAGAGCCGCAGCTTCAGCGTGATTCAGGTCAGGGTGATTTCAGAGGTTACCGTACCACAGCTGTCTTCCCTGTCTGACGGCCAGTGGTTACCACACTTGCAGCAGACACATCCAACTCCAGAGCTGCCCATAACTGAAGTTTTAACTACCACTCAGGTCAAGCACAGCAAATTCTGAAGTGCACCACTCGGGAGGGAAGAGACACATCCAGTCTTCTGCCTTCTCTGCCAAGCCCTTCATCAGGGTCAGGGCAGAGCAGCAGGACGACAAACCTCTGGAAAAACTGAAGTCCCTTCTGCAGCAAACATTCGCCTGAGGCCCGCACCTAGGCAGCGAGTACAGACACACATCCAGGCCTCTGGGCAGGGATGGTCGTTAGAGGCTCATTTGCCGACCACCTCCAGCAGAAGAGTCCAGCACTGAGCCAGCCCTCTTGTTGGTACTGCCACAGGCCATATTAACTTGTCGCCTTCAATATGCATCCAGCAGAGTTCAGGTCATGGATTTGTTGGAAGTTCATCACTTATTCAGGCTTTTGTGCGAGAGGTCATTGCTGTCAAACTGTCTGCTTTCACAAGCACAAAAGCTCATGTTAAAATGTAAATACTTACAGGTGTTCCACCAGGCACTCAAGATGAAAGTCAGAGCAAATATATTAGCCCTAGCTGTATTTTACAGTGCTGGTAGTACTTGAATGTCATCTGTTTGTGAACCAAGGTTTTTATGTGGGTTCATCTGCCTAGACAGGAAACATGACCTAATGGTGAAGACACAGGACAGGATTTAGAGTATTTGGGTTTTTTTACTGCCTCTGTTACTGTCTCCCTCTGTGACCTTCAGTAAATAAATTCTTCATGCCACTGTCCCAGTTGAAAAGAACATGAACAGATGCTGATTCGGTCCCATGCAACTGCTGTGACCCTGTGCCATTTTTGCTCATTGCTGCAAGAATTCTGGAATGATATAGGAAACGTTAATCCGACTCATGAAGTTAACCTGAGTTAATAAAAAGCAAGAGCCTTATAAAAGAGCACTACACCCTTCTCCCCAAATGCCTGTGTTACGCTGTTTGTTTTTCAGGACAGAATCTCTGCAACTTATTATTATATTGGCCTTGATGGAGACAGCATTTTGCAAATTCAGCTTTGCAACAAGCCCGGATAGGCTGGCTTACCCCTGTTGCCTAGATTTGTGCACTGCATACCACTTGCAAGGAATTCAGGCACAACTTCTGTGTTGGGGTAACACCACAAGACTAACAGCAGGACTCTGCTGGCACAGGCCTACTGGGAAAATCAACTCCCCAGCTGTGGGAAGAAGCAAAGCCGGCAGAGGCTGCAATCACCACGTCACCCTGGAATCCAGTTTCACGTCCAGTCCAACCTCGTTCTGTGATTGAGCTGCACAGTTCTGGAAAAGCTGGTATCCTCTTCCCTCAGCACTTCCAGCTACAGGTCAGATTCTCTTGGAACTTTTGGAAACTACTGTATTAGCTATTAAATTGGAAGAAGTCATTTCAGGCCCGAGAGCTCACATTCATTCAGTTCAGTACCTATCACAGGGGTAATTTCACACTGTGCATCCCATGCCACGGAGGTCAGACAGAGAGCCCCACCGCCCTTAACCACACAGAGGCTCTCACCGTCAGGGACCCTTGGCATCAACATACAAGGAAAGACAGCTTTGTTAAACCTCACGGGTAACGTGAAGCACCAACTCCCTGGAACAACACAGGGGAGTGGAAAGGAGCTGTGAACAACTGTGTTCTTCTGATGTGCATTCCCCTCCTCTGCTCAAGCAAGCGCAGGAGGCCAAGGGAGCACACATGACATGCTCCCTGCAGGATGCCACATCCTGCCATATTTCATACAGCATCCCAAGGCAAGCCAGATACTTTTCAAACACAGTATGATGTTTGACAGTATGATCTGTCACAGTGTGACAGGTTCTCAGAGACAACACAGGGGAGAGAGAAGGGAACGGCACTGACAGATTTATCCAACAGTGCCGAACTGTTCCTAGCCACACTTCTCTTAAAAGGAAAAAAAAAAACAAGCAAACAGACACACTGCAGACACACAAAAATTTTACAACGCATATTCTTTCTGCTCCTTGCTTTCAGTAACTTGTTTTTCTTTTATGGATTTCTCATAACTCTCACTCACTTGTCCAAAACCTTCCCACTCCTATAGAAAGCAGAGGTCTGCTTTGAAAGGTGGTGGGGTGAAATTGTGGATGTTGTTCCACGTATGGCTTACCCCGCTGAACCTGCTCCCAGCCCTGCTCCCCCTCGTGCCCCACACACGGTGCCGCGTTTTAAAGAGCACTGGTTCTGCTGACATCAGTGAGGCTCCGGGGGCCATCTAGGCAGCTGTTCCTGCTCCTGTGCGTGGCCAAGAGCCAAGTGGCTCTGCCTTTTCGGTGATGTTCCCTCCTGCCGGCTACCCCCCCTCCCGCCCACACGTCTGCAGGGTGGGGCGAGGTGGCCACTGGCAGCCTCTCCAAGAAAACCTAAGCAAAAAAAAAAAAAAAAAAGGAAAAAAAAGGGCAGCTTTCATTTCCAGCCTCTGGTCAGAAATGCTCAGCGATTTTTGACAGCGTGCTGTGGGTTGAAGGAACTGTAGTTTTTCTTCCCAGACTGCCAAGGTCCAAGTTGCCCTTATGACTTTGTCACCCAGAGGAGAAAAACGCGCGCTCTGTCCTCCCTCTCCCCAGGCGCAGGGACAGCCCGCCAGCATCAGAGAGGGGCCCGCAGGCCCCACTCCGTACAGCTGTTCCCCTGTTTTAAAGCAGACCCATCCTTGGAGGCAGCTGTTCTCCAGCCAAATGATGATAGCAGAGCAGCAAGAAAGCTGACCCAGACCAACCCGAGAGCACAACGCGGGTGCAAGACATCTTCCAGGCACAGGAAAGGGGCCACCGCAGCACTTTTTCTTCCCTTTACTGCTCCCCGCAAGGGCAGGAAGCAGCGCGAGGGCAGGTGAGGCATGCCAGGGCACCTTTCGGCCCAGCCAGCCCCATGGGGGCAGGTTTTAGGCAGCTGGCTATCTGCAGCCGGTAATCCCAGTGGTGGGGAGCGTCCCTGTGCTGAGCCGCAGCCAGATCCGGGGAGTGAAAAGGTGACAGCCAAGCCAACTTCACATAAGCCCTCAGAGCCTGCAGCTCAGACCCCATGTCAAGATTAGGAAAGTATGCACACACAGAGAGCACATGAGCTGCTGGAGTGCTTTTGTTTAACTCTTGCAGACACCGTATATTGAAGGAGTTTGGGTTCACAGCCACGTTTCTTGCCACCTCTCTTCAAAGCCAACTCTTCTCGGGCTGCAAGACCTGCAACGCTTCCTCGGGCTGAGCCATACCTTTTCAAGCAGGTCAGAAACTGAAGTCAGTGAGATGAATTTGGAGCTGCAGCTCACACGGGTTAAAGATTCTGGCTTGTGTCAGGAATACTTTTTCTGAAAGTTAAACGCAGGCCCCAGTCCTGAAACACTTCCCCTAACTTCGCCCATGCCAGTATTTTGACTTAAATGGAACAACCTACTTAAGTAGAATTATATCTGTGTTTAAAGTGTCTGCAGGATCAGCGCTTGGCGTGATCTAGACTGGCCTCCAACATACACACACACCCCAGCAAATTTTAAAAATACCTTGAGAGCCATCAGGCTAAGCTGTGTTAAGACAAAAAGAAAAGGATAAAGACGGTAACCCCCACCACAGCACACTGAAAATTTACATCTGCGTATGTTGTAGATGATTCACCGGGGCAGGAGAAATAGGGATGCCTGAAGGCTATGGCTGGAAGCGAGGGAAGGGTCCCTAATACGCGGTATACCTGGGCAAAGAGGACTCTCAAAGCCAAGCAGATCTGTACCCCATCAGCACCAGAAACACTGATGATTCTGGAAATGATGCTTTATTTAATTTTACCTCTTCTAAGAAATAAGAATTTAAGTACAGCAATGTTAACAATCCCAAACTGCGAAGAACCCCCCCTTCAGCCAAGAAACAAACTTCTCCGTACCGAGCACAATAGCAGCAGATACAAACACGAGTTTCCCTGGAACAAACCAGTCAAATTCATTCAAATCTTCCTGAAGCACAACAGGGCAGAACCCATTCCTGTTCCCAGAGCTTATTACAGTAACATGACTAAACACGCTCAGCAGTCCAATGTGATAGGATGCATCCATTTGCTGATGCCAGAGGAAGATGCATGTCTCTTCTACATGGCACCGCTCTCACAGGCTGCTTTTCAAAAGATGTTTTGAAAAGCGACCTGCTGCGTACATTCTTAACAAGTCATAGTATCACCGGCTGTACAAGTGTTTGACCTCTACTTGCTGTGGACAAAAATCTGACATCAGCTTATTCCAACCTTAGTAACACCAAACTGCTCCTACAAAGCTGGCTGGAACAGACTACAACAACGCACCGATAAACTCCCAGACGGACCCCTGGAGTGCTGAAAATGCAACTAGTTTAGTACATGAGCCCACATGTTTTAAATTTGGGTTGGTTTAATCCAAGCAAGTAACCTGATTAAAATGGGAGTCTTTTCTGGAGGTCTAATTTCTAGATGTTTCCATTACTCCATATGCTTTCATGTTGTACAAATATAACGAATGATACATACATCACTGTTGGGATGATTTAAGAATTTGGTTTAAAGCTACAACACAAGCCACTCAAGGCAAGAGAATTAGATTACTTTGTGAATGGCAAGAGCCAGCAATTGCACTTCATTTCAGTCTTCGGAAGGTGACATATTGGGGGGGTGACATCTTTCTATTCCCAGTTTCTTCTAATTTCTCAATTTCAGAACCTTGGCATATGTCACTCTTACATACAGACCTAAAGCAAAAGGGAGACAGAAGGATGTGGTCTGATGCTTTAGAACATGTATTATAGCTAGGAGTGTATCTGCTTCTAAACCAAACCACCAGACACAGACCCCTGAACATGTGTATATACTTACACCTATACTGCCTAGGAAAAAAAAGAATCTTTGTCCCTCATGTGCAAACTAGGCATTTAAGAGAGCTGCCCAAATTCTGCCTTGCAACCAAAGCTCTCTGTTTATAAGCAGACACCTCAGCAGCAGCAGTGCAGGTTCCCAGCATGCCTCAACCCTGATAGCTGGAAAGGCTCCATTATGGGGTAAGAAGATAGTTATAATTAAACATTTATACTGAGGTAGTGCCGAGCAGGTCAGTTCCACAACGTGTTAGGTGGCTTTTCTAAACTCCGTAATTGAACGCTGATCTGTGCCCCGAAGAGTTTACCATGTAGGAAATCAAAGCATAACACTTGGCATCTGTATACTGGGAATTAAACAAAGACCACCACCAGCTCATTTCTTGGGTCTTTGGACTAGGCAGCTTATATAAACATCCATTACCAGAAATAGTGGAAATTTTTAAATCAGCAGTCTGGACTTTCCTAATCCACATCTGTGCTACTGGGTTGTGCAGCTCCCTTTGAATTACTAGCTGGGACAGTGACTACAGTCTGCAATTTGCACACGCTGCTGGCACCTTCTTGTCCAGCACAAATTATTTTTGGCCCAAATGCTTTTTAGCAATCATTTTGAAAAGACAGTGAGCACACAAACGGAAACATTTACTGCAGTCCAGACAATTCAGGCAGTGCAGGCACAGGAGAGGCTGTCAGTGCACGAGGTTGAAAGTCAGGCAACAGCAGATCCTTCTGCACAGGGTCACCCAATACTCCAGGACGACCCCAGGCAGGCATCGATGCATCTACTATGCAGTAGTAACACACATCGGCTATCAGGCAGACCACAGCCACATGCAAGCCTCTGGCGTTGCAAATCTACTAACCCACATCTTTTCCTATGGAGATTAAGAGTTACGCAATGGTGTAAACAAAAACTCTGGCCCCAAACATGCAGGGGCCATCTCTGCCCCAGATCCATCCTTGGGGAGAATTCTCTACCTTCCCCTTGTCCTGCAGGGAAGGACAGGCCTGGGAAGGCCACGTCCTCCTCCCACTCACCAGGCGAATATACTCGATTACGTTAAAGTACAGCCTCTAGGATTTAGAAAAGAGATGCAGCAATGGCCACACTGTTTCAGTGATGCCCAAAACCAGCATGGAAGAGAATTTAGTCAAAATAGGCTATTATATCACAAATTCAGCTTGCTCTTTATTGAACAAGCTCCTAAAACAGATGCATTGCCTTTGTAACTACACCTGTAGGAATTCCAAGCACTAGAAAAATACAAAGACACTATTAGTGTTTCAGTTTTTAAAAGTTTCCTGGCGTCTTTCACACTATGACTGCTCAAGAGCTTTCAGCTCTATATACCCCACATAAAATCTTAGTCCAGTGAAGCCTGAAAGAATTTTGCTGTTGATTCGCATGAAGCCACGTTTTCCACTTCTACATACTATTTACACATCTATTGATTTATTAAGCACATAACAGCAACCATAAAGGGGCACGATCTGTGCTCAGCTTGGCCCACCTAACTGTTCTGTGAACACCTTAACTTTCGTTTGCTGACTTTCAAGCATTTAAAACGAGTAACCTTACCATTTATTTCTATCTTTTTTCTGTCTCAAAGGGAAAAGGGAACCATGGAAAATCCTCAGCCACTAGATTTAAAGAGCTTACAAGTTCCAAAAGCTTTGCAAGTAGATTGGGAACTGCTTGAACTGCAGTCAGCGGGGCTGCAGAGTTTACAGAATCCACCAGTTCCTTCCTACAGAGTTCCTAATCTGCATGGCTTCCTCCCAAGGTAACCGGCATCCACTCTGAGATCATTTCACACACCCCTAGAAATTCACCTTCTGGTTCAGTCAAACGTGGTGGCCACTTCACGCTCAGCGAAAAGATGCTGCCATTTCCCAAAAAGGAGGATGGAAAAGATTTCTCCCACAGAGTGTAGGTCGCACTGATATGGAAATAAGTTGTTCACTATTTAAAGAAAAGCACAATAACTTTCCAAAAATAAACTGAGTTCACGCCAGGGAAATAGGGGCACCATGATACAGTTTGCTCTACCCTTTTGCAACATGGACAGTCAGGCTCCTGACAGTTCAAAGACTGCCAGGAGATCTTACCAAGCATAAAATCCAGCTATCTGCTGTAAAGGCTGGAAGTTGCTCCAAGACTTCTTCCAGAAGCTGCCAAGGACCACAGTTTTGAACCTTACCTCGAAATGCAATAAGATGTACTAAGCAACACCTGGCTGGACCATCTGATAAGGAAGAAGAACAAATGATACCTGCAGCTGTTAGAAAAACAGACCAAAGGAAATACACCCACCAAATCAGCCAAATCCAAGGCATAAGTTACACCTCTGTGGAGAAGCACTTGTCATTGCAATCACGCTTCTTCCCCTGGAAAATAACTGTCAAAGTTCACGAATGGAAGCCCTTAGTAACCCAGCTACATCTCTTCCACAACCAGCTTCTACGGCACACGCTTCCGCTTCCTGGGCCTTCAGTGTCTCACTTAAAAAGCAAGTCTCCTCCTGCAGCTTTCTTTCCTTCCACCCAAAAATATCAGGATGTACGGACAGCAAAATATGTGAGTCGTGCTGCAAATTACCCAAGTGAACACCAATTCAGGACACCTTAAGGCTTTTGGGGAGAAGGAGGGGATGAAGCAGGCAAGCACATGCACAAGACACCCCAGCCACCTGTTGTCCCCAATACAGGGGGAACTGCATCAACACCACTAAAAAATGCACACACGAATGAAGAACAGCACACAGGTATACATGTCCTGGATGCTTCTCATGTTCTCAAAACACTAAGAGCAATGAGACATAATTAATTTAATTTAATGAAGACAATGCATTTTATGTAACAAAAAGAGGAGCTTAAACTAGGCTCTTTCCCCTACCCAAAGCTGTGAGTGGTCCAAATTAAAAAAGTGATGTTGCTCCCTAAAGGAAATACAAGGAAGTACTGCTGCTTATTGGTGCAGACTCCAAAGCAGTTCTCCCTTGTCCAAGCCATAACATTAGCAGCGTGAAGGAGTTCAGCCCGAACACACGAATGGAATTTATTGCTTTGATGCAAGCGCCCTGAGCAAAGCACTCCCAGGTACTGATACACCTGAACACGGACATCACCTGCCGTACGAAATGGGACTAACAAGGGCTCGAGTTAAAGCTAGCTAATCACACACAATAAAAGCAAAGGCCAGCTACACTTCAACGTGAACAGTCTGCTTCTCTCATCCTCAGAGATGAAGCGCGTACCTAAATTAACTAACAAAAAGGCTTGTCAAGGCTGATCATCATCCATTTTCACAGGACAGATGATGCAGGCCACCCATTCCCAAAACACCTATGAGTACGTTTCTGCTGTTTCAAGAAAGCACATGCTAACACCTGTTAAAATATGTACCAGAGGATGACAAGTGGAGAAGCCTTACATGTACCAGAAGCTGGCGATTCCACTATTAACCACAAAATGTACTTTTCTCTTAGAACCAAATTAGCAAGTCACTCAGTCACCTCAACATAGAAAATGTCCAAGATGCTTAACATACTTTTTTACCCAGAGTGACTTAAAAGTCAAAATTCAATTTTTCAAAGCTGACAGAAATTACACTGGCAAGTCACCTGGCCACTGTGTGCAATCACACTCTTTAAGAGCTCTACACAAATAACGTCCCTCGTGCAAATGGATCTTCAAATAAACTTCAGACACCAGGATGAGGGGGTGTCTTCTTCAAAAGGAAATGGATCTCTCAAAATCCCGAGATTAAATAAGTAAACAATTAAATAAGATTAAACACAAAACGTTTTTGCTCTGGAAGGTTAGGTGCAGGAAAACTGGAATTTGGAAGTTGCATTCCACATGCTGCTATGGGAAAATCGGCAAAGGAGACAGGGGAGGTAGTCCAGCCTCCCTCTCTAATGGTCCTTGGAATACCTATTTTAGTTCAGGAGCCTAACAACGCCTGTGGGGGATTTTGACAGCTTTTCTTTTCCCTTGCTGTAGCACCTCAGCTGATGGCTGGGACTCTGCAGGTGAATCCTGTTGTTAAAACAGCTGCCTTTCTCCACATCTTTAAAGAGGTATTCAGATTCTCTTAGCCTTACTTAGTTGAATCACTCTGAATAAACAGTCTCCACCCACCAACTACTTTTGTGTAAAGCACCTATTCAAAGGCAACCACCATTATTGATTGCCAGGCTGGCCAACCTGAAAGCTGAAATGCCACTATAATAATAATAAAAAAAAATTTTTTTAAAAAAGCAGGATACACCAGAAGGCCTGTGTTGTTTCTAAAGGAAGCACAGGTCCAGGCACTGCTCAGTTACATCAGGACAATTCCTTTCGCACTGCAGGAGGCTGCTCTAACAGGTTTAATGCCAGCACAGCCACAAGCCAAACATGCCACTGACTCTTCTCCCTTTTGTCCAGGCCCTTTTCCTTGTTCTGACCCTTTCCCAGCACAACACGAACAAGCAGTGCAATGGGAGTCCGCAGCAATGGCAATTATTTGTACTTTCAACATTTCATAATCAAGCATTAGCACAAGCTCTAAATAAGTTTTGTCACCCTGCTCAGAGTAAAACGCTGAGGGAAGGGAGGTGAGATGCTCTGGTACTGCTGCCTTGGAAGCCCGTGCTCTTCTAAATCGCTGGCCCTCAAAAGTTGATATGCAAAACAGAGCAGTAGGGTGGGGTGGAGGGAACACCTTCAGGTGGGAAAAACATCATGACTGGCAGACATGAAAGATAAGCCATCATCAGATTTCTTGCACCGAAGAAGAACAAAGAGTCAATGCTCCTGAAATTCCTGTTCAGAAGTACCCCAGAAGAGAGCCAGCACTTCCCACCTCACCTATTTTCACTTGTAATCAAACGCTGATAACCGAACCTGGGCTGGCAAAGCTCTGCAAGTTTCAAGCTCTTCCTGGCTCCACACAAAGAGCTAAGTTTTTCAGTGTATCATCAGAGAGTGGCATTTCCAAAGATACCCAAGTCCTGCCTTTGAAATCGCTGCCTATAAAGATGCTTCTAAATAAAGGAGGCTGGGGGGGGGGGCGGGGGGGAGAATGGGGAAGGGAAGCAAAGCACAGAGAGCTGCAGCTCCCATAGGTGCTGGTTTATGTAGGATAGTTGCAAAAAAAAATAAACAAAACAAAGAAGCCACCCAACACACAGAAAAAGGAGTCTTCATATGCCTCCCGAGAGAAAATCTGCTTTAACTGCTGAACAACAACTTGGCAAGTCAGATCTCCCACCCCAGAATAAGAAACAAGCTGCTGCATGGTCTCAGAAGGCAACTCCTTCTCACCCTCAAAGTTTACATCTGCTCCTCAAGACACCTCCCAGCAAAGCTGCAGGGTACCTGAGTGCTCCATCCATGACGAAGCTGCACTCTAAAGAACAAGAAGCAGTTCCTGGCCCCTCTCCAAGCTGCAGAATACTCTTGAAAAAGCGTATTTTAAAGCTGTAATCCCATGACTGACCATCTTGCTTGAATTCAGAAGGGAGGTAAAAGACAAAGACATGGAGCAAAAGGCACTCTCACTACCTTCAGGAGAACCGAAAGCAACCTCTACAGACAATTATCTGACAAGAAAGAAGCTACCACACCATCAAGGCAGACGTCTCAAACTGGTCCAGTAACATGGTCCAATAATACACTCATTTTAAAACAACCTTTATTGTGCTGAAAGAAGACGACATGATTTCACATGTTTTAAGAGTGTACACCAAAAACACAGATTTCCAGACTTAGGCATCATTCATCAAAAAGTTAAAAGGGGCTTTTTCTGCACATGCATAGATTTCAGACTAACAGGATTTACTTGTTCTCTGCCTGGTCCTGGAGAACTTCTGCAGTTTCTTTCTTCCCAAGACTGTCCCTACAGGCTGCTATCCAACATACATCAGATGCTCTTGGAGCAACAGATAACTCTGGAAGGACATTTGCAAAGGGCACAAATCGAGGGCCCAATGCTGGTAAAATTTAGGCATACTGGAGGAGGGTGGAATGACTCCTGTATGTAGATAACTTTTAACACCTGACAGTCCCCTGGAAAGCTTTAAGCTTCATGCACATAAGGGGGCTTTTTTTCAGATGTTTTACTATCAAAAAAATGTGGTTTAAGTCAATTAAAAAATTATTGCAACTTAAAAAGTGAATCCCTTACTAACACACTCAGGTTAATTTTAGCATCCTTCTGTTTAGCTGCTTAGCAACACTTATCCTATGACCTTCTAAGCACCACCTACTTTTACAAGGGATAATGAATATGACCAAAGGGATTTATCTATATGTTTTTAATCTATACAATGTAAGTACATGAACAGTTTTTATTTAAATGAGAAATCCAACTGAGAGCAATCCAAACTATTTCTGCTTAAGAAGAAACTTTCACAGCCTCAAGCCAAGCTACTGTTATGATTGCAGTATGACTGTATGACTTCGACGTAGGCAAAGTGATAAAATCCTTAAGGATAGAGGAAAGCACTACAGAAGTCAGTGCTTGTATGCCTTGGGAAACACTGCACTTATTATGGTACCAAAGGAGATTATAGATATTACTAGCAGATAATGAAGACATTCGTCTTTTCCCCATTTTGAAACTTTTAAGAATCTCCTGACCCTCAGAATCAAAAGTAAGAGCCATTCAGTCAGAGGGTCAGTGAATGTTTAAAAGACTTAAGAATGGGTGCACAACCTGGGTGAGCTGACTCAGAACAAGATGTTTCACTACACTGAAATCTGCAAGCAAATAAAGTTTCAAACACCCAGGTCTGGGTAAAACAAACAAACAAGCAAGCAAACAAAAACCCAGCCAGCAAACACCCTGTTGTATTCTGTCTTAATTCCAAGCCAAAAATACATGTATTTATTCTTTAGGGTCATTAGTTATTAAAAGAAATGTGTAAGAGCGGCTACATAAAGAGTCACTAATGATGGACAAACAACAGTTTGACAACTAGAAGCTGCCTGCGAAACCAGAGCAGAAGAAAAGTTTACTCGACTGTACTGAAAGGATGGTGTTTTTCCAACTACATGGTACGAATTTGGTTCCAAATACGGCTGCCGGGAGGAGGAAGGTGAGGGAGCAAAAGAGGCCGGACTGGGCCGAGCACAGCTGCCCTGCCCCGTGGCACGGGAGGAGGCTGGACGTGTCCCTGCCGGCAGGTGAGGGAGAGCCCTGGTACTCTGATTGATTGGATGATGGATTCATGCTGTTTCTGGGTTTCTAACAAACAAAAGGGCCTATTCTTCCCTGGATGTACCCAACTCCCGTTAAGGCTAATCGGCATTATGCAGGCACACCAAGAAAAGGCTATATACCCTTAAGTCTTCAAAGAGAAAATTAAAACCTAAAACAAATATGGCTGGCCTGACCCTGAGTCACTGCATCCCTTTCACGCACGCTGACCCTGTGGAAAACAGGAACTGCGGTAACAAAACTCGGTGCTTGTGTCAAAACGACAGACCTCAACGAAAAAACTTCAGCCATCGTAACAGCTGTCTACTGTGCGCCGCAGGGGTGACAAGACGGCGTTATTTAGCAACTGCTCCTGTTGTTAATAAGCGAAGTTTTTTCCAAGGCACAGGGCTGGAGTCTGGTGTTGGAATGGTAAGAAACACCAACAGCATTTGCTGTCTCCCCTACACCAAATCACACCGAACTAGG
The DNA here is from genome assembly GCF_963921805.1 of Phalacrocorax carbo. Lineage (NCBI taxonomy): Eukaryota > Metazoa > Chordata > Aves > Suliformes > Phalacrocoracidae > Phalacrocorax > Phalacrocorax carbo. The sequence continues at coordinate 94,968,326 of NC_087514.1, read as the reverse complement.
TGTTTAACTACTTTCTCAAATACGTGACCACACTTGGTTTTACCTATGACAGAAAACAGGGGAAAGAGGGAGTCGGGATTAAAACCGGATGGTTGGGTGTCGTATGTCGTGTCCCCCCGCCAACCTTCCCTCCAGAAATGAGTTCAACAGCTCCTGGGCAGGATGCTGGCTCCTCAGCAGGCAGTACCAGAGCATCAGCTCCGGGCCGGACACCCCCGGCGTGGCCGTGGGAGGGCGGGGGGGCAGCCGGGCCTCCGTGGGGTGCGCGGCCGAGCGGAGCGGGGCTCGCAGGGAAATGTGCTGAGCCAGGAGAAGCGCTCTCCACCTCCTGCGTAACTCAGCGAGGAGGATGCCGAGCAAGGCAAAGAGGTGAAACGGGGAAAATAAAAAAAAAAAAAAAGAAAAAAACGGGGAGGGGGGGTGGGAGCAAGTGTGCGTGCGGAGGGGAGGCGGGGGAGAAGAAGCCAGAGGAAACTTATCTGCGACATGACAAAGTTCAATCCACCGCCCTCCCTCCTCTGTTGAAAAAAAAAAAAAAAAAGAAAAAAAAAGAAAAAAAAAAGTTGCAGCATCTCGGCGGGCCGCGCTCGCTCCCCGCGGCCCGGCCCGGCCCGGCCCTGCTCTGCCCAACAACAGCGGCGCCCCCCGCACCCGCGGGTGGGGGGCTGGCGGGTGGAGAAGAGGCCCCCCCACGCCCTGCATTTCTACCCGGGCGGGAGGGTCCGCCTGGCATCCCCGGGGCGGCCCCCGCCGCGCCGCCGGGGGGGTCCCGGCCCGTAGCAACGGCGATGGGGAGCGCAGTCGCCTGAGAGACGTGTGGCGGGCGGCAGCCGCCCGCACCGGGCGCACGGCGGGGCTGGCGGCGGGGCGGGGGGGCGGCAGCACCGCCGCCCCAAACTTTGTTTTCACCCCAAACACCACCGCTGCGGGTGAAGGGGGGGGGGTGTCTCCACTTCACACACACAACCCCAGCCAAGACGGGGGGGTGAAGGGGGTGAAGGTGGCCCCGGGCGGGACAATCCTCCCCCCCCCGCCTCGGATGCTGCCCGGCTCCTTCCTGTAGTGGTGACGCCGCCCGGGCGTCCCTGCCCGCCGCTGGCCCCGCCGCGTAGGGATGTGTCCCTGGCACCGCACGAAGCCACCGGGATCGGGGGGACCCGAGGGGGGCATCGCCCCCCTCCCCGGGCCTGGCTCACCTCCCCCACACCCCCCCGCCACCGCGCAGGCCGGGAGGAGAAAGGACACGCACGTCCCTACCGGAGGGGGGGGGGGGGGTGTGGAGAAAGAGGAGGAAAAGGAAAAAAATAAAATAAAATAAAGAAGAGGGGAGGGGAGGAGTAGCGGGGTGCCGGGGAGGGGGAGGCACGGCCGGCCGGCCCCGCCGGGGGGGAGGGGGGGGGGCGGAAAGTCAGAGAAGAGATGCGCGGCGCAAGCCGGCTCTACCTGCGAAGAAGAGGCGCCTTCATCCCAACTTCCCGGGTCCAGCCGCGGCCCTCCCGGCCGGGAAAAGGGGGCAGGGGCCGCCGCGGGACCCGCCGCCAGCGCCGGCAGGAAAATAAACCCGAAGGAAAAGTTAAAAGGCTGCGGGCTCGTGAGACGGGGGCGAGCCGGGCTAGAAGATGTTGCTTCCTCGCAGCCCCATCCAAATTGTGGCGGTGGCTGGTTAAAAATAAACTTTGCAGCAGGAGGGGGGGGATGATCTGGCCGGATTCCTGAGCTCAGACGGTTTAATATGGATGAGCATCAGGTCCTGAAGGCAAAACGCCGCGGCTGGTGCCGCTGGTTGGTAGAAAGTCTGCAACAGGGAAGGGGAAAAAAAAAAAAAAAAAAAGCCAGGAGCCGCGGAGGGAGGAGAGGAGAGGGAGGAGCGGGGGAAGGGAAGAGGGAGGCTGCACGAACTCATCATCATCTCCACCGCTGCCAGCCAAACTTTTTTTACTCCTTTTTTTTTTTTTTAAAGGAAACTTCCCCCCCCCCCAGAAGCATTTCATTTTTGAAAGAATTCGCACGACCGGCCGACACGCTGCACCGTCCTCACCCCCGCGCCTGCCCCCTCCCAGAAGTTTATTTTTCCTCCTCTTTCTCCCCACCCACCCAGCCTTTAAGAAAAGGAAAAGCAGAAGGAAAAAAAAAAAAAAAACCAAACAAAACCCCCAAAAAACCAGAGAGATCCCTCCGGAGTTGAGGCAGGCTGCTGCCCTTTGTGAGGGAGCGCGGCGGCCGGGCAGCCCCGCGGTACTTACGCCGGACTTTGCTGGGGCTGGGCTGCTTGCGCCGCGACATGCCGGGAGGAGGATGGGCCGCCGGGGGGGGCGCGGGGGCGCGCCGCGGGTGGGTGGGTGTGTGGGGGTGGGTGGGTGGAGGGGAGGTGGGGGGGGGGGGGGGCGAGGAGAAGCGCGCACGGGAGGGAGCCGCAAACTTGTTCCGGAAAAAGGAATCAAAATGGCGTTTCTGTGGATGTGCAAAGTTCATCAACTCCGCGCTAACTTCCCGTCCTCCGCGCCTCCCGGGAGGGGAGAGATGGGCACGGTTAGGGACCCCGCCGCGCCGCGCCGCGCTCCGCGGGCGCCCCCGCCCCCTGCCCGCCCCCGCGCTGCCCCGCGCACCCTGATAAGGAGACACATCACGTGTCGCCGCGGCTCCTCTCCCGGGGACGCGCCGCCGCCGCCGCCGCCTGTTGCAAACAGCATCTCTATCTCGCCCTCCTCGCGGGGAGGGGCGCCTCGAAGGAGAGGGGAGGGAGCGCGGCTCCCCCCGCGACGGACACACACGGACGGACGGACGCGCACCCCGCCGCCCACCGGCGGGATTCCCCGGGCGGGCGGGCGGGGGGACACGCGGACACGGACAGACGGGACGCGGCCAGGTGCCACGCGGCGCCCTCCCGCCGCTCCCGCGGGGCTCCCCCGGGCGGGCCTGGCCGGCCGCCGGCCGCGCTCCCAACCGGGCGTCCGTCCCTGTGTCTGTGTCTGTGTGCGTGCGCGCGCGCGCGCGTGTGTGTGTGTGTGTGTCCGTGTGTCCGTCCGTCCGTCCCCCGCCGCCCCCGGCAGCCGCGGCTGTCCCCGGCCGCGGTGAGCGCTCCGCGGCCAGAGCGCATCCGGAGCCGCCGGCGGAGCCGCGCCGCCGGCTTTAGGAATTCATCTGGGCTCTCCGCTGGCCGTGGAAATGTCTGTGCATCCTCCCCCTCCTCCTCCTCCTCTTCCCAGCCCGGTGCCTCACCAGGTACAGCGGCCGCGGGCAGGAATCCGCTGCTCCGTGTGCAGAAGTCAGCTCCTGGTTTTGTTTGCTTGTTTGCTTCCTCAGAAAACTTTCGTCCTTGTGCACTTTGGGTCCCTCCTGGGGTCGGTCACATCCATCCGGCTGACGAAACCTAAAGGACATGAAATTTAACGTGACCCAGAACATCAGCACAGGAACAGAAGGTCCAAATACCACGTCTAATCAAAGGCACGACCCGGCCCTTTGCAAATAGAGGTAGCTACAGACCGCGCGGGCACCGTGCACAGCACTGCGCCTATGGTCCTTTCCACCGCTTGCACTGCAGGGGAAGGTCAAAGATGCAGAAGACTCAACAAGTGATGGAGAGGTGTTCAGAGTGGTGGGGGTTTCACTTTAAAGCCAACACCGGTTTAGAGTTGTGTGACAAAATCATAACAGTACCTAAAATATCTGGAAATACTGCATCCTGAAAGCTCGATGGAAAAAAAAAAAAGAAAGAAAGAAACCAGCACTCTTGCAAGCAAGACTGCTTGCGAGGCGTGCTGTAGTGAGTATAGGAGGAACCAGTTTACACTTTAAGGAAATGGTTATTTACACTATTTCTAAAGCTACTAAAACTGGGCCTTTTTAAAGCTGTTTCTGGTGAGATGGAAGCCTGAAGCCGCAGGCTGTTTTTTAAAGAAATCAAGTCCTGGCCTGTAGGCAAAAGGCTTGTACCAGCTTACCTGGTATCCTAACTCCTGACTGAAATGGGATTCGCATGGAAGGGAAGGCTAAATTCCGGGTACGTGGCAGTAAGCCCTCAACAGACCCTTTTCGTGAACAGTCTTTTGCCTGTAAGGTATCGTCGTTAACTGCCTTCGCACCGGTCTTTTCAAGTATTGGATAAAGGCATGCAAGTCAGGAGTACGCAACACCTGTCTCAGAGACATGAGCTGTGCTTCATGTTGGAAATAACCCTCCTCCCTTCCCAGCTCCGAGTAAAACACCTGCAGCTCTGGTGATACGGAACCTGGAAATGCCAAAACTGCAAAACCGAAAGGCGCACGCGTGTATTCCGAACACGGAACCGCACCTTCAGCTTACGTGCGCTTGTTGCGGTGGTTTCTGCAGGCTGAATTTTTGCCAGCCGAATTTTGTGCGCGATTACACGTGAGCTTTGTGTATAAATTTCAATACCATTAAGCTCTGTTAAAGTGGAGTTGCTGACTGACAGAAGAGCTAGAGAATAGTTTACCCCACAGTATAGCAGCAAACATTAGAAAGTGCGTTCTGATTGTTCTGCTACAAGGTTCTTACTTTACCAAAAAACAATCAAGGGAAGTCATTAGAAACAAACTCGTCGTAAAGTGTCTTTAACCTTTTTGTGTCCATCCCCACTCTACCTGCTGACCTGCAGTGGCAGAACGGTTGGTAAATTCAACGGCTTTATGGCCAGCTTACACCTTTACTTCGGCGTCTCTTGCGGTCGGGCATGCGATTAAACAGAAACCCGAACAGTTGTCCGTCTCAAGCTCAGATGTTGTTCATATCGGAAGACTGCGGTCATTTTAGCCTGCATGGCACAGACATAGAAACTGCGTGGAGGTCAGGCCTACGAGTTGACAACCTAAGGCCTTGGGTTTTTTATATCTTTACATTTTTACATTTACATTTTTTAACATAAATTGCAGTCACTGAAACTGGTGCAAATTTCTGTATGGATAATCATCTTTGGAGGCTGGCAACGCATGTCTCATTGACCTGTGGCTAATATCTCTGGAATAGTCATGGAGGCATTTTGGACCACCTCCGCATGAAGATTCCCATCCACGCTGGCTGTATTTTCTAACTTCAGAGGTGCCGTAAGCACCCTTCCACGCGGGAAGTTTAGCCAGCGGACAGACAGAAGACAAAAATGAGCGGTGTTCAATTCAGCATCTGAAGCTTGCTTTGGAAGCAAGGACGTGCGATTATGTAGGTACTGTAAAGCTGGTGCTGGAAAAAAATCGGGATTTTAATGCTTGGAGAAAATATGTAGTTTTTTTAAATGGCATTTATATGTTTTAAGCATCCCTGTTGTTACAGAGAAATGCAATGAAGGGTGAATCAGCACATAGTATATTATGTTAATGCTGTAAATTAAAAAATGCAAACCGAGTTACATAAAAAAAAATTAACTACTGTGGTTTATAGAAGAGTAAAAAGTAAAAAAGACTAAAAAGTCTTTACCAGTTTAGGAATGAATTTTAATTCTGGGCTATCACGGGGCAAGAGAAATGAAAATAACTCAGTTTCCAAACTTTCCATCATTTGAACTTTTGTAACACATCCGAGAGGTCAAAACCCACTGTGGTCTAAGACTGAATGTGAAATTTTGAGCAAATGGTTTCTTTTTTTTTTTTTTGTTATTCCAGTGAAAGAGAAAGTAGAGATAATTTTTGTCTAATAAAAACCACTGTTACGAATAAAATGACTCTCCCAGAACGTTACTACGTTGCTTATGTGATACAGCTATCCATTTCACTCTGCATTTTCTACCATCTGCATTGCTGCCCGTCTCCTCTGGTCACCCTGTTCGTGACAGGTGAAGTATTTAGTCTTCATTTTCTTACGACTGCACGTGGTTTGTGTGCTTTCTGGATATCGTGACATCAATGCTCAGCAGTGATGGTAAACATGCTAAGGGGCAAGACGACCTTCTCTGACTTCTGTATAACCGTCCCACACCTCTCCGGTCCTACGCAGTGATGTGGAATGCAGCGAACAATAGTACAAATAAAAACAAGAGTTTTGTGAAGGTATTTGTGTTACCAATTTCGTTAAAACCATTGGGTGGCATAGCCATGTTGGCGATATAACAGCCACCTGCTGCGAGCCCAAGAAAAGGACAGCTCTGCCCCCACCCACAACTCAAATATGAGAGATGCTGATTAAAGGTATTCAGGGAGAGAAGAAAAACAGGATGTGTAGCTTACACGAAGGCCGCAACTTCAGGATACAATGATGTCTTACAGCACAGAGATTAAAGCAAACATTGGTGTTAAAAGAGGAGGTAAAGGTTAGCAAAAATCTTTTTTTTTCTTCTTATTATTATTAGACAGTATCAGGGTTTTCTGCTTTAGATCATGGTATTTAGAAGTTACTTTAATTTCTTGCAATGTTTAAACATCCCTTTCAGCAAAAAGTAACTGGGTTCGGGATAAGGCCGTTCTTCTACTAACCAGGAGTATTTTACAGGCTGTAAGAGGCAGCGTTGGGCCCTGAATGCCTGGCGACTGCATTCGAAGGCTGGGTGAGGGCAGCTGCCAGGAGTCAGCTCCCTCGCCCTGACACATGGCTGCACAGCCGCAGGGGATGTCGGAGGCGTTGGAGGCCCTGTCCTCTGCCTGAGCTTGTGCCTGCGCAGCATCCGGAGTCCTCTCACCGCCATCCTATTCCTGATGCCCTTGCTCATGCCAAGAGCCAGAATTCAGCTGACATACTAACGCAGGGAAAAGCCCACTTGGAGGATCAGAGAATATGGCCCTGAGGGCTTTGAGAAATAAGTCTTTATAAAACCTAAGACCAAAAGAAATGCTCAAATTTCCTTTACATTTCAAACAGGTATTTCTTTAAATGAACAAACATGCCAGTGTTGGGTCTATTCATGGGTTAGCGTTTTGCTTTGCTTTTGGGTTTTTTTTTCTTCAACTGAGGCACAGGGTTCTTGGATCAAAAAGAACAAGCACAACTGACAAGTACGACCACCGTAAAGGCAGGGTAATTATACAGAATAAAAGGGGGCAAATTCAATTAAATATCTTTCCTAAAAATACAGGGTTTTTTATTGGTCCTAAAAAATAAAAAATGCTTGGAAAACTAAAGTTGATGAATTTGTGCAGCGGAAACCCACGCAGAAAAGCACATCACATAAGACCAGCCGCAGACTGTCTCAGAGCATTTGTCGGATGACACATCATCATACAGCATTCCCGTTTTCCCCATGTGGGTAAATGTGATGCACCACCATGCTCAGCTACCTTGGCCTCTGGAAATTGGGCAGCTGGGGAGTGAGGGAGCAGAGTGGTGGAACTTGCTCCTGCAGCAACCCCACCCATTATCTCCAAGTGCAGATTTGCATGATCAGAAAGTCAAGGCTCAAGCTTCAGTCCAAATTTATCTTGACATTAGCCTTTAGTGACTGAAAGAAAAGCTGAGGTAACACAGCGTGCTTAAGCAATTTACTTCACATCTCAACAGAGTAGCAGTGGCAAAGCGGGAAATAAAACCTGTCTTTCCCCCAAAATCCCAGTGTAGTTCTTCAGGTACCAAGCCATCCACTCTGCTTTATGACCTGTTCTCCGCAGGCAGTATTTTAGTGATAACACACAGCAAAAATAAAAGATTGAGTGCTACGTATTTGCTCCTTGTTTGCTCTGAGCCGTTTCAACAGTGCAAAGCAGACCTTGAGCTGACTCATCTTGCCAGCTAGGACTACCTCTTGTCTAAGGACTCACCTGGAAATACAAAGACAGTATTTCTGAAACCCACACCACTTTTTTCCCCCATAGATCACAGCCCGTAGGGCATATTGCAGGGCTGCTTGAAGTCTCTGGCTGCAATAATTGCTGGCCCCATCTCCTTCTCTCCCTTCACTGTGGGAGTCTCCAGCAGGTAGATGCAATGCAGAGCAGCCCTGCTGCTGGGACTGGACCAGCTTGAAGAACTAGTCCCTTCCCCAGCCCTGATTTCAGGGTGTAAAAAGTAGCATAAAGTATTCCCTCAAACTATTGTAGCAATGACCAATGTTTCTAAATCCTTTCTGGGGAAGATCAACAACTGAAACCTATTTTTTCAGTCATATAGGATATACTGTCATATGTCCTATATACAATGGTAACTGTAGAGAATGGCTAGAGTGATACGTAAGCAACTGACATGTCTTTCAGCCTCATAACCAAAACAAACAACAGGGGCACAAGAGGGTACAAGTTTAGTAACCAAAATTCTTAAAAGAGGAGGATTTTAAATGTTAGTACATTTTATATGGATAAAACTGAGGAAGACCCCCCTGCATACTTAATTACTTTGCAAATTTTGGAACAGCACAGCCTACTTACTCCTCAGTCTGTTTAAAACTGTAGCATAAAAAAACCTAGCAAGCAGATGTTTGGCATTTACATTCTCAAACAGTTCTGTGATTGCTAATGTACAGCCTTAGAAACAGGTTGTATAACCCATGTGCAAGCGTGCCTGTGTAGAGATGGAGTGGGGAAAAAGAACAACGGTAAGAAAAACCACCCACTGCAATACTTTCACTTCTTTTAAAACTCTGTGTTGTTGCCCAGAAGCTTTTGTTGCCAGGTAATGCAAAAAACACAGGTGTGCGAAAAGAAGTTAGTGTTTAATGCCCAGCTTGTGATTTGGTACCAAACGAGACATGTTTCATTCTTATTGACCACCCAGCCTCTCACACCTAATTGATTGTTAGTTTAAATGTGATTATTTTCCCTCCGGAAGGCAAGTAGTAAGCCAGCTGTGTGTTTCCCCATGTCTCATTTGCTGGGGAGACTGGATTCTGAAACCTCACAAACAAAGTAAATGCTCACGCTAACAGCGACTTCTTCATGTTCAGTCGTTCAAAGGGCTGCTGTAGCACCAGCGGAGACACCAGCAGCTAAAGGAAGGCAGCGATATCCAGCTGAAGCATTACTTGCCACCTTTCGGTATTATAAACTAGAGATGGAAAATACTGCTATTCATTCCCCGAGGCTGCAACAGTATTGCTCTGTGCAATATACTTTTCAGTGCTGTCTTGTTTTAGTTTTAAATAATCCTCAGTTACAGAGGATTCAACAGCTTCTGTTGGGAGCTTCGACCGTACTCTTGCAGATTTTGCTGTTAGGACGTTTCTCTTGATTTTTCCAGCCTACATTTTTACTTTCTTTACTTCATGCCACAGCTAATTATAGCTCAAAGAGTGCAAGTAGGAAAGGGGGTGGGGAAGAAGGAAAGCCTAATCAGCTCAGGGAAAATATGGTAGTGCTTTGAGATGCACACACAAAGCAGCAGAAAACAGGCAGAGAGGGCTAGCAAGCAGCAGAGAAGTGAAGAAATAGGAAGTGAGGCAGCAGTCATGAAGAAAGTATGCAAGGGAGCAGTTACCCTGCAGGGAAGGAAAAAGCAGGACAACTTTCAAGGGCAGAGATTAATGTAACTTGGGGGAGGCTGCAGTGACAGGATTTGGGGAAGCGATGAACCGAACTACCAGGGAAAAATGGCTGGTGGATGCAGTAGGCAAAGGATCAAGGGGGAAGCAGAAGAAAATGGTATGGCTCAGGGAAATGAGCATGGAAAGAGCTGCTTTTGCTTTTGTACCTGCTTAAATTCTGATTGTGCCTCCTTAAACCAGAGGCAAAATTGCCTCAGGAGAGGTCTATGCCATAAAGTTGTGCAGGCCTACTTACACTAGTCAGATAGATGTACAAGGGACATGATTTGCAACTGAGGTTAAAACCGAGCTACGCAACCAAAAAGCAGTAAAAGTTCAGTTATGCAGTCAGAACTATACTTTCACTGGCACAGCTTGTGTCATTCAGACAATGATAAGATAAGCCACACTGGCAAAAGCACAGTTCTGTTCATGTAAATTGTATCAGGGGTAGGTATACCTCCACCACAGCGTACAGGTGTGTAACTACACCAGTAGACCTCTTTGCCTGTCAAAACAGCCATGCTGTATTAGCAGATCGTCCATAACAGAGACATGATTGAGACAAGTAAAAGGAATTCTTCTATTGGCATAATAAAATTACTTCCACAACAACGGCAAAAACTGTCAGCGGAAGATTTCGCCTGGCAGAAAAAGACAGCTTTGTGGACCAGAGGGGCATAAGATAGGGATGTATTTTAGATCACCTCTGGAGCTTTCATGCAAGAAACTACTTGCTTCTACAAAAAGAAAACTCAGTACTTGCAAAGTGTTTGAATATAAGGAAAATGTGGACAAGAGCATTTAAGTCCTAATATTGACACTTCTACCTTCATTTGTCATTCAACATTCACTTATCTTCATTTTTAAATAAAGGATTCTTGAGAAGAAAGTATTCTCAATACACTTTTCTGCATTCCTGTCTTCAACTTGTGTAATAGATAACATTCCATATTCTTGTTTCCTCCTGTGCGATACAAGGAAGGTGTAAATTCTCTTAATGAGTGTCTAGAGAGGAAAGATTTGGTAGACAGGGTAGACACACTACTAAACATATTTTTTTTTCTTTTCAATTACTTTGGTGGTCAGATAGGACTGTGCTTTATCTAAAATGAAACTTGAAAAGGAAAAAAAACCCCAAACCACTATTATTAAAATGAGCGTAAGAGAGCTGTTACCTGAAATGATTCACTGAATGGAAATCTCGACTCTTGAAACAAACGTTTTCTAAGAACAGGGCACAGACATCAGCCTCTTTTCCTCAAAAGAACTCCAAGTAACTAGAAAGGGCAGAAAACATTTAAAGTCTAAATTTTTAGCTTGCAGTCAGTGGCCCATGTGCTTACAGCAAAGGATTAAATTGTTTGGGATTAATGTCTATGAAAACATCCTGAAATCCTGAGAGTCATGCAATATTTTTCCTGCAACCTCTTATGAACTGATAATAGATTTATGTGCCTCCATAACCTCACTGGTGGAATAATCTTCACAGCTATTAATTTTTATTAAATGGCAACTGCATATAAGATTTTCTCTAATAATTTTCTGAACAATCTTACGCACTGACTTCACATAGACCTCCTGAGGTTGTTTCGTTAACCTGTCTGTTTTATGCTATCTTCTTTCCCGCTCAGAAGTGGCTGAAGGTAACTTTTAGAGTCCAAATGAGCAGCCTGAGTAGTTCAGCAAAATTATTTTTAAAATGGTCAAATGCAAAGAAACTGACAAACAAGAAAAGGCCTGAGGGTGGAGCCTAACGTCAATGGAGTAAGAATTATACAGGAGACAATCCAAGAGAAGGGCTGAGGAGAACACTGCTAAGGTGTAGCACTGTCGATAGGAGCACTGGCTTTCTCCCTCTAGAGATTTGGATGCAAAGCCTGATTTAAATGCACATAAAAATTAATGCGATGAATTCACCTTGGAGCCCTCTGAGCAGTGGTCCACATGTAAAAATACCATCTGTTGAAGGACACCAATGTCCTCCACAATCACTTATCCCCCTACACACACACACACACACACACACATGCTAAATAAGGCTAGAAAGTTGCATGAAAGGTCTCTCTGACTGGTATTTATAAGATCTTTACTACGGTTATAGTTTTATGCAACAAAGAACTGAGGAGCGAATAGTCTCCTAAATGACATGAAATTCTGAACTGTGGTTTCTGCTATAAGTGGGGATGATTCACCTCAGAAGACCTAGTCTGTCTTTCTCTGGGCACAGACTTAATCAGTAAAACTCCTGCCTGATGTTTTTGTGTTAGCTCTTAAATCCCTGATCCATCAGCCAATGGACATGATTCACCAAAGTCCACACACCTGCAGATGATGTTTCTGGTCTAGACTCCAGGTTACTGACACAGCAAAAGGAAGGAAATATTCCCTGTGCCTGCATGCGGTGATTCAGTAGAGCTGGTATCACTAGTCCTATCCTATGATGAGCACCACATCACCCAACCACGCTGGAAAAGAATGGGCAGGCTCAGATTTCGTATCTGGAAACTGACAGCTCATGTAAAACTTGGTACTTGGATAATACTGCATGTAAATAGGAACTAGAGCAAAATCTTGTGGCAGCAAATTGGGGCTAACGATAAAAATGGAGAGTTTTGGAGAGCTGGGGCAACAGTTGAATGAAGAGAAAGTAAGATGAAGGGGGTGTATAATAGTTCAGTATACAAAAGTTTGGTAACATGGAAACTAATGGAGACAGTTCCTGGCATGATTTTGGGCTAGCGCTGACTGCAGAGAACTGCTGTACAGCTGGAGTACTCGTGTGAAAATGTTAGCAGCATATGTAATAAAAACCACTGAACTGGAATTATACAGAAATAAGTTATTATTGAAACACAGCTGTACTTTGAACAAAGCATTGAGGAATTTAAAAGACAATGATTTGCCAAAGGGAACAGCATAAACTTATCTCAGCCAGAGAGCCACAACCAGTTCCCGTGGCTGCTCCCCACCACTGAGTGCAAGCCCCATTTGTCTGCAGTAATGAAATGGGGACCAAAAGCTTAATTAGATGGCACACTCCACATCAACTTCTATAAATCGATGTCCTTTCTTTGCATGAACTAAAACTTGTCAAGTGTCTTGCAACTTTTTTCATCCTCTTCATCATTGCTATCACTCTTATCATATGAAAGTTGATCACAAGGGAACTGTAATTATTCAGCTAGCAGCTAGTGGCGATAACATCAAAGCAAACCTATGTGTATAGGGTTAATGCATGATTATTTTAGCATCCCAAAGACTTTGGACTGCCATACCATCCAATTATCCCAGGGCTATGTGAGAAGAGGGAACTTCATGTAATTAGGAGGGCCTAAGCTAAGCTTTCAGGATCAGTAAAATACATCATGTCGCAATTCATGCTGCCAGCCGTTTCTCCCCAAATTTTACAGACCATAACACTACCTTTTTGAGAATTTAGAAAATGAAACAAATATGTTGAAAATCAGACTGTAGAATTAGTAACTACATTTTAGTTTTTAAATAGAAAAATCATTACGTTTGCCAGACATCATAAAGGTATGTATCAGATCTACCACATCTGAATGAGCAAGAGATCCCTCAAGTCATATGCTCTGCTTCTGCTAGGAACCAATACTTCATCCATATTCAATACATTAAAAAAAAAATAAAAAAGGCAGGTTATTTTTTTTCCACTTAGGATGCCTGTAGTTAGGTATTTGACTCTGTATTTTCTAGCCACCCATATAGGCTGATTTTCAGAGATGTTGAGCATGTTTGTTGCTTCTATGGCTGCTGAATAAACCTGAAAGTTAAGCACATGATTATGAATTAGAGGCTGAACTGTAGTAATTCAATTTTAAAAATTAATAGCATAATGCATATAACTCATTGTGTGATCTCTGCGGAAAACGGGATGGAAATTAATGGAAACACTTTTCTGCATCTCAGGTAACTGCCCAAACTACTGGGATATCGAACGAGTCACCTTTGACTCAATAAACTCTCCCAAGAAGGGCTTAATCAACACTGAAACATTTAAGTGAAAAATTTGGGCTGTAAAAGCAAAATTGCATTTCAGAAATTTGTGGGAAAATTCCAGAGCAAATCTACTTACCAACATTCTGTTCTCTGAATAATACCAGGAAGTTAGTTTAAAAGTGAAACTCAGTAAGAAATATTCATTTAGAATCCTCTGCAGTTTGTAAAATATGCTGCAGCATGTTGAAACACTTGAAAAACTATTACTGAGAAAACAAGTTAAATTCTTCCCAACAATTACTAAACAGTTGGGAAAAGTGGCAGAGGCCACTGTGATTAAAGGGAGATAGGATGGTTGCTACGAGCACAACATAAAAGGCTTTCAGGAATACAAATAATATAATAAAGAAATAGGTTGAACTTTAAAGTGACATAAGTTAAGAGCTGTTTATTTAGATAATTTGAAAATGTATATGATTAGTAAGGTTTTCTTTGATTATCAGGCACCCATAACAATGATTTGGAAACAGGATAAGAAGATGATCTCCTAAAGAGATATTCTGCTATAGCCTTTATGCATGAAAAATGAGAGGATGGAGCCAGTTATCCATGAATGGAATACAGTTTCCTGGTACAGTGGGAAGGAGTTAGTGTGTAGATAACAGCAAAAAGAGCTGTTAAAAATATTGCGTATAAAAAATGCCAGATAACAGACATCCACTTGTAAATGTGACCTGCAAACATCTTTAAACAATCCAGTAATATTAGATGATGTCTGCCAAATGCTTCTGAATATCACAAGGTTCTATGAATTATTAACTCAAACATTAAATAGCCATGCATTTTGTGACTCTACAGAATTCTGGTGATCTGCTCTTAGTCATGATCCTGCATGCTCTCTGCTGGTCATGTCTCATCCATAAACCCTTTCTGCAGACTTCAGACAGCCCACAGTTAGAAAGATAAATGTTGTCTTATTACAACGCTTTCCATTCTTTGGGGCCTATTTTTCATTTCAGCATTTTATTTATCATTTGGCATTTGCATTAACTCTCCAAAGCAAAATTTCTGATCCTGTTATGCAGACACACTACTCCATTGTAGGAATATACAGAATTTTAATATCGCCCACACAGTGCTTTCTGGGGCATTCTTTGGAAAATGGGTGTCTGACCCAGTGCAAGGCTGTTGCAGGACCTGGGGACAAAATGCTGTAAGGATGAAAAGGCTCAGCTTCAGATTAATAAAATGCATGACATATACAACTATTGCACAGCTCATATAGCCTGTTGTTTTGGTTGAGAATTTTTTATTTTAGGGGATGAGTCAAAGAAGGGTGAAGATGCAATGCAATTACTTCCCTCCCCACCCCCCTCCAAAACTGACCTAGCCCTAAATCTGCATTTGCATTTCAGTTACTTTAAAAACAAAATTAAAACTAATCATTAGTAAATTGAGATACCAGATAAAGGAACAGTGCCTCTGGTATCGAAGATGTGTATATGATTCAGTGCAATGATTTATTTTTTTTTTAATTGGAAGGATTGTCATTCCAAGTTACTTTGAGTTTCTCAGAAAAGAAACTCAATGTCATGCTGGGTATATTCATCAGCAAGAAAATAAGGCAGTGTAACTGACAGGTTCAAATGCTTATAAAACTGTTCCTGAATTATCCAATGTTTGCTACATCCTCCAAGACTAGTTTCTGAGGCCTGCTCTGAGAAAACCTGAAGTTACAGAAATGCTGATATACCCAACTGTAGGGACCCCCTGAACTGTGTAATTCACCTACTATCAGTTTTCTGTAAAATACTAAGAGAGATACAGTAGCACTTAGTAATAAACTAACAGCACTTAAATGATTAGAAACCATCCTGATTTCAGAGAACAAAAAAAGGGATATTGTGTGTATGACATTTACTACCTCCTTTAAGTATAGACTGTCTCAAGGTTAATAGCTGGTTAAAAGAGAAATTCCTTTTTTTTTTCCTTATTGCAAATAATTTCTGCTAGGATCCTGACAAGATCTTAAGAAGACCACAGTAATGATATCACACTGTACAAACATTTTCTTATCTAAGATGCTATTCTACCCTAGCCAGGCTGAAGAGTAGAAGATGCTAACCTTGAAAAAAGTTTTGCTGCTTTGTGCATACTGGTACGACGTTGTATTACTCCCCACGCAGTGATGGCGGTATGTAATACTTCTGCAACAGCTATTGCTGTCTAATTTCATGTCACATTCTTTACCAAGAATCTTAAATCACTTCATAACAAAAAGGACGGTTTTGTGAGCCCCATTGCACAGCTGAAGGAACTAAGGCAGTGAGAGGGGAACTAATCAGCAAGACATAGAAAGGCCAGGAACAGGAGCCTCCTCTCCTAGCTCCTGGCCTGCTTATGTCAACAGTGTGCACTTCAGTGCATGAAATCGAATAGGCTGTCATTAAACAAGGAAGAGAGGTGTCAGCTGCATAACCATGTTTAAAGAAAAGTTTTAGAAATTGTAGAAATCACATCACTGACTGATACAGTTCTACTTTTACAGCTTTTGAATGCGAAACAGCCTGTAGCTGAACCTCTGCTCTACACACACTGGTAATCAAAAAGAATCTGTTGGTCTTTGGCCACTCAGGAACAGACACAGAAATAAATACAGGGAATGGTGGATTGATGGTTTTATGAAGGCAAGCTGTTGGTTGAAGAATACAGAGGGAAAAAAGCAGAGAGCCAGAACATAGACTAGGAGGCAGGAGGAGGGAAGGTTTAAGGGAAGGATTTAGCCTTGTCCAGTGCTTTTTTGTGAGGTTGCTCCTGACTCTAACTTTCAGGGTGAAAAGGCCCTGTGATACAGCAGAGCTTGTGTGCGTTTGTCACACGGAGAAATAATATGAGGAGGGTGTACAGGTGTTTCCTGTGTTGCAAAAGTCATCTCTACAGAGACTTTTGTTTGCTATTACCCAAGGCTTCAAAGAAAATACCAAGACGGATGTGTAAATGGTCCTGCCAACACCAGGATCAACCATCTATTCTCTGCTTACCAAAGAGCGACACAGACACAGCTTCAGGAGGAGGCACCATCAACAGCAGCTCTTCAAAACAGCCCTAGATGTAAAGAAGATTCTTCCTTTACCATTCCCTTCTGGGTAGCATCCCCAGTGACTCATGTATGTTTCTAGAGTTGGGCCTTACATTTTTAATGCACAATATGTACATTTTTCTCACTATCCTGATTTTTCTAAAATTCCTATGCTGCTGACCAGCTGTACTAGAAGGCCCTTCCCTTTTAGCAAAATTTCTTTTTTAGCCTGACATGATATGCTTCAAACCCATTTCCCCGTGCTCTAACATGATGCTACTATTTGTTTGCATTGCCTTTTGTGTTTGGAAGCATCTGTTATGAAAAATTACATTTCTGATTTCTTCTAAATCCTATTTTCCTTTTTTGTGCCACTCAGTTCTGATTTTTCAGAGCAAGCTGTATACAATGAGCTAGGTTTTTCACAGGTGCTGAATAACCCATTTTGACCTGAAACACTTTGTTACACATCAAAAAAAGGGTGCTGAGAAGTATTGAGAAATCTACATTTGGAAAGGGGGAGCCAAGTAGGAAGCTAGCATGCTTTGCGAAGTCCTTATCCATGTCTTTCCTCCTCAGACCTCTAGTGCAGAGCAAGCGCTGCCAGGTGGCTGCAGAGGCGCTGATCTGTCAGGCACTCTGACTTCGCCCTGGGCTTGGGTGGGAGGACCCATGCACAGCCCTGTGACCTGAAGCACAGCCCTTTTGCAGGAGAGAAAAGAGTACAGCCTTGGGCAATGAAACCTAATTTCACTCCAAGGAGTTCTAGTTAATGGGAACTCAGAGGAAGCAGGATTATACCACAGTGACTGCTCCCAGTGAAGTACAAAAACCCTGCATCTCCCATGGTCCAGTCACTGCGAAGCCTCTCCCGTGGGTGTGGGCTGAATTACAGTGAATTAAGATAAGGGGAGCTGGCTGGCTAATTAAGACTTTTATAAGCATGTTTTGAAACAGGATCCAGTAAATAAATGGCTAAAATTTTGAAAAAAAATAGGGTAGGTTAATCATTTTAAGTCCACCGTGTTCTTACTTGCAAGATGCAAATCTTTTGAGCTCCTTCTGAAGCATCTCACTGGAAAAGGGCTATAAATCATGAAATATCTAAACTTTGTTATTTGGGACATTACAAAAATCAGGGAAATATGTTTAATGAACGTTCTTCTTGTTCAAAGCATTTCAGTAGTTTGGCTCTGATATTGTTTCAAAACTGTTTTCTCAAGGCCCTCCAGCACATGGCGTTAGGAAAAAAAGTTGTCAGACTGGTTTTAACACATCTTTTCAGTACTGATAAGCAAAAGTTCACTGAAATAATTCTCAATAAGATACATGTGGAATATACCTTTCTTAAGGCTTTCTTCTTTGATTCAAACTTTAAGGAGACCTGTTACACTCTAAGCTTAAGCAGACTCAAAGTTATTAGAAAAGTAGAGGGATGTGTCACATACTGTGCTGAAGAGAGTCTATGTCACATCCTGTTAACTGTGTCTACCTTTAAACCTGTTTTGTAAGTACAGTGAGTGGCTGACAGTCTCCAGCTGCAAACAGCTTTGAAACTACGTGCCTGAGTTTCAAAAGAAAGCTAGACACTACTGTATGTTGGTTGCTAAAGGTAAAACACTCAATAAACAGAATGATTTTCTCAATGAAGTAAACGATTTAATCTTCAGACTACTTTGCTTAACAATGCCATCATTAAAATGGTAATGGGCTTTGAGGTCCCTATTCACCGGGGTATGGCATCATACCTATGCTGCTATTGTTTCATCCCGTTTACAGAGAAGCTTCTGCAATTCAGCCTGGTTAGAACAAGATACTAACTAAGGAAATAAACCTCCAAAATAGCATGCAACTAAATCTTTAAATCTATCTTAATAGGGCCCAATCTATCCTCTCCCTGAAGCCAGTCAGCCACTTTAGTAGGATGCAAAATAGTTCCCCTGCAAGGTGGAAATAAGATGAGCTAATAACTTCTTTTAAATTATTTATTATCTATGCTTGAAATGATGGTTTTAAAAGCCAAAACATGCCAAAATTACTCAGAAAATAAGTATTTTACTAAACCATGCACACCAGCCTGCTAACATGATTTGGTAAAACTTTGTACAAATCTTTTTTCTCTCTAATAACCAGGGGACTAAACTGAACACAGCTAGAAAAAGCCCTATTTAAATAGAGGTTTTTTTCCCCTCCTAATTTTCCAGTGTACAAGTTAAAGCAAAAACAAAGCAAAACCACTTTTGCAGATGGACTGAGGTATCAGACATGGAAGTTTTCCATGGTTCCTTTTCCATACTTCTGCATTAACTAGCCTCTCACTGCAGCCTAGGCCCATGCCCAAAGCTTGGCAGTAAAGGAACGGTCTGGGACGCCACAATCAACTGCTGTTCAAAGCAGGTCCAGGTTGTAGGTCTAGCTCTCCGTTATACCTAAGCTGTGCTTCATGCCTTGTCGTATTATCCGGTCCTTCTGGGGACCTCTAAGACATCGATACAGATTTAGAACAGCGTCAAGGTCCCTGCCATTTACCCTTGAATTAAAAGGCCTTTGCCAGAGCCAAGAATAACTAGAGAGCAGCAACGTTCTGGCCACACCTCCTTCCTCACATCATCCCTACAGAAAGGGGTGGAGGGGAATAGATAGGAAACACCATGCTCCTACACTAGGCACAGGAGGATTTTCTCATGCCTCTTTCCGTAAGGCTTAACATGCCCTTTGCTTGTCCAGAGGGGCATAAAAAGGCCCCAGCTGAGTAATGAAATCAAACCTGTCCTGCCAGTAAGTGAAGGCTGCTAACTCAAGTGCTTCTTCTTCATAATGTTTAGTTTTCCCAGCTTGCTGCGTTGCCTCAACACACATGGAAATATGCCGATAATAGGTGGGACGATCAAGACTTTCTGTGGCTGTCCTGGAAGAGGAAGCTTTCTAACCTGGCATTTTCACCTGATAATGAGAGAGACTTGTGGGACCCCCCTGCCCAGATCTGCAATACTGCATGGCAGCAGAGGCCTGTGCAAGCAGATGGCATGGAAGACTCTGTCCACTGACTGTTCTGCATTGTCAGCAGAGTTGACAAAACCAAGTAATGTTGTTCCACGAAAAATGAGCATGACATACCTAAGCAATTATTGACCTTAAAACTGTGGATAAAGACTGTCTCAATATTTTCCATGACTGAAGGCTACATTGGCTACATTCATCTACGAAGTATCACCCCAACCCTCCACTGAGTTCTTTTTAAGAAAAGCTTTGTGGCCCACAGCACTTAACTATTATTGGTTTCTACTTTTTTCTTAAAACAGGAGTAACGGGACAATAGATTAGTTATATTTCACCACAATTTGCTTACGACCATGTAACTTTTATTATTAAATTTAGCTTTTAGTAGCAAATGACTTGGAAAAACAATTTGACAAATTATGTCACAAAAGAAGTAGAAACAGTAATATTCATTGTGCATCCTTGAATGTCCTTGAATTAAAGGGCATGGATGCGTTTAAACACTGAGTAGCTTTCAGAGATGAAAGAAGCTAAAGGGATGTTTATTTATAACAATACTTCCTTGACAAATAATTCAAAGAAGTAAAAGGAATAGCTGCAGTTTGCTGCAGTGACTTTTGTTCCCTGAATGAAATGTACACGCATACCCTCATCCATTGACCGAATGCATGCCTATCTGCTGCGTGGCCTGCACTGACACACCCGGTGTGTCCCCTCACTCCTGGTGCATCTGTGAGCCTGACAGCTCAGTTCTCTGTCGATCCTCAGGCTGGGAGCAGAATCTGTCCCATGTACAGCATCCTGTTTTTTCTTCAGTGTACCAGTGCAATAGGAAAAACACAACTCTGGAAGAAAATTAAAGAAATTGATATATCACAGTATCTATATTCTGTGGTTTTCTTCAGTTCTTCATTCTAACTCTGAAAAGTGATTCCTCACCCCTGTGAATAGAAGTCTATTTCTCTATAAGAGGAAGCTGGAGATTAGATGATAAGAACTGGAGGGAATAGGGAGAAATGATGCATGACTGGGCCTCAAGTTGAATATTTTTTGCTTGTTCTTTTAGTTTGTTTTCCATTTTGAAAATATTTAGTTTGGGGATTTCCTATAGGAGCCAGGTTGATGAGTTCTCTCTTGTAATCTACGTAACAATATTGAAAATTGTTAAGCTAAAGTAACAATGCTGACAAGAAGATGGATGCAGACTTATGATTTTGAGTCAGCGTTCACCTTCTTTCACACCCCTTAACTTTCAGAAATTCAAGCCATCAAATGAAAATTACTTGAATGCAAAAGGGCTGCACAGGGCTACTGCAGAATTGTGGGTGAGCTCTGCACCTTACGCTACATCAGTAAGGCAGTTTTTTTCTATCTCTATTTTCTTAGTAGTTTACAATACATCGGGGATAAATTCTGAGAGTTTTATTGCATCAGGAACTGTAAAAGTAATGTACTTAACTAATACAGTTTGTTGGGACGTTTTTTAAACGTTTCCTGACCTGACTGCAAGAGTTATCCAGCCTATGCAGTTTCAGCTTCCTCCTCCTCCATTAGCAAGGCTCACCTATGATATTTACTGCATCATTGCATCCAAGCCAAACTTGGTTACTGTGGCAACTAAGTTTTTCTTCTCAAAGGGTCACAGGGAAGCACATCCTTCAGGATTCCCTAGTAACCGTCAGCCGGTAGGACTGGGGAACATCAACAGTGAAATGCCTGCTTTCCATCGCTAAGGCAGCGCCGCCTGTGCCTGCAACAAGGGGGGCAGAGTCTAGTTACATTCCTGACCCACTTTCACATCCCTCCCTCCTCCTCCTCCATCTCCTCCTCCCTCCCAGAGCACAGCAGCAACCAGCAGGGCAGCAGGAGCCTCCATTTAGCAAGCCTCACACACCCGCAGCCACCAAGCTGTGTGCTGTCTCCTAGCAAGCAGGACAAGCGCAGGTTTCCACAGCAGCATGTGGGGAACAGGAGGGGGAACTGAAAACCTCCTAGAAAGGAGGTCTTCCCTCTTGCTGCCCTGTATGTGTGGTGATGGTGCTTCTGTCTTTAGTCCAGCGCTTTCACACACCCACATTGTAGCATGCACCCGCTCCAAATACAGCATAAGGCTGTCCCCCTTCCCTCCGCTCCCCAGCCAGCCGGCCACGCTTGGGTGCACGCTTCGTTTCCTCTCCTGACACCCTTTCCACCATCCCCTTGCCTCCTAGCCTGGGTGTGTGCCTCTGACTGTCCTGCTCCCCTTCTCGCCCACCCCTTTTATGTAAACCCGCCATTCCTCTCCCACTCTCACGCTCCAGGGTCTTGTCCTTTCCCCAGATATTGCAAAACCTCCTCCTGCCTCCCAGCACGGCGGGCAAGTCAGTGAGTAAGAGGAGGGAGCTCCTGACTGGTTTTGCATCCCGGCGGCTCCTCGTGGACCGTCTAGTAACCCTGCAAGGGACACTCCCTTCCCCTGGGGCAGCTGAGAGGGATTTCACCCCACGCTGGGGGCATACATTAACCCCCACGCCTTGCCTCGCCTCGCCTTGCCTCGCCTCGCCAGTGGGGCTGCCCACATACCCCCGGCCTTGTGCCACGGGTGGCCACATGCCTCGCCAGGCCACAGGAGGCCCCTGCCACTTGGGGAGGATGTGTAGACAAGCCGGGGGGGAACCCTGCTGCTTGGGGGGTGCAGACGAGGCCTGGGGTGCAAGTGCCAGCCTGGGGGTACCCACATTTGGGGTATGGGTGAGCATCGTGAAGCCCAGGACAGGGGGTAACACCCAGGGGGGCGGACATGGCCCTGCTTTGGGCCTCAGCCTTAGCTGTCTCCCCTCAGGGCATGGAGCCACCCCTGAGGCAGGGAGAGGGGAAGGTGGCCCCCAGCACTCCACAGTCCTTGGGTCCCTGAGCAGGTGGCGGGTCTCAGAGCTCCCTCCTCACTGGCCCTGAGGGCATGGGCAGGGGGAACACCTTGGGGGAGCCCTGCTGCCGGGACACGTACACTGACCCACCGTGGTGGCTGCTTGGCCATGAGAGATGTTAACGGCAGCTGGGGTTTTTTTTTGTGTGTTTTGTTTTGTTTGTTTGTTTGATTGTCTGTATTATTACAAAATACCAGCTTTGACAACAAGCAGGTTGTTTTCAAGCCATGCCGCAGAGCCCACCCTGCGAGGGCAGCCTGGGACATTGGTGCAGGATGGGGTTCACACTGAGGAAGCGCTCATGTCCTGCGGCGTTAGACGCTTGCTGGCCTGGGACATGAGCTGCTGCTGGCTCGGCAGTCCCTGGGAAAAAAAAAAAAAAAAGGCAAAAAAAGTGGTTTACCCGCACTGCCATGGTGGGAAGGAGCCTTAGTTTTAAAATTACGACTTAGATTTCATGTGTTGCTTTCTCAGCCCCCGGGGTTTTTTTTTTTTTGGTGGTGGAAATGGGAATAAAAATAGCTGTTTAATTTCTGAACGCAAAAAGCGTCTGCTTAAAAAATGGTTCACAGTTCTTTGTGCTTGTATAACTTAAAACCACCTGTTTTCAAGTTTGGGCTTGATACATATTTCAGCTCTGTTCCTGTAAGCACTTCAGCACATGTTGTACACATGCTTACATCTGCAGAGTTGGGGGCCTGAATCTTCAATGTCACCCTAAATCTTCAGGGCTGTACCACATTTACAAAACTAGTTGAGTAATAGATAAATAATGACTCAAAATAATGTGACACATAAGCAGTACATTGTTTCTATCATGACAAAAAAGGTGGTTTTCCAGATACCCTCTCTTTCTCTAAATGTGCATGTAGCAGAGTTCTAGGTTCTGAGTAGGTAGTACCTTTATATTTTTAATTATTAAAATCGAATTAAATGCTCATACTTCTCATTTAACCTAATGTTTTATACATAAAAGGGATAAAAACCATATTTATTATTTACGTCAGCTTTAAATTAGCATGCAATGTCCTGTGTGATGCCAGTGCTAAGCTGGTAGCATCTTTAAAGATGCTCAAGCATCTTTAAACCTTCCTCAAGTATTTCTGCACAACAGTGAATTGACACCTATAGTTAGCCATGCACTAGGGAAGAGTTACACAACTACAGCGGTGTTTGTAAGGACACGAGACTGCACACAGGTTATTTTGCTCCCTGGTAATGTTTTTTAGAATGTTTTATAGAATGTTTTTTAGGCTGAGTGAATACACTGAGCTTCCCTGCATCTGTTATGACCACGACAGCAACCGCATGCTGTGAAGTGTACCTGTCAATGACAGACACTTAAGTGGAAATGAACAAAGAAAAATTAGAAAGAATCAGGAGAAACCACCAAGAAAATAATAAATGCAGAATGACAACAGTGATAGATGTAAAAACTACTAAATTAATTTTGAGTGCAGTATTTTTTAGTGGGATAACCAAATCTTGTGGTTGAGATAAAACATACTTCTGAACAGGCAGCAGTAGCTGTGCTGCAAAAACATTTTTCACCTTTTCAGAGCCTTTCAAGAAATTAAAGAACAGCGGCTATTTGCAATACTGTTTGACAGCTTATTATTAAAATAGTAGCATCCCCATTGCTAACATCAGAAAACATGACTGAAGCAAACTGCTAGGCTGTTTAATGAATGATTGTTGATGAGCAGCATATGCCTTTTTCTAGAAAGGATTCTTACTTCTTACTAGGCTTGCAAAAATCTTATCTAAATCAGCAACTGTAAGATATTTCCAAGCAGAGCTACAGAGAAGAATGTATTGTCTAGATTTATTGCATAGAATATTGCTTCGCAGTACTTTATAGTGAAGATTTATTAATTAAACAGCTTGTTTGGGGAACTTTTTGTGATAGTTCCTACAGGTAGCAGAGGAAGGGAGGTGAAATTGTATGATGCATGTTGGTACAGACCCTGAGCCTAGCTGCAGTTGCTAGTTTAAAGGTGCTTTGCAGGGAAGTATTTTCTGTATTGCAAGGCAAGTTTTAAGGTTAAATCTTTACTGCATCTGCTGTAGTAAAGATGATGGTTGTAATATCCTGGTCAGGTGCTTTCCTTTGGCTAGTTCACGTTATGGGTAAAAAGTGGTTTGCTACAGAACAGATACTGAAATATCATTAGCAAAGCGATAAAGCAGATGCATATGCAGGAGGTTTCGAAAGGCTTGGAGGAGTGTGGCGGGGAGGCTATCCTAGGCTGTCTTGGGCATCTGGGAGGGCAGGAGCCAGCAAGCAGCCCCAGACAGTTAACTTAAGATGGCCTTTTTTCAGGCACATACTGCAGCCATAAAACTAGGCCTACAAAGGAATATCCTGGGAGAGCTTTTCCCAAACAGCAAGCCACGCCTTGAGGTACACTGCCATGAAGGGTGAGGTGTGGAGGGGCCGTGCTCTAATGGGAAGTGTGTGGAGGATCCTGAGGATGGAGAGGAGCAGGAGGAGCCAGGCTGCAGCAGGAATGGCTGTCCCTGTCTCTCCCTGCTTCCCCACGGCCCTCAGCCACACTGCTGGCCGTGGGGCAAAGGCCTGAGGCTTGGGGGTGAGACAGCATGTCAGACGTGGCAACGTTGGGGGGAGTGGAAGGGAGAGGGAGGACAAGAGGCAAATAACACTAAACAAACCCCTTTTTATACCCTTTATTTCAAAACAGACATTAGGTCCTGTCTTTCCTGCTCTCAAGGATTTTATTTTTTTTCAACTAAACATTGCTGCAACTGCTGCTGATGTGGTAAAGTAGGCGAGGCCAGCAGCACACCCCCATTTGGGGTTGACCTCACCTGGTTTGCCTTCCAGTGAGGCTGAAGCTGCTCAGCTTCACGGCTTTTCACTTGGGATCGGTCAGAAACTTTACCCCGAGGTAAAAAAAAATGCACCTCTGCATGGTGAAGGCAAGGCCTCGCTCTGCCTCAGCCATCTCTCTCGGTAATTGGAATTTCAGCAAGTACCTGCCCCTAAGATGAATGTTGTGCGGCATTCCCAGGCACGCCCCACCTCAAACACTGGCCTGATCTTCCTCCAGGCCCCAACACAGAATCAACAGCCTTTTCCTGCCTGGAGCAACGTGCGCTGGCTTCAGAGGAAGGCTACCCACTCCGCGTGAGCTACTGATTCATGCCGCTCTCCCATCAGCAAGCAGGGAGATGTCTGTCCCACCTCAGGGACTTGGGTGCGAGTAGTTATCTGGGTGAAGTTCGTGCTTGGAAAGAAGGTCTTTTTCTTTCTCCACTGGCCCCGTTCATGAAGATTTATATGACCGATTTATAAACTCTTCTTAATTGTAGAGATAATGTATTTAAAACATATGTGCTTCCCGTAGCACTGCGCGAGCTTTGAATGCTGTCTGCCTCTTGCCCTGTCTACGTTCACAGAAGGTACTCGTGCATATGGAAACAATCAGGCTACCCAAAAGACAACACACTTGATACTGCTAATTACACGGAGTAAATGCCGCTGGGACTATAACCGGTCTCTAGATCTGAGTCAGTGTTTTGCTGCTGAGCTAAAGAAGAAAGTCCATTATGTGCACTCGTATTATAGCCAGCTAAGTCCCTGCTGTACATACTGCTGATTTCTGTACATGCTACATGGCAGAGAGCCAAGGAATTGTAGCACAAACAGGATTTTATAACCAGTGTTATTTAAGGATGGGCAAACTGTGAAGCTCCAAAAGTTAATGATTCTAGCGCACTTCCAATTAATTTTTATTGTCAAGCTGTATTTCAGGGTACTAAAGACCTCTTGCGATGACAAGAAGGAGTGTGTGGGAACAGGCGGGAATACAGTATGCATTGTTATTCTCTCTGATTTATAGATCAGTGAATAACCTATCTGGATACTAAGTTACTTCTCTCATGTTAGATGGAATTCATCTCTGTGTTGAGCTCCCCCCAGAAAAGGCATTTTAGCAACATAAGTACAGTATCAGGCATCATATTGCACAAATAGTACATTTGAGCCCCTGCACAAAATTAAATATTACCCTTTCTGCACTAAGTATGTCTGTAATACTTGTGTTGTTAAGACAATCTTACAATAGCCTGATAAAGAAATCACTGCATGGAGTTAGAAGTATTAACTACATCTTAATGACTTACAGAAGGAACTCCTGACAGGATACTGCTTTATAAAACATGAGTTCGTACTGAAGTCTACATGCCATAAGTTTCAAAGTCTGGATTAAAGCAGGCTGTGTATGAGCAATCAAAGTGATGAAGCCTGGCCTCATATGATGAGAATCAGGTTCACCACCTCAGCTCCCTCCCAGTCCCTCTGAAACCATAGGCCAGAGCTCTGTCTTGGCTAACTGGCAGCACTGTCTGGCAGCTGGATTTTGTCTGTCTTTCTTCTTGCAGAGGACATGAATTTGGGCTTCTACCCAGACACTGGCTGAATTAGGGGGACATGCTATGTCTGAGACTCTTTAAGAGCTGACTGAGATTGGACAGCAGATTTGAAAGGGATTACAGGAAGACTGAGGGACAGAGCAATTGCATAAACCTAATTTCCTTAGGAAACCTAAGGAAGGAAAAAAACTCTAATCCAAACCAAAACACACACTTTGGAAAGTATTGGTAGAGTTGGGCCACAGTCAGGCATCCTGCTCTAGCTTGCAGCTGAGCGAGGTGGCTGCTCGGGTCGGCTCATTCTCCGCTGCCCCAGGTTACTGCTTCATCGGCTGTGCTGATTCAGCTGTTTGTTTAGCTGCCCTTTAAGCCAGTTCTGTGAAATGATCCACTTAAAAGAAAAGATGTGCTTTTCAGGGAGGATGTATAGTGTTGGTTTTTTTTTAACCCAAAGGTCCTTAAAAAAATCTTTAGAGCTCAGTTACACAAACACTTGATTTGGTGTCATGGGACAGCAGATATAAGTGTTTCTGTGGGTGTGCGAGGGATGAGAGGGAGCTATACCATGGGGCTCTGCTTCAGTCTGAACAGATGTATGTCCATAACGTGAGATGGCAAAAACAGTGTAACATCTGTTCTGGTGTTCCTTCTCTTCTCAAGTCCACCGAGACCATAAAGCGACCTTACGCCTGCCTCTGCACTGTATGCACCTACCGGATGGTCACCCTGTGGCCAGCTGCCATCCTCACCACAGGCTACCCACTGTAGAAGTTTCTTCCTTCCAAACCCATGAGTTTTGGCAGACCTAGCCTACACTGATTTTTGACAGTTAAGCTATATCATACCAATTTGAGAATTTAAATAATGGCAAAGCTATGCCCACACCATTTAAAATGTTAGCCAAGCCTAATGCATTAGCACCAGGCTCATCTCCGTGTGAAACCTGGCACATGACAAGCCAGAGTATGAACTTCTTGGACACTGTCACTCTGCACTTAGGCCATAGATGTTTCTGTAGGCTGTGGCAAAAGTTACCGTCTCCAGCTCTTCCCTAGTGCTGGAGGCTCCTGCTTGCTTCAGATCCGGAGATTAGGCTGCGGGGTGACCACTTCCCATTTTGCATTGGGTGGCAGCTTATAACGTTGAAATACTAGGCCTCTGCTAACCTACCTCATTCAGACAGAAAAAATGTGAGAAGTGTTCGAGCACAGTCAGGAAAGCAGACCCGAAGGGATGGCAACCACAGGCTGGGAGGTTAGCCTCTTCCACCAGCACCTTAGCTTGGGAGGATGTGCGTCTGCAGCCCAGCCCTCTTTGTGGACGTTGTTAGATTATCTCTAGACAGTTTATTGCAGAGAGACCTGCTGCTTATTTCTAGCATGAGACCTCACAGCTCCTCCTTTGGGCTAGCATCGTGCTCCAGTTAATGGGGGCAGCTACTCAGATCGCCGGTGTCTGCTTAAAATGGGTAGACATAATCTTTATGTATGCTAAGTGGGAAGTAGCTCACCCCTCCTTTGAAACGCAGGTAAGATACTTGATTGCTGATTGCAAATGAAGAGCATCTTCATGGGGAATTTTTCTGCTGAAACCAGAGTAAAACTTTACCCTTGGCTTTCTTCTTACTACCTCCTGAGTCACCGCATCCTCTTGTCACTATCACCTTTCAGTTTAGAAAGTGGCAACTATCTACAGTATGCAGCAGCAAGTGAGAAATGGGTCTCTCTGTGTTTGTGGGGAAGAGATGAATTTACGGAGGGCTTAAAATTCGCTCTTTGAAAGCAGCCAACACCAAAGGGTCCACCTGGGGAGAATGTTTCTGGCGTGCTGCAATTTTATGTTGCTTCCCTATGTTTCTTGTGGAGACAAGCCCCAAGGAATCTGAAGACTTGGCTTATTTTCCTGATCCCGCAACAGATTTCCTGTCTAGCCCAGCCACAGGCAAGTCCTTTAGGTTCACATTTTCAAGCATGGGCTTTAATTTTAGCCCTGTACCTTGAGATACTCAGAATCTGTCTTGCACATCTATTAATCACTTACAGCTCTAGCCAAAAT
The DNA here is from genome assembly GCF_963921805.1 of Phalacrocorax carbo. NCBI lineage: Eukaryota > Metazoa > Chordata > Aves > Suliformes > Phalacrocoracidae > Phalacrocorax > Phalacrocorax carbo. Next base: position 94,939,537 of record NC_087514.1, on the reverse strand, counting down.
TAACAGAAGCTGCCTGTGCACAGAAGTCCACTGAAAATTAGATGCTACTTAGAAAAAACATGGCCAGCTCTGTCTTACTCGGCTTGCTCATATGTTCAGTGGAGATAACACCTGTCCAGCTGGGGAGATATCAGGTTAAATTAAGTGATGTTTGTAAAGCATGTGAAGCTTTTTTTTTTTTTTTTGGTAGCATTATTTGCAAATGTAAAGGAGAAAAGCTCTTTGAGCATTGTTTCTCTTGTTTTGGTCTTTTTATGGATTCAAATAAGGATAAACATTACCCCCTTCATTAGCAAGCTCAGCTAAATGTTGCATGCCTATAAAGAATTTGGTTTTGCTTGGAAGGATTAAGGCACGAGATTTTGGTTCCTCTCACTTGTTTATGAGAACGAATTTGCTAGACATAAATCACTGCAGGTCAGAACATTGCTGTTCCCTTAGCACAAGGTAAGAGAGCACAGAATCACTCTTTAATGTTGTGCAATTGGACAGGATTTGGCTTGTCCCAATTTTATGTTTGGAGAACTCAGGCTGCCCTTTGTGCCTGATGTTTTACCTCTTTTTCTCTTGAAGGTCCAGTGGAGAAATCTCACTAGGCACATTTGCATCGCTCACTCACTGCCTGCTCTTTGTCTCTGTTCAGTGTTTTGCTGAAATTAAGGTATAGCTTCCTTCTCTTTTGCTCTCTGTGGGATTTACCAGTGTTTCACCAGGCTGCAGTCTGACGAACTCTTCAAGCTGGCACTGATGCTGAAAGAAGCAGCTGTATTGTCTTTATACTTGTTCCCTTGCATCTAGTCCAAAGTGCATGTGGCTGTAAGGTAGACCAGAGCAGCAAAGCAATCTGGCTCAGAAAATAACCATTTCTGGTTTTTAATCAGCTTAATTTTGTGCAGTTCAGTTTCACAACACAGCTGAGCAGCAGGGCAAGAGCAGGAGTTGCAGAGGGAGGGATTCAAGGCCCAATCCTTCAGGTGGCCTTGACTGGTGGTGTTTGAAGGAAAACAGTCTTACTATTTGCCACCCTGTGCCTATTCATCTCACTTAGTGCCACTATTGCTTGGTGGCGGGGGGCGGTGGCAATGAGTTAATGTTACTCAGTAGCCAGCAAGCAATGGGGATAAAGACCCATATTGTGCCTTTCTGATCCCAAGGCTATCCCCCTCCCCCTTTTCATTCTTTGGTTTACTCAGCAGAGCTACCCTGATTCACATAAGCTAACAATCTGTTTGAGGAGAAACAATTAGGCCCACAGAAGTTGTTGACATCTTATTTTCATTTTTTTCAATGGCATAACGGGTACCCCGGTCCAGCTTCTCCTTTTGTATTCTCCATCCCAGGCATTCCTCCCAGATGCAAAGACCCTGTGAGGATGGGAACAGAACAGTGGCCCTCCCAAATATTTTGAACCAAGAGGCTGCTAATGACACTTAGCATTTCTCACAGACCATGACGTGGCTGCTGAGCAGGCTATTAATTGAAAACACTGTGCATTTCACTGCCCAAACCAGGCAGGCTCCCCGGGTCAGCTGCAGGCTGCTTCCTGTGCCCTCTGAGCCCACAGTGCTGGCAGTTGCTGGGACGAGCTGTAGAGCCCGGGGAGGATGGACTGTGATTGCAGGAGGCCATAAGAACAGCTCAGCTGTCTTTTCCAGGAACTCAAGTGCATGCTCCCTGCTTCTTCTTTCTCTGTGGTCTTTCAGAGTTCAGCTTAAATCAGATCCTGAAAACAGCATCCTGCTGCAGAAGAGCCAATGGTCCTAGAAACAGGCTCCTACTATAAAAAAATCCTACAGGAGCCAGATGCCCCAGACCCTGACAAAGATTGATCAAGTGGCTGGTTGTATCACCTTTCACTTTGCTTTGGCAAGGGGGGAAGCACAGAATGATGGAAAGTTTTCAGGTGGAGTTGTATTTAAGTTTGTTTTGTTTTAAGAGCTGCAGATGGGAGTCATTCTACACAATGCGGTGCCAGTAGAGAGACGGGAAAAAAAGGACTATAGGTATTGAGAAGCACTCATTCCTGAATGCAGTGTGCTACAGATTTATGCTTTGTGAGAGGTTGGGTTAGATCATCACCGTGGAAAGGAAATCTATTAAATGTGTCTGCTGGAGGTACAGGAGGCTCTGCGACATGTCTCCCGGGGCAGGGTGAATCTTTGGGCAGAGATCCGCTTTGGAGATGGGACGGGAGAGAGAGAGAGATGCTCGTCTGCGCTGCCAGGCTTTGCAGAACCGCTATGCTAACTCTTCCTGCAGCTGAGGCCGGGGTGCTCCTTCATTGGCGGGCCGGACCCTTTCCGACCTGCACGGTCAGCTCCGATGCTCCTTACAGCACCGCTCAGGGTCGTTCCTGAGGTAACTCGCTGCCGTTTCAAGGGCCATTCAGGCCGGCCGGGTGCTGCGGCAGGTGCTTCCGTGCTGCGGGACCCGGCCCGGGCTCCGTCAGGCCGCTCTGAGGGCTCCGAGCGGGCCCCGGGCGGGCCCCGGGCGGGCTCCGGGCGGCCGGGTTCCTGCGGGCCGCCAGAGGGTGCTGCGCCGTGCGCGGCCGCCGGGCGTGAGGAGGCCGGGCCGCCGCCGCCGCTCTCCCCTCCCCGCCCCGCCGCGGCCCGCTGGCCCCCGCTGCAAGCCTGCCCTCGGGTGTTGCTGGGCTCGGCCTGGCCGGGCCGCTGAGCCCTCTCGGTCGGGTACGCCTCGGCCGGCCGTGAGGAAAAGCGCTTGTGGCGGTATCGCCTCGCAAGGGGAGAAACATCGACGCGGAGGATGAGGCGGTTGTGGCACCTCAGGGATGTGCGTGTCGGAAGCAACATCCGAGGGGAGCCCGTCTGGCTGCTGGGAAGGATCAGTTCCTTAACTTCGCACCCTCCGGCAGAGTCACCAGACATCATTTAACAGAGGTTTAAGACAAAACCAGAGAGAGCATCAGCCTGGGAATCACAGCCCTTTGCATACTTCCTGCCCTCTGCAGCGTTTGGCCACCCTGCCTCGCCCCATCGGCTGCACGCTGTGCGTGGTGCCTGGTGTCCCACCGGCCTGGGGTTGTTGCACAAACATTCCTTACAAAGACATCTCTTGGCACAAAGACCCTGGGAGCAGGATCCTAGGTTGAAATGAAACCTCCTTGGAATAAGTAAATACCAGGGGTTTATTTCCTATTAAGCTAGCAGGTTGTTTGTTCATTTTGCCGCAGTTTGCAGTGTCCGACAGATACGGGTGGATACTTCGTGTCTTCCTTCCTCTTTATATTTCCAGTCTGGGAACAGCAAAAAAGTTAGTGAAAGTGTAACATCTGTGAGAGAGAGAGAGAGAGAGAGGGAGAGAGAGAAAAGGATGAGGCAGGCTGGCCAGGCAGCCAGCCTCAGGAGATGGTAACACAGAAGAGCTATTCATTCTGAAAGCCAGTTGCTCCTCGCCCTGCTAGATTATAAATTGGACACCTTATTAAGAGCTGATCCTCCAGCAGCCCCACCCGGGGCTGTGCTCATGCTCTAAACCAGTGGAACGTAATCCTATTTCACTATTGATGCCTGTTACTGGATAAGCACATGTGCAAGCAGGGCAGAGGATACTAGGCAGAAAGAAGCGGCACCTTGGCTGTTTGCTGAATTGTCAGTTCAAGGAAAGAAGATAAAGAGTTTTGGGAGAGAGTGGGGAGGAAGTTGGTTTGCACTAGAATTTGGGTGCTTCTATGATGATGCTAGCTGCCTTACAAATAATTAAACCAGCATATTTTTTTTCTTGTTTTCTCAGTTGTAACTTAAAAATGCTGACTCACTGGCACGCTGTGCCAACCCAAATGTGGCTGCTGGGATCAACCGCTGGAAGAGCCTGACGAGATATAACCCCAGCATGGCATAGGCTTCAAGTGGGCCTCCTTGGTGATTCTGTTTCTCTTCTGATGGTTTGCTTGGCCACTTATTTCTTGTCAGAGTAGCTGAAAGGTCTCGACAGATTAGGCAGACACCAAGCTGAACAGTTGTGGTGAAAATTTCATGGGAACATAAGTTTAACAAATTCAGCAGTTTTATCATCCTTGGCAAGACTTCAAAGCTTTTTGACCTTCATGCACCTTTCAGTCATTTGGAAAGTTTTCCGACTGGCATTTGAAATGCACAAAGTTATTGCCAGTTGTTGTCAGAAGTAAATATCCGACATGTATTCTTCAGGGCTTACTTTTGTGCTGAAGAAAACAGGATGGAGTATTATAAACCTGTTTTAGTGTCTCTGAACAGTATCCCTGCTCATACATACATGTTTTTCCTTCCAGGCAAAACCAGCTGGGGCATTCAGACAATGCTGGATGCATCATGAGGATTCTGCATCGTCAGAACATTTATTCTGAATATTGTGTAGATTCACGGCTGGTTGATTCCCGTATTGAGGTGCCTCTGTTTTACTTTCCTTGGCAGGCAATTTAAACTTAGATATATTGCAACAGAGCAGTGGTCAGGAAATTCAAAAGTAACATGGAACTGCAACCTTAAAACAAGGCCCCTTCCCTGTGTAGCAGTGAGTTCTGGACATAGATTCAGGTGTATTTCAATGCTATCTTCTAGACTTCTTGACTTGTTTTGCATCTCATATAATTGAAAAACAGCTTTTGTGTTTCAGGAGGAAATATATTTCTTTCCGATCTGATTATTATTAGTGACTCATTTGTAATTTGAAAATGTTTGTGTGATCCTGTCCAGGTTCGGGGTCCTTGACTGTCACTGCTGTGCTGGAAAGCAATGACTCCTCAGATGTTCCTGGATACCTTTATGTATCTGTCTCCAACTACTTTACGAGCTCATGAAAATGAACACAAGGCATCTTCAACATTTCTCTCTTCTCCTCTACTATTTTTTACATAGGGCACTTTTTCCAATAACTGTTTCCTAGTAAAACAGTGCCTCTGAATTCATGCTGTGTGTGTATGTCTGTCTGTGTATGTGATTCCATGTGCCCTACCTCTGCACCTCCCCAAAAGTGTGGGCCTGTTGGTCAGTTAATTTGTCAAAAGAATACAGATCTGAAAGTGAAGTTCCTGTAAAGTTAAAAGAGAGAGGCCGATGGGTGTGCAAGAGAGCCTGTTTGTGCTAAAAGCATCATGGTGCTGTCAGCTCAGCTCACCTTTTATCAGGCGCTGGAGAACTCCCACTGGAGTGCGCCCTTGGAAATTAGACTTCACCCTCTCTGTCAGTCATGAACTGCTTCTTCATACTGGTGGTTTTGGTATGGTTAGTATAGAGACGGGAAGGCTGGGTTGAAAAACCAGAGTTTCTCTTTTGCTCTGTACTTTTGAGATGTCTCCTGCAGGTGATCAGGAGTCCATAGTTGTGTCCTAGGCACTGGGGAATCTCTGGTGCACACACCTTCAATTGTTACAGAGAAATATAACCATCAGATTTCAATATTATATTAGAAGTGTGGATCTAAGGAGATCCACAATCCACAAAACCAATTTTTGCTAAGGTCATGAAGGCTTTGAAAATAAGGGCAAAGCCTTGAATTTAAGCTGGAACTGAGTGGTCAGCAGAGCAAGGAATGGAGCTCAAACTTGTTCGGTGGTCTTGTGCTGCTGAGTAAGGGGACTGAAGCATTCTTCTACGGGTATCATTTCAAAACCTGCCAGGTTGTAGAAATCAAGCATAAGGGCCAAGTTTGATCTAGCACGTCATCCAATCAGAAATAGTGCTGAAGAATTGAGGTTATTGGGGTTATTGGGGTTTCTGGGATGAATGAGTTCAGATGAACATTAAATCTTCCCTTAGTCTTAATGCCAGTGATGGTGAATGGGTAACATTATGGAAATGTGAAATACTTTCCTATACCATTGTCAGCCCAGGCTCTTGCTTCAGCTTCTTCCAACATCTCTTCATTCATTTGCTGATCTCAGCCAAGCTCTTGAAGAGCTGGGTAATGGTGTTATTTGCATGGGAGGTGAAGATGATGTAGAGATGGGTGTCATATGTGCACTGCTGACGAGTCAGTCCATGGTGCCACCGAATCTTCTCTAGAGGCTTTATATAGATACTGGACGGGCTGGGTGAGGGGAAAGAATCTTGTGTTATTCAGCAGGTGGGAAAGGTTTTGGAGGTTAAGGAAAGAACAAGTGTTTATCATAAATCTCTTCAGTGTACAAGAGATTTACGTAAGGGATGAGTGAAGATGTACCAGCTCAGTTCCATAAGGCTGTGGACAGACATTTATTTTCAAACAGCTGAGCTGGTTGCAGATCTTGCAGCCATCCTGGATGCTTGCTACCAGTCCTCTGCTGATGGTGCCTGTACCACTTGCCCTGATATTAGAAAAGGTGGTGCAAGGTCTTCCTAATCTGTCATGTGAAGCCTCTCAGATAGTTTAAGTGCTGACAAAGGTCGTGTTAGTTAACCCAGCTGACATTGCTTTACATTTAAGAAAGAGCTGTTTACTAGTACAGCCTTACCCTCAGTTTTAGAAAGGAGAGGAGAGAAGGCGGCTGTAGCCTTTCCCACCAAACACATCTACAACCCCAGACAGTTCCTGTGTTGCCTCCTACAGGTCTGAAGCTGTGTAAGGCATGTGTGTGGGACTGAATATATCTACTGGAGCAGACCATGTTACTCCTGTTTTGGTGAATATGTAGTTGGATATTTTATGCCAAGCATGTGCGTAAAATATGTGTTAAGTACTTGTTTGTTACATGAGCAACTCAAATGGTGTATTCGGAGCTGTGTCAGCCTCTTGTGTAAACAAGAGCTGTAGGATGGGTACACAGTGTGGTAGAAGCCCAGGTAACTAAGAGATTGTTAGTATCCAAATTTACTAACAGAGCATTTACAAGAAATTTGTATTAATTATTATGTTACTACCACTGTGGTTAAAGCCAAACCAACAAGTTATAATAAAATGTATAAGAATATCCAGTTTGGGGCAAAGAAGAAAGCTCCTGTGCTCAAGGGATCATTCTGAAATGGGAGGAAGCAGGAAGAAAACATGCAGGTGGTTTTTAAGAGATCCTGGAATTCTTACAGGGTTTCCAGATCCAAAAATACAGGACTGTTGAGGAATCCTTGATGCATGCACAGGCAAAACAGTACAAGCTATAATACCGTTGGCCTGTTAAAACTGTGCGGCCCAGTTGTAAATATGTCTGTGTGCTGGTAGCGCTTTATCACGGAGAGCTGATAGTACCCACTACTGTGATTTTCAGGTAGTGAAACATGCTCTCTGTTATCAAATGGTCCCCTCTGAGGACTGGTGACACTCAGGAGTCTTCCGAGCATCCCAGAAACAACCTGCAGCCTTTCTGAAACCTGGCAATGAGCACACAGTTTTTAAATTCTCCTTTAATCAAGAAACAATTGCACCTATTTGTGTACAGCTGCTGACTTATTGCATGACACAAACCTGTAAAAATGGGCCACCTTAATGTCTGAGTCTGGCTCTAAACAAGATCCCTAAGTTACTGGTCCTCCTGTTTCTGAACTGGGCCAGAATGGAACATCCTACCTTAACAACAGTCTGGAACTCTAGTGGAATTTGGACTTGGATCCAAACTCGAGGATCAGGCTCTTCTCTAAATAAAAATAACTAGATCACAAGCTATTTTGAGGTGGTGACTTTTAGGCAAGAAATGTAAGGCTTACATAGGTTTTTACTCCGGTCAAGTACATCTGGATGCTGTCTTCCTTCCAGCCGATATTCTGAAAGTGCTGTCTTCAGCTCAGAGCCAAATTACTCTAACTGGAAGGTGGAAACTGTAGTACAACCGATATTGTTCACAATAAACACTGGTGTTTTTTTGGTTGGTCCTCCCTCCCCCCCCCCGCCCCGCGAATATTATCCTGCTCTGGTTGCTGCTGCTGCTGCTGATATAATTTCTGTCATGGCCTGTAATGAATAGCATATGCAATGCTAGGTCAAGATAAGAGCCAACAGCATATTGGAAAGCCTTCTCTAAATATGAATCCCTGTGGTTCTGGCTTTCTTGACAGGGAGGTGGTTAACGAAATTGCCATGCCTGGTACCATTTACATAAGCTGCCAAAGCTGCTGATCGCCATTACCTCCTCCCTTCCCCCAGCACCCGCTACCAAATCTTCTGGTTTTTCCTGTTTACTTGGTTATACCTAGTATAAGGATATGAATAGTTTCCATTCATGAAGAATGTGGTGGGACATAGCTGGTTATAAGGGATAGGAGGCAAAGGAGGAAGTGGTATGCTGGGATCTTATTGTCAATGGCACTGAGCAGCAAGTGCTAAAGCATGTTTTCCATCAGTAGGAGCTGGCTGTGTACGGTACCCTACTGGGAGCACTTCCACTGTGCTCAGCAGATAGGCAGCAGGGGGGTTTCATGGCTGGTTTTAAAGGTAAGAGCACTTTTTACCTCAGGAGCTCTAAGCAGTCTATGAACTTCAGTTAATTTGAAGCTCTGGACTGTGTAAATTATTATCCTGTTGTATCAAGGAGAAAACTGGTTTGCTTAAGATGTCACAGGAAGTTGTCAGCTTTGCCAAGAGTATAAACTAGATCTTCTGACTCGTAGGTCTGGGCTATAATTGAGGGAATTTTCTTCCTCTTAATATAGCTGGCCTACCTTCTCTTTGATATTATCCCATCTTCTCCTAATCACCGGGCAACATCTTATCTCTGTGGCTTTTGTACAGCATCCGAGATCTATTGTATTTAGTCCAAGATCTCACCCAAGGCCAGCTGCGAAGCCTATGGAAAACAGGGTGCACCATGGCAGTGCATATCACCATGACACGGAGATTTCCCTGAACCAGCCACAGGAATGGTTGCAGTGTCCTCCACTAAACTCTAGTGTGGAGGAAGGCTGTTACCACCCACATGCTTCCTGCAATTTCTGATTAAACACAGTGGTCTTTACTCGCTGCCTGCGGTTGGTATGTAAAGCTGCTTTCTGTAGGTTTAAAGCTGCTGCCCCCTCCGAAGTGGCTTTATTTTAGTGTTCAGTTCAGTGATTTCTGCAGAGTACTTAGTAGCTGATAGATAAGGTTTTATTTAGGGTCAAGTTAACATATAGCATTGCTTTTGCTGATGTTGTTATTTTTCTTTTGTCTCTAATCTCACTAATAGTTTTAGGGCTATTGCCTCTTTTTTCCTCTCTCCTTTAAGGATTTCCAATTGTTTTCACACTATGGATGTCATGGACCAAATCCTGCCCTAATTTACACCAGAGCAATGGAGCTGCGTACGTGCACATGAGGACACAGTTAATAGGATGCTGAAGTTGTTTTCTTGTTTTGAAAAGTCATGTGGTGTAGAGGACTGATGCTGGGAAATGTCATTTAGGATTATATAATTGCTAAATTTGTAAATACTCATGTACCAATAGCTTCTCCCTTGGCTGGATACTTTTATTGGTGATAAAGTATATATATACATTAAAAAAGTTTAGATGCTCTACTGGTAGAACCCCTTACTGGAGTTATAACGCTTCTATAAGAGCTTTTTAGACAATACAGCACTTTTCCCATCCTACCTAGTACTAAAGGTTTATCTACACCAGGAGTTTTCACAGATTGGGAACTATTCAAATAATCTTTAACACCTATACTGAGGGTGAAAATTGAGATTTAGGTTCAGCTGTGTAGAGAATTTTTACTTTTCAGATTTTAATTTGGCAAACTTAAAAAAGTCTGTGTTCTTTTTTTTACTCCCAGTTCTTTGTTTTGTTTTGTATCAATTGGAAGCTTTGATTTGAGTTTTGCAGCTTAGCTAATGCAATATAAGCAGACACACAAAGTTAAAATGAAAGTGATTTTGAAATAAAAAAAGCAGCTGTGTTGCATTTCAAACATGCTGAAAAATGTTTCAACACTGCTGGAACTCTTTGTTTTCCTGATTTTTCTGCTTAAGGGAAATCCTGGCGAAATCAGCTGGATTTTGTGATGTGTTTTGATTCCAGCAGAACAGGATTTCAGCAGAGTTTGTTTCCTGGTGGATGGAGAAGAGCAGGACCAGCAGGGCTTGCCGTGCAAAGGGTGTTATTCCAGAAGAAAAGCACTCCCTCACCCGCAGAGAGGAGCGATCCAATACGCCTTCCGTCTGGGGGCAGGAGGGGGAAGGAGGGAGGAGAAGGGGGATAAGGATGCTTCCTTCCCAGCGCTTGGGGCTGCTGGCCAAGAATGTAAGTCTAAATTCAAGCCCGGTGAGTGCTGTGCCAGATCCAGAGATTTTGGAGTCCCTTTGTCCAAAAGCTTGCAATACTTGGAACAGTTGCCAAATGGGATGTGTAGCATCCATGTAATATATCTGATGCATGAAAACTGGTTCCTACTGAGTTTACCATGGTGCCTGAGGCAAAAGTACTTCTGATTCCCTACATGATGCAGTGATCACCAGACCACTGCTGTTCTCCTTAAACCCGGCTACAATGGCAGTTCAGGACAACTTCCCGCCTCGGGTCAGGCTGAGGCAGATGGCATGCACAGGGGGAGGAAAGGCGGTGCTGCCTTTGACCCCGCTCTCTCTCTGGGAAGGGAGGACCCAATGCCATTTGCGTTTCTTCCTAGGCTGAACCATTAAGTCTGATGGCAGAAATGAACCTTTCCCCCTGGATATGGGCCAAAAGACTTTTTTTTTCTTCCTTTTATTCTTTCCCTCCCGTGTCTTTCATAACCGTCATTTTCACATATCTCTGGAACATATCACGTACTACTGTCATGTGCTGTAGGTGCGCTCCCCTTTTTTTCTTCAGCCACGTCCTGCTTTCCATCTGCCAGATCAGAGTCTCTCCGTGTCTGGCTGATGCTTGTTTGCCACAGGTGACAGGGTGGACCAGAGCCATTGCTTCTGCCCCAAGGGAGAGCCTCTGCATCTAGGAGAGGGAAGTCTGCTCTGGAAACATCATCTAGCAGCCTCTGTGTCAACAGGGCTGTAGCAATTCCTGTGGGATGAGAGCGCCTGTGTCCCTCTGCCTCGTCGGAAAGTTCAGCCAGTTGTGCTTGTGCAAGCCCCTGGAGGGCTCTGAGGTTGAGCAGGTGTCAGCGAGGATATAGCCTGGGTTGCAGAACTCTTACGACAGGCCGTGCCGGACAGAGAGGGAACTTGTAGGAACTGTTTTTGTGTTTCATAGGGATGCTGATGGAGGACAGCAGGCAAGGGGAATCCTGTGATGTCAATTCCCAAGCCAGTAGTACCCAAGGTGGGTTTCCCATTTCTATATGAATGGGGTTCACATCAAATGCCAAAGTGTTGCTGAGGGCTGCATGTGGAGCAACTCTGATACAGGACGTGCCATTGCAGAGCCCTACGCAAGGGCATCAGTTCAGCCAGTGCCCAGGCAGAGGTGGAGCAAAAGCAACATGGTTTGATGCGGCATGGTTCTCTTAGGCTTGAATTCTTGCTAATCTGGGTCTGAAAGGGCCCTCTGGGATGTGTGGCAATAGGTTTATAACCCAGGTCCATACCTGGATCCAGACCATTGCTAGAGAGACTGAAGGAGATGTGATCCCTCCATCCCTCGTCCTCCTGCCATCAGTCATGGTCCTGGCACACGTTCCTCCAGCTTTCTGGGGCTTCTTGTCAAAGCCATGATGCTGCACTGAGAGCAAGAGCTCTGGACCAGAAAATGAGAGCTAAAGCTTTTTCCTGGGGCTATCCTAGCCTGGGCAGCCGTGCTGTCTCCTGGGCTGCAGCTCAGCTGCTCTGGCTCCACAGGCAGCAGCCCTGCGTGTCCCATGCAGTGCCTGCCAGGAGGCGGGTCTCAGCTGCAAAATGGAGCATGGTCTCTCTTGCCCTCCCTGGGTCAGGGTCCAGAGAGTGTGCCCTTTCCCTGGCATCTCACCAGCACAAGGAGATACCCTTTCCCTGGCATCTCATCTGCTCCTTCATCTTCTCCCCTCCTCACATCAGAGATGCCTTTTTCCCCAAGCACAATGAGCCATCCCTTGCCTTTCTGTCCCGTGCTGGCCAGAAGGGAGGCTTTCTGTTTGAGCCTCCCAGGCAGTGTGACTTGGTTCCAGCATGCTACAGGCAGGCCTCTATTTGGATGAATGTCCCTGTTAAATATGTATGAATCTGATTGACTTCTACCTCCTAGTTGTCCAGTTTTTATTCCTTTTTATTCAGTTGTGGATGCCTCCTGCTAAACAGGGATTTGTTACCACATCTCAGTGAGTTTTAACTCGTTTGAGAGGCTGCCCTCAGTCTGCTCGTCCTTAAAGCTTCCTCCCCTCCTCCTCCACTCCATCTCCCTCTGGCTCATTTCCCCCCTCCTCTCCCCCTGCAGCTGCTGGACAGCTTTGTGACCACCAGTTAGGATGGCTGTCTTTCACTCTCCTGTGATTGCTGCCATGTGCTGTTTTCCTTATGCCTCTTCCCTGTTTTCTTCCCTGGTCAAAGAGGAATTCTCCTCCACAGAGAGAGAAGCAGGCGCAGTTGTCTCTGGGCTGAACTGGGAGCTCCTGCTTAGCTCTTACTCCACGGAAAGCCTAGAATTTTTTTTACGGCAACCAGTGATTTTTGCCTTGTGTTTCTCAGCACACCATGAGGTTTTTACTGGTGGTCAAACAGCTGATCCTTTGGCTTTCTACCTGTGCTTTGTGTTTAGGTACTGGTGCGAGGGCTTTGACTCGCATACCCTTGGCGGTGGCGGCGGAAGCTTGCTCAACCAAGCTATTCACTGCCTCTCTGCCACAGGTTACCGGCCATCAGGCGAGCAAAATGTGTGCTCGCGTTTGGCTGCAGCTGTGCAGAGCCCAGCAGCTGATGCAGCTGATGCAGCTGAGGCTGTGGATGGTCGGTGCAGTGGCCAGAGGAGACGCTTTGGGGCAGGCAGGCTTTTTGTCTCAGCGGGAGAGGGGTGAGCGATGAGGGGCAGGCTTGCAGCCGCAGGGGCTCGCTTAGCGAGTAAGCGCTCGTTGATGCTGCAGACAGCGGTGGTGGAACTGGAACAGGAAGCTGGTACTTTATAAATAGACTTACTGTTGCAAATGGGGCAAAAATCCTAATGACAGCGGTGCCTGTGTATGGGCAGGTGAGCTTGTATAATCTGCCTGTGCTGGGCCCAGGAACTCTGGGTGGGATTTTCAGTGGTACCAAAGGAACTTCAGTACCTGGCTACTGCTGAGGTTTTGCCTTTTAAGCTTTTGGGACGTTGTGATTTCCCATCCTCCCAAACAGGTCACGCTGATGTGAAATAGCATCACGTTTCAGCAGAGAGATCTGCAAGCGCATGTACTGGCCCACAAGCTAGAGTGCCACCTGCTGAAGCAATGGCTGGTCAGAAACACCACCTAAGCCCGGATGAAATCAAGGGATTGTAGATTTTGCAGCCTGCCGCTGCTGCACGTGTCCTAGCAGTGCCTTTCAGGGAAGCTGGTGAGCCAGCCAATGCCTCAGACATTGCAGGCTCAGAAAAGAGGACATCTCCTGCGCCCTGTTGTGTTCCCCGGAGATTTCATCCTGGGTGACAGTCCCTTGCAGGGACCTTGCACAGGCCACCTGGCCGGGCAGGTGATGTCAGATGTCCTTGTCCTGCCTAATTCCGGAGGGTGTGAACTGAAAAAGGAAGCGCTTTCCCCTCCTCTGCCACTGAAAGCTGCTTCTGCATTTTCCTGGGAGCACCCGCAGCACCGGCTCTGCAGGGAAGCCTGCTGTGGCCTGCAAGCTCCAGCCTTTGACCGGGGCGTCGGGTTCCTGTTGACTCCCAGCCACAGCTGCCTGTGAAACGGCAGCATGAATCAGGGTGAGCTGGCACCCGGGGAGAGGGGAGGCCCCTTCGCCGCCCGCCTGGGCGTGGGGCAGCCTCCTTGGCTGCTGCTGCTGGCATCCAGCTTCCCCATGGTGCAGAGGAGGCTTCTGCAGTGGCAGTGGGGGCTGTCCGTTGGGTGTTATTCCTCCAGGGATAAAGCCCTGTGAGACCCACCCTTGTCCTTCCATGAGTGAGACAGGACTGTGCTGCTGAGGCAGTGAGAAAGTTGCTGATTCTCCTTCCCCCTCCTCAGCACATTTTATTTTACATTTAAAATTTATTTATTTTAATTCATCCTGTTCTATTTTTTTACATATTTATTTTTACCTTGTTCTTTTTTATTTTACTTTGCCTAGCTCTATCTTATTTAATTCCCCTCTGCCCTGAGCACTTGTCAGGCTGCCGGTCCCTCCCACCCTGCTCCTGCACCTCCCTTCTCTGCTCGGCCGGAAGGTTGTTCCTCGGGTGCTGGAGCTTGACCTTGCACGTCATCCATCATTTGGCTGAGGAGCCGCAGGAGGGCTGTCCCCCGGCAGCACCCGCGCCAGGCTGGTCTTTACCATGTGTGACTCGGGTGTCCTGCGCTCCTGCAGCCGCTTGCTCCTGTGCACTTGCTGACCTTTTCCTGCCAGGTCCGAGATGGGGCCACAGGCCACCTCTCCCACACCCCCGTCCCTCTTTAAAGATACAATATAATTCCTTTATCTCCTGGCGCCAGGCGAGCCTGGGATGCTCAGAGATGCAGATAACATTGCTGCTGTGCGTGCCGGGGGCCAGCCAGGCGAGCAGGGACCTCTCCTCTCCCCCAGCACTCGGCAGATGACTGCCTGGTCATCTCCCTGACCTTGCTTTTATTTCTGGTGGGTACAGAAGGATCCAGCTGCTTTTTCCACCCCCTTAGCAAACTGCAATGTGGCCCTTCCAGGTCCTGGTGGCGGGTGGCTGGACAAGGCTCTCAGGGAAGCGGCAGCAGGCAGGAGCAAGCGGGCGAGCCAGGCCACGCACAAATAAGCAGTTTATGGCCTGGCAAGGGAGTTAGGGAGAAACTTTATCCCTCCCTAAACCCCAAGTGTGTATTTGGGGTCCTTGTTTCTTCAGGTCTGCGCGTCCAGGGATGCAATGTATCTGGCCCTGTGGATGCTTATAAATATCCAGTTATGTGCTGAGGCATAAATTCAAAACTACTCTTGGTAAAATCATAGAAGAAAGAGCAAAATTTTAGTCACCATTAGCACAGAATGCCGGTGATTCTCCCATCCAATACCACAGTATATTTTCCTATGATATTTTACAGTGAGAACACAAAGCCTGGCATCTTTCAATTTTATAATTGAAATGTGTTTACAACAACAAAAATATGAGGGAATTCAATATTGTCCAGATCATTGGATCAAAAGCCTGTCTCTCAACTTATTTACCCCTCCACCTATGGCTTTTACTGCACCTGTTTCCACAAGCATCAGAGCGTTTGTGTTTCAACTGTCTTTTCCATGGCCAGATGCAATCATCTTGGAGCATGGGTGCGGTGATGAGACACACATGTAGAGGATTTACATCTCTGGGGTAAAGGGAGAAGCTGAAGAAAGATTCCCCTGTGAGCTGGCTCTTACCATCAGTGTGAATATCTTAGCACAAGCCCAGACTGCCAAAACTGTGCAGCTGGGTGCTGTCAGGGCGACAGCCCCTGCAGCTTCCTGGTTCCCTGAATCAGCCAAGGATGAAGGCTCTGGGAGCTGGTGCTCCTCTGGCAGGGACTGCTGAGCCCAGGTCAGGTGAGCGGCAGGCGTCTGAAACTTGGCATGTGACCCGGCCCCTCTGGAATTTGGGAAAACACCTTACCGTTTGATTTTAATAAACAACCCTGAGGCCAGGTCCTGTAGCATGTTGAGCATCTATGGATATTGGCTAGAGCTGGGAGAAACCTAATGTTTTGGAGAGTCACTTCCATTTTACAGACATGATACTCAAGTGGGATATTGCATGTTTTAAGTACTCAAGTTTCCAGGAAGCAAGGACGTACAGATACTCTGACTCACTAGAAGAAAAATTACTTCTAGTGACTCAAAGGCTTGGATGCTGTTGTTTCCTAGTTAATCACCATGCTCCACTGTGGGTCTAAAACCCTCCTCTGAGAACCAGAGAAAGTTTGAGGCCCTGAGGATCCTTCCTGCTCTGATGCAGCTCTGTGGGTGGAGAGGTTGACCTCTTGCTGCCCATCAGTACCATCTGCAGACCTAATTTATTTCTGGGCTGTTACCACAAATGACCTGGCAGGCTCTGAAAGCCTGACTATGGTAGTTTTGCCTAAAAGGTGGACTTTGCAGGGGCCGCTTGGACTTCGTTGGGGTTACCATGTGATTTGAGGAATCCCCACAAAAGTATACTGTAGGTTTGGCATCAATCTAGAGATCTGAGGATGCAGGTGTTGCGTGGACTCATGGGCGGTCATTCCTGGGAAGAGATGGATCCTGCAGTGCACTAGAGCTGGGGAACCCCAGGGAACCCCACAACACTGCCCTTCCTTTGCTAAAGGACAGTAAGAGACGCCACCCTTTGCCTTGGTGTGGCTGGTTGACTGGGAATCTTCTCCCATTGGGCAAAAAGTGAAATTTATCTCTTTCGTAGCTATGTGTGTGCTTTTTGTGTCCTGTGGTTATTTTGTACCAAATGATACAAAACCAGAGTATAATGCATTGAGATTCCAGGTAGCTCATGTCCTCTGCCCTAAGACCAAAGCCTGTGCTGCTGTCAGCACTGGAAAATAGTATGCCCACAGATGTGAGCAAAGAGTATTTCTTTTCAGTGTTTGTGACAATTTTGCGCTTAATTGGTATTTTAAAAACCTAGCAAATCATAATTAAAACTGAATTTTCATTTTCCTAAAACTGTCTTAAAATGTAACTTGCCTTAAATATCTGAGATGAAAAGGCAAGCTTCTGAAAGAGAAGAAGCATGCCCTCATGTGGCAATATTTTTTCCTTATACCTGTTTGTTTTGTTTTTGATCCCCAAATATTCTATTACAACAAGTTCTGTCATTACATCAGAACTGGTATACAGAGTGGGTGTTGCGATAGAAAGCTGGCATACACACAAAATGTTCGGAAATAATTATATGGGCTCTAACTCTGTTGTTACTTGAGTCCCTGCATGAGTGCTTTTATTCTAAAATAAGAATAGCTCCACACAGGAATTCTCAAATAAAGGTGTGAATTAAAACTTGTCCTGTCCTCTGCTTTGTGGGAAAGTTGCTTTCCATGACCAAAAGCAAAGTTTATAATTGTTTCAAAGCCCTGGGTGGACAACTTTGAAACCAGAATAATCGTTCTTGAAGTCAATTTTAAGCTAACCAAAATAACCTGAAAATGAAATACACATTCACAGACCTGGCCTGAATAACTCTCTTTAAAAATCATGTTATTTGTTTCTGGTAGAGTTTCCTCATGTCTACATAAGCTTGCAACTGTGTGGATAAACCTTTGGAAAGATGGCTCTGCTCTAAATTTTATATTTTTGACATGTAGAGGTTGGGTTTTAAAACCCCAGCTGACACTTCTCTGATAAATCAGGAAGTTCTAGTCTTGCCTGATACAGCATCATCTGCTTTTACTATAGACCCGTTTTCTCTTTTTTTCTTCCCTGAATTTAAACAGTAAATGTGATTTATAGAAATTACAGGGTCCTGGCAGCTTATCAGGTCTTTTTATGGCAGTTTTTTTGGTGATTACAGATGGATTGATATCTTTCATCCCAGAGCGCCACAGGGAGAGTAAAGATAAAAATGGATGAGGATCATGGGATGCCTGATTTAGAGGTGTGTGATGGTTGCCATGAAGTTTTAAACTGCGGGGAAGTGGTTGAAACCTCAGGGTTTCCAGTCTGCTGCCCAATCACCATTTCCATTGGCTTACTCTTTACTGGATTGCCAGTACTGCACCCCACCTTGGAGCAACCCACAGCTTGACCTCCCTCCAATGTGTGGTTGCTCTTCTGAGGGACTTGTCAAGAGCAAGACTTATCCTCATGGGGGACTTCTGACCCCTCTGTGGCAGCTTGGTACCACCGTCATTGGGCAATCACCTGGACCGCAGGTTGCCCAGGGTTCATCCTCTTCCTTGCAGAGCCTTGCAAAGCTGCATGGGCTCACAAGGTGGTCAGGTCAGCTGGAGAGCAGTTGCTTTCTCCTCTTGCCTTCCTCTCCAGCCCCAGACCCCTGCTAATACAGACAGATCCCTCCCGTGCTGAGGGTAGTTTCCACTGGGGCAGGAAATATAAGAAGCTGAGAAATGGGAAACTGAGGATCCACTGAGCTCCTCTTGACTCTGCTGGGGAGGCCTGAATGTGTGTAAGAGCTGTGGGTGGTCTGAATTTTGGGTGCTTGATCTAGAGGCTTTGGATATCAGTGTGGATATCCAGGTCGCTTTGAGAAGGCTTCAGGCTGAATGAGAAGTGAATTCCTTAAATCTCTCCCCTAGGGTCTCATTGACTTCAGTGGCAGCAAAATCCTTCCTCAGAGATAACTCGGCCATCTTCATTCATTGCATCCTCGGCAACACTCTGCTGTTGAGCTCCTTTTGAAAAAGGTTTTTGTGCTGTAATCTGCTGGCTGGTTATTTAACTGGTGCTGCTTACAAACCTCCACTAGTTGTTGCGTGTCTTCTAATTTTTAAGGGTTTATTTCAGCTCCTTTGCAAAGCATAAGGAAATAGATGATTAGCTAAATTCTTCCCAGTATTTTAGAAGCATTAGTAAATATTGAATAAAGGGCATTCACACTGTTGTTTTCACAGGAGCTGTGAAAGGAAGTAAAACTGCTAGATTAGATGCAATCCTGCTCTTACAGTCACAACTTTCTTGTACATTTTTTTTTTTTGCACTTTGACGCAAAACTCTTTTATGAGAATGTGTGCTTGTAACAGGCCAAGTAATTCAGCGCTGCAAGAATCCCACCAGCTTCATCTCCAAGCCAGTAATGAGCACAGGCCTGGACACATCCAACCAACTTGTTTGTCTGCAGAAACCATCTTGCACTATTTACAGTCAACGACAACAATGTCCTTCAAATGTTGGCTTTGATGCATTAAACAGAAGTGCCACTTCTGCTTTGCTTTATCTTCTTACTGTGCCCTAGGCTGGTTGTAGCTGTGCTTCACTTTCGGTTACTGGGCCAGAGACACCCTGAACTGGAAAAAGGCAAGTGGGGCAGCTCTGTTGGAGAACCTGAGTCAGCCTTCCAGTGGTCAGTCCATGCCTGTGCCTTGTTGCCCATTTGCACAGCTTCAGTACCTGAGCCAGTGTGTTTTCATCTGGCCAGGGTGTGCCTGAGCAGCGCTGACGTCCCTGCAGCAACTGCACGGGGGACCAGAGTGGTGCAGTTGGAGCAGAGGTGCTTGCTGACATAGCTGACGAGATGCTCTGGTCAACTGGTTAAATACTGGTGGCAAGGGAGCTTGCAAAGTTACTTTGAAGAAGTGTGTGGGTCTTGGCCATATCCCCACGGCCTGTTGTGTTGCGCCTTCAAGCCTGATTTCCATTTTCTAGACACCCTTTGCTTCCTGCTCTTGGCAGACTGTCAGAAGTGAACAGGGCCCTCCATTGGATGAACAAAGCCTACCTGTTCTGTGCCCAGCCCAAAAACCTCACATAAGGCATGGGATGCCCAGTCACGGTCCTGTTGCTCCTCTTTCAATCTGTGGGAGATGAGTGACGATGGCACCCCAGGACATACCACCCTGGAGGCATCGCTGTTAGACTTATGGCAGCATGGCCCAGGGTTTGGCTGATGGTTTTCAGATGCAGAATGCTAAAGGCCATGGATGTGAGCACTCTCTCTAAACCCCCTTTTCCTGGGCCTCTCAGCAGTTTTTAATGCTTTCTGTTCAGATAAATCTGAAATAGGTAATGTAGGGGTGTATGGCTCCTGCCACTCCCCTGCAGCAAGGCTGGGGGTGCAGGGCAGGTAGTCCTTTCCTCCCTGAGGGGCTTCACCCATGCATTCTCCCTGCGTTGCGGGGGGAGGGGGCAAGCTGTTTGCAGAGGTGGCATGATGACCTGTTTTGCTCCTCGCTGTACACAAGTGAATCCCATCTGCTTTCCCGACGATGTAACTTACCATGTTGGTGGGATGTTGAGGTGGCAGGGAGACAGCAGCTGCTGGGGACGGGGGGAACAGCTGGCTGCTGCCTCGGCCCCGCTGCATGGGGGAGATGCTGGCCAGAAAGGTGGGGGGCAGGAGGGGAGAAATGCCTCCAAGAGGGAGCTGGGCCACCACATTCGCCTTCCTCTGAGCCCATCTGCCCCTGCTTGTCAAAGGGGATGTCTGTGTGGCTGCCTGAGGCTTTGATGCACATAGGCAGATGCCAGCGAGGTTTAATCCAGCTGTCTTGGGCAGGGAATTTCTGTCCCAACCTTTAATCACCTGAGTGAGTACCCTTTGCACCTGAAAAGCTCAGGCTGAAAATGGAAGTGTTGCAGGGAAAGGCAGAGGTTTTGTCTGGCACCAGTCCTGGCTGGCAGCTCCCTTGTGAGGGACTGGCTGCACTGCAGATGGTCCTCCAGCCTGCTCAGGCCACCTCCGAGGTGGACTCAAGGTCCTGATCTGTGAGGAGCTCCATCCCTGGCTTGCAGGAAGAGGACCACTTGTCTGCGCCAGGGGAAAACTCAAGGGCCCTGAAGCATGTGGCCAGGTCTGCTCCTTTTCCAGAAGGTCCTACAACAACAGGAATATTGTAGATGTGACTTAGGCAGGGCTGTGGGCTTTCACAGCACACAGGCCCCCATCCCCAACTGAAAATATTTATAAATACCTTTCCAAGTAATGAGGTTTTCCTCAGTAGGATCAAAATTGTATGAGAGGCAAGGGGTTGTTCACAGGAGAGGCAAGCCTGCTACACTGGGACCTTGTGCAAGAAATTGGACTGGTACCATCCACTAAAGTTAAACCATGAATTTGGAAGGGCCAAGTGGAGGAAGCTCCTCAGCATAGCATTGATGTTTTTAACATGAAGAAGTCAATTCATGCCAAGAAGCAGCTTCTGTGTCCATGGCAGGGAGAAAAGACCATGAAGCCCCATGACACCTCTTTAGGACACCTCCATGTGAGCCTAATAGACCAGAGAGACATCCATATGGTATAAAGAAGTGTGCTGTTGAAAACTGTAGTGCCAAAACCCAAGAGCCGCCCTGTTTTTGAGGAGGAGTTTGATGAGGTGGGGAGGAGGCAGGGGAGAAATGAGTTTGTTTAGAGTTATCCTCTTACAGGCTTGTTCCCTAGTAGCTCTCGGAGCATTTTCCAGGGGGTGCTGTTATTGTTACCCTGGTTTTACTAATGGGGAAACTGAGGCACACAGCAGCCAGGTGACTGATCTGTGGTCAGTGCAAAGCTGACCAAAGAGAAGGACCTTGCTTTCTTGGGTTCCAGCCAGGTGCTCACTACAAGATAAGTTGTAAGTGGTATAAAAATATCCCTTCTGCTCTCTTTATTTAGAAATTCTCATTTCCAGTGGGAAGCAGGTAGAGGAGGAAACGGTAAGCCCTGTGTGGCTGCTTCTTTTCCTTACTAGCCTGCTTGTCAGTTCCCTTTTACCATTTTACATATGGTCACTTGATACCAGCAGCTGCTTTGGGACATCTCTATCTGTCACATCCTTCTTTTCATTTCAGTGTCCAAAAGCTTCAGTGCTCCATAAAAAAAAAGAAAAAGCATTAAAAAACCACCTCTGGTAGCTGAGTTTCCTCCCAGGCTCAGTTCTAAACATGTCACTTTAATGATGTCTAAACTACGCAGTGCTTGATGAGCAAAACATTACTATCTTCTAGCCACATTTGTTTTCCCTGTCTCCCAGAGCATTATAGTCACCCAGGGAGAACTGCGTGTTCTACTTCACTGCTGTAAAGCTATTATGGGTATGAAAAGTTCCCATTAATCTGCTCCACACATGGATGTTTCTGGATAAAGTTCAGTAGCCAGATCCCTCTTTCTTTGTGTGCATCAAATGAAGCAGAAAAACGCCTCCAATTTAAAGACACCAAATGAATAACCAAATAGATGAGATTAATTTTTGTTTAATCCACGTGGGCAGCAAAGCCAATGGCCAGTGTTTGTATGTGGACTTCTCCCAGGAGTTCATTACCAGCTGAGTCTGTAATAAGTTAATGCAGAGATTCCATGGAAATAGGGGGTTAATTATATGCAGAGGATGTTGGCCGATGTGCAGCTTTGAACAACAAAAATAGCCCAAAGTCTTGTGTTTTGGATGTGGAATCAATTAACGAGGTCCACGACATGTACCAGAATTTGTTAAGATAGTTGTTGCACTATAAGGATGCTTTATCATTTTTTTTTTTTCTAAAGAGCTAAGAAAATAAGTGGGTAATGGAAGGCGAGGGACAGAAAGACATGAGACTGGTAATAAAACACTGGACTTTGGCCTGGGGCCAAAGCAAGCTTTTCAATGGGTTTGAAGTTTGGACGACGGCAGAGTTTGAACTGGTTTTCACTAACTGTCCAAAAGGTTATACCGTAACAGTCAGAGAGGAGAGGTTGCTTTTAGTTTACCAACTCCCTTCTCTGTGCTGGCAGGAGCATTATGCTGCTAATATGCCGTAGTCATTAGACTGACGGATATCAGCATGTGGCGCGGCGTGCTGCAGATTCATCTCCGAAGCTGAAATAAAAAATTCTCCTCGATGCTGGCTGGCACAAACCTAATTTTTTCCTCCTTTCCACATCTGGTCCCAATATAAAATGTGTCTTTCTGCCTTTTTTTTTGCCTCCCTTGCCACATCTTTAGAAATGGCTTCTTTAAAAAAATAGAGTGCTTCCCCCCCCCCCCCCCCCCCCCATTTCTAGGTTTTAGAATTAGTTGTATGTATGTGTGGTAGTTTAATAGTACAGCTTGGGTACTGAATAGAGCACAGCACTGTGCCTTTGCACAGGGATGTCATTTCACAAAAAAAGCAGAGAAAGATGAGATTACCTTTACTTCCCGTCAGTGCTCAGAGCTGTGAAACACACTTTTGACTGTTATAAGTTTTCAGTGAGCCCCTTAAACAGGTAGAATACAAATTTAAAAGAAAAAGATCTGACCTATTTTCACTCCCTTTCATTTTAGCGCAAGCTCTGGGCATGCTCCAGGCATTTCTTAAGTCCCTCAGCTCCCACTGCTTCTTTTCTCACCCTCTTCCCCCAACTTGATCCCTAAAGCCATTAGTTTGTTCCTAGAAATTATCTACTTGTTTGTTGTGTTGTGTTTTGGTTTAGTTTTTGTTTTGCGCGCAGAAATCCGCAGGCCAAAGCAAACAGCACTTCAGAAAAATGTTGCAAGACAATGGAGTTTTGAGCCGAGTGCCCCTGATAACTAACTTCTCAGCACCTTTGCTAGAGCAGTGGAGGCTGGGGCCACTGAGTCTCCATAGAAATCACAGCGGGTAAGATTTGT
Organism: Phalacrocorax carbo; assembly: GCF_963921805.1. Classification (NCBI taxonomy): domain Eukaryota; kingdom Metazoa; phylum Chordata; class Aves; order Suliformes; family Phalacrocoracidae; genus Phalacrocorax; species Phalacrocorax carbo. The sequence continues at coordinate 94,916,413 of NC_087514.1, read as the reverse complement.
TTAACTAATTAGTGGTAATCCTGAGCAACTCAGTGGGCTGTAATTTATGGGGTTTCCTCCAGGTTCTGTGTTCAGCTCCTCACGGAGAGGGTGGGCCCCCAGTCGTTTTAGCACGTAGGCTCCTGGAGACTGTCTGGCAATGTCTGGAGATCTCAGAGGAGTCAGCCAGGGCACAGGGATGTGGCTTGGGGCTGAGTGCCCCTGCAGTCCCCCTGCCCTCCCTGGCAGGCTGGCCCCATCAGTGGCCATTGTCCCGAAGGTCCTCGGGGGGATCCAGGACACAGGCTAGGACAAGGGCAGGACGGATGCCAGTGGGGTTTACAGCAGTGTGAGGAGGCCAACTGTACGACAGACCTTGGAGGGTCACGCTGGAGAAATGGACTCGGTCAGCAGAGGCAATGCAGGGACCACCCTGACCCCTCATCTGCCCTCCTGGCTGCTTGGAGTTAAAGTGTTACCAGCAAAGGTGGCTGCAGCCTTTACACAGCAGATCTGGTGTGCCTATCACCTCCCAGGGGCACCTGGGGACAAGGTCAGAGCAGCAGGAAGGGAATGTTATTTCTGTGGCAGCTCTTTAGATAGACAGGAAAGAGGAGGCAGGGGAGGTCAGGCAGGAGGATGCGACAGCCAAGCTGAGGTGACCAGCCTCGGGCCACCAGGTTGATGAGGAGTCACAGAAGTTGTGGGGCTTGTTAGTCAGGGCCCCGGCCTGCCAAAGGAGGCAACAGTAACAAGTACGGTTTCTTGGACTTTGCATGGGAATAGGCAATGTCTTTGTTTTGCCTGTAATACCAGGGATGGCTGCAGGCACTGTGTTACAGGTGCACTAACAATGAACGCCAGCATGCAACTCCCCCATGCCCCCCAGTACCCACCAGGTGTTAGAGCAGGGGCAGGCCACGTCTGATCTCTGGCTTGCCCAAATTTTGAACGGAAAAGGTATATCCCAAGTACCAGAGCACCGCTTAACTCCCTCATTTATATCCTACAGCTGGTTCAGTTAGGGTCATAACCGACTGAAATGGGAATGTCGAGCCCCATTCATGCTGTAAGCATAAGAAAACAGCGTATTTTTTGTTTCTGAATGATCTGTGGGGAGTCATAAGAGAGGGAGTCTTTACTGTCTCTGGATCGTTGTTTTTGGTTCTTCCTTGTTTGGGAGTGCTTTAGGATGGGGTGACCTGCTGCTGACACAGCTGAGCAGTGCCGTGTCCCATGCCTTCAACTCAGCTGAAACTCTTCACAGAGCAAGAATGGATGATGGCAGCCTAATTCCTCTGTAACCAATTTGAGCAAGGAAGTATAATTATGATAGTTATCACTGGGGGATGTTTCAAAGAGAATGCATGCTAGATACTCTGACTAAGCACTTAATTTTTTTCCATCAAATTGCTTCCAGCCCAGCAACTAGCTCTGCGTACATAATAGCTCTGTTGGCTTCAATGAGATCCTCCAGCTAAGGTCAGCTGAGTACGTGCCTCATGAGAGTGGGCCACAGAGCAGATGTGAGATGCCGTGGTGTCACCTCATCCACTCCTTTTCCCTTCTGCTGCAGACCCCCGCCCCACTGGCTACTTTTCAGCATTTTGCCTTGTATAATTTTAAATGAATCAAGCTCCATCTGATTTTACTCTTAAACCACTCGATCATTTCCCTTTTAAAATTCAGATTTTTGTTCACACTCAAATAAAAATACATATCAATATTTTATAATTTCTGCAGTGTATCCCCAGGCACAAATTATATTGTAATATAGCTGGCTAGCTTGTTTTAATAGTTCCTGCTTTTGGCTTTATGTAACACTGCAGGTGTGAATCTAGTAGCAATACTGTAGGTGTGAATTATTATGTTAGCGTAATAGGCTGTACTTTATTGTGCTTTATTGCTTAATTGGCTTCTTCCATAGGATTCTGCAGTTGTTACTGGGAAATAATGCCAAGCTTTTCCACGAAAAGAGTGATACTCTTTTTTTTTTGTGTTTACTGAGGTCAGTCTGATTTCAGTGCATGACTAGGTGTGGGAAAGGAAGGAAAGATGTCATTAAATGAATTAAGAAAGTGCTTACTAAGTCCATAATAAAAAGCAGAGCAGGCTAGAAGATGCTCCTTGTTAAGCATAGATACTTGTAGCCCCAAAGACCCCTTTAGGAAAAGAGCTGGCTGAGCTTTCTGGCAAAGGAAGCCTTCTCCCTTGTTCAGGGGATTCCCAGGTGGTGGGCGATACCTCTGGGTGCTTACATGCTCTGTGATCTCCTCTGTCCTTCCCACCACCTTACTTTTGCCAGAGGATGGAAGAAGATCAAAGTCATCTGTGCAGCAGCACGCAGGCCCTGATCCCCTTGCCAGCATAACCCGACAGGAGTGCACCCCTGAGCCACCCCGCGTGGGGGCACCTGCCTCCCCTGGCTGCGCTGACCAGCCCCAAGCAGCGGGGATGCAGACAGCCCTTTGGAGCAGTGCAGGGACCCCATCCTTGTGTCCTGCTGCTGTGTCTGGGAATTGAAGGGACGGGGAGAAAGCCTGGAGGTGCCCAGGTGCCCCATGGTCACCTCTGCCACTTGGAACGTGGGACGCCTCTGATATATTCAGCCACACCATGGTGCGGGGACCAAGGGCATTTTTCGATGGTTGGAAATAGTGAAAGCTGCTACTCCTGTGAGTCACTCAAATTCCCGCCATGTACTCTTGCTAAATGATTTCCACCGCTGCTACTCTCTTCTCCACGGTGTGCCTACCCATGCTGCTGAAGTTCATTTTTGGCCTCCCTACTTCTACTTCATTTAAGCCTTTTTATGTCTGTCTGGAACTGCAGGTTTAGCAAAGGGATATGTGTTTGCTTTCAGCTGGGTGAAATGTTTATGCCTGGCACCTTGTTTGCAGGGACAGTGGAGTAGGGATTTTCATCATGCAGAATAGAAAACTTTTGATTTGCCCTTCTTCTTGTAACGGTATTTTCCAAAACTATTAATGAAAAGCAGGCCTGGGCAAAAAACTACAGAATATGGATGCAGACCTAGATTTTCAAGGTGCAGGGTTTTGCTTAGTTCCCCCAAAATGGTGAGTCTGTATGCGTGCTGAATGCTATCTTGCCTTACCAGGGATGAAACTGAAAATCTGCAGAGCTGAAAGCCCCGTGGATGCAACATTAACGGCCAGGTTAATAGGAGTTAGACATGCAACAGATTGTTCTTTTCTGTGGCTGAGACAGAAAAAGTGTAGTACTTGTGTCTTCCTTTTTCCAGGTCTCACCAGGTCTGACCCACAGAGGATGAGCATGTTTGAGCTGTGTTTGCTCTGTCTGCCCCGGAAGAGAGGAGTCTCACCCACAAAGGTCTCAGTGGGGTTTGTGCTGAAGTGGGTTTCCACCATCTGGGGTCTACCCAAGAGCCACATCATACTCTATTAGAGATAGGAAAACTTCATAAAGAGAAGACTTTGAACTAGGAGTCCGCTGTGCATTGCAACATTTATCATCATGATTCACATACCTCCAGTGTTACTGCAAATCTGGGCAAAGTGTGAAATGATCCTCTCTCTTAACTTTGAGGAAATGCCATGTGCTCCAACCCTGCTGACTCTGAAAGCCATCTTTGCCCAGTTTTGGTCCACATAAATTGTCAGGATTATTGGAAAAGCTCAACAAACCACATCAGCATAATCTACCCAATTAATTTTGAAGTACTTTGGGAAGCATTCAGTATTTTTTCTTCACCTTATGCAACTCCATAGAAACCTTTGGAGTTCGGCAGGTACATACTGTGTTATGAAGGAGGTGGAGGCACTTAGAGAGCTGGAACATGATTAATCACTGTCAAATTGCAGGCAACACTTTAAAAATCCCTTAAATCCCTTAAATCTCTCTCCTCCCCTACTTTGCCCTAGGAACTAGGACATGAGCCTTTAGCTAGGCTGTCTTTCTCTGATGCAGTCCCTTCATTTGTGATTGGAGAGGATCTGAAGCCACAGACAAGGTGTTCAGAAACTTTAGGATGAAGTCCTGACATGGAAAAAAAGGGAGACTGGGTGAGCTGCAGCACAGAAGATCACACGAGGGAGTAGCTGGTATGTGCATGCCAGCACCAGAGTCCTCAGACTCTTTCATCATGGGAACCACAGCGTGACTGTGAGAAAAACCACCTCCTTTTGTATTCACAATTGCAAAATATCTCTGCAGAAGCTCTAGCAATTGCTCAGAGAGAAAAGAGGTAGAAAAAACTTTCTTCCATCCTTAGAGTAACAGGTTTGGTTTTTTTTTAAAAAATAATTGTGCATTTTCATTTGGCCCTTTGCTATAGCTCCACTCTGTGTCTAAAGTGTTTTGTTTGCCAGGAGACAAGTAAAGGCAGTGAACTCTTTGCAGACCCCTGACAGTGTTTTTGGCTTTATCAGTTTTAAGGTTGTTTTGTTGTATGTAGTTCGGTGTGTCTTTTTTGTTTGTTTTAGATTGGATGGAGTAACTGTATTTTGTTGACATGCTGTAGTTTGCAAAAAAATTTAAGAACTAAGTTTATATCTCATTCCCATTTGCTGTGGAGGCCTGAATCTCAGGGTAAATTACAGGAAAACCCCAGAAACAGTTAATCCAATGATAAGCAAAATGAATGAGGCTTGTATGGTGCCCTGAAGGTCATTAGATTCAAGGTCTGAGCGGGTGCCAAAGGGAGTGAGCTCCAGGGCGGGAGCACTCATCTGAGAAATCCCCATGGAGGGGTCGAACCTGGGAGCTGGCTGCAGGCGCCTCCCAGCTGAGCTCAGCTGCCATGGCTGGATGCGGGGTAGGACCTCGTCCCTTCTCATACTCCTGGTCCAGAGAGCTCTGCAAGGGAATGTGAGGGCAAGTCCCATCCCATGGGAGGGCAATAGGGACTTGCCTATCGCTCCAGCCAGCTGCCTGCTTCCTCTACTAGCTGTGGAGTGAGCAGGTAGCTCTAAAAACATACAGACAGACAGTTGCTGGGTGTTAAGGCTGATGGACAGGACTGTAGTCAGCTATGCATCCTCTAAGCCACTCTGCATCCCACCCATGTCTTTCTCTCCCCATCAGAGTGACTCTGCAGAGGGGCTGCTGGTTTATCTTCCACTTCGGTCCTGCCTCTTTCCAACTTGGAGGTGGAAGTGAAACCACAGGATATGGAAGCAAGATGGAACAGAGAGGCAGTGTTGTGATGTCTGTTCAAATTCAGCATGTCCTCCAGTGCCTCTTTCTATATTACAGAAGAATTTTGACTAAACAAGTCATTAAGTGAAAATTATTATGAACGAGGATGAAGATGTATCCGGGTACCCATGCACTGCTATTCATCAATGTTAAGAAGCACGCTAAGCCTTCCTACAGGTCAGTTTGTGTATCTGTGGGGCAGTCTTGCTATTTTATTCCTCATTTGTGCCATAATCGCAGGAATCCATTATGCCAGTGTAAACACTAACTTCACTGCATGTTGGAATTATAAAGTATATAAGATGAGGAGAGCTGGAATAACAAGAATGTGTATTTTCTGAAAGAGTAGAAGGTTTCTGGAGGAGGAGTTTTCCCAAAGGGAGCTAAATTTGCAGATCTAACTCATTCAGGCCTTTTTGGTTCTGAAGCTGACACACACATGCACAAACACACACAGTCCAGTATCTATTTCATGGACGCATTCTTCCCATCTCAGTGTGTAAAGGTCTTGAAAGCAATAGCTACTGGCAGTACCCCAATTCGACATATCTAATAGGTCCTTTCCAGTTACAAAATCACTAAGGACACATGCCCAAATGAAAGCGGGGCTGAAACTACCTTGCTGTCAGAAGCAATGAAACAAGCTGTATGTTCTTGTAGGCTTGATTTGTGGGTTCTTTGTTTTTTCAGTCTTGGTTTGCTGACTGCATCTCAAGAATTGTGTTGCTAGAGCGACTTTGCTAATGTAACTACTGCAAGTAACTCCAACTGTCTGCAGGACATTTAAAAATCTAATAATTAACTGCAATGGGTTTTCATTGTTTTCTAAATTTTCTGGATTAATAGGCTGCAGGTGGAAGGAAAAAAAGGGTAGATATGATTCTTTGTAAACTACCTCTGACTCAGTGGATCTGCTCAGATTTAAGAGGGCATGCCCTGCCTACATACTTAAAGCAGATATTTTGGATCAGCATCAAATGGCCTAACTCTACTGACTTGAACACAGCATTTCCAATTTACATCATCTCAGTGTTTGTACCTGATGTTACGTGTGCAGACATGTAATCAGAGCAGTGACACTGCCTCCCTTCAGCTCAACATTTGACCTTCTCTGTATTTGTGTGTGTTTTTATGTGAGTCTAGAGATATGGAAGTACATCTATGAACACAAAATATCTATGCTTTACTGTGTTTTCCTGACTGCTTAGGTGGGAAATCTTAGCTACAGTAACTATAAGAGAAAACTTTTTTTGAGGAAACAAATGCCTTGAAAGCGGTCCTTGTGGTTTGCACCCGGTGAGGACATCCTGCATCTCCGGGCTAACAGGAACAGTGTTCCTTACAGGCTGACATGCATTTTCAAGGCCTAAATTTCTGTTAGGAGTTTGGTTTCTACATTGGCATCCCTCCTAGCAATTGTCATGCTGCCTATTCATACCTCTCAGCGTAGAGGAACTCTGACCAGGCTTTATCTTAGTTGTCTGTATTCCTAAGGTCACCAAAACAGTTCAGGCTTATTCTTTTGAACAAAATTAATTGTTGTTAGGCTATCTAGAATTTTGACTCAAACACTGTATTTCACTAATAAACATTGTTTTGAAGACCTGGTGTTTAAAAAGAATTGTTATCTAAGACTGACTGGCAGGTTTTGAATCTTGCACCCGGCTGAGATTGATTTCCTGTACATGCCTAATTACTGATGACACAGTAAGATATAAGCTAAAGAACTATCTTTTAACTGGAAAAAAAAAAAAAAAAGCTTCAAGCCAAGTTCCCTTTGGCTTAAACAGAAGGAGGCTTCATTTTATTTAATTTAGTAAAGTCACCATGGAAGGATCCTCCTCCAAGAACTTGCAGCAATATAAGGAGTGTGTGCAAAACAAGTCCAGACATCAAACAGGGCAACTCCCAAAATGTCTCTGCATTTGTAAACATGCTTCACATCTGCTCAGCTTTGCAGTAAGCATGAAACATAAAACTTGGGATATCTGTCTTATTCATTTGAATGGATGCTAATTCAGGCTGTGGCTTGATGAGATGGAGGCTGCAGCTGCAGCTGGCTAGACAAAGTGTTTTAAGAAAAAAAACCCACCCTGAAAAATTAAAGATATTTTTATTAAAAAAAAAAAAAAGGATCGGTTGCCTGATCTAATTTACAGTGCAACCCTATAAATAGTTGTTGGCGCAACTGCCTAAGCACTGCAGTCACTGTTAGCCTTTCCCTGGGATCAAACAACAACCTTTGATCAGAAGGATGTTCACTGATGATGAGAACGTGGAGGGAGGGGAAAGAGCTTCTGCTTCATTGAGATATGTGTCCTTTATTCCAGAGTATGGAAAACAGATGGAGAGCCTTTATTGGGCTGTATATTGAAGTTTTGCGTAACCACCACAACTGTGGACTGGCATGCTTCAGCAGGTGTACTTTTCCAAATATCTAGTATAAAATCTTGCAGTGAGAATGTAAGTGTAGTAGTTTATATGGATGTAAAGTGGCACAGCCTATCCCCAAGTTAGAAAGATAATATACTTCATCAGTAAAAAGCAGTTTTATACCAGCCTACGTACCTGCACAGCAGGGATAGTACTCTTAGAGACTACATCAATTAAAAAAAAATTTATAGTAGCATCCACCTATATTTGGTACATAATTATAACGTGTGGAGTGTGTATGGAGAGCAGGTCTGAGATACGTGTGCTGTAAAGTGAGTGGCATGAGTTGACCTTTGTTGGTGGCCAGGCACCAAATGAGGCTGTTTTAAATGTTAATGTAATATTGTAGGCACTACACTACTAGTTAGTATATCTTCTGGATCCAGCTGCTGAAAGAAGGTTTTGCCCACTGCTTAACACTGTCCCTTCTCTGCGAGTTACATCTCTAAGATTTACTGGCAGAGCTGCTGATCTGATTTGCCTCGTGCACTTCAGTCAAAATATCTACCTTTACATCTGACTATGAAGAAGGACATCTGTCCGTAGCCTGAGGCTTTTGGCTTGAGGCAAATCATATCAAGTACAAGAAGAACAAGCTGACCAAGACTGATCTGGACTTTCAAGAGTTTGGGGATCTGAAATTAAAAGAACAGGGTCTAACAGCTTTACAAGCTGCTATGCTATTTGAATCCATAAATACAAGCACCACTAATCATGCCATCATTGGACTACTTTCACACGCTGGTTAGTACAACTATTTTCTCCCTACCCTCATGCCAATTTCTAGTCAGATCTGCCAGCAGGTCACACTCATTTTCCATGGGAAATGCTCTTCTTTGTGTAAAGAATTTACACAATTTGTGATGTAAAGACAATAAATCTGCCACCAGTTAAACACATTAAGCACAGTTTCAGGAGTGCTGTAGCCTCCTGGAAAACCTTGGCCTTCATGATGTAGATATTAAAGCCATGTAGTGAGAAATCTGTGGGTATGTTGGTGGGGAAGAAAGGGTAAAGTAAGGCACATCCTAACAGGTAAGGTGATGTCTGCTGCTTAAGGACTTAGAAATGGTGTGGTATTCTCTCTTTGGCAAAACTTCACTTTATACGTGCTCTGTGGCTTGTGTCACTTGGCCACATCCCAACCTTAACTCTAGTGCAGCTACATTTCAGCCATGCGGTGTGTGTAAGTGTCGTGAATTATTATTTATATGACAGCAGTACTTGGAGGCTTAAGCGAGGACTGTAACCCATTGCGTTAGGCACAGAACAAATACACTGTGAGAAGCATTCTCACTCTGAAAATCTCATGGTCTAAAAAGACCAGCAAAAAAGCAGGAAGGGAAAGAGAAATAAAGAGCTGAGAAAATGCATCCAGGGTTGCCCAGTGTGGAAACAAGGCACCATTGGTTTCCGCTAATGGGTGGTGGCTGGTTTTGTGCCTTTCCAGCAGCGAGTGTTGTGCCCCTTAATGCTGCAGAACGTAACTTGGGTCAGATCTGCGCACAGGGCTTTTGCAGGGCAGCTCTGGTGGCTTTTCCTGCTGTGACAATTTAAGAACCTTTCTTGTGCTGTATGACTGCTGTGTCCTCCTGCCTGAGTGACTGCCCTAATGCCTTAGTGAATAAAGATACGCATGCCTATATAGTGGTCTTTCTAGGGCAAAGTCCAGCCTTTGAGTTTCAAACTGCTCGTATACAGCATATCATTGGTATTGATGGAGGTGGGCCTTAAGTACCTGGACTCCTGATGCCTGCTAGCCTCCATCGTATGCTTTGGACTAAAAGGTGCTATGCAAAGGATATGTCACGTTAATACAGTCACTTTTCCAAGGGAGCTGTATGTGAGAGGTTATTTTTGTTCTTTGTTGTTTTTCTAACTCACAAAAATGTCCGATGTTCTCCAGAGTACAATAGACTTCATCCACGCTGCTGACGCTTATTTCTATTCATCTCCTTAATAGGAGTGAGGGAGCAGTGACTGGTCACCCCACTGCAATGTCACGATCCTTCCTGAACCTTTCGAATGACTAGGCTGGTAGGAAATGACAGCAGAGTGCTGACAAGATTAGCACGTCTTGATCTTCGTAGTGTAAAAAAGCCCAGGACTAAGTCATTCTTCAAGCTCCTCAGTGACTAATAGGTGTTTTATCATCCTTTCAATTAGAAAGCATTTATCAGCAATCCTTGCTAGCTCACTGCATGAATTGACCTGTCGTTCAGTCTCAGCCCTTGGAACTGGTAATTAAGTTTAGCAATCTGCCTCAGCAGCTCTGATTGAGATATGTGGTATGTTTCCATGTGATTAGGCAGGTACTTTGGGTTTTCCTTCCCAAAAGGAAAGGGAAGTGAATGAAAGGTCCCAGAAGATGTCTGCTTATGTCAGGTACCTGCAACCATCAAAGCCTTGCAAGCAGAGTGCAATAAGTGGCACAGAGCAGCTCCACCACAGCTGGGGGTGTGCTGTGGTGGTGCGGCACGAGGGCCAACCTGACTACCTGTGCCCCCAGCACTGGAGCAGCATTACTTTGAGTTGGTTGACATAAGCTGGGACCAAGGCACCGTGCACTCTGGCCAGGTACCTGCTTCATCCCCTAATTTTCTAAGTTGCCTGCTTTTGGGGCTGTAAAGGAGATCCACGCTTCATTCTTGACATTTTAGCTATGTCAACATTGAAGTTTAGGCATGGATATGAAACTCTGAAGTCCAGCTATCTCTTTGTGTTGAGCAAGGGGTAAACCAAAGCAATTGCAGTAAAGCGTGTTATGTGTGGCCAAATCCGGAGATCAAGTACACTGACACAAGTCCTGTGTCCTCTCTGGTACACTTCTCCTCAGTGCCAGCAGAGGACATGTTTTATTGACAAGGTAAACAGCAACAACAACAAAAAAAGTCACATGGTCTCCTAAGAAAGGAAATTATTTAAGAAGTTAGACCCTACAGAAAAGTGACTGAGCTGCAATATTACCCCATGATTTGCTGTGTTAACTTGAGGGTAATGCTAGCAATGTCACATGTATTGCCAACATTGAGGCTGCGTGTCTGTGGTTATCTCTTGGCCTGTCCAGGTATCATTTTGTTTTTAAGATGAGAGGAAATTTGCAGATTGCTTATGCTGTGGCCATCCTTCTCGTAAAAGAGCTTTTCCCCCTGCTTGTCTAGATCTTTGGTTGACACTAGCTGATTTTCAGTAGCTAGCCCACTGTTTTTTTAAGCAAACATTGCTCTGAAAAGACAGGCATCTTAAAAAACCCCACCCAACCTTCTTCACAACTGCCAAGGGGTACAGAAATGCCAGCTTTCCCAGTACTCGCTCCAAAATCAGGTTCAAGTTGCCTGGTTTGGGGTTTTGGAGGAAACGCGCAATTTGCAGAGTTCACTGAACCTCACGGAAGACTTGGATTTGTCTGGAGCTGCCCTGAAATATTCCTTACCGTTCCTGAAATATCCCTTACTCTGTTTTACCACAGGAAACGTCCTGAGGGGATTTTTTTGCTGCTTCTTTTTTCCCCCTTTCACTACAACAGGCTTGTGTCAGTGCTGTCTTAAGGAGACCACCTACAATTTAAAGAAATAAAGACCGCCGTGAAAAAGTACAGGCAAACCTGATATTTAAGGGTCAGTTCCCCACAATATTTATCTAGTCGTCTGAGCTGGTCTAACCACAGAGTGGGGGAAAAAAAGCATTATCATGTGATGGCTGGGAGGGTAATCTCTGTTAAAAAACAACAACAAAAACAAAACCCAGCAACCTAAAAGCTATGGGAAAAGTGCCAAGGAGAGGAAAGGAAAGGCCTCCGATATTTATGAGGTAGAGCAAATAATAGCATTGGGAGGTAGCACTGCTTACAAAGTATGTGCTCGGTGAGGATAAAGCAGCAGACATACTACTTTAATTTTGGGGAGGAGGGAAAGGGCCCTGCCTAATATAATTTATTTAAGAGGTTTCTCTGTGTTTCTAAGGGGGAAAAGTGGTCCTGGACATGAAAAAAGAAAACAAGGATGGAGCTTGGGCAACAAAATATGCTTTCTTCCTTGAAACCACACAGAGGTTCCTTACAGCCTCCTGCTCCCTGAAGATCACGTCCGTTAACTTCAGACAAAAAAAAAAGGAGTAGGAAACAAACCCTTACAATTTGGAGCAAAGGCTGCCTTTCCTCACCAAGGCACTAAGCAGGGACATAAATTACAGGGTATCTGTTTCAGGCCCCTTTCAATATACGGCTCCTATAAGAGCTCCAGAGTAAGATAATCCCCTGGAGATCAGAGGCAGCATGTTATTAGCAGAAGCTCATAGGTTACATTTACTGGTGTCTTGGGTACCTTTATGCTGAAGTGTTAGTATCAGCTGGAGAGCACATAATCTTTCTCCTGAGCCTAATTATATAATTGTTGCACAGGCTACAGAATATTCATATGTATTTAATTAGTAAAAAGATTATGCTTTAAACCCACAAAAGCAAGGCAGTAATAAGTAAAGATGAAAATTCAAATAGCCCTTAAATTGGTCTTTTATCTAATTGCATCACTGACTGCCTGGGAGCCCCCAGGCCCCAGTGTGAAAGATACTGTAAAAACATTTAAATACAAAGCCATAGCTGAATAAGCTACAGCCAGAGTGAAGATTTAGGTCTCTGGTACGCTTAATGACCAGTTGAATTCTTCCTGATTTACACCAGTTCGTATGGAAAAGGAAATGTGTACGGTTTGTGTCTGCTCAGCCCCTCAGCTGGATGGCCTGTAACGTTTGTGGTATGGGTGAAATGCCTTCTGCTGTTTGTAAAAGCAGTTTGTTATCTGCTTTGGAAATTTCTCATTTACATTATCCCATTACAGAATATTAGGTAAAGTTCTCGAGGATTTGCATTAAAGTTAGGTTAGTAGTTTAAATAGGGGGTTATATTTAAATATAAGCTGTAAAGGCTTCCTCGCCCTTGAAAATAACGCCATTGTTTTATCTTCTCATCTGAAGCACCATTTTTTTTTAATTTTTGTTTTTTGGTAAGTTAACTGGATTTTGCAGGTGCTTTCTGAAATCTAATGGTGACGTAATTGTTGTATAAAGTTGCAGCAGTTAAGTTTTTACCACAGAGCCTGTGGCTAAAGAAAGATCTGGGAATGGGGAGAACGGAGACACCGTTTGTGCTTCCGCCAGTTCTCTCTCTGCCTAGCCCTCTGCGAGCTTTTTCAGCTGAGATTTTTCAGGAGTGGTCACTCAGTCCCGAAGCCTGTTGGCATGGCATTAATTTTTTTAACCTGTTGCTGAGTACCAACAGCCCCAAAGGAGAAGGTGTGTCTCCGGCCAGGCGATGTCCCCGCAGTCATCATCTCCAGGCTTCCAGGGCAGCCTGGTGCCCCAGCTGTGCTCTGGGTCAGCCCAGCTTCTTGCAGCTTCAGTTCTGCTTCCCTCTGTTCAAGTAGCATAACGCCTTTGTCTCAGAGACATTTTGGTTGGAAAGCACCTCTGGAGGGACACCTTCAAAGTAGGGCCATCATCCAAGTTAGATCAACTTTTCCCCTGGACAGGACAGGGACCTGCACATATGGGTTTTCCCAAGGTATGGTCTGTGGTATGTGACTTAGTGTAGAGAGTGCAAGACTGAAAGAAAAAAAACCTATGAAGTGAGCTGAAAATCCAGCTCCTAGAATTAGAGGAGTTAAGGGGATTTGGTCCTTCCTTAACAGAGTTCAGACAATTAAAATAAGCCATTGCTATCAAGGATTAATCAGCTCAGTTGGGATGGGTGATAAGGAATGCCCTTCAGTGGGCTGCGACCGTGCTGAGGCTGCATCCACGGCCCATCTTTCAGAAGTTGCAGACTTTCCCCAGAGAAGGGTGTCAGAATAAATCTGCTCAGTATCCCCAAACTGAAAATTTATGAAGGTTTCCTCCTGGAAAGATAGGACCTCATTGAAAGCAGAGTAGAAAATAGAGGGCCTCTTCATGCTCAGCCCCATCATACAATATAGCTATTGTTTTATTTCATACATCTAGGCTGGGAGCATCGTGCCATATGCAGAGCATGAATCAGGATACAGTGAATTTATTCCTTTAGTAGTTTTTAAAACCATCACGTCTGTATGCAGCATGTGGAATCTGTCATGCAAAGACTTCTGTTTTTTTAAACACCCTTATAAAGTGTTTTAAAGGGACATCAAAGAACGCAAGATATCAGGGGACTGATTGCAGATCTTTATGTAGAGCTTGGGACCAAGATACACAGCTCCTGATCTGTGCTCACTTGCTCTTGCTACAGGCACTAACAGTGGGAAGTGTAGATGGCCATACCTCCACGGTCCCCTCCCAGCTCTGCAAGTAAACGCTAGGTAATTTTTGACCAGCTGGGCAAACCCGGATCTTCAGAAGCATTTGTACCCCTAGTTTGTCTTGGTACTTTGGTGCAAGTAAATGTCCTTCTGCACTGACTCTTTACTAGAGGAGATCTGGTCAAGCCAAACTTTCTTCCTCCTTACCCCTCTGCAGCTGCCACCATTTGGAGATGTAGCCGGGGCAGAGTTCATGCCAGCATGTCTTCTGAGGAACAACTTGGGTTGTTTGTTTCTTTTTTTTTTCTTTTTTTCTGAGGGTGCGATGACCAGGCTGTGGAAAAGGTGTTCAGAGGGCTGGAGCCATTGAGGCATGGCTGGTCACTTCCCACCTGGAACTGGTGGAATACTGAGAAGGAAGAAGTGAGACTGCAGTTGTAATTGTAAGTACCACCCCTGGCCCTAACTTTGATCAATTGGTTGATTTCTTACCCTAAAACACCATCTGCTTGCTACTGTTTCTATTGCATGCCAACCCTTGCACATTCCGGGAAGTCCGTGCTACTGGGCCACCCATGGTCACAGCCAGAAAGTGGTCAGTCTTGGGAACCAGGTGTGTGCAAAGTGACTCCCAGACAGCAGCAATAAACCAAAGCAGGTAGAGGTGGGGAAACAATGGTGTGTTTTCAGCAGCCTGACTCTTTCAGGCGTGCTTCTGCATCTTAGGGGCTCAAGCTTCAGGTTTTATTTTCTCTCTTTTAAGAATATGGGGAAAAAAGGTCTAAGCAGGCTTCAAGATGGTAATGTAGGGCCTTGGGTGCACAGCCTGACTTTCAGGAGCATTGAGCACTCCTCACCAAAGCCATCTTTGCAGCTTGGGAGGAAGGTGGCCTCCATTTTCACAGCACTTCAGGCTGAATTAACAGAAAACTGCCGGTAGTTCTGGATATTTCCCGTGTTTATGCCACTTATCTCGTACCTAAAGAAGGAGTTTTTGAAGACATTTTAAAGTTTTTTTTTCTTTCAGCTGCTAATCTTAAAGTGGCAGGAGCCTCCACTCATGGGAACGTTGCACCAAGTTATCTCGAGGGGATTTAAATTTTAGTGAGAGTGATGTGGGCTGCCTTCTGCATCATGTTAGCAAAGCTCAAGTTCAACTGGTGCATCTATAACACTTTGCACCTATGCAAAGCAAAACACTTTGTTATCTTGATGAGAAAATAAAAACAAACATCTTATGATAAAATAAAAAAAATAAAAACGGAAAGCCTGTGAACTAGGAGGACAGTGTTACAACTAAAGTGCAACCTTGCAGCTTCCTGTCGTGCTCTTTCACTTCACTTTTCCAGCCAGTCACGAGAGCTGGAGCAGAAGGGCAGCTGCTGACTCTCCCCATCCCATATCGCCCTCGCAGGCCTGGTGCCCTGCATCCCGCTGCAGGGGAGCTGTTCCTGGCGTGAGTTTTGCTCCCGGACAGACATGTGTGAGTGCTGGTGGGACCCCGGGCAGCGGACCTGCTGCTGGATGGGCTAGGCGGATGACTCACAAAAGCTGGGTTTCCGCCCTGCTGGCAGGCAGCAAAGTGAGCTGTGATGCTGCCGGTCCTCCGCAGGGCAACGTGAGCTTCCTCCCGGAGGCAGCCCTTTGTCCCTTGGTGGGAGGATGAGGAGGAGGTGTAAATCACAGCTGGGTTTCCACATGGTAACCTGCAGGCCTTTACCTCTATACAATGTTTCACAACCGGCACAGCGGGCCGAGAGATGACTTTTGTGCTCACACTTGTTTTCCCACCCAGGCTGGCTCAGTCCTTCATGAAAGTCAGCAGGCAGCAGCTTTCTTGGGTAACCACTGCTCAGTGATACAAAATAAGAAAAAAAAAATAATTGGAAAAGATGGGATGTTGGGTTTTGCCTTACTCATCCTTAAGGGCTGCATGCAGGTGTGAGGCACCAAAGGTGAAAATCTCAGCTAATGCCATTGACGTCAGCTTTCTTTCCCTTAATTTTAATTTCCATTATTACTGGATAGGATGGGTTCAGCCTGTGGACACCTGCATCCCACCACTCTTTCACAGGATGCTTCCCAGCATCTTTGCTGGGGTGAGGACGAGGGCCTCCTATGGAAACCAGGTGCAGCTCAGCCCACGGAACTCGTTACAAACCTCTGGCATCGTTAGCGTGCCACAGGATGAGCGAGTAGGCTCTTGCAGGAGGAGCGCTCATGGATTGCAACTGCAAAAATCCCAAAGCAAAACAGCGGAAAGCTGGCTGGATAAATGTGGAAAGCATTTGGAAATAAACACCCCACGGAGGCACAGCCAACCTTTTCGAAATCAGTTTAAAGCAATCGGCAACCGAGTCCTCCTCCACGTGGGTGGGGGCTGGTGTCCTCTGCGAGGTGTGCAGGGGGCACAGCAGATCCCTCTCCTGGCTGGGAGCCCCCCCGGGGCTGTCACGTGGAGATGTGATGTGGTACCGCCAGCCGGTTGTGCTGGAGGCCAAAAGCCTCCCTTCCCAGGGGCTGGAGCAAAGTTGAGGGTGTTGAGCAAGATGCGGGGCCAAGCCCAGCATCCCCCACTGATGGCAGGGTAGGGCAAGGGCATGGCGGGGTTGCACGAGACTTAGTCCTGCGTGCGTCTGCCTTGCAACGCTTTTAAAGTGCTAACATGTTTTACGACACGGTGCAAGCGAAACAAAATAGTGGCTCCTGGCTCCTCGTAACTTGTGTAAATTCCAGATGTGACGATCCTTTTACTGGCAAAAGGAGCTGTTTATCCCCGTGTTCTCCTCACATTGAATTAGCTCCTGCTAAGAAGAGCTTGCTGAAAATGTGCCTGCCTTGCTACTAAACGGCTGCATAATTGTCCCTCTGCCCCTTCCCGGAGCTGCACATAAAAAGTGCAATCCAAATTCCTGGGCAAACCATGCAGGGCCCTGGAGAGCACTTCCCACCCCCCTTCAGGAATTGAATGTCATTCCTAAAAGATAATGCAGGATTAGGGCAAGGGGAAAACGAGTGGCTTAAACAGATCCTAACTGCAGCGAGCCTCAGCAAAACGTGTCCTTCTTCCCACCCCTGGCCTGCTCTTTTTTTTTTTTAAATAAAATTTTTCTTTCTTGCAAGGGGAAGGAGGAAAGAGGGCCTCCAGATTGTGAAACGGGCAGAAGAGGAACAGCGTTAGTTCCCCGAAAGCCCCCAGCCCCAGCAGCAGGGCAGCCCTGCCCACTGCCACATGGCAGTGCTCATGGGAAACCCTTCCCAGTCCTCCCCCACCTCCTCCGCTCGCTGAACACACAGGCACTAGTTATTAGGGATTAGGTAGAACAGATGCATGTAAGATGCTTACGGCCTTTTCCAGACATAAGGCCACTTTCCAATCAGCTCAGAGGAAACAGGGTAATTAGATGGAGTCGCGGGCAGGGAGCAGGGGGGAATTAGCCTGTTACCCAACCAGAGACTGCAAGCCCATCCCTTTCACCATCCCCCTACTTTTTTCTCCCCATTCCTCTGCTCATTTTGTCATTTGAAAGCTTTTTTTTTTTTTTTTTTTTTTTTCTCTTTTCTTTCCCCTTTTCCAGGAGGCAGCTGATGCTAGCTGGCTGCTGCCGATCAGGTCAGGCCTCTGCAGCTGAAACTGCCCATGATACTTAAGCAGTATGATGAATCAGCTGCGTCCTTTAGAAAAGGCATCCTCTCGTGGACGTGCTGTGCTGGTGGGGTGTAGTGTCCCCCCACCTCCCCACGAGTGTGCTCAGAGCTGCTAGCTGATGGCAGTGGGTGGGTTGATGAATTTGGGTTAACTCTGCCCCCTCCCCCTCATAAACCAGCTTCACCTGCTGGTGAAGTTATTGCCTCTTAAGCTAATGAAAGCAGTTATAGGTGTCTCAGAGTAGGAAGAGTGCTTGGCTTTGAAGGGAAAGATGTCTTGCTTGTCATTTGCCTGTCTTTAAAAGCATACTAAGGCAGCTTTGGCTTGAGTGCCCTGCAGGCAGAAATTCTGAATGGGGACAGACTGGTCCCAAAAAAGCCTGGGCTGTTGGGGTTGCTGCCTCTCACCCATTGGAGTGCAGCTGCTGCAGTCTGGAGGCTGCTGTTCCTGGGATGCTTCTTGCCTGATGGCTCTCTGACGAAGCAGGGGGTTTTCCTTTTCCAACTTTTGAAAAAGTTACGTACATGTGATTATACTTCAGTGTATGTTTATCTTTGGAGAGATTTGGCTGGGTAAAGTCCTCCAAACATGGAGAGCAGTCCCGTCACCACTATGCACAGGGCAGCTATGACAAGGTAATGGTGATCAGGCACTAGGAGGGGTGATTAAGAAGCTGGCTATTGTGTTTGTTACCATGTACTCCCACAAGCGCCTGCTTTGTTGTTTAGCTTCTGAGGCCTGTCTGTACTGCTGTTTATCGGGAGAGCAATGCTCTTCTCTGAGATGTTTAGCTTTAAAACCACCAGGATGTCCCTAGGGCATTTGAAAGGGGGAGTGCTGTGTCATGGAAGGCAGCGTTCCCTGTGGAAGGTTTTTTCCAAGTGACAGGTCAGTTGGGCAGTAAACACACGAAAGAAGATCACCATCACCACTGTAATCGAGTGGAGAGGAGCTGACCTCAGTTTCAAGGCAAATAAACTGGCTAGTGTCTGAACTTTTCCAAATGAAGGCACTGCTCCTCACTGGTGGTACCCTTCTGCACACCCTGTAGATAATTTTCTGAGATTGACATTAACCTCTTCTCATAGGTATGCACAAGCACCAAGTGTTGAAATCCACTCAAGAGCTGGATGGAAAATTTCTGACGATGGTTTGCTGTCAGGAAATGCTGGTTCAGCATGAGGAAAAGATGTCAACTTCGACAGTAAAAAAAGGATCAGAAAGAAGCAGAAAAAAAAATAAAATTGTACCATTGAAGTCCTCTCCTGAGGGCTTTTTGAAGCAGCGGGTTTTATTTTTCAGTGCTCTCTTTTTATTGTTCATCAGCATGTGGGATGGACAGAGACAGAGCAGAGGCTGCACCATCATCTTTGCTATGGTTTTACTCAGTACGTGGCAGGTAATAGCTTCTGCACACCCAACACGCCCTTCCCAATGCATGCAGTAACAGAGACTTTAATGGTGCGCATGGAGGGAGAGGAACTTTCTCCGATGTCCCCCCTTCCTTAAGGGAGAGCAAAATGCTTCTGTGTCGCGTGAATCTCCCATGCTGGGGTCTGCCTGGAGCTGGCTTATCTCCTTCACTGGCACCCTGCACTCCTGGCTGTGTGGGTTAGCTAATGACCTAGTAAAGCCATTGGCTTGTCCCCGGGCCTCAGCATGCTGCTCGTTTATGTACCTCCGATTCCTTAAGTCCAGTAATTGTCAAACTAACATCTTTCCTGAGCATCCAAGTCCTCTCAGGACAAAGTCAGGAGCAAGACAAGGGTGCCTTGGAGGAATAAACCTGTGCTGCATGGTAAGTATATGTAGTGTCAGTTACTGCTCTGCATTTTTTTCTGTCTGCCAAACGCATGACATTGAAAAGTCAACAGATAAAAATATAAATGTCAAAGTAGAAACTTAAGAAAAACAGTAGTCTAGGGCAGTTCTGGAAAGAGCCAACCAAAAAAATCCCCCCAAATACACAGCATTGCTACCCAGGATGGTTGTTTGGGTCAGGACCACCCCAATTAGAGCTAAAAACAGACCATAGTGCTATGCGCATTTTAGCGTACGTTGTATAAATGCATAATTACTGTTAGATGGAGATGAAAATGATTGGCTAGTCTAATCTATGTTCTGGTGTAGTGCCAGTTATCAGGGCACCGGTTGATGCGCTTCCCCTTTCTCCTCGTGTTGTTTCTGAAACAGGACATCTATTAGATGGGGTTGTGGGGAAGCCCCACAGCACATGGGACGGGACTTCTCTTACCAGTATTGGGCCACTGATGCCCCGAATTCCCCTCCAGGAAGTGGGATGGTGAGAGGAGAAGGGGCCCGGTGCTTCCCATCCCCACCGGTGAATGGGGCCAGGCTTACGCTGGACTGCAGGTGAATGCACCAGCCCAGATGCTCGCACGTAGCCCCATGCCCGCTTGTTCCTAGGAAGGAAAGCTGGAACATTTCTGAGGTTTTCTTTGGTATTTTGTGTTATGGTGAGGCTCCTGTCACGAGTGATTCTTGCATTTTATTATCCTTTTTCAGTGCTGCCTCTTAAGGTGGAAGATAGAGGAAGGGAGCATCATTTTTATGATAACAAGGATGTGTCCTTTGAGATTGTGACTCCCCTCAGCTGGCACGCAGGATGCCGTGACTGGCCTGCTGTGTTTTCTTTCTCCTGGAACACTGAAGTGAATACCACAGTGCTAACCTGTGACAGATAACACTGTGATGGACGTACTGGAAGAACCAACATGTTTTACAGAGGTTAATGAGAGTTTTGTAGCTGTTATTTATTAGCAGGGCAGGGACCGCCTACATGTGTCCCTATCTCTTACTGCAGTAGCAACGTTTGTCTTGAAAACCTGCTCATCTGCTTTCCCCCTCTTTACAGTTTCTCCAAGCCATGCTGCCCATTTAGCATTTCCCTGAGCTACAGGGGACAGACTGAGCGTCTGGAAATGTGTGCACACCTCAGATGACCCAAAACAGCCTGCTTTTTTTTTCCCCTGATACTGGATCACTCAGGTGCTCTTGCTCTGAATCTCCCTGTTTGTTACTGCTGGGGCTTTTGTGGCTGGAAGTGTGTCGGGACAGGGGCAGTTTGACACAAGCATGTACAGCATGGAGGAGCAGTCTGACCTGCTCACAGGCTCCATGCACTGCTGCTCTAACTGTGACGGTGTTTTTTCATGCATGTTATTGGAAGAAGGAAGTAACTGTTTGGAGTAAGCCATGTATTAGTCAGGAGCTGTATTTCGGGGGGCTTTTTCCTGATTGTTTTTTTTCTCCTAGTGACTTGCTTTGCAGCCGTGAGCCTCTGTCAGCCCTGCCAGGGTCTGGCATTTGTCAGTCACTTGGAAGATGGGAGATCAAGTGAGAGCTTTTTCCAGTTGCCAAATGTGGTCCATATTTAGGGAGGCTTTTGGTCCCAACCTCAGAGGAATTGTTGGTGTTCTTGCTGCTGGGCGATGCTCCTGCCAGCCTGGGGGTGAAAGAGGAGAGACAGGGGTGTCCAAGTCTCGGCTAGATAATGCCTGGATTTCACCTCCTGCACGTGATGCAGCTGTTTTGCAGCTTGTGCGTGCAAACACTGTTGAAAACTGAAGGGGCATGGGAGAAGAGGAAGAAACATTTTGCTTCTCCTCTCCCCTCCTCTGCCTGTTCTTGTCCTGCTCCCGTTCTCCTCCTCCTACCCTGCTCCTCAGCTATTTGGCAGAATCGCTGCCATTGCAAATGTACGTGACTAATCTGTTACTTGAGGAACGGAGAGGCAGATTCACAGGCACGAATGACCCAGGCTGTCAGGAAGCTGATGGGATTCTCTGCTGGGAAAAGTTTTTTTTTTCAGAAGGCTGCTCGCCTTGTTAAATGATGGGAGAGATACTCATCTGAGTATTAGATGGGATGGATACGGTGTCTGTTAAAGTGGTGGCCATCTTCTTCCCAGCCCTGGAGGCAGATGTGCTGCAGCAGGACGGAAAGTCCTCCCCCCTTTCCCCCCAGACATGTGGATGCCGTTCCCTTGCGGTGGCACAGTGCCATTAGCCACGGCGTGCTCGCTTGAGGAGGGAGTGCAGAGACTCTGGAAGGCCTGGGTGTGAGATTAGGGCAGATCCTTACTCATTCATCTCCTAACCAGCTCACGCAGAGGCCCAAGGCTGCAGGACCTGAATGCCCTGACCTGAATACAGGCAGGCGCCTGCTCTGCAAGCCTGGTCCTCGCCTTCCTCCTCCACTTTGCCTTGCTCTGTTTCAGCTGTGCATCCTTAAGTGATTCAGGGGCTCGGGGCCAGAGGGCTCTCTGCCTCGCCGAGCTGATCCCGAAGAGAAGGGTTGATGTGCCAGGAGGTCTGGGAGGCGAATGTCATTTCATCACTGTTCTCCTGGGAGAGGTAGAGGGATCCAGCATGGGAACAACGGGGGTGGGGGGCAGGGGGCAGGGGTTAATGAGGAGAAATGGGATAAATTAAAGCAGGGAAAATGTAGGCTAAGTATTGGGGAAAAACATATGTTTTATAATAAATATTACATGTTTAAGTGCTTGAAGCCAAGAATTATTTGCTAAAAAAAAAAAAAAAAAGTAAATTCCAGAGAATGACTAAATTATTGGACACAGTTCCTAACTAGGTACCTAGAAAATGTGTTGAATCAGGCTGTCAGTGTGAATTACTAGCCCAGCTCTGGAAAATATACCCTAGGGAGTGCCAGCTTTCCTGGTTTTCCACTGATCATAATGCCAAAGTGAAATCTGCTGAGGTGAAGGGCTCGCACATTAACTAACTTACAGTGCCATCTAGCCCCATCTGAGACATAAGACGTTTATGAGTGGTTGCTAATTTTGTTCCTGTAACTGGGAGGCTGAGTCACTTTAGTTCGAACCCACCTCTTAGGTCATGTGCTTATGGATGTAAGTGTATCTTGGAGCACATCCGTACGTGCACTGGGATGTATTTTTAAAGACTCATCCACGAGTCACAAATGTAAATGCCTGACTGGGAGCCATCCCAGCTGGACAAATCCTACGTGTTTTCATGGCCACTTGGTGTGGGGAGGGCAGCTCAATGTTGCTTAAGCCTGCCTGACACTTCCCACTGATAAGACTTTACTTTGGATGGCTTAGAAATTTGCCAGCCTGCAACTGCTTGGGCTGGGAGTGTTGGGTGCTCGGTGCTTGCTGCAGGCTATTTCTAGGAAGCTCCCCAGAGCAGTGTTTGTGCTGCTCCCGAGGGTGGGCTATGGACTGATGCCCAGGTTTGCTCACTCTGAAAAAAGAAAGAAGGCAAACACAAAAGCGATAGCACTGCTTCTACCGTTCATCTTGCGAAACACGGTGGGGGAAGAGGGCGGTGGCTCCGGCTCCTGCGGCCCACGGTGTGCTGTGGCTGCATCCCTTCGCCCTTCACCACCCCCATTGCAAATGCATCCTCCCCTGAGAGACAGGGCCATGGGGCAAGCTCTGGTGACCTGCCAAGGGCCACAGAGTGGAAAAGGATGCCGTGGGCTCCTCAGTGCAAGGTTTTACCCACCCTGAGGTCTGGGACAGTCCTAAATTTACTGTGCTGGCTCTTCAGGCATCTGCTTTTTGCTTGCGTGGGCTCCAGAGGGCTTTGGGGGATGCTGCTGGGGGCCATGGGTTTGGTGCAATGTCATGTTTTTGAGTCTGCTAAGGTGGTGTCGTGGTGTCAGCCTTTCTTTTCTGCCTTGCAAAAGACTGATGCAGGGAAACTGCCAGACTGCCAAAGGTAGCAAAGTGACCTTTTCCTGTAGAGGAGAATACCATTATCCTAACTGGGCTTGGATTACAAAAGTGTTGTTTTGCACTTTCTCCTTTATGTTTCTTTTTTTTCATTGTGTGCTTGCAGTAATGGCCATAGCCAGACATATGCTTATGGCCTGGAATGAAGTCGACTGCAATTACATCCTAAGGGAGTCACTCAACGGGGGTTTTGTGAAGGCAGGACGCAGGCTTTGGTGGAGCCTGTCGCTGCTGCACATGTGCTGTTAGACCTCCAAGTGCACTCACCCTGCCTTCAGCTTTGTGGGAACGAGGAGCAGAAGGCTCAGAAATACAGCCAGTCTGGTGCACATCTGG
The DNA here is from genome assembly GCF_963921805.1 of Phalacrocorax carbo. Classification (NCBI taxonomy): domain Eukaryota; kingdom Metazoa; phylum Chordata; class Aves; order Suliformes; family Phalacrocoracidae; genus Phalacrocorax; species Phalacrocorax carbo. The sequence goes on along the minus strand of NC_087514.1, from coordinate 94,892,832 downwards.
AGGCAGTAATGTGAGGCAAAGTAATGCCTTCTGTACTCAAATGAGGTGTTTTCTTGCATTAGAAATTTCAGCGTGTTGGCATCGAAGTGCCTTTTAAATGCACTGGCGCAGTGTCCCCCGTGTTCCATGCCAGTCCAAACCTTTTCCAAGTGTAAAGGTGCTTGGAGCTGGGTTGCAGGGTCAGGCCTCTCTCTGCTGTGCTTTTGCCTTACTTCCTTTATCTCCCAAAGCAGCAAGAAGCACATGCTCCGGCAACGTAATCATTTAATCCAGGCTGGTGAAACCTGTTCTCCAGATGAACAACTGACAGAGCATTTGCTCTGTAGTTCTGCATATGAATGCAATGTTTGTTGGGGCGGCTGTACGTCGGTGCCAGCTTTCCACTCTTGTTTCCAGCAAAGCCAAACAGCAGCCTGCCCGTGAATCTGCTCCCAGCTCCTTCCTCCGCTCCCTGCAATGCACTCGCTGCAGCCACGTTAGTACCAGGGCTCTCCCTTCCCAGCTGCTCACTGCTGTTGTGGATGTGGTAGGTGCACAGATACCTGCCAGGTGAAAGCAGTGCTTGGAGGAGCACAGCAGGCTTGTGGAGCTTGGGATGGGAACGTGTTTGCCTGGGGAGGCAGGTGATACTTGAAAGGGTGCAGCCAAAACTAACAAAGGTGTGTTCACAGATAGATACGGTTTGATCTTTAGCCCCTGATACAAACCTTACTTTGGCTGGGGAGGCTGCTCTGCCAAGCCCGTTCATAAGGGCGTAACAGCCTGGCAGACTGCTGGGGATGGATGTGCCAGCTGTGGGTTGGAGGGGGGGGCATTTGCTGTGATCCCCCTTGCAACTGCTGTGAGTTAGCAGGAGTAGGAGAGAGGAGCATCCCCTGTTTTAGCCTTGGAAGTCCTTGCATCTGAGTGCCAGACACAAGAGGCTGGTACCTGTGTCCTAAGCCAGTCGTTCATCGTGCATCACGCAAATGCATGTGCTCGCATAGGTTTTCTGAGTGCCCAGCACTGAAAATCTCTCTTCTCCCAAGTGTCTGAGTTACTGCTGGTGGGCAGCCTGTCCTGCTCTGCTGTGGGAGGCTGCTAGCCCTTGTCTGCAGCTTCTCTGGTTTCAGCTTCCATCTCTTTTCCAGATTTTGTAATGTGAGTAGCCTGGGCTGCTAAGTAACAGCTGACAATCTCACCGACCAGCCGATGGCACAGTGGTGGCATGCTACCAGGGAGAGGACTCTGGTGTGCTCCTTGTGGCGGCCACTGCTCCAGCAAACAGCACAAGAAACTTTCCAGGTGAATACACAACGGTTTTGCTGCCGTCTTCTTTCTTTCCGGCTTAAGGAACAAGCCCAAATATTAGGCTGAGGCTCTTCCAGGGCCAGATTATGCCCCTTGAATTGCTTGATCTGCTTGCATTGCCTCTGACAATGGAGGGCAGAAAGAAGCTGCTTGCATTCAGATTGCAATCCAGATTTCTTTAAAATGCCTTTTTCAGGAAGATCATGTGTTAAATATTTTCAGGCCCAGCACTGTGGGGCTGGCTCAGCCTCCAGAAACACTTTCCAAAGCTTGTTGTCCAGAATTGTGTGCTCTAAAATACATTGCATCCTCCTGCACTAGATGGCCCACCCTCCTCCTACTGTGACTGTACAACGGGGTTTTTCTTTTAGCTCAGGTGACAGTGGTCTCATGCAGCTCTCCTTCCAAGCTTGGTTAGCTTGGCATCATCTGAACTGTGTGAGGCAAGGAGCTCTGAGGCCTCTTGCTCCAAGTTTTTGGTAGCTCTGTTTACCTGCTGTTTTGGTCTGTCTCCCATCAATACTAGCTGGTGTAGATGGTTTTTAATGGACACATTTTATTGCTCACAGATGATGTCAGATTAACAAGCTTGGACATGTGAAGTAACCTGGTCACCAACCAGCTGGCTGTGGGTGGGAGAACAAGCACCCTTCTCCCGCCACCCATGGCTTTTCCAGTGTGGCTGTCCTGGAGCAATCATCTCTGCGGATGAGCTCAGTGTTCAGGGTTTGACCCATCAGCTGGGCCTTTAAAATCTGTTCCTGCAGCCATCATACTGACTACTGTTTTATACTTTTCAGCCAAAGCCTAGTAAAGGCATGGGAAACCCTTACTGATTGATTTGAATGGACTTAGGATCCATATTGTTTTATGGTCCTAAAAGTCATATTAGGACCTGTATTTGTTGCACATTGCAGAGTTCAGCTGCTTTTTCTTTCTACTCCCTCTTATGCACCCCTGGTGCCTGGCTCCATGCTAGACGAAAGCCTGTGGGGCATTCAGGGAGTGCAGGTCTGGGCCATGTATCACCCTGTCGCCAGGACCGAGCTGGGAGAGGTCAGTACATGTGCGCAGCTCAGAGCAATGCGTGCTTGGGGGATGGGGTGTTTAAAAGGATCACTGGTATTTTATCTGCAGTTTAGCATGGCTCCAGTTTGTCAGCAAGACACCACAGCCCTGAAATTTCAAGCCTGAGGTGGAGCTGGGAAGGAAACCCCAGAGCTCCTGGGTGTCCGTCTAGGGCTTTGGACACAGCTTCGGTCAAAGTCTCCCCCTTCCTAAAAGCAGAGAGATATTGAAGTGTGATGTTTGCATTTTTATTTGAAGTCCATTCGGACCTGTTCACTCCTCTGCCTTTGCATCATATTTTTGGGCAAGCACTAACTAATAAGGAAGTGAGTAAATATTGCTTGAAGCTTTTTTTCTAACTATCCCCCATGTCCCGCCCCCAGGCTCCCCATGGCAGGTGCTAAAGACACAAAAGTCAGTGCTCCTGCAGAGGGAGATTAGCAGCACACAAAATGATCTCTCTCTTCCTTGTGCACCTCAGAGCCCGGAAACTCCCCCATCTCTCCAGCCTTGCAGCCCAGCTGTCCCAAACCCCAGGCAGCAGGGATGGATAGCAGCAGGCTGCTCGCTGCACTGCAACCCGGGCGATGAAGAAGATAATGGGAAGGCTTTCTTGGTACAAGTAGGAGCATGAATCCTCTGAAGAAATATTAAGTCTAGTTGCAGCGGAAAGAAAAGAAAAAAAAAAAGCAAGCGCACTCATATACACATACACGGCCTCAGCGTCATGTAATGCTGAAGGGTTTGGTTTGGTTGTGTCTGAGTTTTTTCTCAGCTGCTGGTCCTTGGACGCCTCCCGACAGGGCTCCACCGCTGGAGCGACAGCTGGAGTGCTGAGGAGCACCGCCGTGCTGCCAGCTCTCCTCGCTGCAGATCAAGCCTTGCACTGTGATACTCGGGGATTTCCTTGAAGCCCTCGTGCCTGTCTGCCCAAATGCTGAGGTCGCCTGAGAATCTTGGCTTTCAACATGAGAAAAAGAGCAGGGGAGAAAAAAGCTAATTAAGAAAAAAAAGTTTCACAATTGTGTAGGGAAATTTAAAAATGGGAAGTGAGTGTGACCTATAGTAAAATAATAATCAAAAGTGTGTTCTACCTTTTTGCCCCAAGTGAGGCTTCATGAATTGTTTGGATGATGGGGCAGGGGCAGAAAACAGAGCCCTGCTCAGCGCTGCAGCCTGTCGCCACTGCAGAAGAAAGAGCAGTAAAAACTTATTTTGCCACTCTGGATGCTAACTCATGACAGCCAGTGGCTTTAGCTGTGGTGAACAACGTGGTTGGTGCTTCCAACTCCTGGCTGCTCTCTTTGCCAAAGTTTACTGCAGCAGTGGTGGTGGTGGTGACGGCCCAGGGAAGGGTATAGTGGTCCACCACAGACTAACTCCTAAGCCTTAGGATGTTTTGCTAAGTGAGGTGCTAGTCCAGTCTGTGGAAATCTATCTTGCCTTTTTTCTTTATTTTAAAAAAATATTAGACCCTGCCTGCAAAGATGAAGTTTTTCCTGGCCTCACTTTTGAGTATTGCTGCTATTCTTTCCATCCTCCATCTTCATTGCTTCCACTGTGGGTACAGAGACGTGAGCTTTCCATACCTGCATGTTTCCATCCTGTTTGTTAGCAGTGCTCTGCACAAAAGGGACCATGAGAAGTTTGAGATGCTACAGGTAAACATCCGAAAAGCAATCCTCACTTCCTCATGAGGCAGTGCATTTTGCCCGGTTAGGGTGGTGGAAACAGGCCTCATGAGTGACAGAGCAAAAAATCAGCAATTACTATTTGGCAGGAGATACTTAAACTTTGTCAAGCCAGGCAAGTATCTCCATTGTGGTCTCTGACTCACAATTCAAATATGCTGGGAACATTTGAGGGGGCTGGGTCAGTTCTTTAAGCAGTGGGAAAAACAAGGCTTTAATACATGACGGTGTAGCTTTGGGTCTGTGCTCTACTGTTCTGCTTTTCTTTGAGGAAACTGGTGCGGCTGGCAGTGGGGAGAGGGAGGTGTTGTGAAACCACACACACACACACACACACACACACACGTGATTTTGATCCCTCCTAACCGTGTTTCAGACTCATTTGACTGCAGTGGCTGGGCTGAACCACTTCTGACTTACCCTCCTGAAGGTGAACGGAGGATGAGGTTGTCTGTGGCGGCTGGTGACAGCTCGGTCTCCACCTCTGCTGCAGCAGCCTGGCTGAGGTATGCAATGCAGAGGAGCTCGCGGAGGGCCTCATCGGCCCACTCCAGCTACTCTGTACCACCTTGTGGACACAAGAGTGTCACAAACTGGCCGGTTAAACCAGGTTTGCAGTTCTGGTGTGTCGTTATGGTGGTGGCAAAAAGCAGCCAGGCTGTTATGGCGAATCAGGTTAGGAGGGTGCGAGGGCTTGACAGCAGCTCAGCTCTCCCTGTTCCTTGCACCACTGCAGATAAAGCCGTGCAGCTGCCCAGGGGGAGCATTTACGCCCTTACCAAGGGTGCTTTCTGCTGATATGGCATGTTCATACGCATGGAGAGGAGGGGAGATACGGCCAGACATCCTCTGCCAGGTCCTGTTGCACAGATGAGAGCGGCTGCTGGCAGTAGGGTTGCTCCTCCATGCTCCTCCAGCTGGAGGCAACCACCCGCCTGGGGATGCTTCCCAGCAAATCCAATTGTAAAGCAGGCAGATGCTTTCAGCCCATGGCTTTGCACCTTCTGCTCCTGGGAGGGGCTGGAGGGAGAACCAGGAAACAGCACTGGAGGAATATGGCCAAAAATGAGCAAGACCAGGCGAGGAGCAGCCATATGGCAGACGAGCTGTTGGCTCCGTAATTAAGCCAAGTGCTTGGGATGCAAGAGGCTCGGCTCTGCTCAGTTCAGAGCCTGGCTTCCTGTGTGTTCCTCCCCACTATGATTTTGACCAGAAATTCCATTTTTGACCTGAAAAATCTTCCAGATGAAAATTTAATTACAAAAGTGATGTATTCCCACAAGAAACTTTGGTGTCAGCAAATAAGCATTTTTTTTTGATGAAAAACTGTTTTATTCACACACACAGAAACACTGGCTCCCATTGATTCCATACTAAAGCATTACCCTGCTAAAATCTCCAGTGTTTTGTTTAAAAGAAATTATTATGATTTGCAATTAGCATCCAGTAGGCATACAAGTCACAAAGAATTAATACTGACACTGCGGTCCTCCCGTACTGGATACAGTTTGTCAGCAAGTTATTAAATCATGACTTTACGCTATGCCTGTGATTTATAAAAGGTTACTGGCGGTGGAGAAGTGGGATGAATGAGATGCAGGAGTGTTAACTCAGAAAACAAGATTTTGTTTCCTTTTGTGCAACAGATCGCCTGCTTTCTACACAGCAAAGGTGCAAGCGTTTTCCTCCAGCCGTTGTGATTTGTAACATGGAGTTTGTAAATATTTTCCATATGCAGAGGTCTTCACTCGCGTTGTTATTGATTCCATATTTACTTGGGATCTTCACATGCAGAGGATGGCTTTTGGCTTTTGAAGAGGAACTTCTCTGAGGCTGGACCATTTCCCCTTGCACAACGAGTCTCTTCAGGATTGTGTGTGACACACAGAAAGCCTGCTAGGGGCAAGGTGCTTTTCTGTGTAACAGAAAACTTTGCAAGCTCATTGAAAAAGGACAAATAAAATAAAGCTTAGAAAGTCAACATGTTTGAAAAGATACACTGTTCTGGGAAAGAAGCGGAGACGGGGTGTGTATTTATATGAACAAAAGAAGTCTAAATGGTAAACTATAATATATCTGTTAGCTCATTACTGCATCTGATGCTGACTAATTCCAGGGGTGTTCCTGCTGCCGGGCAGCAAAAGTGCAAAGAAGTGGACAGCTGTGATTTAGTGCCAAATATTTAAACACATCATGACCATTCGGGCCACCCACACTCTTACGTAAATACAACTTCTGGAGAGTCATTTCAGACTGGACTGAAGTGCAGAGCAGCCACTCTCACGTGCATCTAGGCCAAATGGTCTTCAAATATTTGGGGCCAAACTTTGTCCGCTGTTAAACCCTGTGAGCCCCCATTCACTCCGCAGGGTTTGCACTATGTAGCTGAAGGCAGAGCTGACTCTTGATGCTAATCTCACTTTTTCTAGCTCAATAGGTACAATTTTGCATGTAAATGTGAATGTGGAACAGATCTGGACTCGATTAGCTCCTGAGTCCTTGACAAAAGGCCATAATTGTTTATCCAGATGATTTTTCTTTGTCTCTCTTTTATTTTCTCCACACTTTAAACCCAAGTTTTTAATGGGCTTGTAAAATAAATACATGATTGTAGATTACAGTGGTATAAAAGGTGTGAGGAAAGCCCTTTCCTTCTCCTCAGCAGGATTAAGTGCTTGCTTGGTGCATGCTTAAGTTGCACTCTCCAAAGCCTTGGGCAGGGGTGGCTATGGATCCGATGGTAGGAGGGAGGGTATTTCCAAGACAAAGCTTAGCCCGGGGCTCCCATTACAGATGTGAGGGACCTGCAATATATATCTTTGCTTCCTGGTAGGCAGTGAAATCTGTACTAGTGGCAATATCTGGGGCACAGGGTTGTTGGTGGAGGAGCAAACCAAGGGAATATGAAAAAATATTACATTTATCAGGGTAATCTAGTCTAGGAGCACAAGTACTAAAGCATTTTAATGACAGTCATACGGCTATGTGTCACTGAAGGGCAATGTTAAGGCTGTTCGTATGCCTTGGTTGCACATTGACACACTTCAATAAGTTTGAATTTATTTTAAGCATAAATTTAACTCTGAATACCCTGGGTTTGTAAAACCTGGTCTGGAAATAAGTGCAGCCTCTCTATATTGTACTTTACTCTTCAAGTAGGCTTTCTACTTCAGCTCAGCAATCGCATGGACTGTTATTTCCTGCCCTGCCAGGTTTGCTGTTCAACTGGAGAAGGCGGTGTATCTGAATAAAGGAATACAGCAGTTAAAGCGGGGATGGTGGATGGATGGCACACACAACGAGCACTTCCAGGGCTGCTGTGTGCACAGCCCGGTTAGTGCTTTAACTGCCCATGGCCATCTCCTGTGTGAGTGTGTGGATACCCTTTGCGCACAGATGCTTTTGTTGGGGGCAGAGGGAACCCACATGGGATCAGAGGCTGAAATTCAGTTTCATTCTGTGGAGGAGACACCCTAATGCCAGCTCCCAGTAAGGTCACTGGAGTTGGTGGGATGATGCTCAGCTCACGCTGGCATACCTGCAAGCTTGGCCCACGGCTCTGGGGCTATGTGCTGTAGCTCTCCATAAGCCACGGTGGAAAGGGTCCACCTGGCCTGGCTAGGCACGGCCAGCCAAGTGGCATGCCCAAGGATGGGGTGCAGGGGTAGTCCCCTGCAAAGGAAATTAATTCACTTGCCACCCCATAGGGGAAATCGCCTCCTGCCTCTTGCAATGGTAAGGGCTGGCAGCTTAGCAAGGTTTCTTTGAACAAGGCTATTCATCCATGATAGGAGGGAAACAGCATTGTCCCTGGAGCTTCTCTGCCTCTGCCTTGGCTTCTGCCTGCAGCCATCACCTCCTCCCCCCAGTCCTGAGCCCCATCCTGCTGAGCTTCTTGCTGCACATCCAGATACACTGTGCATGTTTCCCCTTTCTCTCTCCCTTGCTCTCCTGTGTGTGCTCCCTTGCTCTCTCCCTCATTTCCCTCCCCACCCACCCATGTCCTACCCCAACTAAAGCAAAATTGCCCTTTTTTTTGGCAGCTGGCCTTCCCAGGGGCCCAGACTAACAGAAGCCTGAGTCCTGACTCTGCCTGCGCCTTGGTGAGAGCAGAGCAGCTCCTTGTGGACAGATAACGTTGCCTTAAAGGAGAAGGGATTATTTTTATTTCCCTATCTATCTCCCCACTGCACTCACCCATTTGTTTCCCAGCTCCCGTGGGGAGGGGGATGCTCATGATGGGGACCCGCTGCCACCCAGTCACCTACTGGGAGTTCCCCTCTTCCCTCCAGGCTCATTCCTGGCAATGGAGTTCATCTCTGAGCCAAGCCTCCTGTAATTAATGAAAACCTCCCTGTTGACTTTCAGTGAGCTTTGGATAAGGCCTTTCCAGGACTTGCAGCTTTCCTCCAGCTCAGTCCTCACATGCCAAGTGATGAGGCTTCCAGGGTTTCTCCTGTGGGACGGCTCCAGTGCATGCATCTAACTGTCAGGAAGCTTTTCCTGCCACTCGGCCTAAATTTTCCCCTTTTCAAATGTCGTCCTGGCACTCCTATTTAGCATGCGCTTTCTGTGCTTCTTGTTCCCTCCAAGAAGGCTGGTGCTTTTCCCTCTCTGCTGCCTGGGCTCTTCTGGTGCTTGCTGGCTGGCACCCTCTTTTCTCGCACCAACCTCGGCTTAGCCAGTCCAGGCACATTATCTTACAGCTCATTTCCCTTTATAAATCAACCCCCCAGCCATTTTTTCTTCTTTTTTATTTTCTCTTTTTCCCTCCTCCCCACAACACAGGAGTGATTTTTGGGTGTCTGCCCTATGGTGTGGAACATTTTCCTCTCCCATTTGGGCAGACAAGGTTTTTAGCGTAAAATGCTGACATTTCGTTGTTGCTGCAGGCAGCCAGCTCTCCGGGTAATGAGCAGGATGGGTAAATGCACCAACCACCTTCAAGACGGAGTTCCTGGGAGCAGCCCAGGCGGGCACTCCTCTGCCAACACTGCTGTCCTGCAGATTCTCCGACATCAAATATGGGCTGAGCTCCTGCTGTCACCTTTCTCTGTGTGGAGGCACTACCTCCTTCCCCTCTTTATCCTTCTTCCCATGGATTTCATGGAGCTGAGGCTGCTAGCTCCTTGCTGAGTTCAGTCTGTGTGAGCAATGGCCTCAGGTTCAGCAGGGAGTGTGAGGGAAGAGGGGCGGGCTCTGCCTGGTGCTGGGCAAACATGAAATGACTGCATGTGCCTCATTTCTTTATCAAGCCAGGCTGAACGTGCTTCCTGATGAGGAGCAAAGCAGCACCAGAATGGAAAAAAGTAGGCAACAGTTCACTTTCTCTCCCATGTCCAACTCCTTCGCTACCACATGGGTGCACGTTTTGCTTGGGAGCAGGACCCAGGGCAAAAGGCTGAGCCACCATCTGGCTCGCACTGCCACTATTTTTGCATTCTTGCTTTGCTGCAGCCAGAAATAAAAGATTTCACCATGCAAAGTGGCAAACACAACTGTGGAGGTTGCCATGACAGCTCCAAGGAGAAACTGGGTCAACCCTGCAGCCCATGGCTGCCTGGTGGTCACCCATAAGCCCGCAGGAGCAAATACATTGCAGCACTTGTTATTGAGCTGACTGCATTGGTTCTTTATTTCCCAGGAGGAAACAAAAGAGTTAACTTGGTTACCATTTTAAACTTAGTGCAGCTAAAATGATTGGTTGTAACCCACACCACTGCCATGGCAACAGAGACTTTTTTTTTTTTTTGAATGTGCAATGAGAATAACTTTTCTTGCCCAAAAGTAACTCTTAGAGGAGAAGATCTTGAGAAAGTAAAATTAGGAATGAAATATTGAGGGGACTGGACATACCAGGCCAATAGAGTTGAATACAGGACCATTCCAAAGTTAAAAAGAAAGCCAAGGATGGATGCTGAAGCTGAGAAGGTGCTTTGGCGGTGAATTTCCTTAAATAATAGCGGCCTCCATGGGCTTAAGACCAGGTCTAGAAATGCACCATTGTTTTGATGTCAAAATAGGTTTTTCAAAAGGTAAAACTGGCGGTTCATTGATTATTGGCCCCTTTGAAGAATGTGGTCACAAGTATTTCGGGTGATTGTGGCTGAGAGCTGTGGAAGAGCTATCCTTTTCTCCAGCCATTTACGCTCTTCACCTTCTATATCTTCACCTCCAAGGTATTACATGTTAATTCTCCTTTTTGCCTCCTACTTGCCACTTTCTAGACAGATGACACCAGTGTATGGGATCTGAGCACCCTCCTTGGAGAACAAGAGGAATGGATGAGGAACATCTAACAGTGCCTGCAGTGGAAACCAGTCAACTTTGTTCCTTTTCTTCAGCACCACCCATAATGCTGTTGTCTGGTCTCTGTGCAAGGGAAGGACAGACACCAATTGCCTACCTCCTTGCAGGTCGTGAATTATCAGTAGTTTCATAATAAAAGAGTTTTAGGTTTAACTCTGGCTCTACTTTTGTGTTGATATCACTGACAGGTAATAGTGTGACCTGTTTAATAGAGCAGCTATACAGTCTGTGGTTATTACTGTGTAAAAGACACTACATACTTTTGTAGAGACTGGGAGATTTTTTTTGAAATTGCATGTGTGAAATATAAATGAATGTACCGAACTGCATTTTGTACACACACATACACGTGCACACACACATACAAGCATGGATCTAGTTGCAAGCTCTGCTCCACCAAAGTGGTGTTGATTTGAAAGATTTTGCTGCTGCCTTCTGCAGCCTTTTTCCTGTCACAGAGGCAAGGAGGGCCAGAGGGTTTGCCCTGCAGGGTACCAACAGCTTGGCACTTTGTGTTGCATGGTTGGAGGGTCACGGAGCCTGGTGTCACCTGGCCAGGAGAAGAGTTGCTCCTCTGCTGCTAGCAACCTTGTGGCAGTGGCACGGCTCTTAGGAAGAGGCGCCTCCCTTTCCATGTAGTTAGCAAATATTGCACTGCTGGGATAGCTGTTTGTCTAGGACAGTGAAATGGTGACCCTTGACTGGGCTCACTGAGTGCTACCACCATACAAGTAGCAGTTATTTGGGCTTATATAGCTATGTATAGCTATAACTGAGCCCTGGCTGAATCGGCTGGCACAGAGGCTGCGCTGGGCACAGAGTTTCTCAGCATGGGGATGGAGCCCCTCTGAGGCATCAAAACATGCAAATCCTTCCTGCTGGCCTCCTCCCTGCCCGGTTTTCCTTTATGTCTTGGATATCATCTCCTCTCCGACTTCATCTGGAAGCATTTCTTTCCAATGTTTCTAGAATCCCAGAAGGGAGCTTAATCACTCCAGCATCCTCCTCATGCAAAGCGTACCTGGGGTGCCGGATGGCTGAATAACCTTTCATGCACTGAGATCCATTAGCATTTGAATTAGTGACATGAGGATAACAGGCGATTATCCCATTTAACAGCTGTTGAGTGTTGTTAAAGGGACACCGTCAAGAAGGAACAAAAACATAGTGGATTTTTCTTTTTTAGTAAGGGCTTCCCCGCCTTGTATGAATACTGACATCCTCTCATGTCTGAAAAGTGGAGCAGATTCCATAGGGACATTTTATAATCCTTAAACCTGTTCTCTGTAGAGGGCTGAAAACCTAAATACACCCACAGCGTACCAGCACACAAGAATGAGAAAGTGGAACTGTCCCCAAACAGAAAGGGAAGTGGTCATGGGTATTTGGGAGCCAAGCTAAGCCAAGCATGAAGGGAGGCAGTCATAAGAAAGCTGCAAAAAGAAGCAAAAGTTAAAGCATCCCCTCTGCTCCGGAGCACTTCAGCCATAAGGGATGCACATGGGATGGACCTGATTGCCATCTGCCTTGGTAGAAACGCAGCCATTTCAAGGGGCAGAAGGAGGCAGGCATCAGTTAGAGACCCCAGAGCAATATAAAGGGTGAAAAAAATCCTCCCCCTGAAGATTTGGCTAGATGCAGAGAAGTATATTTTGAAAATATGTGATCTATCATATGCTATGGCCTAACAAAACTTTTTGTACACAGAGCATTTTTTCAAATGAAGGCTGAAGTGAGCAGTAATTATTACAGTTATTAGTAGAGGTGATGCTGCAATACAGAGAAATCCCTGTCATGGTCCATAACTTCATTTCTCTTGACAGTGTGTTAAGCAGAAGACAAAATACTGGTCCTCACCACCACAAGGAAGTGTTGTCTGGACTCCTGCATCAAAGATATTAAAATATAACCCTCCCTATCTCTCACTTGGAGAGACAGGGACTCATTTTGAGGCTCTGCCTTTTACACTGAGCTGAAAAAGCTGAGGATGCTGCATTTTCTCAAGGATTCATCCCACACCAGCTCCCACCAGGGTGCTGATGGCCAGCCTCCCAGCCTTTCAGAAGCCCTGACCACTCACCCAGGTGCATTGCTGATGCCCAAGCCCCTTTCCGAAAACTGGTTCAAACTGGGTGCCCTGAGGTGTTCATGGAAAGCTGGCTTCTGCTTCCCCCTAGACAGCAGCATCTCACAGAAAACAGAAATAAAACCCCCAGGCTTTTGTCTTCGGCAGAGACTGAAGGGGTGCAGCAACATACACAAAATGAACTGGGTTTTTTGTTCCTACGTGATGCTTTTGGGAGGGCAGAAGTGCCGTGCAGGATCAAGACAGCAGTGCTTTCGGGCCAAGGCAAAACACTTCACATTAGACAACTAAGGGTTAAGTTGCCTGAAGGGGGACCTTCTTCCTAACCATCATTCAGTGACTAGTGTCATGTTATGAAACCCGAGGGCTCATATCCTTCCCAAAGCTATCCCTCGCCTGCATGCAAGGCACTGTGCTGAGTCCTAAGCCTGTGGCATGAGGTCTGCCTTGGGGCAGGTTAACCCTGCAGGGTGAGAAAATCAGTTTAAGGTGGTGAGGTTTTCCCTGGGGCAGAAGTGATGAAAGTGGGCAAACAGAAATATTTCTCTAGCTTTTTCGGTGCTATTTTGGCTTCCTGTAGGCTTGAGGGTGTTTGTTAAGCCTTCTTTAAGAAGCCAGAGGAGCTTATGGAGTAAAGATTTTTCCACAAGTCTTCCATCTCTTTCAATACCATTTTGTCATCTCTCTCTCTAATCTCTTCCTTCTCTTTCAATAAACATCCTTTGAGGTGGGCGCAGTGGCAACACCCAAACATAGGTGAGGATATAGAAAAATTTATAATGTTAAAAAACATCCTTCCTATTTTTTCCTCCCTAATTATTTTTACCCTCTGTGATGACCACTTACGGTCTAACTAACAGAAGCATTATTTCAATACGAAGTTGTGGTAGCAACAAAGAAGAAGATACATGTTTTTAACATTACTTGTTTCTAAGCAGACCTTTTTCATACCATCCTTACCACTTATCTGACCATTAAATCTGCAGCTACATGCAAATGGTATTTACTGTGTTATTACATGTACCTATAAGTAGATGGTGGGCCAGTACAAAAGCTCACATTTTTACACCTTTATGCAACATCTTGGGAGCTGGATTAAATGTCTGCCTGGGTTGGGGTTTCACAGGGACCTCTGCCCTAGGGACAGGACTGAGCACACGTTGGACGCAGCCACTGCTGGGATGTTGTCACCCCTCGCCTCCAGCTGCTGTAAGTGCTGAGGACCAGGGGGAGGAGTTGGTAAACGCCTCACAACTGCTGCCACTCCCGACCACATTATTTTGGGGTATTTTTCTTCATACAATATTAATAAAGGAATGTTGACAACACTTCCTCCACCTCCCTGTCCCCCACAGCCTCAAGTAATATTTCCAAAGAGCCGTGCCAAGGTTTTGAGCCATTGCTGTGTGCATTGCTGGTGTCTCAGTCACCTGGGTGTCCTCCTGCTTTTTCTATACCAGGTGGCTTGGTTCAGCCGATATCGCAGCATCTATATGCACTGCAAGGGGGTTGTACAGCAAGGCAGACACAGGGAGCAGGATGGAGCCCAGGGCAGAGGGCTGAGCCCCCTTTGCTCACCGATGTGGGAAGCATATCTCGCTGCTCTAGGATGTGAGCCGAGCCAGTGGAAAGCCTCCTCGTGACATTAAACCATCTGAAGGGCTGTTGTTAATCACCATAAGGAGATCAGGCAGGTCTGTCCTGTAACTAGGGCTAGCAGCAGGCCTTGTGGGACTTGGGTGACACTGAGGACACCAGGAAGTGCTTTGACTCATCCACATGCAGAGCAGGAAGGAGAGCAGGAAGGCAGAACAGTTTCCCAAGCCAGGGCCTGAACAGCAGCCTATTTGACAGATGCTGAAGCCCACTTGCCATGGCCACACAGGGGCAGAGCCTAATCCTGTGGGCATCCCTGCTGCACCATAGCCACTGGCAGGGCGAGGGTCCATGCCGGCCCACAGGCTGCGCCACTAGCCCTCGTGGTTTGTCCTGCAGGCTTGCCCGCCACTCCTGCATGTAGCATTTGCTTGCTGTCCCTATATGCATTCCCTGCTCAAAGCTTGTGGGGTTAAACATGTGAGATGGGTGTTGCCAGCAAAAGTGAAACCCACCTGTGGAGTTTCCTTGGGAGAGTCCCCCCTGGTGACGGGTTCAGGAGTGAAGCAGCACTGAAACCTACTCATGTTTCCTTGGGGAACACCAAGGCTTGGGGAAAATCTCCCAGGAGATTGCCCTCAAACACACGCAGCCCTCATCCCAAAAGCTCCACCCTTCCACTTGCCACCCAAGAGCAGAGGATTATTGGGCATAAAGCACTCATTCACTGAAATTTGACCTCCACGGCATGGATGTCTTCTGGCATTGTTACAGTAGGTCCCCTTTTCAGACAGAAGTAGATATATGATGTATCTGACGTCTGCTTTGGGATGAGACGAACTGCACGTTCAGTACACCTGTATCTCAAGCAGATCTGACATCTTTGTATGGCTGGAATTCCTTCACCCCACAAAGCCACCTTTCTAACCCCTGCAGCCTTCACTGACATTCCTCCCCTGCAGCACTCACACTCATTTTCATCATATTTCCTCTCTTTACCACTTTATTTTCAGATATCTCAGCTATGGCTCACTCTTTCCCATCCATGTGTCCTTTCTCCTACATAGTGCCTCATGGTGTCACTCTTCCCTCTCCCCTCCTTGGAGCCTGTGCCACCATGCTATGTCTTCCTGCCTGTTTTTCTCTGGCATAATGTATCGCGGTTCCAGATCTTCCTGCACACAGATCCTCAAAGTCTCTCCTCCCTGCATCCCCTCTTTATCCATCTTTCTTTCCTTGAGCTATGGCTTGCTGCCTCTTTGCTGAACTTGGTCCTTTGGGAAACACCCATGCTAGTCCCCCAGGCTCTGCCTGCACAGCAGGCTCCAGCGCAGCATGCTGTTGCCCAGCTTAGCTCCCAGCCAGCCAGTAGCTGAGTACAGGTGGACATATCTTCATGGGCAGAAGAAGGAGCTTTATTGGAAAGATCCTTAGCTGATGTAACCTGTCATTTTAGAGGGGAAAACGGGCCTTGGGACGCGCAGTCCTGACACTCTGCAGTCAATACACCTCCCTGGGATTCACCAGGCTTTCTTTTCTCTACGTTCCCTGTTGTGGCCAAGGCCAGGCACAGGAGCGCCCATTGCACGTCCCCTGTGTCCTCAACCAAGCACAGGACTCCTCAGTGCCCTTTCTCCAGCAGCTGCTGAGGTCAGGGATCCCTTTATAACCTTATATCTGTCACACAGGGGTGGTATGCAGGGTAGGTAAACTGAAACCCTGCTCTGAAACCCTGGAGCATGATGCACAGCAGTGAGCTCAGCTGGGAAGCTTGGCAAGTTCTGGGCCTGTTTTCCCATCTCGTGTCGGACTTGTTCAGCTGGGGGTGGACCTTCTTTTAAAGTAGCCCCTGGCCCCCAGTGCCCCAAGCAGCCCTTTCTCTTCTGCTGCTTCAGACCCAGTGATGGGAACTTCTGGGGAGAGAATGACTTCAGGACACAGCCTGTTTTCCCATGTGGGTGAGATGCTGTGTTTATTACCTCTTTCCCTGAGAAAACACAGTTCCCCAGGGTGACTGCACTCTGACACTGTCCCACTGTTACAACAATGTCTGACATGCTTTTGAGCTCTTGGGCCAGTATTCAGGCCATTTTGGTAGTGAGATGCAACAGAGCAAGGAGCCATACAGGTCAAGGAGAGCTGTCTGGGGAAGACAGCAGTGTTTGGAAAGAGGGCATTTCCCTAGGCACCACCTCAGAGATGTCTGTCATTTGTTTTGGATTTGCTCAGGGTACTGCTGGCAGCACAGATGCAGACTAGGTCTCAGCATAGTAAGTTCAAAAAAACCCATGTGTCTCTACACAGGGCACCCAAATTTGAATGCATGGACATCTGCTGGTTTACCTCCAGATCAGAAAAAGTGGTACCTAATATTTCTTCCAGCCATGGGAGACATTGCAAAGGTCTGCAAACAACCTTTGCATAGCCAGAGTGTTCAGTAAGTAGACTCTGGGCACCGGTCCTGTGACTTTCAGCTAGAGGGTGCCAGCATGGTGGTGTTTCTGGAAGTGTGGCTCTGCATTGCACAGATTTACCGCTGCCCTGCTCTCAAACTCTCACAGGGATTTGTCTGTGAGAGAAGGGAGATACCCCTCCGGCGCAGGCATCAGCCAGATGGCAGCATGCCTTTGACCAAGGGGAAAGGAACACAGCATCTCCTGGTAACGGAGAAAGCTTGGGTGGTTTTGCACATAGGAAGCTCCTTTAAATGTGTTTCCTCCCACCCTCTGGCCTTTTGTTTTTCAACCATGCTTGATGCTGGTGTTGGAAAGCTGAACTCCCCAAAAGTGAACTTCCTCTCCTACTATAAACTGACCCCCGGGGGTTGCTATAGTGACTGTAGAGCAGCTAGCGAGCTGTGTAAACACTCCCTCCCGCTTCCCATCACACTGCGCCCGAGAGGCCGAGTCACGGGATGTGCACAGCAACCTGGATTATGCAGGCAGTTGTGAAATGCAAACCCAACAATTTCTCTGCTTCCTCCCTGCTTCCCCTGCGGGGAGGCAAACGCAGCAGGCCAGTAGCAGGCATGAACACGCCCGTCCTTGATGAATTTGGGCACATGGCATGGTACCGCAGAAACCAAACCCAGACACTCACCTGGGGAGCTTGAGCAAGATGTGGAAATGTATGGTGCAACTGGATCCTCTGCAACATCTGATTCCTGTGGCCTCACTAACTGTTGAGCGTCCAGCTGTGTGGAGGGAGAAGTTTGGTACACACACACTCACAGCTCCTTCCGTGTAATTAATTCAAGCAGTCAACCGAGTGTGAAATCCATCAGTTTTTGGGTCCTCTGTTGCTCACTTTGATGTCAGCTCTTCCTCTTTCATTTTCTTTTCCTTTTTTTAAAATGCATTTCATTAAAATCTGTAGCTGACTCTGAGTCACTTTCCAAACACTGATGCTTGTGCTTGACTGCATCCATCCCAGTAAAACAGGGTCAGGTATTTCAGCAGTGGTAGCACCCAGAGATGTGTTTTCCAAGTGGAGCGGGGTATGCATCCCCTAGGGCCACTGCAGATGTTCTTCCCAAATGGCAGGTATTGCTTAGCCAGGGATTTTGTGAGAGGTGAGCGAAACCACCCTGCCAGGAGATGGTAATCAGTTCTGCTCCCATCATCTCTGATTTCCAGCACCACCAGACCTTCAGACTAATACAGTCATCAACCCCATCTCATTAACGAGGCCTGATGTGTGCTGCCTTGCCCTCACCCATGGCACTGCTTGGCAGTGGCTCACCTGGAGCCCGGTCCTCTCCCCATGCCTGCAGCCAGGTCTGGTATAGGCAGGCAGAAAGGTCCTGGCCCCAAGCTGCCACGCTGAAATGCATCTCGCTGGGTTCGCGGCATGAGTGATGTCTTCAAGAAGCAAGGTTGCCGTCACATCACAACAGAAGTGACTGCTTCAAAAGTGCAAATCGCATCATCTCAAAAGTTCATAAAATGATGCCCCTGCTCCATGCCATCAGGAGGGCCCATTCAGAAGTGTCAGGCATCCTACAAAACACCCGCCTATGCCAACCGCCAATACGCACTTTTGTTTTACTACTAAGAGACTTGCTGGCATGAGGATGGATGGACTTATGCATCCCATCTTTATGTGCCTGGGTATCACTGACCAAGCTGATCAGTTGGTACCTTGATGTGACACCTGGTTATACAGTCGCAGGCTGTCTGGGAGTTCCCTGAATTTCCATCCTTTCTGTGGCACCCGAGAGCATACACAACCTCTGTTGGCAAAGATGCTGGCAGAGGTGGGAAAGAAGGAGGTTTCTGGGAGAGTGCTTGTCTGTAATCCTAAACACATCCCTATAATCCCAGCCTGTGACTCAGAGCTGAGAGGATGCAGAGGGTCAGTGTGGCCTGTTCATCCACCACAGCGGATATTATGCCCCAAAGAGAAAAGGAGCCTTAAAGTCTCGTTCTGATTGCTGTGAATTATGGCAGTGGGACATGCCATCTAAATCAAAGGCAATTCTGATACACAATATGTTACAATGCCCGGTCCCTATAGTGTCTCACTTAACAGATGGCAGGAGCTGAGCCTGATTAAACTGAGTTTTCTGAATCACTCATGGAGACAACTTGAGAGACAGGCAGAGGTATAAAGCGACACACAGCTCAGGGTGCCTTCTAGATCTTGGTGGGTTTGTGCTTCTCCATTCATGCCATGCCTGCCTCGATAGGTCATTTAAAAATAAGGCAGCTGAATTAGTCAGTGTGAGTACATGGTCTTTTCTGCTTCCATCAAAGGAGCTGCTGGACTCTCCACTGCCGTCTCGGAGAGCATCCCAGCTTTGAGCAGCTCTGCGAGCCTGGCCTACGCTTGATGCGGACAATGTGGTGAAACCAGTTATGTGATAATGGCACCAATGCTCCCATTTTCCCTGGAAGTAAAATCACATGAATAAACGGCCTGTAAATCCAATATTCACATAGGGGCTTAGAAAGTGTAAAGTGGGCTGCGTGCATTTCTGAGTAGGTGGAGAGGAGACAGCAGTGTCTCCCCAGTGGAGATCTGGGGGAAGGGAGGCAGGAGGAAGGAGGACAGGCAAAGCAAATCTGCTTTGGCAGCTCTGGGAGCTGAAAGATCACCAGTCAGGTGAGTTTATCAGTTTTCTTTGCAAAAGTATTAGGCCAGCTTGGCTCTGATGAGCAATGGAACAGCCTTAAATGATGCAGCATCTGAATTATGTCCATAGTAGCAGTCAACAACCTGGATGCTTTACAAGTCATTGAAACTTCTGCAAACCACAAGAGACTGAGGCTTTTTGGTGCAATTTTAGGTAATTCTGCTTGGGAGGCCAAATTTGGAGGCCCCAAAGAAAACGGCACCAGTTAGTTCAAGCCCAGCTCCCTACTGCCAGGGCTGCATCTCAGCTGAACACCTGGCTTGGCACAGGGGCACGAGTAGGCACCACCTGAAGTCACCTGCGGTCTTGGTGTGAGCACGGCATGCACTAAGGAAGCCTGAAGGAAGACAGTGCAAGGGAGCTTTCAAGCCTTTCCCGCATCTGGCTCAGATCCAGCCGCAAAGAGTCCAGGGATGCCCTTTCCAGATGTGGACTGACACCGTGGCTGTCCAGGGAAGCTGGAAATTGCCGGGGGAGGGAAGGGGGGAGGAGGTGTTATTAGGACAGTTCAGCTTAAAAATGAAGGGAGCTTTGGGAGGTTTCTGCAAGGTCTCCCTGCTGCAGGGAGCATGTTTTTAGAGGCGCCTCTGGCTGTGGATTGTGAGTGGCCGGTTGGCGCTGCGGTCGGCTGCTGCTGCCTCCCAAAGCCACAGCAGCATTGTCAAGCTGCAGACGTGCAGAACAGCTCACACTAAAGCTGTGCACTCACAGGTGATCTTTTGGTCTGTACATTTTCCAGCAGAGCTGGCAGCTGCTCCTGCAGTGTACATGCTTCGTTGGCTATCCAAAGAAGGAACTGGGCGGGCATTGATCCAGTTGAGGCGGTTTCAAGGAGCGAAGGCAGGAAGGAAAATTACCAACTTTGACATATGTTGCTCCCTGCAGGTCTCTCTTATTATAGCCTGGCGGGATGTCAAGGTGCACAGACACAACCCAGAGCTGTAATACCCGATGGCTGCTTCGCCTCCTGTCCCACCCCTTTCACACAGGCAGGAGTGGCAAACCCATTTCTGGC
Source organism: Phalacrocorax carbo (assembly GCF_963921805.1). Taxonomy (NCBI): domain Eukaryota; kingdom Metazoa; phylum Chordata; class Aves; order Suliformes; family Phalacrocoracidae; genus Phalacrocorax; species Phalacrocorax carbo. Next base: position 94,872,643 of record NC_087514.1, on the reverse strand, counting down.
ATACCAGGAAATCCTGGTTCTCTCTATTATCAAGGAGTGAGCGCGCAGTTATACAACCTCGAGCTGCCATCAGCAGGACCCGCGGGAGGGAGAGGGGGGGAATAGTTCACTTGGAAAGGAATGCTGCAGTGTAGGGCAGTGGTTTTGACATGCTGGAGTGAAACTTGGCATAGGGGAACACAGGGAATTCATTTGCCCAGTAGACGTGGCACTTGAACAAGAGATTAAATGAAATGGCAGTGGAAATCTTGAGAGATCTTAAGAGGCAGATAGTTAGCACAGGGCATGTGTCTGCAGCCCTTAATGCAGGTTTCACTGTGCTGGGTGTCTGTAGCTTTCTAACAACTATTATTTATCTGACTCTCTAGCTCTTTCATCCTGCCAGCACACATAAGAAGCCAGCTGTGTGCATAGTCTTACCCAGGGTAGGACCTCCAACTTGCCAAGAAGAGATGAAGACCCAGGGTTCAGTGGCCTGAAGTGTTTGTCAGCTGTTTGTGACAGCAGAAATCTACTTATTTTTCTGAGAATATTTATCCACTATAGTGTGCCAGGAAGAATGTACTGTGGCATAGCAGCCATCCAGAATGATAGCAAATATTTGTTCCTGGTAAAAATTTTCTTGCCACCTGTCCTAATTTGCAGCATATCTCCTGTCTTGGAGCAGATGTGGGAGGGGTCTGAGGTGTCTTTCTGAAATGTCACTCATTAAGGACTGAGTCTTAAAGAGGGCATTTATGTGGAAAGGCTGGGAGAAATACACATGTGTATCGAGAAACATTAGGTGTGTGTTGGTTTAACACCTTTCATCCTCCCTCCTGACAAGTCCCTGCCAAGGGCTTGAAATCTAAACAAAACACCTTAAACCTTCCTCTTCATGAATTTTTTCTTCTGGGGCAAGTTCCCCATCGCTTGCTTTCATGCTGTGCTTTCAGCCGTTGTTTTCATAGTCTGTCAGCACAACCTTGAGAGAAAGGACTTTGGCTGAGAGCTGAACACACAGTACCAGCTGTACTGATTTCCATCTCCTGGTATGTAGCAGTGGACTTTCACACTGTGCCTTCTTTGCCTCCCCCGGCTAGGCTGAAATCTCTTGCCAAAGTTTCTGCTCTTCTGCGCAGCTGAATTGACTTGGCCACGAGAAGCAGTGGGTTTAGGCTCCTGCAGCCCCGCTGTCAGGACGGGAGCTCCTTGGCAGGGCACAGGCAGCCACGTGGGATGAAGGGCTAAAGGCATTGGAGGAATGTTGATGTTCCAACAAACTTTGGGATGAGTGAGGGAAGCTGGAATGCACAAGCTGACCAGAGAAGAGGAGGAAGCGACCGGAAAAGGGAGATATTGTGTGATAGATAGGAAGGAGAGCAGAAGGGCAGTGTAAAATCACCCAGGGGATGGGCAGGATTTGAAGAATAAGGGCAATAAAAGATGAGGGAGTGTTATAAGTGCTTAACTCTCTGGGGAGCTGGTAAGAAATTGGACTTCCCTCCCCCCTCATCTCTGACTTTGATTGTATTTCGAAAAGAAAAAAAACCCAAAAGATATTTTAGTGACTATCTTTTTTTTTGTTGTGAAATAGTCAGGTACTTGCACTATGTTTTTTTTTTTCTTTGCATTCCTCTGGTTACAGCAGTGAAGTAGATTAAAACCAGAAGCACTATATTTTGCACTTTGTCACATGCTTTGCTGCCCTGTCCTTTTTCTCCTTTCTGTGACTGTGGCAAGGAGAGGTGCAAAGCACAGACTTCTCCTCCTTAGCAGTGGTTTTACACTGACCTCATCACCCACGTAACGCAGTGTTGTTACCTGGCAGTTATGATGCTCTTTAGCCTTAAGCAAAGGTTTGTAAGAAACACAGGCCCTTTGTGTGAATAGGGGGAAATTGGATCAAGAAATGGGGTAATGCCAGAACAGCAGCATGCCTGGAACAAAGGCTTGGAAGTGTAAAGTGGGAAGGGGGATACTCCAGCCTCCTCCTCAAACATTCTCCAGTCACTGGAACATGATCCGGAAAGTCCTCATTGTCCTAGTGTCACTCAGCTGTAAGGTCTCTTCATCCTGTCACATGGCCTGCAGATACCGGTGACCATTGACTCCTTTCACCTGCTTCCCCTTTGCATGCCTTGGAAAAGGGTGTAAAACTGTATTTCTGCCCTGCCTCCTCTCTTGCTGCTATTTGTCCTTCCAAAGCATACCTAGCACACCTATTTTCTCTGGCCGTGTGTTGATGAACTTTTTTGTGTATCCCAGGGTACTCGTAAGAATTAGGGTCGGCTTGACATGAGTGGAGTACTGTACAGAGATATTTACAGCTGTTTGCAATGCTTGTGTTGAGTATGAGACCAGCAGCAATTAGGATCCAGGCCAGTGCCTTCAGTGAATAATGGTCTTGGTTACTTGGAAATATCAGATGGCTTCAGCTTTATGCAGTTGCTATGAGGAAAAAAAGTTAAGTAAACAAAGAAAAAGAATAAGAGGAGGGAGTGGTGTTTTTTTATTGGCATAGTCAAGAAGGGCAGTCAAAAAGAGAGAAAGAAACTTGAAAACAATACCCTGGGTCTTCTATTGCAGCCCACAGCACAGAACATTTTCTTTGCCCTCCTTGATGCTCAATATTCTGCTCCATGAGCACTTTTGATTCCTGTCCGTCAGAGACCTTCCTTGGAGGCCAGTTTCATCATTTGGGTGACCCACTGTTAAGATTTGTTTCTAATGCCTAACATGTGATCTTCATTGCCATGCATTCCTGGGACATCATCCCTGTGAAGCACCCTTGCATCTCATGGCCTCCATGGCAGCTGGTGGTACTCAACAACACGTCCCTGGGGCCAGCCTCCAGCAGTTCTCCCTCTTTTGTGAGGTGTGTCTGAATAGTCCACTTGGCTTCCTCTGGGGGTTTGAAGATGGGAGATCCTGAGACTGGAGGCTGAGAGGGAGACTACTTCTGGAGGTTTTTCAGAGCTGCTACACTGCTTGTTGCATAGATGCCTTCCTCTCCTACAGATAATGGAGAAATGCTTTCAGATTCCTGGAAATATTTTGTCTTTCCTTGGATAAATAAGATAACCTGAGAGAACTGATTACACCATGTTTCTTGGTGTCTAGGTGTGGAAACAGGCACTCAGCCACTCTTGCCAGACCAGCCGTGGAGTCTGTAGTCTTTTACGCTTCTCCTGGACTGGCAGTGTGGGTCCTGCCTGGACCCATGAGTGGTACATGTAACTCCTGTGAGTCAAGGGTCTCCACCTTGATTTTTGGGCCAGTCTCCCTTTTCTGGTGCAGGTTAGCCCTGAGCACAGAGGTGAGCACAAGCCTTCCCCAGCATACCACTGTTCAGAATTAAATTGGGACCATTTTGCTTCCCTGCAGAAGCCCCTGAGGACTCCGAGGTGAGGCAGGACTTTTCCTCACAGCTTGCTTTCCCTGTCTGTAGCAAGGGTTGCCTTGTCTCGTCACATTCCCTGCAGTGGCCCACGTTTTCCTCTGGATATGCAACCAGTAATGAGATCAAGATGGAGGGGCAGCCTTTTAGCAACCCTTCGGCCTGCTCTAGCAATGGAGGAGGGCTGCCCCTGCACCCATCAGTGGGACAAGGCCCGGGTACTCGTGCCTTCTAGCAATGATGGAGCTGGCCCTTCGAGGGCAGTGTACTCTTGCTTGTGATGACACCAAAAAAGCCTTGGTTCCTTGCAGGCTGCTGGCACAAACGGCTCGCTGGAGCACTGGCAAGTTTTTAAGGTTTTGTCAGATGGGAACAGTGGTGGAGAAAAGAAAAGTGAAACCAGATGTTTTTCCTTACAGTTGCTTCATATTCATATGGGGGGGAGAAGAGAGGCCATAAAAATGTCATAACCCTTGATCCCTGAGGCTCAGCATTATACTCTGCAAAAGCCAGTGCCGTAAATCCACACCTCAGCCTCGGCAGCTGTGGGTCCTGACGGGGCGAGACCATTGCGATAGCTGACGGGCGGAGAGCCTTTGCATTTGTCAGCATAAACTGGAGGAAAAAGCCTTTTGGAAGTTAACACCGATAGGCTACTTTTATGGAATCAGTTATTTTTTCAGATTTCTCTGGGGATGCATCACTGCCGAGTCCTGAGGCTGACCGGCAAGCTTAGAAATTTGGGATGTGTCTGCACTGCAATGAATCTACCCTGCAGGCTGTGCCGATGGAGTGGAGTTAACTTTATCGTTCCCAGCTTGGGCTTGCCTGTCAGCACAGCTGGGGCAGCACAGCACTGAGGTGAGGACTCACCGCCAAAGCATTCACCTAACTCACCCAGTGGGGTTTTGCAGCCCTTGTTGCACCTTAGGCACGCAGCCTGGGTACCACTGCACTGCAGCGCAGTGCCAGCAGCCATGTAGAAGCAGATCTGGTCAGAGGGTCCAGCTGCCACTGGAGACATGCTGCCAGGGAAAGTCTGACTCCAGTCAACCCTTTTTTCATATCGTAGAGGCTGCTTCTTGTAGTCAGAAAACAACTGTGAGGAGTGCCAGGCAATCCCCTTCCAGGGAAATGTGTGCTTGTGCGAGCACAGGGATGGAGGAGAGGAAATGAAAGTTGTGTATACACATGCCTGGAGCCAAACAAGGATTTAAACAGAAAGCAGCTAGGCCTTTACTGCCCTGTTCAACAAGAACTGTGATAACTGGATATTTTTTCCTGATATTTCCTGATATTTCCGTGCTCGGTTTCTGCCTACATGTCAGCAGCGAGAAAAGGCTTTCCCTAATCTGACACAGACTGTATGGGTGTGCATCTGCCTTGCAGGGGCTGGGGTGGGAGGTGACTTCAGCTTCCAGCTTAGATTCTGAATCCCAATTTCCCTGCAAGGTCAAAGATGACTAGGTTAGCCCTGGTTTTGAGGGATAAGCTGTGTTACTTCCAGTAGGATGCAGCTAGGTTGCCATGCTGTACAATGTACAGTTACGGCACTACTCATCCTAATGGGTGAATGGGAACAAGAACAGCACAAAGGGAGCGTGTGTAGGCTCTGATGGAGAGGGCAGCGGGCTTGAACTCAGAAGATTTTGTTTTGGATCTTGATGCAGCCAAAGACTCCTGTGGTTTCTACGGTCAAATCATGTAAACCAGCTTTTGGAGCTTTCTGCCCTTTTGCAAATGAAGTGAGCTACCCTCAGTAGTCTCTGCTTGGCCCTGCAATTGCATGCTGCTCAGGTATTACAACAGCACGGCCCAATTGGTTAGAATAATTTTTAGAAGTATTTTCATTTGTCAGTTAGTCATCCTGTAAAATAATTTCACAGAATAACTGCAGTTTTCTTTGACTTTGCAACACATTTTACTCATGAAGTGACTAAAAGTGACAGGCATTGAAGATGCTTTACCTCACTGCTTGAATTGTCTTCTCCATTGCCACACCAAGCAACAGAAAGTTGGAATCATTCGCAAGCTGCCTGGCAATGTAGTTGCACTACTTGTGCGAATGCTGGCACTCTGGGCATCCTGGTGCACTGTGGCCATGAAAAATGGGCTTTTCTGTGAGCGACTGAGCCTCCAGCAACTTTGTATTGACTGGGATGTTCTTGGACAGACACAGTTCTTCTGGTCCCTCATCAATGACCACAGTTTCTAGACTGCTGGTCTGTCTCATTCCTCTTTTCTGGAATCCTTCCAGTTGGTTGGTGTTGAAGCATTGTGTCCAAAACGGGACAGCAGTCCAGCTCCAGCCTGGCTAGTCCTGGGTGGAAGGATTACTTCACTTGTCCTGAGGGCTTTTCTCCTGTTTATACATCCAGCACATCATTTGCCTTTTTCCTAACGGTGTTGCACTGTTGACTGACATTTGGCATCAACATCCTCCCCTGCAGAATGTGTACCAAGATGGTAGTATCTTCATCCTGGATCTGGGAACTGACATTATTTCTCCCAGCGTATAGTTCCTTGTGCTTGAGCCACTTGAAATACACTCTTTTTCTCTGTGACTGTTTCTTCAGTTTTCCTGTGGTTAATGGAAAGAAACTTTTCTGATTGATTCAGACAGTTGTTCAGTGGTTGTCGGGGGGAGGCCGGCTTGGGTGATGGAGTTGTGGTGGGCCAGAGCGCTGGGAGACAGGGCCAGATTTTATGGGCAAGGCTGAAATGTAATGGCTGATGTTACAATACTCAGTTTTGAAAATACTAGTTATCTCTGTCAAGGGATGGGTGTTGCTGACCAGCCTTAGAAGTAATTACAAAAGATTGCCTGGTTGTAGAAATGAACATAAGAATAGTTTTGCATCTCTTTTTGAGTTAGGGAGTTAGTAATAGCCAGAGGGTGAGGATTTCATCTGCATACCTATCATCTCCTGGCATTTTGCAAAATGCTGAAAACTTCGGCCTGTTTGAGAAATGACTGGTTTCACAATATGAGAACATAATGTATGTGCCTTAAAAGGCTACTGTAACTGAAACAGAGCAGTAACTCAACAGCACCTTTGAGTGTTCAGTGAGAGATGAAATTTGTCTGAGGAGAGACTCTGTCAGATATTCTTTCTGACCCTGTTGCAGCTGAGAACTTTGAAGCCATTAGTAAGGACAGAATGGCCTTAAGACTTCTGTTAACCTGGAAAATCCCTCAGTACTGAATTTTTTTGCTGTTGTCAAAAAACTCTTCCCTTTGCACCCATCTGCTTCTCCCCACTCCTTTTGCTTTGGTAAAGCACAACAGAACATCTCCGGGATTAAAAACCACTCCTTCTGCCATGCAAGTGTTGGGAGAGGAGAGTGATTGCTGGGCAACTGATGAGCTGGGGTGAAACAGTGTTGGGAAAGAGAGCACAATGTTCTTTTCTTTTTATGGAAAGTGATATATTACTATAGACCACAGTAATCCAAGGTCTGCTCTTAGCTACTTCACGATTAGCGAACAGGCCCCACTTGTGCTGTACCGACCATTTGTGCAGCTGTGGTAGGCATGAGGATGTCAATTAATCTTGATTTGTGCTATAGGATTACTTCATATGAGAGGAAATTTATCATTGGGTTTGGTTTCAGTGTATGTAGATGGACATCACGCTATCTTTGCAGGGAAAACACAGGCCTCCGCTGTACCAGGCAAGCTACTGGTCCTCACTGGAACTTCCCTGGCAAATTCCCTCTCTTCTCTGGAACCCCAGCTCAGTCTAAAAGATGGAGCAATCAGCACACAGTACAAAATGTTTTGCAAACTTTGCCCAGTCTGTCCCTGTGTCACACCCATTTTAGGGAAAAGAAAAATAAGGCTTTTGCTCAGCCATATAAGTGGTTGTAATTATTTTTTGCATGGCAGCTCAAACTTCGTGAGATGCAGGGTAAACACAGAAACAGGTGAAGCCCTTGTTCTGCATCAGAGAGCACAAAGTCTGTGTAGATAAAAAACCCAAAAAGATTAAAAAATGTAGGCAAGCACACCCTCCGAGAACAGACGTGTTGTCTTTTAATATTCCTCTACCACCATCCTGAACCAGAGAAAAATGAATTTACTTTCAAAATTGCAAGGCTCAGAGAAATGAATAAACAGCAAACCACAAACGTGGTATTCTTACTGGCTTCTTTTGCAAGGTGATGTTTGTGCAGAAGAATGAAGCTCTTGTCTCTGAGGTGTGATGAAAAAATATGGAATGACGTGACTTGTGACAAAATCACGAGACCTGCCAAACTGTTTCTCAGTCCAGTGCCCAAGTGTACGTGTTCTCCTTCTCTATCCAACGTACCAGCCCCTGCTGCATGAAGCCAGACTCCCCAGGGACCAGACTGCTCTGAAATGGGTGCAAGGCAGCACATGCTGGCTGATCTAGTCGGTACAGGTCAAAAGCAGGGAAGAGGGAGCAGCATGGCCTTCAGCAAAATACAGTACAGGGACCTGGAGAACTGGCTGCCTTTGTGAGCTGGGGCTGAAGTCCTCGCTGCTGTGCCTCTGCTGCAATTGCTCCCTGCCTGACCTCGCTCGGCTGCAGCTAGCTCAAGTATGCCAGCCATGCTGATTGTAATGTGGAGCTCACTGTGCACAAGCCAGAGGAGAAAATAGCTAGGCAGATGGTGCTATATTAAGGAGAGCGTCTCAGAATTGTCTGCTGGGATTCTCTGGGGGCAAGGGCCTGTCTTGGCCTCACTTGCTCTCTGCCTTCCCCAGCACCTCCTCCTCTTCTGCCTCTTTTCTCCCTTATAGATAGTCCCTTGCTGAGGAAGCCGGGGGGATGATGCATGGCCCAAGGGGTGCTACCTGCAGCTGGAATTTGGGGGAGGATGAAACCTGGGTGTACAAAGCCTGCTCCCATCTGTGCTCAAGCAAGCCAGAGGCCCCTCCATTCCCACGCCCTAGTCCAGCTCTCTGCTCTGCCACAGGTCCCAGAGCAGGACCCAAGCAGCAGTTTTCTACAGGGATGGGCTGGCACAGGCGAGGGAGGGCCTCCTAATCTTCCTTGTCAGCAATCAGCTTTCTTCTCTTCAGAATCCATGGGGGAAGGACTTGCGGCAGCATGTTTTTCTTCTTCCTCTCCCAGCCTCAGCTCCCACCGCTTCCAGCCAGTACCAGCCCTGCTCCTCATCCCTGCCAGTTGTCTCTGCCTCCCTCCCAGCTCTCCCCTCCAGTTCCCAGCTAAGCTCCAGCGAGCAGGGCAGCAGGCAGGGGAGGGAGGGGAGGACAGTGACAAGACACAGCTGCTGGCTGCTCTTAGCAGCTCTGAGAGTGGCCCCTAGTGACCAGCTGCAGAGTCGGCTGGGCATGGACGGCCTCATGGCAGGATGGAGGGCACTCGTGTCCCCTCAGGAGGTCCACACGCACTCCCCTGGGGTCACCTTTTGTGAAAAACAAGACCCGTCTAGTACAGAAAACAAAAGGGAGAAGAAAAACGATTGGGTTGATGGTGTAACTGAAGGGTCTGAAGATTTGCGGCTTTGCACTATTACCCTTAAATGGTTTTGGTGGCACTGAGATAATTTCCTAGGGCAGGGAGGTCTCAAGGAGGCTGGGCAGAACTTCCCTTGCCCCATCTCCTCCCCAGCTCGGCTGGAAAACAGAGTCCACGTGTTGCACGACCTTTCCAGCCCTTTGAAACATCCTAATGGATAGCATAAGGATGGTAGCTGAAAGCATGTGGAACGGTCATCCGCCTTTATCAGTGCAGGCATCTGGTGTTTTGGGGAGCTCAGAAAGGAACAGAGCTGTCTGGTCAGATGTGATATGAGCTTCTGTGTGGTATATCTGGGCTGTGGCTGGGATCCCTAGCTGGTCACTGCAGAAAACTTGAGTGCAGAGAAGCCCTAGAATTGCTCTCAGTAATGGATACTCAGGATCCTACATGTACAGAAAGAAAAGTGGCTCCTTTCACCAGTCAGAGTGTGGAAGGATCAAAGATGGAAATATGGGGATTGATCGTGGTGGGTGTCTAAATGGATGCTAGAAGATAAAGAAGCATGGCAGCCGCATGGGAACAGTAATGCAGCCACTTAGAGAGGCTGCAAAAGGCATGTGGAACAGTGGCTCCTTATACCACACGTCTTGGTTAGGTTTTCTATTGTAAGAATAATTTTGCCACCTGTGAACAGTTTGCATGACACTTCTTTTCCACACAGCCCTTTCACGATGTTTTTTCCATATTAATCTTGACGGGTTCTTAAGTGTAAGGTTGTTACAGAAAAATAATTTTTTTTTTTTTCTGGCTCTTGAACGTTTAAAAAATCTTGCCCACAGCATTGCACCCAAATATTTTTTTCCTAGTTGTTAAAATATGGTGCTCCTGGGTTTATATCATATGCTTCTTCATATCACTGTTACCGAGTGGTATTTTGCCCCAGCACGTCATGCTCCTCCCAGGACCTGGCTTTGATTCTGAGTCCACAAGGGAAGAGGCAGGCAAGAACCCTGGCTGCCTAATGCAGAGCACCGGTGCTTGAGAGAGGGAAATACTAATTCTGTTGTAGAAAGCGATGTGACATGCCAGCCACACAACGTGGGGTACTTATGGCCATTCACATTCAAAAAAGATTGATTCACGCTGGAACAGGTGCAAAAAAAAGGCAGTGGGAGGATTAGGGTGTTGGAGAGATGAGGTTATAAAAGTAGACTAAAAGAGCTTGGCCTATTTAGTCCAGCACCATGAAGGCTGGGAGAGGGATATGATCGCTCTCTAAAAATACATCCTGGAGGTTAATGTTAAGGAGGAAGAGGAGCTATTTCAGTTAAAGGACAATGCTGACACAAAAGCAAATGGGCATCATAAACCTGGCATGCAGAAACCAAGGTGGGAAGTTAGATGTCAAGCATTGATGCAGGCGGGGTGAGGGCAGGGGGCTCGGGCAGCTTGTGGGGAGGCTGCATTGCTGTGGCTACACATGCCACAGGCTGGGCAAAGCAGCCATGGGCTTGCAGGACCCCAGCGGGAGACATCTGCCTGAGCCTGTTCGGCGGAGTGCCAGGGAGGTGGCACAGCAAACCTGCAGCTCCCACCCTGTCTGGACCCTGAGGGCACTGGCAGCCCTGGTGTCCTTGCCTGGCCCCAAGGGCTCCCCCACGGCCCAGGAGCCCCGGTCAGCCCCTGCCTCGGCGATGCCACAGCAGGGCCAGTCTCCAGCTGCCAACAGCCCTGCCCTGCCCAGCCATGTCTCCGTCCCCAGGGAGGTGCTCAATGCCTGGGGCCAGCGCTGCCCTCCCTGAGCCTGTGGGGGCTGTGGGACAGGCACCCACCAGCCATGTTAGCCCTGCTGCTGGGGGCGAGCAGCGCAGGGCCATGCTGATCTCCACGCAGGGCTTTCACCATCCCATTGGTTACAATGGCCATAGTAGTCTCAGTTTGCCTGCCTGGAGAGAGAGGAAGTGCCATTGAGACGGGGCAAGCTGGCGCCCACTTTGTTTTGTGGCTGGGGAAGATGTTTCCCTGCAATGGCTTTGATGGTGGATTTTGGGGTATGGAAGGAGGTGTCTGCCTCAGCCTGCTGCGGGCCATAGGGCCAGGGCCCTGGGATAGCAGCCGGCTCCCCAGGGCTGGTGCTGCAGCAGGGAGGGGTATCCCCAGGAAGCCACAGACATTTTGCTCCTAGCACAGAGTGTGGTCAGCCTCTGGAGTTAGCCCATGGACGAGAAGCTCTCCCTGGGTGTATCTGTCACTTGAAATCATTCGCATCATGTTGTGCTTCAGATCTCGCTGCCTAAAAATGTTGGCAATGTGAGCGAACGAGTGAGTTGCTCTCAATGATGGGAGCTGAGTGGCTGCTGGCTTGCCAGTCCGGTTTTATTTCTACCCCGTGCCACATGCTCCCTGAGAGACTTCACCTTCGGATCAGTGGGATGGAGAGGAGCTGCCACTGAAACTGTGTCTCCTGCTAAAGTGCACTTGGTCGGGGCAGGAGCCCTGCCTATCCTCCCCAGGAAGATGCTCACGCTTGCCCTTCGGATGCTCTGCCAGTACAGCGCTCTGAGCACACCCCACCTTCGGCGTCCAGGCCATCCATCTGAGGAGTGACATAAAGTGATGGGGACCATACCTAGCTGGCAGGGTTGGCTTTTATTGCACCTTGCAAAACAAATAATGTCACAGTCACAAGCATCCTGGCTCATGTGTTTCAGGGTTTCCCCTGCTTTTCTATTTTCATTGCGTGAGGCTGAGGGCAGCCCATGGGATGAATATTTCACTCTGGACTTCCATTCAGCTGTTAAGTCAGGATGTTTGCCAGAAATTTAATTCTTTCTTATATCTCCAGGATAATAGCTGGGCAGGATGGTGGATGGCTCATTCAGGACAAGACATTACAACACCTTTATTCCTGGCATAAGACGGTATGTGGCTGTACTGCCTCTGGGTAGGTGCTTGGCTGCCTGGCTGACAGTGCGTCTTTAAGGCAAGAATTTTATTTTTGTTTTAAATACCTCTTCTCTTGCTTTGACCAGTGAGTTCTGCTGGTTGGGACATTCTGTATCAGAAAGAGACCCGTCAATACATGTGTTAGATACCTGCTGCCCTCTAATGGCTGCCTGTCCCTGCGAGCCTTGGGAGCACAGGTTTTGTACATTCAGTGAAAGAAATCTGCTTAACTCAGGGTTTTTTCCAGCGATTTCATAGCGTGCAACAAATATCTGGAGCGGGAGTGTGGAGACATCTCTTCATTACTCTTTGTGGTATAACGTGCCTCTTCCTTCTCCCCGCACTCAGTGCAAACCCCATCTTTTGCTCCTTGCTTCTGCCACATCCCATCCTGCTTTGATTCCTGTTAGGGAAGTACTTTCCTTTCCTAACAGCTTTACATAGTTTAGAGGGTGAACAAAGAAGAAGAACAACAGTGCAGTCCTTGAACTCTCTCAGCTTTCTGCAGACCAGAGGAGACCTGCAGAACATGGTCAGAGAGACACTGTTGTGGACTTGCTGAGCACTTGGAGAGAGTTCAGACAGCTCTATTTGTGAAACGCTTCCATGTGGTAATGGAGACGCGTAGTGTCAACTTCTGCTAGATCACCACCAAACATGTAATAATGTCTCCTCTGTTCTGAGAAAGCTATCGGTGCCCTGCCTGCCTTGTTGACTTAGAGGACTTATATTTCTTACCAAGCAGGGACCATGCAGTTCCCTGCTGAATGGCTTGCTGCTTCTTATCTGCGGGCAAGGTACAGTGTGTTGCTCCCTCGGGAGCATTTCCTGCACAGGCTTCCTGGAAAGTCTGGTGCTCATCGAGTGTTGTGGAGTTGTTCTGGTTTTCTCCCCAAAAACAAAATCTTGAAGACTGTTTGGAGGTACCCTGCTGTATTGGAGCAGCACAAGGGAAGCAGTAAGATATCTGGAAGGAATTTTGCAGATGAGTTAATGATTAGTGGAGTATGAAAGAATAGTACCGACTCAGCCTGCATCTGTTTGCCAAGGAATCTAGCATCCTACTGAGGACTGGAGGCCGTAAGCGACAGGGGAAAATGGAAGATGAATTGCAGTTAAGCAGACAAACAAGCTCTCCAAGAGCTCTTGGAGGAAAGTTCCAGGGGCTGGAGCCTAACTTCATTCACAGCTTTCTCCCTCTTTTGACTTAACTACTTTTGCTAATTTTGATAACAATCTCAATGAGAGCACAGGATCACAACTGTTGTTTCATCACAGTTAGCCAGCCTTGGTGAAAGTTTAATGAAAACAGCAAGGCTGCAATCTTTGATGTTCCCTATTCTATCCAGCCTGGAAAGAACAGTTTTAATGCTCTATTTATAAATTGTACTTTAAATCTGGGTTTGTACATTTTGGAAGGTGGGGGTGAAAGCCTGGCTTCATTCAAATCAATGGGAATTTTGCCATGATTTGTACGGGCCAGATTTTCATCCTTGTTTATGTAGTTATGCAGCCAGACTGAAGAACTATTGGGATGCCTGGGCCAGAAGAAGAAATCTTGAATCTCAACATTTTCTTTTCACTGCTACAAGCAGTTCGGGTGAACATGCTGGGAAAGTCCCAAGGAAACTGAACTGACATAGAAGTCATGTGTTTAGCTGGCCATGCTTTAGACACTTTTTTTGTGCTCTACATCTCCTTTCTCACTGCCTGAACTGAGAATGATGTGCCTCAGACCAACCTGATCTGCAGAGAGCTGCAATTCTGACACACAGCCATCTGCAATGCCTTCACCGGCAGGGGAATGCCGGATAGCTTTTTAAGATCAGATAATAGGCGGGTGCAAGACAACCAGAAGTCTGAACATACTTAGTAAGCAATGTTCCTGACTAATGTAAGCAGCAGTCGAATTAATAGCAATCTGCATTTGGTAGCCAAGGCGCTATGGGATGTGCTTGGATCAGGTTTGGGCACGCACCGGGTGAAAAAACTGCTCTGTTAGATGGGTTGCTTTTTCTAAGCTGCCATTATAGGTCAGTGCAACACACTGAACTAGGAGCCACGTGTGAAAAGGATTTCTAGGTCACATCCCTATGACTGTGAATTTGCACCCATGGGGTTTTCAGGTGGTCTCTCTATATCTAGTAGCACTCATCAGCTTCTAAATTCCCCACTCTGTGTCTGCTCAGCAAAGAGCATGTGCAGCTGTTCATTTCATTTGACAAATCCTGCACCTCATATTCCAGAATAACAGTCAACATACTTAAAATTTCTATTTTGGGTAGAAGAGTGAAACCAATTAGTTGCAGTGTAGTTTTTACCCCAGAAGCTGCGCTGATTTTAAAAATGGCTACATCTGTGCAGCTTCTTCCACTAAAACACAGAGATCCAAGGTGCCAGACAAACCAACATGAACATCCACATATGTCTGCAACACTTGAAAGCAGCTGTATGATTTAAAACTAATTTAGTTTAATATTTTGCCACCCAAGCGTAGCACCTGTGTAGGGAAATTTTCACGGGTACCACCAAGGACTGTGCTGGATTGTTAGAACAGGCAATTCTTAAGGTAGAGCTTTGAGCTAAAAATAAGTCACTCAGACCAAGTCTCCACATAAGGTTGTGCTATGCTCCATAGCTTATCTGGTAGCAGTGACTTCAGAGGAACTTCATTGAAGAACGCAAGAAGAAAATTTGATCCCAAGCTCAGAACTCAGAACCTCCCGTAGGCCCCAGAAGTGCATAAGCAAATGCTGGTGTTTGTTTGGTGCAACACTGTCCATTCTTTCCACAGAATTTGCCTCAGATGAATGAGGATCTGGTCAAGTACAGACTAATCCTGGACCTGAACATGATGGCTGAAGAGTTGCTGGGCTGGATCCTACAGGCCTTGTTTAAAACAAGACAAAAGAAAAAAACAAAGACAAACCCAACAGTCCTGCTGACACAGTTTGGATTTTTGCCTGAGGGAGACCTACCAGGTTTGACACTTTGTGAATGAAAAGTGGAATTGTTAGGGTGATTCTCCCGTTTTCTTCAAATAAACACACCAACACTCCCATCAAAAGCAATGCTCTGAACAGAACCAGTTTGGCTTCCTCTCCTAGGCAGGACCCACCAGAGAGAATTTTGTTGAATCTTGCCAAGATGCTCGTGGCTGTAATAAGCTGGATATAAACAGGGCAAAGGGACAGCCCACAGGCCTTCCCTTGCCCCTACCAGTGGAAAAGGGATGGGTAAGATTTCCCTGCTGTTGTTCGGCTGTTGGTTAACAGAAGAAGCTGTTTTCTATTTGGGCTTGCTCTGGTTGAGCAGCCCTGTCTGCAGCTGTATCGTGTTACACACACTGTTATGCAACCCCATCCTCTCTTGCAAACAATGACAGGAGCAACCTAAATCATGAAACATAAAGACTATAATTAAAGAGGGGAAAGTGCTTATTTTGCATTCAGATACCCACAGCCAATTCAGGTTAGCTGAACTAGCAAATCGCTTGGCACAGGCTTAATGAGGATAACATTTGCACTGGACTAAATGATGGTTATTTTACCCCTCTGTCGGCCAAGACAGTAGTGTAACCTGACTAATGCTGCCCTGGCTTGGGCAGTCCTCTCTCTTCTCACAGACAGTGAGATTTATACCACGAACAGGAGGAGCCTTGTAGTCAAAGGCTCTACCTCAGGTTTCAAAACCATTAGCATCTGCGGGAGCTCTGCTCCAGGATGATGCTTCAGGTCTGTTTCTTATAATGCAGGTCTACAAATCTGACACTGTCTGCTGAGACTATGCCCTCTGTTTCCCTGCTGGGCTTACCCTCTTCACTCTGGTTTATGCATCCATGCAGCTTGTTCCTGCCGTCGGCTGCGAAAAGTAGAAGCCCCCAGCCAGGAACTCTGAATTTAAAGAGAGTGTGCAACTGTGCAAAACCTCTGAAAGCTTTGGAAAAGAAAGTGTTTCTGAACCCCATACTCCTTCCCTTCTTCCTTTTCAAGAAAAAAGAGCCACAGTTTTTAAGATCTGATACTTCTTTCAGATTTTTCTTGCTGGAGGTCTTCCTTGGGGGAACACAGATTAGTAGCTTACGCAGGCATTAATAGAACAGCAGCTGTTTAATGTTAAACAAAGAGATATTTTCATCCAACTGATTGCTAGATATTTGAGTTAAATAAGAATTAATTAAGAATAAAGGCCCTGCTTCCCTTTTAGTTTGCAACTTTCACACTGGTGAGCATCTGCTAGGGACTCGGTTGAGTTTTCTGATTTGTGCCACAGTCATCAGGACTCCAAAAGTTCTAAGAAAGATAAAAAAAATGGATGTTTTTATGTTGCTGCCTTGGGGACTATGAAACTATATACCTGCTAGATCTTCTGTTGACCCTAAGGATATCTAGGAGGCAGAGAAAAAGAACTTAAGTTTAAAATGTAAAATATGGGGAAGATGAATCAGCACAATTTTGATGCTGGTGGCTCCACCCACCTGTTTTAATCATGCATCTTCCCCTTTTTCCTGCTGTAATCATTCTCTGCACGTAGGCCGAATTATTTTACAGATCACTGAATGCCAGAAATGATGCAGGTTACACTCACCCAGTATCAGTAACACCCACATCTTGCTAATTTGTATTGGATATGAAGATAGTTACCCATGACTTTGGGCAAGAAGGTCAACAGTTTACTTTACAGAGAGTTCTGCAAAATACCGATGGCAAAACTCTGCAGCATCTGTACTGCTGGTTGCATAGCAAACACTTTCTTGTCCCACTGCTGTCCAAACCCCTGCGTTATCCTTTCCCACAGCCTCCCCATCACAGCCAAAAGCTTATCTATCTGAAGAGTAAGGCTACTCTTCAAATGGAAAGACGTTGCATGATATTAAATAACAGCTCTGTTTTCCCCATATGCATACATTTCTCACAGTTAATGTCTCATTCCTTTGCCTCAGTCTCCAAGAGGAAAAGCTCAGGCATCTTAGCCTTGAAAATAGCTCTGTGTTGCCCAGGCAGTTAGCTGAATTTGATATACAACAGGTTATTCCACAGAGGCATCATTAAAGCTGAGGGCTGTGTTATCCAGGAGGGTGCAAGATCACATTTTACTGACTGTGGCATTAGTCAGGCACGAGACACTACCTCTGTTAACACAATGAACCAGTTCTCCAGCCCAGGTGTACCTATACCCCCACTTCCTCTCAGAGCCCCACATCTAGAGACACTTCTTAACCTCCCCCAGGTCTTAAGCCCCTCATTTTTTTGTACAGCCTGGGATGAGAACCTCAGCAGCCCTGGGCCAGCCTAGCTCTGTTTCTGCTTAGCTTTGCTATAGGTTTTGGGTGGGAACCATGATGATTTCGCATGCTAACAAGCCCTTAATTGCACCTGCATTTAGATGCCTCCTCTCCTTATCTTAGCTTAGCTCACAGCATGTGGTTCATCATGTGCCTGAATGTAACAGGTGACCAGTCTTACATGTTGATGGAGAGGAGCTTATTTACAGCTGGATCATTTCCAGGCTATAAGGCCTAACAGAGCCTAGGCAGGAGGTTTGTCTGTGGAGGCACTGGGGGGATTGCCAAAGTGGAGCTAATGGGGTTAATTCAGCAATCCCTTGCCTTTAGGGCTGTCCCAGGTTGCTCACCTGCTTTTAGTCAAGTGATGAAGTAGCAGCTGGTGCAACCCACCATTTTCATCACCTTTATATTTGGCCCTCCAGCAATCAAGAGGGTTGGGACTTGACCTTCCTAGCAACTCTTTCTTTCCCTTTAGGAAAGATGGAGGTGGGAGAGGAGGTGACTGGAAACATTGCTCCTAGTGCAGGTTCCTGCCCTCTCCTTCATGGAGAGACAAGCTGACCTGATGTCCTTTCTGTCTACAGGAGCTTCTCTAACTCTGAAAGTACTGTTGCTAGCTGATTTTTTTAATGAAGTGCATTGATTCTATAAATATAGGCTTAAGTTCATAGACAGCTGTCCCTTCTATAGCTTTTTTTTAAAAGAAAAAAGCTACTTTAGGAATACTTAGTCCTAAGCTGATGCTCAGTACCTGAACTTGGCTCTTTGTGATGCTGTAAGGAGCACAGGGAGAAACAGCTGCCTATGGACTGTAAAAGAAAGGCTCTTTAGCAGCTAATGGTGTCACCCCTGCAAAGATCCTGGGAAAGCTGTTTCCATAGAGGATCACAGTGCCCTGTTGGATGGAGAAGCAGTTGGGTGTTTGATACTTCTTTAGAAGTCAAGTATTTACAAAGCCAGATGCTGACATCAAACGCTTGGTAACTGAAGAAGGTGGAATTGTATGTTACATTGGTGTATTCTTCTTTTTCCCACCTCTTCCCTTCCTCTAGATTACCAGCCCATTTTCTACTTTAACTGTGTAATACCAACAGCCATTTGAAACAGGTTGTTCTTTTTTTCAGCTCTCAGTGACTCTAAGTCAAATTCAAATAGTTAATTTCTTCTACATATGCTAAATACAAAGGTTTTTCTTCTGGCTCAAGTGCTGCATTGCTGAAGTCTCTTTCCTCTATTTTTTTTTTTTGAATCAAATTTATGGTTGTCTCTCCACAGAGTATGAAAGTTTCTTTTTATTATTATTTTAAGTAAAAAAATATAACTGCCGTGGTGTCCCACTTCCTGGATGACATTGGCAACTTTATGTGTGGCTACTGGCATTTCAAGAGAACCATCTTATACAGGCAGCCTGTGTTTGGCTAAATTTAGCAAGCCACGGATCAAGTGGCAAGTATGTTCCACCCAGAAACCTATTTTAGGGAGGAACTCGGCATAGGCACCAAGAGGTTAAAAAGCTGTGTGGGGAGAAGGAAGAAAAAAAAGACAAGAAGCAAAATATTTTGCAAGAATTGTTGCTATGTTCTGAGCTTCAGCTCTTGAACACTGGGGCTCTGAATCATGTTCATTGGGGAAACAGCTGCAGCTGTTTAAGATGCTACTGCTCCTCAGCTGTTTGTTACCTTCCCTTTGCAGGCTGGGCTCTCAGCACAAACCTTCCTCAGCCGCCTAGGCTTAATGTACTGGCTTCTAACCTGAAGCAAATAAGAACCAGGCATACGTACCCTTTTTCCCCAGCATTACTGGGAAGTGCAGCAGTCCCTGTGAGAGGGATGGGGAGGGTATGGGTATTGTAAACAGCCCCAGCAAGTTTCTGTAATGGGTTTGGAAGGGCTGCATTTATGTGCGCTGTGTGCCTGAGATTCCTGACTGTACCCTGACGTCCCAGATCATGAAATATGTTTCTACATATTCAGTTGTGGTGGGGTTAGTTAAAATTGTTTTGGAAAATTGACTTGGCTAAATCACAGAGAAACTATGGTGTGGACATGCTGGTCTATAATTAATTGATGAGCGCTAACCAGATAAAAACCGGTTGTCAGCTCGCATAAGCGCATTCATATGGGTTTGTGCGTGTTTAGCCAAACAGTTCAAACCCTGTTTTGATTCAACTGCTTCTAGACACTGCTTATTCCCTCCTATAAAAGTGTATATTAGCAAAAATGAGGTGTAATGTTGTGCGCCCATCCTCTCCCTACTAACCGGGCTGCCCTGCGATGGAAGATGCAAGGCAGACTGCCTCCCTGGGAGCCCTGCCAGGGGCTGGCTGTAACGGATAAGAGCTGCACCCGGGCTGGTTAAGCAGCGCACCTGGTGCTGTCTGCTTTGGCAGTGATTGGGAAAGACATTGAAGTTTGCTGGCATAGCCCCCTGACAGTGTGCCTGCAGCTCACCTGGGCTGCAAGCAGGCCTGCGAGCTCATGCAGCTATGAGGTCTTGTGTTGCCCCAGCCTGTGTGGGTGGGGAGCTGGCACGGCCCCTCTCCTCCCCTGCTGGAGGAGGAGATGGATTAAACTAGGCTGGGGGCAGCTGAGTCACAGGCTGGCTCCTTGCTTACTCTTGGGGCAAATTCTTGATTGAGGATCCAGAGGTATGTTAGAAACAGGAAAGGGACAGCTAGTTTCTAGTGGGGATGCTGGGCTGAGAATCTGGAAGTATAGGAGATTCCCAGCTGTGTTACTGGCCTCAGCTTCCCCTAGAAACAAAATAGGGCTAATAACTACTCTGTCATGAAGTTCAAGCTCTGGAATATTGAACGTTTCTTAAGGGAATATTCATGGGACTATCACTTGTGTTTTTATTAGCAACACTGGCACTTATTAAAATGGGAATAATCTGGGGCTCTAATAGGCTCTTCATCGTGTAGCTTGCTTATTCTTTTATTGAGCTCAAGCCAATTGACAAAATAGTTCATGGTCTTCTGCAGCAGCTGTTAGTGCAGTGTGAGAATAAGCATGACTAAGATTTTTTCCTTTGCAGTTTTTGTACCATAGTTGCAGGAAGAGCGTGTTCCCTTTTTTTCTTAGGATGTACTAACCAGGTCCTTATTATTAAATCTTGACTCAGAGGTCTTGACCATCCCGAAAGGCATCTTAGCAATGAGGAAACTAATGCAGTAACTGCTTTTGGTGCCCAAATGTTTAGGAGAGATGCTTCCTTAAGCATTCAGTACTTCTTTCACAAAAGTCATGAGAGCACTCAGGACCCAGCCCTAAAAACATCTTAATCTCTGGAAAACCAGAGAAGGCCATGTTTAGCTTTCTTGGTATTCTTAAATCTGGAGGTGGGGGAGGAATCCCACCCCAGACCTGAAAGGAAGCACATTTAATTTCCCCACCTCATGGGGAAAGGTCAAGTATTTCTCAAGTCCCAAGAAACTCCCCTGAAAAAGAGCAGAAACCCAATTTAATAGTAACTTTTTTTTTGCAAGCAGCCTTAAAATATCAATAAGAGGAGGCAGAATAAAACCTCCTGAAAACACTACCTTATTTGACTTTATTTGGGACAATAGATTGGGGTATAGTTTTCGGATCAGACTTGTCCTCCCCCATTTTCACTTCTGTGGAAGTGAGCAAAAGTAGAAGGGGTCATTACAGCCCCTGTTTGCAGGATGCAGCAGTGCTGAAGAGCAGAAAGCAATACTTCAAGGCTGCTTGGAAAGAGAAGGAATTTAATTCCCACCTTAATCAGTGAAAAGGACTTTTTCCTATTGATTTCAGTGAGGGCTGCCACAGACACTAATAGATTGAGGAGAAATTGCAAATAGACTAAACCTCGCTGCAACTGGGCGGCGGGGGAGAATCTGTGGCACCCCACCCCCATTTATGGTAGGAGTAGGAAACAGATAAGTTCCCTAATGGAGCCCCTGCCCCAAACACACAGGCGGCAGAGGCTTCAGCTGGCTATTGGTTTATCAAATAGGAAAGGATTAAGAAGAGCAGGGAAAAACTGATGGTGCCATTTTAATGATAGAGGAAGGCTGCCCTAATGCCTAACTGCTGCTGAGCACACAATCCAGCTCTCCCCTTTCATCTGTTCCTCCTCCATAACTCTGAAGCAACCTACTTGGGGAGACACAAACAAACCCACCACCCCTCACCCTTCCAACAGGGATTTTTTTTTTTTTAATTGTTTTTTCAGAAGCATCTGCTTGCTGTGGGATGGCGGGGATGGTTGTGCTGGCCTGAGAGAGAAGGACAGCTGCAGACAGAGGTTGTGAGGAGGTAAGAGGCAGGGATCCGAGAGTGATTCTCAGGAAAAAAAAATCTGCTGACTCTTGTGTTGGCAGCTGAACCTGTTAATGAACTGGCTGTGGATCTGCTGCAGGGGATGGGCAGCTGGTACTGACAAGTTTGCTAGTGCACCAGCCTGTTACTGGAGGTGGCTTGGGAGCAGGTACGTGCCGTGCTCGGCTGTCCCCTCGGCAGGGCAGTAATCTCTGGCAGAGAAGGGGTTGGTGGCCCACAACTGCTAGTGTTCTTGAGTCCTGCAGCAGGAATAGCCAGAGCCACTGTCAAGGTTTGAAGAGGGTTTTAAACAGAGTATGAATTTCAAAAGGGGACATGAGAATGTGAGCAAATACATTGCTTTGCGTTATTTGATCTCCCCTGCGTTCACGGTGGGGGTGTGTGTGTGAAGGGGGGAATAGAAAAAAGGAATTTGTGCATTCTTTGTAAGGGATGGAGGGAACACCTTATTCAGCTACCAAATCCACTTGTAGAGGGAGTTTGCCGCTCCCTACATTTTTGGCTGGCTGCTGAGGTCAGAAGGGATAACAGTAGCACTGTGCTGGGGTTAGCATTGCTCTAGTTATGAGGAGGGAGCTCTGTCTTGTCAACATAGGCTGGAACCATCTCATAGTATGGACACAGATGATGTTGAAGTCATTAACACTTCAGTGATAAATATCTCCTCGCATGGTAAAGTCCTAGGAAAGTGGCTTTGATAAAAATCAAGAGGATTGCTTAACTGCTGGAAACTCTCTACATTTATGGCACTTGCACTCTTTGGTGTATGACACTAGGCATGCTCCAACAAGTAAGGGCCCAGCAGGACAATTCATAAGGCTTGTGGCCTGGTCCTTTGTTGCCTTTTTTGGGAGGGCCCTTCAAAGCAGGCAGCAGGCTACTCTTACCCTGCTGGCGATGGCAGAGGTAGAAACTGAGGCGCTGCAGCCCCCTCTGTGTTTCATAGTGGTCTTTCCTGTATCAGGAAAGCCAGGTGTGAGGTCTCTCTACAGGAGAGGAGGGGCTGCCAGATCCTCAGGAAAGCTGGTAATTGGGTTGGCTTCCAGAAAATTGGTGCTTGTGGGTAGCTCCTCTAATGAATCCCAGGAGCTCTTGGAAAGTAATTTGCTCTGGTCCCACCAGCTGAGGACCATCCTCTCAATGGCCTTATTGGGAAGCAGCATGGGTAGAGGCTTGTGTGAGTGCCTGCGGCAAAGGCAGCATTTCAGAGAGGCTTTGAGCTGACTGCAAGTACACAGGTCAGCTCTCCCACCTTGTGTGTGATATGTGATGTTCAGGGATGATCAGGTGTGTAGTACTCATGTGGTAAGAAGAACTTGTGGCCTGCCTCTAGCTAGAAATTTGGGCACTGCTGTCCCAGAGCACGTAGCTTGCAAAGCCTCATTTCATTGGCTGGTAGTTCTGCAATTGTGGTAGAGAAGGGACAAGATTCAGGGAGGAAAAAAGTGGCCATGAGAACTTTTAAATCACTAAAAAAAGACACAGACACTGCAATCTCCACTATGACTCATCTGCACTGTTATTTGAAAGAGGCAGGGTAAGCAGTTGTGGACCTCCTCGCTCAAGGGAGCAGCACTCATTTGTGAACTTGCTGAAGACCTGAAAGCAGAATTGGTGGAGGTGAGCGGTTCCCATGCTGAGCCTCTGACCACTGATTTCCCTCCAGCCATGGCCAGATGCAGCTTAGGGAGAGCTAGATGGTCATGGCTGGCTAGTTTCTTCCCACCTGTTGTTTCTACTGCTGCTAAACAAGTTTGAGAAGTAAAAATCCAGCAAATATGTTCACATCATCATCTTTCTCCTGCAACCAAACAATGAAATAGTTGTAGGAATATCAGCAGTTACTGGATGATGGGGCTTTGTACTGCCGTGAGTGTTGCAAATGGGAGGTGTCTGTGAGGAAAGCTGGTGTCTGCATTATCAAAGTGTGAGTGGAGATAATTTCAGGATGTTTCAGGAATGTTTCTCCCACTTTGAACTGTATTCCAAATTCACAAAGAGTCAAAGCACTGCTGTGAACTGCAGCAGCTTGTTCAGTCACCTTCCTTCAGTGAACAAGCCATGCTCCCGTGGGGCCTTGCTGGGACATGAAAGCGCCGACAGATGAGTTCTGGCAAACCTTGCAGCATCGCTGCCTCCTCCCTGGGGATTAGGGACCCGTCGAGTCCCAGCAGGAAAGAGTATGTCCCCTCAGCTCAGCAAATCTTGGTGCAAACTGCTGAGGGGGGAAGGTCTGTGCTGTTTCACTGTCCGGCGGCCCGGGCACAGGGCAGAGGAGTGCTGCTGTCCCCTGCCACGGCTGCTGTTTGCTCAGGGAGTGGGAGTCGGGGTGATAACGCGTCGTGATAAAGCGCTTTTGTTGTTTGCCTGCTTGGTCAGAGCTAGGTAGGTGCTCTGCATTGCTGTGCCTTAAGGGTGTAGGCTGTTTAAAAGAAATTAAAAAAGGAACTTTGAATGGGCTGGGTCCAGGTGTCAGAGGGTTAAAACCGAACAGTTCCGGCAGTCGCTGGAGGGAGAAAGCTGTATAACATCACCTTACACTGAGTAAACATCTCCCTCTTAGCTAGCCAGACCTTTAAAATCTTGATGCAAGAAAGGAACGCTCGTACAGTCATAAAGCCATCGCCTGTTTAAGGAGCTTTTATTTTTTTAGCCAAGTTTTTGCAATGGTGTATCGCCATCATCAAGGCAGGAAAAAAGATTACCGGGGGGAGAAGAGGCGGGGGGGGGGGGGGGGGGCGGGGGGCGTAGGTAAGACTAGTGGCAAGGCTCAGTAGTTTAACAGTGCCACCTCCTGGATGGCCGGGCAAGGCAGGGATGTCCCAGCTTCGCACTGACGTGTCCCAAGCTCACTAGTTACCGGCAGCAGCCGTGAAGTCCCGCACGTGGACTTCTTGCCAAGCGGTGGGCGGTGCGGGGCTGCAAAGGGGAAAATCAGCTGCAGCTTAGCCTAGTCAGCACAGCAGCTAGGTAAGGTCTTTGGTGTGCAGAGGCTGGCCCAGGCAGGACTCTTCTGCTTCATGCACAAAACACAAGTCTTCAAAACTTTTCATCTGCATGGGATGAAAAGAAGTCCTGATCTCACCTCCTTTTCCAGAAGTGGGGGGCTCAGAAAATCAAATGTTTTGATTCATAGAGGGGCAGGACAGATCCTCTTTGATAAGATCATCTCGATTGTCCAAATGCTGATACTTCAATTTCATAAAATGTTAATTAAAGGCAGCAGGTATTTTGAAATGAAAAGCCCCTTCCTATGGCACTGGTGTAAAGCTTCCTCCTTAGGAACAGGCCAGGATTTCCTGGTGTGAGGGGGTGTCTGTTGCCCCATCTTCTAGACCCCTGATCTCCTTATTAGCATTAATAGGCAATTATTATTGATTATTAGCAATAATTAGCAGTTAACACCAATTAGCACAGGACATGTACTGCTGCACCAGGCAGCCCTGCTGGGGCTGCACTGGGTGCTGCTGCAAATGCCTGCTGAGCCAGGATGATGTGAGGATGGCATGGCTGGGTGGCCCTTTGAGATGGGGCATTGCCTGGAGAGCAAGGACTTGCCTGGAACTGAGGAGCCAGAGCTTGGGGTACTGGGGAAAAGGCTGTCCTCAGGGAGGCCAGCAGAATAGAGTCTCAGCTTTGCAGGAAACGTTGGTTTCCCCAAAGGGTTTGGTTCGCAGCCTTATTTTTACTGCTGCAATTGAGTTTCCGTGAAGCTGAGCAGGATCCAGGACTGCTTTGCATGTGGGTGGCAGTCCCACAGCAGTTTAGGCAGCTCTTAACCTCCTGCCTTGTTTTCCTGCTCCTGGCTACGGTGCTCCTATGACCCCTGCAGAGCCAGTTCAAGAAGTTAAACCAGCAGAAAGCGTAAGACAGAGGTGAGCAGCTTTCTGCTGGTTCAGTTTCATGAACAGACGTGCAAGCAGAGCAGGGTGAACCTAGTGTGGGTGTGAGGGAGGGAACAGGAGTGCCTAGGTGTGGTGGCAAGGGCATGAGCACAGCCCCAGTGGCCTTGGTGCTTTGCTCTGCCCTGGATGCTGTGTTTGTGACGGCACCCAGTGCAGCTGGGGCAGGCCTTCAGCAGCAGGGTGCTCTTCCTGAGGCATATCAGCTGCCTCAACATACTCTCAAGAGCACTTAGAGATGCTCAGGACCTTATAAGCAGTATTATCCCTCTCTAAGGAAACAGTTTATCTTTGCAGAGGTTCCAGTAACAGCATGGCGTGGTTTCTTGCCTACTTTTTTTTTCCTCTAGATGGTACAAAAAATATACTCAATACAGCAGACTATCTTTCTAATCTTCCCTCTGTTGTACAGCTTTGGTGAGTTCTTTGGATTTATATCTGTATTACACAGTCTTCCCCACCCTCCTCACTTTCATCTCATCCTATGGTGTTTCCTGTGGGTGTAGTTACTACCAAGGGAGCAGGAGTGGCAGGAAGGTCTTGAAATGGCTGTGACAGAAAAACCTGGTAGTGTGGTAGTGCTTCCTGAGCGGCACTTCAGCCCATGGTGGGGCAATGCAGAAACCTCCACGATGCTTTTGACATGAGGAATGCTGTGTCTTGGGACCCTGACCCTTCAGCTGGGCTGAAGGGTTTGTGGTATGAGCCAGGCTAGAGAACTGGCTGAGACTAAAATAAGCAAATAAAGCTGCAGTGTAAGTCTAGTGTGCTGACACAGCTGGGAATTCCTTCAGCCAGTTTTGCTGCTGAAGCCCCCATATAATCAAGTACAATTTAATAGTTTTCAACTTTCTTCCAAATCACTTGTGAGTGAGTCTTCTTTCTACCAGTCTGCTGTGTGACCCCAGTCTGTGTCTGGGAGGTTGTCTGTTTAATCAATCCTTTAGCCACCATCCTTTCCAGACAAACTACTTTGCTTGATCTGGCTGCTTCCCCTGAAACTGAGCACCTCATCTTCAAACCTTAATATTTGCCTATTAGCTCTGTTTCACCTGTGTTTGGGGTTTCATGCCAAGTGGAGGAGCTAAAAACCCAGAAAAGTTGCTGAGAAAATGTCTTTCAATCCTGATGGTGATATCAGTTGTGTGAAGGTCTGCACAGAGATTGTGATTTCCAAGCCAATGTAGAAAATTTTCCCTGAACTGTGACAGGTGGACTGGGATTTTTCTTTTTGCCTCAGGATACTCTGGTGTGGTTAAACCCTGACGTACCCATGAGTCTACTTGAGACTAAGTTATCTTTCCTCTGCTGTACTTGGGTTTTATGTCCATGTTGCTCTTTTTTTGCTGGCCAGTATATGCCAGAGTGGGAGCAGTTTGCCATTGTAGACACAATATGAGAGAGCTGTGTGAGCAAGCAGCAGCAACTCGGAGGCAAAAAAAATCCTGCAGTGTTGTTTGATTGCCACCTTCTGCAATTGCAGTACCAAAGCTCATTGTAGTTGTGGCTCTAGGCCTGTTTATTTATACTCATCTGCAAGGTACTGATGTATTTTTGAACTCTCGTGTCTCTTGTGTGTTTACCCTTGGAGATGTTGATGGAAAAATTAGAGATGGAAAAGTATTGTGTATTCCTGATCTGGATCTGCAGTTCCCTAACATCCAGGGAGACCTTGAATTTGATGCTACTTTCCTGTTTCTTAGGGAACAAACCAAGCTATGAATAATAAATACAAGCTCTGGGACAAAACAGTGTTCCATTCATAAAATTCAACAGTAAAGTCTGAGTAGTAATTTCTCAGCCTGTTGCAAAGCAATAGGAGCTCCATGTTGGGACTAGAAAGCTACTGACAGCTGCTTCAGTTTTTGTTGTGCCACTGTTAAATTGGTTCAGCTTCAATTTTTATCTAGATACAACAAAGGTGTCTCCAGCTAAGTGATACAGATTGAGAACTATACTAATCTGAGCATTTTGAACTTGAAAAAATAAAGGTAAAACAAACCCCCTTCCTTCTGTTGACCTCTCTCTTGGCTTTCAGAAAGGGAAATAGCTGGGGCATAACTTGAATAAATCAAATAGAAAGAACAGAAGAAATTTATGGCATTGTCTTTTGGGCTGAATTAAAACCTATTTTGCAGACACTGAAGTTTCTGCCTCAGTGATTATGTGGTGAGAAAGGAAATTATTTGCATCCTATGATTTGACGTGGTCCTGTTTCTGCAGTTATTTGTGTTTCAGCACCCAAAGGGTTCTGTGGGAGCTCAGGCAGAGCACTGCTGGGAGGGAGGTAGGGAGGAGGGCTTAAATCCCTGTCAGCACAGCGGTGCAAAGGTTGAGAGGGATCTTTGATTTGGGTGCTCTAGTAAAGAGCATCTCAAGCATTTAGTCGGGAAACCTGATTATGACTCACTCGCCTACTTCCCTGGAGCGGCTTGTTGTTTTCCAAACTGATGTTTGTTGGGTGGTAGAAGGAGGTGAATTTTGCAAGGGGCAAGAGAACCTGGATTGAAGTATTTGGTTTTGCAAGGTAAAGCTGCATTAAACTGGGGAGAAGCAAATCAGCAACAGTGTAGAATAATCTGTGCATTTTATCACTCTGCTAAGCCCAGCTGTAAAACTTACCATAGGAAAGCTAATAAAATGGGAACGACACAAGCAAACAGAGGGCACGGGACTATTGGCAAACATTTATTTTGGCTCTGGTGGAGCCACTCCCCTGATCAAAGTGGCTGGAGTTTGAACTTCTTTTAAGTCGTTCCCTGCTTGGTCTGGGAGTGCCCTGCTCTTGCATTGATGGCATCAGTACCCTCTTTGCAGTGGAGTGGAAGATGGAAAGTATCAGTAGGGAGAAGGAAAGTATGTGTGAGGCTGCTTTACTGCAGTGTGAGACAACAGTGGTTTATTTTAGCTTTGCCAGCCACTGCCTCATTTAGGAAAACAACCTAAGGCTTATTGTATAACTAGATAGTACAGGCATTATCACAGGGCCAACAGGGAATGCTTTACCATCTTGCAGGCTCATGCCTGGCAGACTGAGTAGCTCTGCAACCCTTATCAACAAAATACCCCACTGGCAGAAATCCCCTTGAGCCTCAGTCTGGGCCCTTTGGGAGCCTCTTCTCTGTCTGATCTGTGTTCAGGTTTCCCCTCTCCTCCCCCAGCTAGAGATGCTTGAATCCCTCTTGGCAGTTGGTCTGGCTGAAATGAATTGCTCCTCTCTGATCCTTCCAGGCTCCATGGTTGGTGTGTGGTGGGGGGGCTCACTTGGTGGATGTGCTGTTCTCGCTCAGTCTCACTGGCTGGGGAAGCACTTGAGCTTCTGGGAGAAGGTAACATGGGTGAGGAATGCAATAGCGCCATGGAGAGAGGCAGAGGGAGGAGGAAGTTTTAAGGCCTCATGAGCAGGATTTTTCTATGCAAACATCTTGCATCTCACTTTATAGGTTAAGAGCAGAACAAAGGCAGCTTTATTTCTGACTTTCTTTCCAGTCCAGGGTTTCTTTTCTCACCATTTTTGTCCCTTTTTTTTTTTTGGTACTCTCTTGGGGAGATTGCTGTAGACACCAGTGTGTTTGAGTTCATATCCAATTTCAGGCCAGTTCCTAATGTGTTTGCACTGGAGAGGCCTGAAAGACAAGTGGGGAGCTGGGCTTGAACGTACCTTCTAATACTGTGGCTCTCCTCACTGGGTCAAGGTGTGCTGAAGAACCACAGAGTGTTCCTGCCTCAAAGGAGTGGCCAGGCTGAGGATCAAGGGAAGAGAGCAGATGGGGGGAAGCTAACCCTGTGGGTGTTACTCTGCAGAGGATTGCTTCATGATTATTTTTTTTTTTAACAAGTCATGTTTTAAATGGTTCTGCATTATCCAGCTGGAGTATTTGTTATGGGGGCCCTCCCTGAAGGTGTGGGTATTGAGGGTAAACTGGAGCAATCTGGAAGGCTGGCAGAGCAATCCAAGCAAGGCTTTCCCCTCGCTGTCCCAGGGGACCATATGTGACTTTTTGTCCTCATGTCTGCCACAGCCAGCTCTCTTGTGCTGTGTGAGGAAGGTACTGCGTTCATCATGTGAGGTCCAGGAAGACTTTCCTATTCTAGGCTGCTCAAACACTGTGGCATGTGCCCCATTAGTCCAAGAGCTGTCCTCCAGGGCAGCCCCATCCCACCACTGCTCAGAAGCAAGGGTCTCTGCAGTGTACAGCCATGTGACAAGGCTGGGTGGGTGAGAGCTAGATTTGTGGCGAATCTTCATGCTGACCTAGGGATGTGCTGGTGTAAAGGAGTGGTGGGAGCTCTGTTCACATCTGGCTTGGGCTTTGCCTGCTGAGATACAGAAGTCTCTGACTGGGCTGTGCATGACTTGGTAGAAACATTGTAGTCACTGTTTTATTAGCTTTAACTGATTATTGAGTGTATTTGTGGCACACTGATCATTGTGTTTGTCTGAGCCCTGTGGGAGCTCCTGGGGACCAGACTCCTATCCCATCTTTCTCACTGAGCCATTTGTTAGTCCTGAGAAGGTTAAATGAGAATAATCCAGGAAAGAGACTGGGGTCTATATTCTAGGCAGATCCTTCATCATAGTCCATTGCATGAGAGCCAAGGGTAAATGTATCTTCATGCTTTACCTTCCCAGTGTCCTCTGGGACAAAAACTTGATTTTTTGTTGGAATAACACCCTTCAGAGGTCCTGTGTCTCTCACTCCCCTTTCTCATGCTGCAGAGCACTATCAAAACAATAAAATGGAGCCACTCTGGGATTATTTTAGGGCTACACTGGAGAGAGTAGAAGATGGTGTATGAGAAATTTAAACAATGGATCTGTATGAAGCATATGTAGCATCTTTCAAAAAACACAGAAGTAACAGTGTGAAGACACTTCCAATTCAGGCATTCTTGCCAGCAAGGGCTGAGAGCCCAGAATCTGGCCA
This sequence comes from Phalacrocorax carbo, assembly GCF_963921805.1. Classification (NCBI taxonomy): domain Eukaryota; kingdom Metazoa; phylum Chordata; class Aves; order Suliformes; family Phalacrocoracidae; genus Phalacrocorax; species Phalacrocorax carbo. The sequence continues at coordinate 94,842,444 of NC_087514.1, read as the reverse complement.
TGGGGTTCACTTGTGCCTCATTCCCCTGACTTCAAGGAGAGCTGGCTGGAAATGTGCAGATCTTTGTTTTGGCAAAACCCAACCGCCTCCTTGCTCAGGCTGCAAATCCCTGGAGGATAATGCTCTCACCGTTGCACAGCTGAGCTATGCTCAGAGCCTGGATGTTGCCACAGTGCCCTTACTAAGTTTTTTGAGGCAATTTCAATATGACACCTGTAGTAGCTACCAAGCGTATTTGAATTCTGGTGTGATAGTGTAAATACGCCACAGACCTTCTGGGACAAGGGGTTTGTTAGCTGTGCTGGGATCAGTGAAGCTGAGCCCTGTTTTTGTTGCTTGACCATGAACAATGGTGTCTGATTAGAAGCAGGCTTTCACAGAAGAAACAGAGGCATTTCTTAGGCTGAAGGGGCAGAGCTGTTTTTAATTTAGAGAGCAGCTGAGGCCTTGAGCTGCTAAGGCCTGAATGATTTTTAGACAAGGATGCTCCATGGCTCTGTGGTATGGCAAACGTACATTTCTCCTCCTAAGGAGAAAGGTCCAGTTTAAGCCTTGGAGTACTGGTTTAAGATTTAGTCTTGGTTCTTCAGCTTAATTCCTGGAGAAAAAGGGCACGCAATTTTTGTAATAAGAGGCTAAATGTTGTTCAGCTGGTGCTGGGAGTGAGGGTCTGCAATGTCTGTGTGAGCTGGGCAGTGAGGGGTCATTGATGGAAGATATGAAGGGTTAGAAGTCTGATGCTTTAGAGGTCAAATTCCTGCTTTTTGGGCAGCTGAGACCTCCTGCCGCAGCTTCTGTGACAGATGCTCTAGGGGATCCCCCGCACTATGTGGAGGTGAAGGTGAGCTTGTTTGCTGTGGTGGGCTTGGGGGCCCTTCCAGGTGTGCCCCAGGGTGTAAGGACCTGGCAAGAGGATCTTGGCTATTATGAGATCAATTTCAAGTAGAAGTGCTTAAACTAGCACTGGGTTTGTTTTTCATCAGATAACAGACCAAGAAGCTTGATGGAAGGAATTTGGGTTTTAGTCATGCTTTTGTGGTGTGGAAAGGAGCTGAGCAAGTGGACTCTTGTGCGAGTGCTGCTGCTGAATGCAGTTTTGTTAGCTTCTCCTCAAGGTATGGCTCTTCTGCTATCTTATGGAGAGAGAGGTGAATCTAAAGAACTACTGACTTGAGGAGAAAAAACTGAGCTTGTGTCTGTATTGTAATACTCTTATTAGTTATGAAGACCTAAAACACATCAACAGTGATGACTTGGATGAACTGCTTCCAAAACAGCATCAGCACTTTAGACTTGAACCCTGATGTGGAGAGTGGTGGCCAAAGCTGTGATGAACTCCCCTGGCCTTCTTTCTTCTCTCTTCCCACCGCCCTGACATCCCCCCCATAATCGGAGTGTAACAGAATTGGGCCAAAAAAGCATTGTGTTAAACGTGCTCGGTCTCATTTTATGGCACTTGCTGGTTCATGTTCAGCAGTGGTAATCCTCCCTAATGTGAGTCAGGCCCCAAAGACTTGCTCATCTTTGCTAGGATGGCAGGTGAGAATTTTGCTGCAAGGGACTATCCCTTGCTGCTAGCTGTTGGCTGCCCTGCAGCATTGCTCATCTGTGCAGCAGGGATGTTCTTGCTGCTGAGGAATTTGTCTGAGCTGCAGCAAGTGGATGTGTAGGATGGAGGCCATGTGTCAGAGCTCCAGTGTGGCCAGCTGTGAGCCACAGCTGCCCTAGCTGTACATGCTGAACCTCTCCAAGATGAGGCATGCAGCCCAGTGCTTGCTACCGTCCTTTGTAAGCCTGTGCTCAGCTCCAGGACCCTCCTGCGGCTCTGATTTGTGCCCACACCTTTCCAAACCAGAACTCAACCCTACTCCTGATCCTTCCCCTACACTTCGAGTCTCCCAAACAGGTCTCTACGTTCTGCAACCCAAGATCCTAATCCAATGTGCTGCCCTATGCTTGGTTATCTACCTACCCATCAGCTATACCAGCTGCAAAGGCTCCTGGAATGAGAGGGTTTGGGGAATGTGCTGCACCTGGGAGTATAATTTGTGTTTACTTCTCCCGGGGCTTCATGCTCAAAGCAAGAAACAGTTTGTCCTCTGCTAATGTAAAATGTGTGTCAACATGACTGATATTTCGTAGTAAAAAAAGTGCTCATTTTTTTCCCCTCAATCTTTTTTCCTCCTCCCCTTTTTTCCCCACTTTAAGCTTTGGATAGATCCTAGAATCATGAGGAAAAATGAGGAAAAAAAATTGTTCCCTCATTATGAATTTATTGAGAAGCAAGGAAAGCACATAGCTTAGGTACAAATTGGTTCACATATCACTTAAAAGACATTAAAAACCAAAGAATTCCAGGTAGACTCCAGAAGACTCAAGTGATATGAATCCAGTGACAGGCCATGGTTTACTGGAAAAAAAGGCATGCTCATCCTACTTGGTCTTTGTTCTGTGGTTATAACAAAACCTATACTAGTGGAGGCTCCAGACAGGCCTCAGGAAAGATTGAAAATGTTGAGTGCTGTAACTGCATAATATGTGATACATATGAAAGTCATCTCCAGCCTGTGTTAGAAATGGATACCTCTATAACTTACTGGGGGAGGGGGGAAAAGTTTAGGCTCTCTCCTGTTCTGCCTCATGTTATTTTCATCCTAAGATGAGAATGTTGGTATCAGATAGTTTCTACTTGCAGCTGTATACATTAGAAACAAAAAGTGGGCCACAGTGTGCATTTAGAGATAAAATTGCCACTAGAGGGTTTAGTGACTTCTTGAAAATAGCGAATTACAAAAAGGAATAGCATCAGAACCATCAAGTGGGGATTATTTTCTTCAGAATCATTGTAGTATGCAAGCAGCTCACTTGGCTTGAATAATTTTGGTAGTCTGTAGCTTTCATGAAATTGGTTTGTTGCTAATAATAATCTAAATAATTTTTCACGGTAAAATCGGCACAAGCAACAGTGGTGTGATCTTCATTAGTCAGCTTTGCTGAAATGGTGTAATCTCCCTGTATGAGACAAACACAAAGCAAGAGATTAGCCCATCAGTAGTATATAACTGCTGCTGTTTCTCTGAGGGAGTCCTCTTCCTAGAAACAGAATAACACTTTTCCTATCAAGTTCCTCCAAAACCTTTCCTATCCAAACGTTTCAGAACTGGTAAAGGACTTGCCCATATTTTCTGCCAAAATACTCTCATCAGGGATATCAGTGCTGACAGCAAAAGTTCAAAATTAAAACAGAGCAAGGGGAACAAAATGTATTGATGTGTTAAAAATTCCTTTCAAATCTGTATAACTTCTTACGTCTCTTATGAGCAAGCACAGTATGGCCTGTGCTGTTTAGTAACTGGAAGGGGAAGAGGTGCTCAGTTGTCTGGCACTTCTTTCTTGGATCTTGTTATTCAGTGTATACACTCGGTAAGAATTTTTATAAAAGAGAGCACCTTGGGGGATATGAGTGTATAGCTGACTCAATCTGTGATAAATTCCTATATAATAAAGCAAGAAATAGTTTAATTTCAAATTGTATAGTTAAAACTATTAATAATTCAGGATTTGGGGAGAACTTATATCATCACAGTGCAAAAAAATCTCAACCTTAAAGAAGCATGGATTTTTTGTACTGGTCAAAACTGTTCTCTCCAGGCACTTGGAAAAGGAGAAACACTGGGCAGGGGAGGTGACAATGGTCATTTAACAGCTTTGGAGGAAGAGGTGAACTAGACTTCATTTACTCTAGATTGCTGGCACTGCAGTATTTCTTTCTGTTTTTTCTGGAGTGTGGAGGGGAAGAAAAACTTGGGGTAGGAGAGCTTGGCAGCAGTGGCTCACTGGCCTTGAACCATAGAAAACTCTTGCCCTGCTCAGGAGTCCTTCTGGTTGTGGAGTAGAAGGAGACACAGCTAGAACGAGTCAGGTTTCTTGGCATTTGCCTTTTACCATGGGATTTCTAAAGCAATAACTGGCCTGTGTCCTCACAGAGAGGTTCAAGCTAAGTGTAACATCCAAATTTAGAGGCCCAATGGCAACATGCTCATGAGAATACAGCCTTGTTGTAATTGCTGTGCAGACTGTGCAAATGTCCTTCGGGCTGCTCAGATGAGGCTGTTCTTTGTAATGAGAAGATGATGATTGCTGCATAGAATCACTCCTTATTGCTGGTATGGAAGGATGGAGTTATTTGCTTAATTGATTAATTAACAGAAAAGGCTTCCTATTCCCTTTCTCACAAGCGTGTTAATTCTCCAAAAGCGTATAGTTTCATTCATGGAAGGGAGTTCAGAATAAGTAATTTCCATTGCTACTTAGCGATTAGATTTTTTTTTTTCTCCTTCAGAATAATTTTTTGCTTATGGGTAAAGATTGTTATTAAAAGAGGATTGTGAACAGCCTTAGAATTTCTTGCTCCACGTTCAGCTAATTTGCCCAGAACTGGAGTTTTACTGGTCTGTGCGGATGTTTCTAGGGCTTCCTTTTGGTCTAAAGACCTATTCCTCAGTTTGTCTACAGCCTTTACTACAGAAGTGTCCTCAGTATGTTAGTAAAGCTGCTCCTGGAGCAGGATGCTGACTGATATGAGCTTGGTCATTCCAGTGTCAGAGAACAAAAGGCATTGCTAAACACAGCATCTCTAGGCATAGCCTTTAGGGAAGCAGGCTGGTAAGGGCAGGATAACAGTCTGTGTAAGAGGCCCTAGCTGTCTGTGTGAAAGCCTTGGTCCCAGTAGTGACCACGATCTTTTCTTCACCACATTCTCAACCAGATGCCTTAATGATCCAGATCTTACTTTCTGCCCTTCAATCCAGCCTCTTCATGTCTGTGGCTAAAAATCCTTTGTTGTGTACTGGTCAAATAGAGCTTCATGTCGTGCCCAGTTAATAATCGCTGTGCTATGTCCAGCATTTGAGACCATGCTGATATGATTTCTAGTAGTCCTCTGACCATACCTCATCCAGAAAGCCCTTCTGCTTGGGAGCACAGCTGCGACCAACTTACCTGTGGGATTTCTTTGATCCCCAGTGTGACTGGTCCCTCATAGTACAGGTGTTCTGAAAAGCAAAAATGGTGATGGGTGGTTAGACATGCAGCACATGAAGGAAACAAGCAGCTGATCATAGATGCTTTTTAGTAATGGTACTTCAGAGTGCTCCAGTGACAAGTGTTATGGAACTGCAAAGTGCTCTGTACACAATCTTTTAACAGCCCTCCTGAGAGAAATGTCAGGATGTGTACTGCCTTATGGGGAAAGCAGGGCAGAGCCTGGGCTAAAGAAGGACCTGCAGTCCCTGTCTGAGTGGAGGAGGGAGGCAGGCATGTGTTTGCACAACTGGGTGGGTGTTCTTATGTCAGCATGGATCCTGCAAATGGGGAAAAAAAAGGGAAGGAGGATTTCCAGACACAAGTCCTTTAGCATGATCTGTTAAGCACCTGCAGCTGCAATAGTTGAACTATAATATTTAGGTAACTTTAAGAAAAACCAATCTAAGCTGGGTGTTTCTGTAGATGTGGACTTCTGACTGCTTGCCAACATGACCTTAAAGTAATAAGAACATCTCTACCCCACTGCTGAAGGAGCATTCACCAAGATATTACATGATGTGCTAAAACCATCACAAGTTGTGTTGGTGACTGAAGAGGGGCCCAGGAGTTCCACCTTCCAGTCCTGATTTCCCTAATCGTGAGGCATGCTTGCTTTTTGCTGTTGAAGAAAGGGAAACTTTGGCATTAATGGACAGAATTAGCAAGTTGTTCTGCAGTTCCTCCTACTTTTTCATAGCTTACTGGGCCAAACTGTGCAGACTTGACTAAAAATAAAATTAGTAGATGTTTCAGTATTTCAGAATTTCTTGTACAACTTGGCCTCCACAAGTCATGGAAAAGTCTAAGAACTGTTTAAGGATTCTCTTTTGTAGGTGTTATGATATATTCTTTACTTTGACAGTGACAGAGGAATAAGTGTTTCATCATATTTATATGAGTATGTGCTGGCATCTTGACGCTTGTCAATTCTAGACAGTTGTTTTAGTCCAGTCTCACTGTGCTGGTTTAAACTGTTTCTTGTGAAAGGTTGGACAAAATGTTTGTAACATGTTTATGCCGTATGGTCCATCCCACCATGCAGTAGGTATCTGACTTGGAAATCAGTCCACAGAAGGTCTTCCCCACACAAGCTATGAAATGCTAGTCAATGCCTTATAACAAACTTCTATGAAAGAATCACGACTATAAGATAAACTAGGAAAAGAGTAGGAGAAACCTGAGACATCACCAATGTCCTACACCTTTGCATTAGTGAGGAGTTTGTTAAATGTAATGCCCTGATGATCATGGGAAGTGGAGAGTATTCGGAACTTCTTAGTGTTGCCCTGAAAAACCTAACACAAAAACAGAGGGCAGAATAAGTATGTTTTGGCTTGTCACTCTCAAAATGATCAACTATGCTGCAGCACTTATACTGTACTCATTCCTCTCTGCATCCCTGGCTACTTCACCTGACACCAAGAAGTCTTTTGTTTTTCAAAGGACAGTCCTCATCGCTGCTTCCTTCTGTGCATGAAGCAAGAACCCTGGAGTCTGACACTTTCCCACTGCTGAGAGTGGTGACTCAAGGATTTTAAAAATGCAGTACGGCCCACTTCTCAGTTCACACCTTACTGGAGTCTAAATGGGAGTTAAAGACACTGTAAACTGCACGACTCGGGTGATGAGTGATTCCCTTGGGACTTGAGCTGTATATGTGTTGATGTGTGCTAAGCCATATTGTGAGCTGCCCACTCGGGGTGGTGTGGACTGTGCAATGGCGTGGCTTGTGGTTTGTGTGTCCTTTTGTTCCGTAGAGATCCTTGTTTGACTGTCTTTCAGTCAGCTCTGAGCCTAGCAAATCTTGGATGGCAGCAGAGGAGGGTGAAGAGGAAACTGGGCTGTGAACTATCAGACTTTCCTGAAGTCCTCCTCCACACAGATGTGGAAGCTCCTCTTGGATCACGTGGCTCCTTATGGTCTCACCTAGGCTGTTGGAAAGCCATCCAGAATCTAAACATACAGATGCAGCATTCAAGCTCTGCAAAGCCTATATTTTAAAATGAAGTAGGAGTCATCAGGCCACAAATTTGCTTCTCAAATGATGGCAATGCTAATCTCTCCTTCAGTGTAGGTAGAAGCTATTTTTTTCCTACTTTGATGTGACAAAGTAATGATTGCATCAGAGCTAGATGAATGCAGTCTTAGGGCTCTGCCCCAGCTGTCTCTGAGAAGTTTTCCGTGATTGCTCTGAATTGGGGTAGCTATGCCTTTGCTCAGTAATCAATGGAGTCGCTCTCATGGGCTGTACTATCTTTTAGGGGGCCTCAAACTGTGGAGTTAGATGCTGTGTGTCCAGTTTGAGGTCCATGTTTACTGTCTTGTGCTTCAGTGTTGCCCTTATTTAGCTCTTTCTAACCAGGGGTCTTGCAGTGATTCACAGTTACTAATCATATGGAGCTACTGGAAAGGTTCCAGTGAACGGCCACTGAGATGATTAAGGGACTGGAACATCTCTCCAATGGGAGAGGCTGAGAGAGCTGGGACTGTTCAGCCTGGAGAACAGGAAGATTAGGGGAGAGCACATCAATATGTACAACCACCTGAAGGGAGGGTGAAAAGAGGATGGAGTCAGGCTCTTTCCAGTGGTACCCAGCAGCAGGACAAGAGGCAGTGGGAACAAACTGAAACACAGGAGGTTTCTCCTGAATATCAGGAAATAGTTTTGGTTGGGTTTTTTTTAGTATGAGGATGACGGCAGAGCACTGGCAGAGGTTGCCCGGAGAGGTTGTGGAGCCTTCATCCTTGGATATACTCAAAACCCCTGGTCCTGAGCAACTGGCTGTAAGTGGCCCTGCTTGAATAGGTGGGAGTTAGACTAAATGACCTTCAGAGGTCCCTTCCAACCTCAACCATTCTGTGGTTCTCTAACCAGGCTTCTAGAAAACTCTTGTGACCTTCCTTGCTTCAATAATGGGGGGCAGAGGGAAGGACTATGCTGCTTTGAAAGTATGTCCTGATAGGAGAGCAAGGGCAGCTTTCATTTTCAGCTAGTTGAGACCTACCAGGAAATAATATGAAGCCATAGATCTCCTGAATTTTATCATTCATATTCACTTTGGACCATGGTAACCTCCTCAGTGCCTATGCTGGCTGGATCAGACTTTTCAAAGCCCATTCAATGTTCTTGTCACACGAGGATTTCTGCTATCATTCCAGAAGTGTAAACATCCCCCAAGGCTTCAGGGACTGTAGTTTATCACAGCATCATCCATATACTCATACATTTTTCTCTATATATTCATATATTTTTGCATTCCTCCATTTAAAGATGATGAACACATCTGTTGCAGTAAGTGTAACTGTCACAAACACTGAGCCTAGCTCATTGAAAGAATTCTGTGGTCTTTTTAGAACAAGACCAGATGTAGTTGCAAAAATGTGCAAACATTGGGAACAGCATAAACCATGAGTGCATTTTTCCAATTAAAAATTCCCCTATGTCTTTATTGGTCTGCTGGTAAGTTATGGTATCTGTCAAGCATGCTGTCATCAGTGATGTGCTTTCAGTCCACCTTCCATTTTCAGCCCTTTTTCTTAAACACTTAACTGAAGGAGACTTCTGTAGAGCATCCTTGAAACATTTCCAATGTACTACTGGATTCAAGGTGATATTACTGTATTTGTTGTAGCAGCTTTTCACTATTGTTTCTACCAAAAGTAACTTAGTCCTCTTCCTTGCCCGTGAGCAGGCCTCTAGTAGCTTCCAGTATGAAGCAGAGCTTTCAAATGTGTAAGAGCTTCCTGAGGATTACTTCAAGTTACTAGTCGTCATTTATTGTGAAGATGCCTCTCATTCCTGACAAAACACCTATAATGAAATTCTCACTCCTCTTTCTCAAATCTTCCTTGCACTGAAAAATCTTTAAACGTTCTCACACTCTTGTACTATATAAAGGCCCTGTACATCTGCACCCACCTCTTCCTTTTCCTATGTCTTAAATCTTTTTGGAACTTAAATGCTCCATGTTGGAGTTCTTCTAGGACACGATCTTGCAGCCATGCAACAGACACACAACTTCTGTGAGTTTTAGGGATGCAGGAATGATCTGAATAACTGCCAGCTACAGATGTATAGCTGAGTGAGAAAAATGTATATAAATGCATAGCTGCATGAGAAACATCCACTCTTTTTACTGGGGAGGAAAAAGTGAGATGAAGGGGCTAAGCAAGATGGCATTGTATATCAGCCCAAAGATCTAGCTTTGTGGTGTGGCTGCTTTCTCAGAAACGTGTACCTAAAGTCTCAATGTGATACCCAGTTCTGTAACTCATGCCAGGTTCTCTACTTTTATTCACAAATATTATTTTAGAAACTTGATCACCGTAACACCTACCAAAAAAAGCAATAATGTAAAAGAACGGAGGTCCAAAGCAAAAGGATTTTTCTCTATGGTCTGGGAGTGTGCACAAGGAATCATGCAAGTGCTCTGATGGTGCCTTTATCAGTTGGGGCTGAGAGGAAATTTGTGGACTTGCAGAGGGATGCAACAATCTTTTGTCAGGAAGCTTTGTTTAAGCCTGCAAGTTGTGGTTGGCACATTGCTAAATACTACCCTGGTAGGTCTCTTTCTCTGATTTTAGTGATTGCATTGGGAAATCTGTTAAATCTTATGTAACTACTTTGTTTGGAGGAAATGGGGAATAGCTAGCACTTTATACTAAAAAAAAAAGGAAGAGCTGAGTTCATTTTATACCACAAAGTGTTTAGCAGTTTTGTTATTATTGTTTTTAACTGGACAATGGCCTATTTCCTTGCAATCTTTGAGCTAACAACTTCACAACAGGCATATAGCTCAAAGAAAAAGATCTTGGAATCCTATTTAGGAGTCCCAGTGTGCAGTGCCAGATGTGACCTTTGCCTAACATAGTAAATACTATATGATTATGATGAACATGAAACCTCCAGCTATATTAAGTCTCCTAAAGTATTTCCAGTCATGGCAAAACTGTAGCATTATAGGAGAGCAAAGAAAATGAAACAACCCCAAACACCCAAGACTTTGCCACGTCCGGCTCTCATAAGTCTGTTTTTCTTGTTACTTCTGCTCTGCTCATCCACACGAGTGAGTGGACCAACAAAGCCTGTAGCAGAACTATGTTCTGGCTCATTTTGGGAGAAAGAGGAACAGGCAATTTGTGGTCTCCTTGTGGAAGGCAAGAAAATTCTGTGTGGGACTATATTTAAACTCAGGTCAGCTCTGGCCAGATGTTGGAAATGTTGCCTGTACAACAGGGAAAGAGGGTTTCTGCATTAAAAGCTTCAGTTGAAAGGGCTATCTGCTCCCCTGAACCTTTGCTTGGCTGCAAACTTGGCCATTCACAGTGGTGAATGGTATTAGGTCATATTTACAGCTGTGCTAATATGGTAAATTGTGGCTGTGCTGAATTGCCTCAAATTGGTCTTCAGCTCAATTCTACGTCCTAAAACATGGGTTAGACTCAAATATCAATTAAATAAGAACTAACCACATTTTCAGTTTGAACCTTAGTCTGAATAAGCTCACTTCTTTCCCACTGTGACTTAATTACTAAATAAAAACAGCTACTGAACAAGATGATGTGTATTAAAGAGTGTGTGGCAGCGGTCCTTGTTCTAACTTAGGGATGCTTCTAAATGAAGATATATAGTATTATTTAAACAACCAACTATGGTTTTATATCATAATGTACTTCAATTAGTAGGAACAATTACCTGCCAGTTTAAGATTAAGGGACTTGGAAACCCCAGGAGGCTTTGGCTTTGTGGTTTAATGTGTGAATAGCCGTTTGTGCTCAGCTCAGGACTGATGCTACTTCTTCTTAATGTATTCTTTAAAGGATTTCATTTAGTGTTTCATCAGAATAAGATAGTTTTTATTCAGTAGGTCTGAGTGGGTTCCCCACCCCCCTTGTAATTCAATATACAATTGAAGAAACCTCTGAATTTAATCTTTTAGTCTATCATCTGTCTTACAGGATTCACCTGATTGGTTGCTCATGCAGCATTTCTATCTTATTCTTTGTGATATTTCTGTGGTGTGTGAAATGTCTTAGTAATTTTCCAGGGGCTGTCTTAGCAGTAGTGCTGTGCAAGGTCTTTAAATTCATAGCCCTTGCACATGAATGGTTGCAGTGTTATCAGGATGGGGATGCAAGTGAACGGAAGGGAAGCAGAGCTTCTGAAACTAACTGGTGCTCTAACAGCTCTGAAACTTCCCTGCAGCTCCACCTGTTTATTTTAAAATCAGCCTAAAGAGATGATCATGGTGTAAGAAGGATTTCAAAATAACTGTTGAAGATATGTGTATATTACAGTCCAGAGGCATGACCATAGCTCTTCTGGACATACCATAGCTAACTTTGCACTACCTGGCCTGGGTTGTGGCAGAAGAGACCTTGAGGTGCCCAGGCTTACCTGGGACCAAAGATGCCTGCTTTCTGGGGGCAGCTAATGCCACTGTAAACCAACTAGTGCAAGTCTGCACCACTTGGCAGCTTGACTGACATAAGCTAAAATCATCTGACTGATGCATAGGCACATGTTGAGCATAAACAAGGTGCAAACCATAGATGGTATCAAATAGTATTTTGGTCCAAATATCCTTATTCAAGCATAATTCCTCTTAAAGTGAGTTAAGAACTGCCTTTAAGGACAGGAAGTATTACTTGCTTAATAGTGAAGAACAAGTTCAGAACAACTTGTTTGTTTGCTCAGCCATTTCTTTTACAGAACTGGCCTTTATTTTTGTCATACTTCTTGCTCACATGACAGGCATGTAGCTGTAAATAGGGCTTATGAACCTCTCTGCTCTCTGACGTTACTACAGTTATTTTTCATGGACTTGAAATCCCATGTGTGTGCAATATTCTGTGATTAAAAGAAAAACAAACAAATGGGTTAGGAGAAAAAACAGGCTCTGAAATTAAAATGTCTCTGTCCTACTGTGTTTCTGTCATCCATTAACACGCTGTTGAAGTAAACACAACATTACGATGTATTGGTACGTTCAACAGCACAGCAGGTGCATCCAGCTTGCAGTATTTAGTAGCCATCAAACACTTAGAGTGCTACCCAAATTACCTCCTTTCTTCTTTCCACAGAAAATCAGCTTAGAAAGACCCGGCTCGCAAAGTGCCTCTGAGTAGGTTAAGATGGTCTTCCCATTTATGATCAGGTCAACATTGACATACAGTTCCTTGATGCTGTGCCCTAAACACAAAGCAGAAGGACCGCTCAGAGAAAAAGCAAGGGTAAACAGGTTTGATAATTTTAAAAAAGATTCTATTTTTCTTCCCCTGCTGCTCAAGCCATTGAATGTTTTCTCTTCACTGAGAACTCCTGATACAGAGAAATCCATGCTTCACAAACAGGTCTCTAAGTCCCTTAAGGTGTATAACAGGAGACATAATGGCATGTATCTTAATTGTTAAATAAACTATGCCCATGATGGTGCCAACTGGCATAGAAAATCTTGTGCCCATACATCTAAACTTTGTTTCCTGCTGTCCCCAGCAGAGGGACCATATCCAATGGGACCCCAGGAACAGCCTGTGGCCTGTACCTGCTGTCTGGGAAAATGGTAGCTGGCCTGAGCTATGCCAGGGACCAGCGTAGCAGCTTGGCAGCGCTGGGAAGTTGCCTGCTTGTGCCTGGCTTCCTAACATGGAGCCAGTGAGGCTACTGGATTTAGAGGGAGGTCCTGTACTCTGAGTTGTTGGAAAGTATTTGCAAATGCCTGTAGTATGATTTTGCAGGCTTGTTTAACTTCGCAGCCACCTGAAAACTGGTGCTTCCCAGGCAAAATGGCAGCATGTGTCACAGGAGGGAGACCTTTTGCATGCAAAGCAGCATTCCTAAGTGCTAAAAGGTACTTGGCACACAAACATTTTCAACACCAGGAGCATACAGCAGTGCTCTCATATTTCTGCTCTGGTAGTAGAAGTTCTAGGTGAGCTTGGGGTCAACAGGGTTGCAAGAAAGTGGCTTTCCCGTGCAAGGATCACAAGTCAAGCTATGGCTAATATTAACTTGTGCCCCTAGCCCATTAGGTCAAATGCAGTTCTGCTTTTGACCTTTTATTGCTGATCAGTCAAGTGCTGGAGCGTATAATTTCAGCTAGCACGGGTGGTGAGCTGATGGCATGACTGTGCCTTAAGCAAGCACTCCTGCAGTGCTCCCGATCCCCAACACTCCCCAGCATGCTTCTTTGTATGGCAGGGAGGTGCCCCCACCTTACTCTGTGGGGTTCCCTTAGTTCAGTCTCCCACCTGCAAGGGTCAGCCTTGGCGATTTGGCAAGCACCGCTGGTGCTGACACAAGAGTGTTGGTGCTGTAGCTGTCTCATTCAACAAGATTCTCCCCAGAATACTTAACCGTGAAGACACTCTAGAGAGGCCCCCATGTTGGCTATACACATGTACAGATGAAGGGTAGGAGAGGAATAGGGGCTGAGGGCTGATACGACCTGCTTGGGGTGACACATGTAGTCTGATACAGAGCTGATAACAGAACTGACATACTGGTAGCCCCACATAGGTTTTGAAATGTCTCAGAAATGAAGCCCATTAATATTTTATAGGAGGTTGTCACTCTTGCTTACTTCTTAATACCAGCACCCACACATGAATTACCCATTTATGGTGTGAGAAAATAGCAATTCACTTACTTAGGACGATGGCAGCTCTGATGTTGAAGGTGTGGGTTGTGACATCAGAACAACGGTCAATGCTGAAAGCAAAATCTTGCTGGGAATCTGTTTGGAGACAGAAAGCAGTGGGTTGCAAGTTGTATTTTTAATGAGACATTGACTGTATAGAAGAAAATAATAAAATATGGAAGTGTTATACAAACCCCTAACATATTACATATTCCTTAGAAATTCTCCGAGATGTGTTCAAAGCTCCCATACACTGTGTTTAATAGCTACTTCCGTCCTTCCTGCCACTTCAGTCTGAAGCACATTCAGATGATAGCCTATATGTGGCTTAAAACCTACTGTGTGGGAAAACGAGCCAAGTTCAGGGAAAGCAAGTTCCCCACATTGGTGGGTAGTCAATATTCATTCAACGGTGAAGTCTTAGCACAGCTGCTCTTCCCAGGTTCTGTGCATTGCCATTCCTTCCTCAGCACTGATGAGCAATTGGTTATGATGAGGTTTTTAAATTCATTTGTATCACAAGATGGCTTGGTGAGGCTATCTGGGAAACTGAATCCTGAAGTGGGATGAAAAGTCCAAAAATTAAAATAAAATTGTGTAACTGAGATCCTGCAGTATCTCAGGCTTGGTCCACCATCATGTGATGTTTCTAACCCAGAAAATATTCTACATTTCTCCCTTTCTGGAATACTTTAGCAGAACTGGGAACAAAGAAAGCCCTACAGCTGATGACTGACAAGAATGTGGCTCTTACCAGTTCCTGCAGTACCTCTTTCTCTGCATCAAGCTCCAAAACTCTTGTACAAACATAATTGCTTTCCCCCACTATCCCCCATGAGACCCTGTGCCATGCCTGAGGGCTTGCCAACATGTCAGTCTCTGGTGGCAGCCAGCAGCAACAACTTGACTGCTCAGATGCTGCAAACAGCAGCATGTGCAAGTGTTTTCCAGAGACGTGGCTGGGGGTGAAAGACTTGGCCAGTTTGGCATCATATCATCTTGAGCCTCAAGGCTTGCTTAGGCATAGGTTTATCTCTCATGGTGGGTTTCCAGCCAGCCTGTGCATCCAACATCCTTCTCTGTGGAAACCAGAGAAGAGACTGCGGCATGTGCAGAAGCAGTTATAGGCTCTCCCCAGTTTACATAGACCTGGTGGTTACAAAATATAGGCTTGGGAATTGAATTATCTTTCAAAGTTATTGTTGCTTGAGGCAGTCTTCTCACTGAATTGAAAATAATTGATTGGGAGCTTTTACCTTTGATGCTGTGGTGAAACTTGAGTTACGAGTGTCCTCTGTGAGGCTGATCTAGCATCTCCGTAGTCTGACTCTATTTTTGCAGCAGTGCCCCACAGCTGTAGTGGCTGTCAGGGAGCAAGCCTGGGTGACCAAAGCCTGATTGTTTAGAGGGGAGCATGAAATGGATGGAAGTGTTGGGAGGAGTTGGGGGCTTTAACTAAGGCCGGCTGTGCAAGCACATGGATTGTCAGTGTGGTCCAAAAGGAGCTCCTGAGTCCTAAGTTCTGGTAAATTAAAATAACTGTTTAAAGGAGAAAGAGAAAAGTCACTGGTATTTCCCACAGCTCTGTGTCCCTGTGCTAGATTTTGCCCTCCACACCACTAAAGCAGTCTCTGCAGTTGCATGATCTGCTTGGGACAAAATGTTGCTGCCTGGAATTGCTTATCAGCTCAAGGGTGACAAGAGTCAGAAGGTTGTCTTTCCTCCCTTTCCATATTCCTGTCAGTTCTCGCTTTGTTATTGCAGCTTCAGAAGCTGTTGCAATTGGGTAGGAAAGTAGTTTCCTGCTCCAGCCAGAAAATGTGTCAAACTTCTGTTTTCTCCAGGACCGTTATGCCTGCTTCCCCTCTGGTCTCTACTACCTCTCAGGGCTTGGTTTCTACTTTCCTCTGGACTTCCGCAAGAGTCCCTCTCACTTCTGTTTTGTATGTGGTGCGATGATAAGGTTCAGGAAGCAGCTGCTCAGATTCAGAGCAGCTTGGGCATTGATGCCTACAAACATTGCTAGTTGTCAAGTGACTAAAATTGTTGGTTCTGTAATTTCCAGAGGGAGCTATGGTCAAAAATGGCACTGCAACATATACGATGCTCTTCTCTTTTCAAAGAGACTAGGCTCTGCTTTAGTCAACAAATTAAATCATGGTATTAGGGCTAGAAGTTGAATTTTTAGTTTAAAATTTATCATCGATAACTGTTTGAATGGAAAGGGGATGTTCATGAAACCAAGCTTCTCTGGAAGGCATGGGTTTATTACAATGAACCTGACCTCAGGGTTGTTTTAGGTTGGATGTCTCATGCCTGTTTGGATTTTTTTCCTATGGGTTGAGCTCTTTTGCCAGATGACATATTTCATGGTGCATTGTAGCCATAGGCATCTTCTAGTGCACTGCTAGTGATGCAGTATAGGACTCTGGTGTATCCAAAGAAGTGTTGTCTGGTCCCCAGAGAGGAAGAGAGTGTGGAAGCACTCACATGAGAAATACCAGGAAAATTCAGAGTTAGAGCACTTGGATTTTCTGTTGTTACTCTGTTGCTGAGAAATGTAAACTTTCCCACTGGCAAAAGAAACCCCAATTAATTTTCTGATCATCTCCCTGTGGAATTCAGGATATGAATTTACAGTCCAACATCTCATTGTGGTGTATGTGGAGGCCTCCCACCAAAATCAACTGAAAGGATGGCTGTGTTGCTAAAGCTATGGTGCCAGGGAGTCTGGATTACAAAACATGTAGGCAGAAAGGTTGCTGCTAAAAGGAAATGAAAGAAAATAGTAATTTTTAACTGTGATAAGTGAAGGTGTCTGTAAATTCAGCTGTGAGCTATGAACTAAGGTAGTGTGCCATACCCCTCTTTCTTTAAATGTCGAGGAGTCCCTCGTGTGGCAAAGGCAACTCGAGACAGTTGCCATTTTTGTGTTTCATCTCAGATGCACAACTGTGAGTCACTGTGTGTCTCTTACAGAGGTTTAATACTTATTCTTCCTTGTTTGCCTCAATCTGAAGTGAGCTGGTTAGACTGAAAAAAATACATGTTATGTCTTTCACATGTGCAGAGCAATAACATTTACTGTTAAATCTCTAAATTACGTGGGGCTGCCCTTCAGCCTTCCACTTCCCTGCAACATTTCATAGTGCACAGTACTGTATGTTCCCAGACTTCCCTCCACCCACTCCCTTCAATCTGCTCCCTCTTCCATAATTAAAGCTAGAAACTCTTCAACTGGTTGCAGAGTTTTGCTTTTCCAGTTCAGCTTTGATATGTTACCAACACTTAAAACATTGCTGGAAATTTTGCAAACACGTGGAGGTTTATCAGTGAAAATCTGCTTATTGGGGGGAAAAGGCTGCTTTTTTTTGTGTCTCTGTATCTATGTGAGAAGGGCTTGGGCTGCAACATATTTGCAGTTAGTATGAAAGCACCTGGGAGCAGGATTTTGACTGAAGTTTCTCTCTAGACGGTTCTAAATCTTTCAGTCAACTGCTCTGAGAAAGAAGCAAGTCTTTGGCTTTTGTAAACAATCAATGCACTCTAAGTTGTCTTAGACCTGTTTTTTGAACGTGATGCTGTGGCTAAAGCTGAGCTCTCAACTGTATCTAGCACTGAATGTACAGCTCTTGCTGAAGACTGGCTTCTGTAGTACAATCCTGCTTTGTGAGAGATAAATTTGGGACATACCTGGCATCTTGCTACTGATCACATCTTATGTGGTGTAGTGTCAGCTGACCCCATGCCTCCCACCTCCCATTTCACCCTTACCCAAGTAGCCTAGTGGAGATTTATTGCTGTATTGGCTTGGTATGTGGTTTTCCTTGCATATGACCTGTAGTGGCACCACAGTGCAAGATTTCAGCCTGGCTTGCTATTGAGAGGTGCTCACAGCGATTCATTTGGCTGGGTTTTTCTAGAAGACTGAGCAGACATGTGGTACAGCCTAGAAGCTCAGATGAGTTCCTTACCTTTTCTTAGAGTTACTTTTCCTGCTCTTGTTCTTGGCAGAAGGCTCATAGGTAAATTAGCTCAGACATATTTGCAGTGGTGTATCCATGTGACCCTCCTGGTTATAAGTCCTGTACCTTTGATGGAGATTATTACTGCAGTAACAGGGACAACACATGGGAACACGCTTTCACGCCTCAGTTACTGTAGTTGTGGGGCCACCATCTCACACTCCTGCTGAACATGGGTGTGCACCAAGCTACAGGGCTGTGAGCTGGGGCTGCCCTTATGCCCCACGTGTCTGTTCAGTGTCCTGTGCTCTAGGAGTTGATCTCCAGCAGGAAGATGAAGGAGACAGCTGGGAATAATAATGTGCTAACCCGCTATGGCTATGTCCCTCAGAGCCTGAACTGCCAGATGACTAACTGGGCACTACAGAAACTGCATGGACAGATGTGAAGCACCTGTTACAGGAATTTTGTTGGGCTGGTGTACAACAGCTTCTGTCTTTTATTCTTCTCCCTCCCCCCATCTTGTTAACTATCCTCTACTGGCTTTACTCTCATCTGAATCTGCTCTAAAATCACATTGTTTCCATATGAGCATGAAAATCAGTGGTACAAATGAATAGAAGCAGCAAGCAGGCAAGGCTTGCTTCTAAGAATCCACATCTGTAAGTCTTGCAGTGGTGAGAAGACCCTCCAATCTGGTAAGCTTTGGGTGTTTCAAAATAATGCTTTTTAGGAGCAGATAGGCCACATAATTGAATGGAATGACATAGCTGCACTTGGATAGGGTCATACAAGGACAGGCTGGTGCTGGGGGAGCTGGAAATTAGCACAAGGAAGAAACATATTTAGTAATTACCTAACACGCCTCACCTTCAAAGCTCTTAATAAAATTAAATCATTAGTCCTTATAACATTCAAGGTGATGAAAGGAGAGGGAAAGAATGAGGAACTGTTTGGGATCTCAGACTTTATGTATTCACTCAACATTTTCCCTTTAATGTCTATTTAAACGAATTAACCTGAATGCTCAAGGTTATATTTGATGCTGGAATCTACTTATAAGGTACTGAGAAAGAAACATCAGCTGAATTAGCGGCTCTCCAGTTGTTCATCTAGATTTCCCTGCACACCTTCAGTTTAATGAGCTTCCTTTTGGGCCTGCCTTCCCTGCATGCCACTGCCATGTCCAGACATGGCTGAGAGAAGCAGAGTGACCTTCTGTTCAGAGGAAAGCAGAACAAATTGTGAGACACAGGTCAGCTGTGGCTAGTTTATCATGAGGATGCTTCATCCCAAGATGCTGACCTCTGATATGACCAGCTCTGGCCTAGTTTGGACAGGCACTCTGGCCTCCTTTACAGAAGCCATGGTATGTTTTATCTCCTGTACCTTTCTGGTTTGCTTAGGCAACACGGAGGTGAAGGAATAGGGAAGATTACAGTTCATGTATCCTTAACGTCCTGGAGGTACAGACTGTGGGAATTCCCCTTTGCAAATAACACTATCAACTTGTGGTCTCTGAGGTCTGCTTAAACCTGAAGCTCTTGGAGATGGCTGGTGGAGTGAATAACTGCTTCCTTTATGATAAAATTTGCATGGCTGTAGAGGGAAGCCTGAAGATTTGGTCTCAGTATAATCTATAATCTAATAAAAGACCTCAGAAAACTAGCAAAAGAAACTTAAAATATGGTTTTAAAAAATGTTTATGCAATATTTAAATCATTTCCACTCCTCTCCCAAGAATACTGAACACTAGTAATGCAAAGAGCAATTATATGCTGTTTGGTTAGATTAAGGCACAAGAATTACTGCCTTGTATTTATGGCTCTAGTTTTGGAGCAAGGCAATTCCAGTGTCTTAGAAAATTAGTTTAATTAAAGGATGAAGACTTTGTGTCTTACTATTTCAAATAAAACTCATTATTGAGTATAACTGATGTCCAAATTTGCAAATATTCAGAAACAGTAACTCGGAAGGCCAGCAGCTTCTCCAGACATGTTGCTGGAGTGCTGACTGCAATCATAGCAGCATTTGGGACGTGAAGAACAGACATGGGTGGAGGGCTCAGCCGTGAATAAAGGGCTTGAAGTGTAGCAGATAGAGAAGAGAGGAAGAGATTTGCTCAGTACCAAGCCAAGGTCACCCAGCTGCCACCTGTGGCCATGGACCTGCTGGTGGCCTGGGCGAGGAGGTGTGTGTGGTGTGATGAGCTGGAGGGAAGCCGCTTTAAAGACAGCAGGTGTGAAGGTCTCTCTGCAGCTGGAGGGCTGTGTTTGGGGATGGGGGTGTCACCAGCGTGCACAAAGCAGCCTTACCAAAGATTTGATCTGAGTCTCCCTGCCTTTTCCTGCCTAACCCAACGTTCTTGACAGCAGGCTTGTTAGAGCTGTTTGCTAGGACTCAAGGGGAGTCCCAGTGTCCGAAGGTTCATGGAAAGGGGGGTTTCTGTGCTTTGTGCGGTATGACAAAGCTTTGTCTAAGTCTGTTTGAGAAGGCAAAACTGAAAGATGTCAGCTTTGAGAGACAGCACATACAGATCTGTATTTGTATTTGATAATCCTGATTTGTCCTAGTTAGCTTGAGAGAGAAAGGGAGGCAGGGCAGGCTTCAGCTACAGCAGTGTAACAAGAAAATGCTGCATTAATTTGGGCCCAGCAGGGAATGTATTAGAGAGAGAAAGTCTTTGTTCTTCTGTTGGTAAGAAAACACCATGCGCTGCGTGAGTAAGATGCATACAGTAACTGCCTGTATTCCTAATCAGTTCTGTCTCTTCTCTCTTCATGTGTTTTTTTTTAATCGTTCTTTATACTGCTCTACTTGAGACAGAGCTCTCTGGACATCAGTGCTTGCCAGTATGACTGGGGATTCACAACAGACTTGCAGACTTGTGTCAGAAATAGAACCAAACATTACTAGAAACTGCCCTGCTGTTAGACACATGCCATGCTCTGGGATAGCAGGCTTTACTGCTGATTATACAGAACAGTAATCAGCAGCATATAAATGGTCTAAATGTTCCCATTTTCCCAGGATGGGTTGAAATCCACCGCAGGAGCGTGGCAGTGAGCTATAATTGGAATGGCACGCTCCCTCTGCTGAGGAAACTAGCTCGGTTCCTGCCTGTGGGATCACCACTGGATCATTTGACAGGAGCCATCCATCTTCAGGTGAAGAGGAAACGGGTGCATTGAATTAATTTGTGGTAGCTTTCAAGATCCTAGTTTTTGGCAACTGGAAGCTCTCCTGAGTCTCAAGGCAGCATCTGGGACAGATCAGAGGTTTTGGATTTGGTACGTGGTTTTGTACAGGGTATTTAGGTATCCTGTCCCTGATGGTAACTGCTCCTCCCTTGTTTTAGGTTGACATAAACCTCCTTGAAGTTGGTGCAGTGACACCAACACGCAATAATGCTGAAGTCCTTTTTGCATTTTTCTGAGGTGTGTTAATTTTTCATAGATTATTCTGGATATTTTTGCTGATGGATGTTAAACTGCTGCAAGAACCTGATCTCCTGCCTCTATTTTCTTTGGTAAACTGTAAGCATTGTAGGGTCCAGAGCTATTTTGAGGCCTTAATGACAGCTCTAGATGAGATGGTGTGGCAATGTCAAGAAAGCCTAGCAATGCTTCATATGCTTACACAGAAAGCTTTACACTGGAGCACTTATTTGCAGCTGTGGTTTGTTTTTGCTCCTGACTTGATGCAGTGAATGTGCCTTTTGATAAGTTCTACTTTATGTAATGCAGGAAGCTGATCTCAAATTTTCATCAAACTATTAACATAGCTGTGACTCACCTGTTTAGAATGTTAGACTGCTCCCTCTGTAGATACTAAAATTTAGTGTGCAGTAGCAAGTTCTTCCTTGCCCACAGTACGTCTCGACTGTAATGCAATATGCGGTTTTCTAGGTATGTGTCTCCTATTTGTTTCCAAAGGGGAGAAAACCTTTCCTATGGCTTGCCTTGCAGACTGTTACCCCTCCTGCTTGCAATTCCTTAGTGACTCAATGGTTACAACAACCAAAGACATGGCAAAATTCAATAGGTGGAAGAGGTGTCTACTAGTTTAGATTTAGCAGCTGGAGATAAGCAAGGAGGGGCTGTCACAGGCAAACAACCCTCTTTTGCAGTCCATGGTGCAGGCCCTTCATTGATCTGGTGAAGAAATGGACACTGTGAGGAAACTTCTGAGAACTAAATCAGATGGGAGAATTTAAAGCATGGTGGGAAAAGTTCAGCTGAGGTTAATTCTTTGCACTACTAGTCTCAGTGAAAGCATTAATATTGATTTTGCTGAATGGTTCGAAGTCTAGATGCTGAACCTAATGTTTTTGACAGATTACCTTGGAGGTACGAAATTTTTCTCCCGCTCGCCCTTAACATTTACATTTTAAAACTTACTAAATACTCTCCTCTCTCTGAAAGAAGACATAAAATTAAATGTGACCAACCTTAAGAGGTCACATAGGAAAAGAAAGTTTTAATCCTCTTTAATGAAGCAGAGAATTAAATAGATAGGGTAGTTTTAATTGATGGAGGGACAAAAACTCTAAAAGATTTGCATGTGCACTTGTGTCTATGCTACCTTGATTCTGAGGATAGTTTCCACTTGTTAGGATCTTGTGCCAGAAATATGCATGTCAACATCTGGCCTTCCCCCTGGAATAAGTAAGCTATACCAGATGAGTATAGCAGCAAGGCTATGACACTAAGATGGCTTGGACAGAGCAAACAAACAAAGTGTTTTCAAGTGAAATTTGTAAGTTCTTTGATTGCTTGCCCATTAGCAATCTGTGCAACAAAAGATCAGAGGGGAGTTGGTGTCGTGTGGCTTTAAATAATTTAGAAGCAGAAGCGATTGCTGGAGACTGCTTGAGGGAAATAAATAAATAAGTAATCCAAGAGAAGCATCTGGCTCAATCTGTCTGCCAAAAAAACAAAGAATAATGGAAAAAGAACCTTCTTTTACCAAGTGTCTAGAAGAACATTTGCCCTGAAGATGCATGAGGTGAGAATTTTTCGCAGGCTTTTCTTTGCCAGCTGAAGCTATTGAATTACTTATATCCTTTAACTAAAGGATGTAAGTCTGTGGCCAGTGAGGAAAATGGCTAGTAACATTTGGTTGACACAGGAGAGAAAGCGTGCTGTAAAATTAATGCTACACTGATGACAGTTTAGCAGGTTTATTTGCAAGTTGGTATGTTGATTGAGCGGGAATGGGTGTTACAGGTCTAGTTTTAAAAAAGAAAAAAGAAGATTTTAAGAGAAATAGTATATTCAATCCTTCAATATGTAGGAGAAAGGATATGACCTGCTGAGGGGGACCCTAGTAAGACTGAAACTATTTGGCATGGACAGACAAATCATCAGAAAATTGTAATCTGACTTAGTCTATTAGTCTCCTCTTTTTCTTGTCTTTTTTTTTTTTTTTTTTTAAAGCCCTGAAGAGTGTCCTCAAAGCAGAGCTTAACGGGAGGGTGTCTATACTGCATTTTCTGAACAGAGCAGGTTCTACATCACAATAACCCTGTGGACTTCAAGGGGCCATTTTAATGGAGGTTCAAATCTGAGCTCACAAGTTTAAAGAGAAGCCCTACAAACGGGTGGTTCTCTATCTGTAAATGCAATCCAGTGGAAGCTTGTACGGAAGTAGGCAGTACTGCTCACTCCTCGTGTACCAATGTAGGGCAGTAAAAAGCTTTATAGAACTGACCCTGCTTGAAGCATGACAGAGCTATCCAAGCACACATGGAGCTCAGTGGGACATAAGTTCAGCCTGACTCTGCTCTGTTTAGGAAGAGGCATTGGCATGTAAAAATAATTCTCTAGATGACCATAGGGCTCTACTTCTTTGTCTAGCAGAAAACAGTAATTAAAGCAAATGGTTACCCACATCCCTAAGTAGGTTTTCTTATTTTTAAATCTGTAGGTGTGCAGATATAAAACTTGTAAAGAAGGATGCACTCAGTTTAATATTTTTTCATACTTAGGTTCTGGAGGTTGAAATTAATACTGATTGGTTGCTCTTTCTCCTGAAACTTCAGCTAATGGCTCTTAACCTGGCTTCACATGAAAAAAGAAGAAAAAGCAAACAAATTAAAACATGAATTGGGAAAGATGTTTGTCTGTGATAGTAAAATATTCCATGTAGTCTGAACAGTGTTTTATAAAGCCTAGGGAATATCTCTCAAGATGCCAACTTCAAATACTACTACTTTGACTTTCCTGAAGATCTCCCTTTAATTCCCTGTTATTTACTCCTGTGCACAGAGAACAAAGTCCTTAATGGTTGATGCTCTCCAGACCCTTTCTATGAAACTTCTGCCTCACCAGTAACCTTTTCTGCACTGTCAAGAAATCTACAATTTCCGCCAGCTCTAAAATCTCCCAGGTCCTAATCTAAATGTAGAGCTTTATTAATCACAGAGCATACTGGTCTGGGTTTGCAGGTTGAAACAAAACCAGGCATTCTGAAATACTGATTTGTTGATGTAGGCCCAACTAACATTTCAAGAAAAAGCTGTAAAAACAGTTGGAAAATGTTTTTCATGTGTCTGCAGCAGCGATCACCTGCTTTACCCTATGCAGAGGGCCCCATTTGAACAGTACATTGTAAGAATGTTTTCATGGCTAATTAAGACAATTAGGCTTACATGAATGGTCTGGAAGCAGGTGCTGGTAGATTTGTTGAAGAGTTATATTTTGTAGACTCTCACTGCATTGCACTTTGCACTTTGAGGAGGGTGACTGACACTCAAATAGCACCGGAATCTGCTCGGGGCACTTCACTGCCATTGCTTTCCTGCCTTTCCCTTCCCAGACAATTGCCTTTTAAAATGTAGCTGGAAAGATCAAAGCCTTATTACTGTAAAAATCACTGTGAAATTAAAAGGGATAGGAATCAACCATTTGTGTAGCAGGTTCTTTTCATGTCTCTGCATAGACTTGCCAATTATGGTTCTCTTTTCTCAGTCAGAGATGTTAACCTGTGCTGCTTTTACCTCAGGATCCCTGCCCAGGTTTCTAAAGTGATTTGTGGTCATTTGAGATCTTCCTTCATTTTTGTCGCTTGTTCCTGGGAGGAAGAGTGGCACTGATGGGAAATGTCTTGCTACTTATAGACTGTCTCGGTGTTATGTTTGCTGCAATTATATAGAAGAAGCAGCATACTGTCTGTTTACTTTTAGACCACCCATCTCTCAGCCCAAGTTTCTCACTATGGGCTTGGTGCTGAGAATTTTTGTCAGATTTCTTTTAAATGACTGTTTTACAAGTGCATGATATTGAACAATGAGATCTTATCCAGCCCTTTTTTTTAATGCATCCCTAGGGGTTCTGGTTACTGAATGTTTAGTCTGACATGGCTGGGTGGAAACGGGATCCTTTCAAAGGATCCAGAGCATGGAGTGAGGCTGGGGGCTTGATGCATGTCTGTATCTTATGCATTATAGGGGCAGGATGCAGTTAGAGCAAGGGCTTGCAACAAGGAGTCGGGACTTGCTTCTGGATATAGGAGCTTGCTACACTTTCTCTGCCTGTCTTCAGTTATCCACCCAACATTGTCTGGTACATTTATCACAGTTGTATTAGATCATACTTTTGGCTTTAGTCAGATTTTTACTGCATTATAGGAGAGGATCTGATAAACTGCAAAGTGAAAATGAACACTTAGCTCCTTTTTAAATGCTTAAACGGAACTCTATTAATCTGTTGATAGAGGGCATTCAGCTCCAGAAATAAAGCTGTGAAGTACCAGGCTAAAATTCTCTCAGCTTCCTTAAGTTTTACTTGATTCAACTCTGATTCCCTGATAACATCCTGGAGTTTTTAGTAACAACAATAGAGGTGAAATCCTGACCCTCTTGAAGCCAACAGGGAATCCTTTACTCAAGGTTTCATACTAGATACCTCACTGTGGCCACTGTATCCCAAAAATGCACCATCCTCTGGCATCTTCAGCAGAGCAGGAAATACCATGGGCATTTTTCAGACTGGAGGGGTATGCGGGGAAGTCTTCCCCTGAAATAGCTGAAAAGTGTTGACAGTTGCCTATCATTGACTCTGTGCTTGCTGACATTACAAAGTTGTCATGAGGTTTGTTGGGAAAGGGTCTAGGTCTAGTCCTAGACACTAGCATGTGTGTCCCCTCCTGGATAAGAACAGTTGGTGGGATACAGCTAAAGAGTGAAGCTATGTTCTGCCCATCTAATTGTGGTTTACAGTGAAATGAAGTGGGGACAAATTTTCCCCTGTCCTGAAAGGGTAATTGGTACCTTTGACACTGTTGTGAGCTTGCCAGTGAGCTCAATAAGAGCAGTGCCTTCTCTGAAGGGAACGGAGAGTAGTGTATTAGGATTTATCCTCCCCACCTGTAGATTTTTGGGCTCAGCCCAAAACACCTTTTATTTTTCTGCATTATGCAAGCTACCAGACTATGAGCTGGGTTAGCAGAGATGCAGATGGTACATCCTGGTCTGATGCTACAATTGTCGTAGCCTCTGGAAAAAGGCAGGGCAGAACATTGTGACAGCAGCTGTGAATGTTGCCACAACTGAATCTGCCAGAGCTGTAAGGGAGTGAGGAATTGGGCTTCAAACAGGGAACCTGATTTAATTCTTGCATTGTTTCCACGTCTGTGTAATCTTCTCATCTCCCATAGCTGTGTCTGGGAGGACAGAAAACCACTCTCAGTGTTGGGACCTGACCTGTATGATCTCTGGCTTGTGCTTCTCAACCTGCGAATTCCTCCTGAATGAATGTATCTCTTACCTTTCTGTGTGTGGCAAACCAAAATAAGTGACACATAAGCTCTAAACAAATGCATTTTGTTAGCTAGGCCAGTGGTGTGCCTGGTAAGAAGCAACGCCTGACTGACGCGTGCCCAGCAGGCAAATTTCATCATCATTTGAATTGACTCAAACTGTAGCCTGTGCCTCTATCAAGGCATCTCACGCTAACTCAGACCTGTTGAGGGAACAGAATTAACTTATACAATGAATTCTTACTGAAATAAAGGTAATACCAAAGCTTGTATTCAATATCTAATTAAGTATTTTCTTAATGGAGTATACCCATTTATAATATGTGAAGCCTGACTTTAGTCTCCTGGGAGCAGGCCAGTAAAGAATAGCATTACAAATATTTATTTACTTCTCTTGTCCCTCACTGGCTTTATTTTAATGGGTGTGCAAAACTGCATGAAAGCTACAGGGGAGAAAAAGCCCCCCGGGAAACCCTTTGTATCAGGATGAATTGGAAAAACAAACTCTAGGGTGCTCATTTGCCATGAATCGCTTTTCACGTCACGTGCGGAAAATGAATGAGGCGTCTGTGAATCTAATTCCCTTTGTCCCAGTTGTAAAGCAGATCAGCACAATAGGAGAGGCACAAGGCCAGCAAAGCAAGAGGTGGAAAGCAGGCACCATTCAGTGAATTAATTTTCAGTCATTCCAGTGCTGCCTGCGCCTTTTCTTCTCCACAGATTTAAAGAACAAACAAAACCCTATGGTCCCTGGGAAGTGCCTCTGTTAAGTGCTGCTGCTGAAGTCTCGCTAAGCACAGTGGCAGTGGTGGAGGACACGTATCCTTCCCACTGTCACGCTGGGTCCCGTGTCACTCCAAGTGGGAGGACAGAAAGCACACCACCACGGCCCTGCCACACATTAGGAAAACGGCAGATCAGTGCATTGAAGAGTCTGTGTCGTCCCAGGGGTAAAAAAGATAAAGATTTAGGGTCCTCCCTTTTTTTTTTTAACTGAACTTCAAGATGAAAATCCTAGTCATCTCTTTCATGCTGAACTGATTTTTGAAAGCTGTTTATTATTCGGAATTAGGTTACACTATTTTCTCTTTGTTTTCTTCTATCTAAATACAGTTAGATTTGTGTGTATGTCAACCAAACCAGCTATATTTGAAAGACTGAAAATATTCTGGCTGTGAAACCCAGTGCTGGCTTGGGAGTGTAACCCTTCCATTCATTGCCTGGCTTATAAGCCCCTCTCACTGCATAAGAACAACTTTGTTGCCCAGCTAAAAGGAAAATGGAAATTAAAAATAAATCTCACCACAGCTTTTGTAATATATTTCCAAGTTGTCCTCTTTGCAGACTGTGTGCGTAGGCCATTCTGTGCTGGCATTGATGTAAAGCAGGACGAAGATGAGAACAACATTTGATGCCTTCATGGTGGTGGTGGTAGTTTGCAGGATTACTTCTCTGTTTCTTGCTAACTCTCTGTGGAGGGAGGTGTTCCTTCCTTTCTCCAAGGGAAACAGGAGTTACTACATTTGAGCCTGCAGAAGGATTAAGCGAGCCAATGCAGCCTTAGCTTACCACAACGTGGTATAAACAAGAGGCTAATCAGAATTGGAGGGTGCTATTTCTGTGCGCTTAGACTTCTGCTTTCTGCTTCATGTTAGTTTGAATTAATGATAAGATAAATAAGCTAATAACAGTTACTCACTGCATGGCATAGCCCTGCCTTGGTGCCTCCTGGAACAATGCAGCAAACTGTTTAGTTTTTCTCTCACTGCCAGTTTCTTCTCTTGAAGTCAAAGCATTTGGGTCAAGACTTCAAACAGGCTTATTTAGCACTTCTGGCTGCAAAACATTGCGATAGAAATCACCCCATCTTGATCATACAAAGTCAGATCAGATTTTTCAAGGCGGACAGTTTGGTTACTGTGTTCTTTTTAGTAACATATCTGTCTGCTAGAGGGAAGAGACGTGTGTCTGATGAAGCTGACACCAAATAAGCAAGCCTTGAAACTTTTAGGAATGGGTCCTTTCTGCTTGACTGTGCTAAATACTGCATTTACATTCATTTTGTTCAGTGGTTCATAGGAATGTACTATTTAACAGTATAGCCAATCAGGTAAACCTAGACTTAATTTTTTTTCCTTCTGTCTTCTGGGTTATTTAACTGCCCACTAGTGGTGCTGTGCACTTGTTATTTGCACTAGGTTTTTCCAAAGCTGTGCTTTATGCAAAAATTAGTGGCTATTGCAGATGGCAGCAAATGATCAGTAAGGGAAGAAGGGAGGGTTGCTGTATCTCCAGTAAAATTCTCCAATTCAGTTTAAGACGCATGACTGGAATAAAATTTCAAACTGCAGTTGCCAAAAAAGTCTTTCCTGGACAGAGCACCAACTGGAAAAAAGCTACAAGCTAAATTCAACCCTAAAGGAAATGTCTGCAATAGTCTTCTCTGAGCTGGAGACAAGGAGAAATTTGCTCTGTAGCATGACAAAGTTGGATAGAAAAATCACATCGGCTTTCTTCCTCTGAAGGCTGCAAGTATCATTTGCTCTGCCACTGGGTAAAGCTGAAGAGAGGAAAGCCTATGTACTTTAGCAAACAGGAGAGCACCTAACAAGATAATTATGAAATAATGTTAAACAGTAGAGCTGTTCCTCAGGCAAAATCCTGGCCTGAATGAAGGTAATAAAAATAATCCTATAGATTAAAGTGGGGCCAAGATTTTAACCATGATGTATTAAATTTAAAAGCCAATTCAATGCAATCCAAGAGACCTTGCTTTGAATAATGAGGCTCAGGCCTGCTTCATGTTTTTTCATATTTTCACAGTGGTAAATTATACAACCAGGGCTAGGGTGAGAATCCAGGCAACTGTCCTTAGGCATGGAACATGTACGAGTCACGTAAAGAGATTTGGGTTACAGATCTGTCAAAATTTGTCTGGACTTTGGTTGTACCCCGCTGATAGTTGATGAAAACAGGCACAATTGCAAAGGAAATAGCAAGGAGAGACAATGTCTAGGATTACTGTAATACATTTAGACTAGAATCATGTAAAGTAAAAGCCCCTTCCCACTAAGGTCTACAAAGACAGTGAAAATTTGATATAGCAGTTTATTACCAAATGCAAAGGCACAAAGTGCTTCATATCAGGACTGTGAGAACATAACGCCCAGATTTTTTTTTTTAGGAATTACATCATCATGGTCCTTCATTTAAAATGTCATCTTAATGCTCAATGGCATTGAACAAAGCAAATCAAATGATGGGGCAAATGTTTGAAAGAGAGACCCACTGGGCATCAATAAATAAATCAAACCAGGCTCAGGACCTCTCCTGAGATTAAAAGCTTTAGAAGCTGGGAAAATACATGGGAGACATACAATACATGCCTGCCCTGCTCTTGCTCTTCTCTGCACACTTGACTGTCCACACAGCTGGGAACAGGTTACTGGTTAAATGGAGCCTTGGTCTGGACTAGAATGGTTTATATAGACACTGGGCTTGTTCTACCTCCCCTTCCCTCTGCCCACCCCGTCCTCTTGGAACAGTGTTGCCGTTCCTGGCTTTTGAAGTGCCGACTCAAAGCAGCCTTTTGTCTTTGCAGAAGCTCTGTGGTAGCTGCTTTATGCATATCCAGGGGTCTAGGTCTTGCCTTGCAGAGATTTCAGTCTAAGCACAAGCAGACAGCCTGGGAAAGTGGAACAACACTGGACTGTTGGGATACAAGTCTTCCTTCTTCACTGAAAGTAGGATGGCTGGGGTAGATCTCCTAGCAGAAACTAAATACGACTTTGTAGATGAGCTCAGGAGCTCTGCTGTACACAGGCAAGTGCCTGCACTGTTTCCCCGTCTGGTGCATAGACTCCCTTTTGCTCTTTTGAGACAGCTACTTCATCCTTTTTCTTGGCAGTGCTCCTGACACTGACTCAAAATGACAAGTCACAAGATTTTTTTGTGGGTGCGAGGTTGGAACGTGTGTCTCGAGTAGGTCTTTGGGTAGCCAATGTTCTGAGGGGAAACAGCCACGCTAGCTAATGTTTTGGAAAGCTGTGCTGTCACTTCCACTTTGCCCCACCACGTTGTTTTCAGTGGGAAGGGATTTTTACTTTGGTTCAAGTTTATAATGTGTACTCCAGACACTGTTTCGCCATTTCATTCCCTGTGTAATCCTTGTATCTCCTAGAAAGAGCTTTATTACCAACTCCATCTGTTCTGAGAACTGCTTTCCCTTCAAACAGCCGAAGCCTGTGGGATGAGAAACTACATCTAAACGAAGTGGTATCGGTGCTGGCAGTGGGAATTCTGTTTTGGCAGGTTGCTTAGCTGGCCAACAAGTATGTTTCTTTATCTGTCTGATTGAAGGCTTTGACCATGGAGATAAGCAGCTCAAAAATACCTGTAAAGCAAGCTATTTACCTAAAGAAGGGCAGTGACTTCATGTATCTAGAGCACTCTTCAGCTTGTTTGCATGCTTTTGCAGTATTAAAGAGTGCAAAAGCCTATTGCTCCTTATCAAGAAGATTATTATATCTGTAATATAATTGGGAAGATTAAAAGATACAAAGATGGCAGACTAGTAAGCAGATAAATCTTACATCCATGTCCGTAATGTCTTGAGTTGGCTGCTACAAGACTGCTGATAGAACTGTATCAGCAAATCACACCCACCCACCCATGCCCCTCCCTCCCTCCACGTACCTTATACCACTAGCCTCTCATACCTATAACTAATAGCCAGTACAAGCTTCTTGAAGAAAGTATAGCAATGAAGAGAGTTTTTTGGTTTTTTGTTTGTCTGAGATGTCTTTTTTTGTGTGTGTGTGTGGTTTTTTTTGGGGGTGTGTGTGTGTTTTGTTTTTTTTTTCTTTTTTGGTTGGGATTTTTGTTACTTTTAGATTGCAGTCAATATTGAGTGATAACTGATTTAATAGATGTTCTATTGATTAAACAACATACTATTAACTAGCCTAATTATATCTATAATTATAGATATACTATTAGTAGATACACTGTTACCATTAATTTACAATTGTATCATTTTGCACAGTTAAAACCAAATATAAAATTAATTCTTATTCTCAGATCTTATAAATCACACCCAACTATTTTATTATAATCTTCCACCCTTCCCACCCACACTACTTGGTGCCAGAGTGCAAGTCTGTCACTCTTTACTCGCCCCATGCCTTTTCAGCCATGGACCTGATGGAGAGTTGCATGGATTGTCTGCAGGGGTTCCCTTCACTGTCCTGGTAGGCTTGGGTGCACAGGTAGCTTCAGTGCTGTTTGTAGGTGCCTCAACCCCTACTGTCAGAAGATCCCACCTTCTTTTTTTCTATAGCTGATTTTATGTCTTATTCCCCCTTTTTTCTGTTGCAGAACCCATCCTTTTTTCCCTACCTTTACCACCTCCCTTTCTTTACCTTAACAGTTTGTGAACAAGCGATTCACCTTTTGTTGTTGTTGTTTTTTTTTTTTCTTTTTTTTCCCTTCATTGGTCTCAATTCTGCTACATCTGTACTCAAATTTGATGTTTCCAACACCTTTACTCAGGCAGTGTTGGCCTTATGGGGTATTATTGATACACTTGCCAAGGCACAGTTATCCTCCTAAGACTACATCCTAAAACTCCCTTACAATTACCTGGTTCATACTGGCAATGGTTTTGGGGTTTTTTTGGTTTTTTTTTTTGTTTGTTTGTTTGTTTGTTTTTTAAATTTCATATACCCACTAAGGCAAATTATTCTGCTTTAGCCTAGATTCTTCTACCTACCTCCAATTAATGCAAGTAATTTCATATCTGAGGTGCAGCCTGCATACCAGAGCAATATAGCTACATGTTTTTCATGCTCTGTTTTCTGCTCACACAATATCCTTGCCCTTGAATTGTTTTAATTACTCTCTGGGTTCCCTGCAGAGGTTTAGCTAGTCATGAGGCCCAGTGCTCCAGCAGGGCTGCTTGCTCGTGTTCGTGTGACTGCACCTACCCTATGACTTTTGCCACAATAGTTATGGGTATGTTGTTTTTCCTATGTTCCTAACTAAGTAGTTGTGTTTGCAAAACTTTTTCAAATGTAGACCTAGATACTGCTTTGCCAGATCTCAAGAATGGGGTTTCCTCTTAAGAGTTTCTTTTAACTAAAGACTTCCCCCTCACTCACCTCCACCACCTCCACCACCTCATTGCGCAAGTCCAGTATAAAGTGAGTCCTAACCAAAGTTTAAGTTCTTTCTTTCAAGCCAAAATCTTTTTTGCTCTCCTTTGGCATCTTTGTGTACGCCTGTATCATATAATGAAACATTTCCACAGGGAAAGCTTCACATTAAAAGCTTCACTGATTTCTCTTCCTTTTTCTCGCAACTCTTTCTGAACAAAAGCTTTCCAGTTCATATTTCTCAGAGTGGGTCTCCTGCTAGTGAAAGATCATGAGTGAAAATTTCTCGGCCAACAAATGAGACTTTTCAGAGGAGACACCTTCACTCTCCATAAAAGTCAACTTTTTCAGCTGTGCTTGTAATACTGTATTTAATATTTTTGTTAAAAAAAACAACAACGCCTAGAAATGCAATACAAGCTAATGTGCCACCACCTCCTCTTTCCAGCTGCACACAAGCAGGACTTGCAGGTGGGGCTGCTGTTTCGTGCTTTCTCTGAGCACTGTAAGGCTGAGCTTTGCTGAGCCCTGGCATGCTCTCAGCACAAGCCTCTTGTGGCTATCTGGGCTTGGACAGCTGCTCAGGGGTACCTGCTCCTTCTGAAACACTGGTGCTGTTTGTATATAACAAGAACCTACATGATTTTATATAGGTCAGGTTTTAATTACTTTGACACCTTAAATCGTAGCAGACTACTATGTAGTTACCTTGCTAATTTAAATAGCTCTTTTTAAAATTAAAGCTTTCAGGAAAAGGGAGTAGTCAGTGGTATGGAGAAAAGGAAAGAGCTTCCTCATTTTTATCATTTATATTAAATATTCAGAAAACTATCTGACTTTGTATGTTGTTACAACTTTTCAGGAACCCACCTGGATTCTACAGCCTGTGACACAGACTAAAGGTTCCTGGTTCATCTGCTGCCAAGTGAGAGGGTGTACATTTGCACCAACGTACACACCTTAGACCATACAGCTGTAATAGATATGTGCAAAAGTGAAGCCTTGTACAGCTTCCTTCTGGTTCCAAACTAGCTTTTTCCTGAAGGAAACTGGTGGATGGTCATGCAGAAAGGGTGAAATTAAGCTGCTGTCGTGGAGCAAGCATGCTCCTGGGGTCCAGAGGAGGGCCACAAAAATTATCAGAGGGACGAAACACCTCTTCTGTGAGGAAAGGCTGGGAGAGTTGGGGTTTTTCAGCCTGGAGAAGAGAAGTCTCCAGGCAGACCTTATTGTAGCCTTTCAATACTTAAAGGGGGCTTATAAGAAAGATGGGACAGACATTTTAATAGGGCCTGTAGCAATAGGACAAGGCATAATGGTTTTAAACTAAAAGAGGCTGGGGTTAGAATAGATATAAGGAAGAAATTTTTTAGAATGAGAGTGGTGAACCGCTGGAAAAGGTTGCCCAGAGACTTGGCAACGTTCAAGGTCAGGTTTGGATGGGGCTCTGAGCAACCTGATCTAGTTGAAGATGTCTCTGCTTATTTCTGGGGGATTGGACTAGATGACCTCTAAAGGTGCCCCAAACCATTCTATGATTCTAAGACTACTTCTGGATTTTAACACGTGAATCCTTACGTTAATAATGTCTAATATTTCAAAGACTTTTATGCAATTTCTGTGCTGTTCTTATATAGCGTCTTCATATAAACCATAGTTTATTTGTTAAAACTCCATATAACTAATTTATAAAGTGCTGGAAGACAAGATGGAAATATTCTGGCTTTGGGGTTTGTAGACTTCTACTGGTAGCAGAAACAGCATTTGAAACATAGGTATGAAGTTGATGAGTGGTATTCAGGCAAGAGCAGTTGTCTGGTTTCCAGCTTTCATTCATCACAATATGTTTTTATTGCCCTCAGTTGTACTGTGCTGGGGACTCTTCTGTAGTGACACAAACTCTGTGCTCAGACCCAAGGAAAGAGCTAGGTTGGCTCCTGTATGGCCTCTTCTCTTTGGCACCTCCTTTCCATGGGGAGAAAAAGTATCAGAAAACATTTTCTCTTGGTAGGTTTGGAGCAGGAAGGTGATTTTTGTATACTATCGCTCTGCCATTTGCTTGCATGCAGGAAGAAAATGTAGGACAAGTTTGTTCTGGTGCTCTCTGAAGAAGATAGCCATACTTGTGAAGTGGCTACAGTGACATATGTCCATGTAGGGAGTGAGTGACTGAGAGTTTGGGATGTTATTCTTGGATGGGTGTTGCCGCATTTGTCAACTTGTCTGCAGCGTGCACTTTTGAATAAGGTGACAGGAAGGAGGAAAGCAGACTTAGCACTACTAGGGCAGAGGCAGTGATACGTGCACACATTTATTTGTGGTTTTCATGGTATGCTCATGATGCAGATGGACACGAACCTAAGGCTGGAGAGATAGTCTGGCCTTAGAGTCATGTGGTCTCTCAAACCATAGTAGGAGTGGAAGCAACAAAACCAGCTTTGGTGCAAAGAGAAAAGCATTCATCTGCATCTCTCCTCCTTGGTTCCACCAACTGGCCTCGATAACTGTGCAGAGTTATTACTGTGGAAGTTGAGTTTTGAGGTGGGTGGGAATCTTCTAGTGAATACTGTTCTTCTCAGAAAATACCACTTCGCTGAGTCCAAAGCTTCTTATGGAAATGATGGTAATATGTGGTGGGAATGTGCATACCATCAGGGGAGATTTCTCTGCACCAGGAGCAAGCACTGCGGTTAGCAGAAAGCTCCCTTTCCAGAATAGCTTGTATAAGTTAAGGAACATTTTTACTTCTTGTGAGGCGGGACTTCAAAGCAGGGACTTGTATGGGAACTTCTCCTGGGCTAACAGACTCTGGGCTGCCATGGGGGTGGCCTCCTTTTGTTCAGGTGATGCTCAGAATGGTAGAAGCTTTGAAATCTCAAGCTTCAAAGCAGGGTGAGCAAGGGTGTTACTGGCCGCTGTGCTGTCCCTTCGGTGGACTGCTTCTCAGTACCTGGCAGTGGCAGCAATATGGTGAGGAACTATTTTGGTAAACCACCTTTAATTAGCTAAGCAAACAGCCTCTGGCTTAGCACGAACTTGGCAGGTCTCGTTACGTTAGGAGCTAATCTCTCCTGTGTTACTTCATGGCTGCACTTGTGAGCTGCTCTTTGGCCAGGCAATATGTTTAAACTGGTGTTGAATCAGGATCACAGTGGATCAACAGACTCTGTTAAAACCCCATGGCCCTCCTGGATGGACTGAATTTGTTTGCCAACATTGTGGTGCTAGTGTGCAACTTCAGATCGATGCAGATCGATGCTGCTTAGGCTGTAAGGAATGTCACACCAGGACAGTTGAACGGAGGCATGGTGTTGGCTTTTGTAACTCTGGTGGAAATGGGTGTTGCTCCATCCTGGCTAATGGTGTTTCCTCTGTGTTCATGGGGAAGTGACTCTTTCTGTAGAATAAGCTCAGTTCGCTGCCTGGGAAATGCTCAGTGGTGTCCAGGTGTTCCTTTCGTAATACGCCCTGGGACCTTGTGATGGAGCAGGCTCAGCAAAGGACTAGTTAATATTTGATATAAGGAACTTACTATTTGATATAAGGAACAGAGTTTCTGGCCCTACAGAAAAATTCTGTTTACAGGTGATTTAACAGGGCAGGAAGCTATACCTATAGATACCAAACATCTATAGCCAAATGTACACTGAAACGGTGTGAAATTTCGTAGTTGCACAAGTATTGTGTTGGGGAACTTGGCAGCTCTGCGGGGTTTTGGACTGAATAATCATCCACAAGCAGGGATGAATGTCTAAAATAACTGTCCTTGTGCTTCTGGATCACCTAGCGCTGATAGTCTTTCTCTCCTACAATTATCCAGTTGAATTCCACACAGGCCTGACATGAAATCTTTGAAAATGTTCTCATAATCACATGCTGGCAGGTATGTAAAGAAGTGTCTGTTCGCTGAGACCACTGTAAAAGGGAGAGCAATTGAAAGTGGAGGTCTCTTACCAGTAACAGATATTGTGAACAAGTACCTTGGCCCTTCCAGGCAAGAAGGCAGGGCTTAAATTAGGCAAGAATTTTGGATTTCATTGACCTATTTTGTCATTTGCTACCTTTTGGTACCTGGGCATTCCCTAACGTATTTTTCTGCTTTCCTTTCTGACTGATGGGTGTTGAGGTCGGATTTGTTTGGATGCACGGAAAAAAAGAGACGAAGGAACTGCAGCTGAAGGAAGACTAAGTTTATACTGGATTCTAATGGATTTTAGGAGTGAATTTCAGACTGGTCAGCCTACTGCCAAAACGTTGTGAGTGAGTGACTGCAAATGAATTTCATAGCTGCTCCTGCTGTTCTCCCAGCTATGTTCTTCCAGCAGAAGCATGTCTGCTAAGGGAGTTTGCAATTGCTTCTGGTGAAGCTATTCCTGAGTTTATCCTGCTGTCCTAAAACTGTAGAAACACAGGGTTTCTCAGTGTCCCCTTGCTATCAGCATGATGCCAATGACAAGAACGCAATGAGGTCGCTTTCTTGGTGGCTTGTACAGTTGTTTCAAATGCTGCTTCGGTGGAAGATCTCTCCCTCAGTGTTGAGCATTATTGTAATTGTGCAGGGAGAGCTTGCTGCAACCAAATCTAAGTCTGACGGGAGGGAGCAGAGCCTGGTACGGGCTTCTCCTTCTTAGATGGGGGGAAGGACGTGCTACATCCATTCCTTACTCAGGCCCTCAGGGGACAGAGCTGGTACAGGGATGGCTTCAGCTGAGGCAGGGTGTTCAGACTTGCCAAAATCTGAGTTCTCTGCTCAGTCTCCCAAGGATGCCAGTGCAGTGAGTTGTTCTCCACCCCGCTACCTCAGCCAGGCGCTCCAGCAGGCACAGGTTGGTGTAGATTGCATCTGATGTGAGGGTGGGATAGAGCTGAGTGCAATCTGTGACAGGAATTTGCCAACAAGGCAGCAATTATAGATATGGGATTATATGTGTGAAGGGCTATTGCCACATCTCTAATGTTTCTAGAGAGAATGGCAGGAGCCATTTTAGGATGTGACTGCTATTCCCTGGTCTGTGTCAGAGGTGGGACGGCAGGGATCCTTCTTTAGTGGTATGAAGAGATTGAGTCCAGGAGCAGACAACTGTAAGCTGTGCATTACCCCTGGTTTCTCCAGAGACAAAACAGTGAGAAAAGCATCATCTTTGGTCCAGGTCCTGGCCTGATATCACATTTAAATGCTGACAGTACCATTATGTCTCTTCAGGAGGCCAAACTTGCTTTCTTTAATAAGAGTTTCTTAGGGATGGGGCAAGTAATATATTAGGGTGGGCTGCTTTTTCTCAATGGATGTTCAGAGAGCACCATCTGGGAGAGCTTCCAGCTCATTCTAGCTTCTGTTTCCGTAATAGAAGTCAGTATGGATCAGTGCCACAAGGTATTTCTAGTACGCAGATTGCCAGAGATCTAAAATTAATGCATGGACCTTCTTGTCCCAAGAGACCAGTGTGGCTATGGATAGCTTTCTTCAGAAAAACCTATCTAGCTGTCTTTGTGTGATAGCTTTCCCTTCCAGGTAGGCAAATGCAGCCTTTCTAAGTTAGCAAAGACATGACAGTTTGGACTAGCTAAGCCCAATTTGGATGTTGCTGAGATGAAAAAAGTGGGATTTTTTTAGAGTTTCCTCTGGCAGAGAAAACTTCCACTAGCAGTCTTGGTCAAAGCCTGCCTGAATCTGTTTCCTAGCAGAAACGTGCTCATCTTTCCTCCCACTTCTGTTGCAATCTCTTCCAGAGGATTGGTGATGGTGGGAAGGAGCAATTGCATTGGTTTTGAGGACTCGGTTTGCTGTGAGCACCCCAGCCCAAGCTCTGTGCTGGCTGGAAAGAATGACGTGAGGAAATAAGATTGCAGAGCCTGGGGAGAAGCTTTGCAGACCACCTGGCCTTCAAATTCCTGGCACTGCTCAAACTTGTCTCTGTAGGAAATCCATGTTCCAAGTCAAGATCAGGTCACATGAGAAAATGAATTTGGCAGGAATATTATGAGTCCCTACTGATCTGCCAACAAATCCACCCCAAGCATCTTGCTCCATGGCTCTCCGCTTAGAATAGAGCAGCACAACTGACAGCCCAGCATAGCAAAAAAGTACTTACAGAAGTGCCTCGAGGTGGCTTCTGCAGGCTTTCCCATGAACCAATGCTGCTGCAGGCTGACTTTCTCCTTGCTGTGTTTTCTGCTTTTACAGAAAAATAAAAGGAAAGGACTGAGGAAGGGCTTGGCAGCAAAGAGAATTAAGGTGGCAGGAAAAAAGACATTCCTTCCTTTTAGTTTTCTGTGTTCCTGCTGTCCTAGGAAGACTTGAATTCTCCTGGGTGCTGTTGACTCACTCAAAAAATGTACAAATGTAGGGACAATTCATACTTCTGTGCCCACCTGACCTGCTCTGACATCATTAGTAGCAACTGGTGAGATGTTGCCGTGTGCATTTAAGTGCCATTTTGTGCATTGTTTTTTCCCAAAATATTTCCGCTTCAGAGCAAGGTGCATAAAGAAAACGAAATTCACAACGACTCTGGCACAATTATAGTAGCTATTGAGCTTAATGTAGATGCCATGATGGGAAATATAATCTCATTTCTTCTCCTTTTTTTTCGTCTTTTGTGTTAGGTTCTCTGTTATCATCTTTATGTAGCATGTTCAGAAATTTTATTGTGTTGAGCATATCTGGGGATTGGGAGGTCTCTTTATTACAGAAAGCAGAGATTTCTGAGATGGGTTGTCAACAACTTGCAATGCTTAAACATCCCTTCAAGGTGACTGGATGATGAGCTTTGTACAGAAGTGCCCCTTGGGGCAGTATAACTGGAAACATGGGACTTCCTGTTCAGGCCACAAATTTTTGAAAATTAGAGGCCTGAAATTAGATATGTAAATCAACCCTTCTATATGCATAAGCACAAACATAACTTTGGAAGATCCTGATTTTCAGGGTTGCTGCTGTATATCTAACCGAGCACTCAAGGCTGAAACTCTGAGCTGTGGTGTTTCCTAGTGGAACTGAGTAACCACACATTTGAATAGTTTTCTTTTAAATTTGTGAACACAACTGTGTATCTGTTTGTGTATTTATTTCTATATCTTATATAAAATAAGACATAAAATATTTATCTTCTGTAAATATATGCATGTATAAACAAATATACAAACAACTAAATAGAAATACATATTTATATGCATTTCTATTTCGATTATCTAAGTTCTGATAAAAGACAATTAGAAGTACCCTAATTATTCACTGGAGTGGAGAACACCCTGAAGAAAAGTCTTTTAAAATCCAGGTATGGGAAAAGCCACTAAGACTGGCGGGATAGGTTCCTCCCTTGGTAGTCATGCAAATAGTGCGGGTACGGCTGTAGTCACTGCAGCACTGTGGGTGAAACAGTGAAAACATTTTGTTTTCCTTCAGTTTGTCTCATCCAGTGCTCTCCTGTCTTTACGAGGATAGGTAAGGCTGACAGGTATGAGACTGAGGGCGGAGGTTGTGACATGCCCAAAGTCTGGAATCTGGGAGCTGAATTCCCATGTGTTATCTTTATGTGTGTTGGGACTGTATCTGCTCTGTGACTCTCAGGGGATGGAAGGGGCTCTGCCTTGTCAGTGGGAAATGCTTCTGCTCCCAGTTTGCACTAACCAAGTGTGTAATCTGCAAGAGAAGGCAGAGGCAGCAAAGATGCTGAAGGAGCCAAGTTATTTCAAAGGCAGTCTTTGGTGAAAGAGCACCTGCTTGAGGCTGAATGGGGTATCCCCCTTCTTCTCTACGCAGGTGGGGGAGGTGGATGCCAGTGATGGCTCAAAGGGGGTTTGTACACTGGGGATAGTTTCTAAGGTGAAAACATCAATTTTTCAGTGCCCCCAAAATCTGAAGAGGGTGAGGGAGGGAGTCAAGTCTTGTACTCTGTTCAGACCGGCCTTCTGGATACTGGAGCAGGTAGCCTGTTAACGAGTCAGTTAAACTATACAGTTAAAGCTGAGATACATATAACTGTCAGCAACGAAAAGGAACAAGACATAAAAGACTTGCATAGCAGGGGGGGAAAAAGCACATAGGAAGTTTTCCCCGAAGGCTTTGCCTGGATATGCTTTGCTGCCATTGAAGATTTATCTTACAATTTTGTACTTAGATTTTCCCAGGAGAGGCTGTGGGCCCTCCTGCTTGTTTGGAAGGGTGGAAGAGGAGGGCAGAGGGATGGCTGGGTCCAGCTGGAGATGTCCTGGGTGGCTCCACACATCTATTTCCAGGCGAGCCACCTGATGGTGCTGTTTGTTCAAGTTCCCGGCCGTGGTGGGTGCTCTTTGCCTGCAAAGCTGTGGACCTGCATCTAGATGTGCCTTATCACAGGGTGTTTAATTAATAAATAAATAAATAAATGATAAAAAAAGATCTGCATCGCCCACCTGGCTCTGGCGGTGGGAGCTCACCTTTCTGCCAGGCCTCGAGGCAACAACTGATGGGTCTTTTAAGCTTGATTTCAAGAAAGTGCCTTGGAAAAGGTCTGGGGGAGGCCAGGCCTGGGTGCATCTGCATTTTGTGGAGGCTGACAATGGCTTGCTAGGTTTTCCTAATTTATTTTGCATTCTTCTCACAATTTCCATTGTGGAGCTTTCCCATACGAGAATTAACCGTCACAAGCGGTGCAGTGCAGCTCTGGCAACCTCCCTGGAAATCACGCAGCCTGAATAATGATGAGAGCTGAAAGCAGGACAGAAAATCCACCCGTATGCTCCCTAAATCAGCACTGGGTAACACCACCCCAGACAAAAAGCAGCACTTGGCGACACCCCTGTCTCCACAGCCTGCCCCCCTCACAAGCCCAGCTCCCTCTCTGCAGGGGCTCGCATAGAAATGCACAGGCAAGGCAAGAAATGCAAACTTGGGAAGCTTCTGCCCAGTACCAGGCACCTATCTGGGGAGGCCAGGATCCCCATTTGCTCTGGAGGGTACAGGCTTGCATTTGCCATCTTAGGGACCAAACCCCTCAGTTAAAGACTAGTGGCGCTTTACAGCGTAGGTACTGGGGACAGGGGTGACTGGTGTGAGCAACCAGGGCCAACATATAAGGGAGAGCAAAACAGCTTACTCTCCTGTCTTGCCTGGTTCATTTTCTCATGGTGAAAGAGGGCAAGGAGTAAAATTTAGCCCAGGTTGCCCCACTCACTTCTGCCACAGGCAGCACTACCAGTAGGTCCCTCTGAAGTGGACAGGCTGGCTCCTCATTTATTTCTCACCGTCAGGATTATTAGTCCAACTAGATTTCTTTCTGTTTGTGTTTGCTGCTTGTCTGTGCTGACAAAACATGCGTAGTTTGTAGCTCCCTCGCTTCAGCTGGCTGCTGTTCCATTTTAATGTGAGGCGCTTCGTCGGAGGTCATTTACTCAGTATGTTGCTGGGCCATTTACAAATATGAGATGATGAATATTTCATTGTCATTCACGAGGAATTCTGTTGAAGTGTACAGCTTCATGATGGTGAGTCAGTACGTGATGCACTCAACCTGAAATTGTTTCCTTGCTGCATCTCTTGTCAGATGTGCTAATCGCTGATGGTGAGGAGGTAATATTGGTGGAAGGGGGAGGAATACAAATATGTATTAACATAATAATACTCTTTATCTCACCTTGATTCTACTTAAATATCCCTGGAATGAGCACTGCTCGGGGAAGGGGCTCTTTTGATGAATTACTAAGAGCAGCGATCTCTTCCCCTTGGCTCTAAGAGCAATACCCAGGCTGCCTTTCCTCCCGCAGTGCCACACCTCCAGGAGGGAGGCTCTGCTGGATTCGGAGACTCCCTCTTAAGTGCCAGGAAGAGTGAGTACTTGCAGTGGAGTAGGTGGTGAGACCAATTTATCTTGCTGCAAAACATCCTAGTGGAGGCAGGGCACAGTGTGCAGGGGATGCGTGCCAGCGTTAATGCCTGCTTGAGACTGCAAAGAGCCTGGAGCAGTAGCTCTGCAGAAGGAGACCCAAGCCGTTTGTCTCAGAGTCCAATGATGATTCAGGCACCAGTATCACTAGGTATTTGATTGCTGAGCCAACTGAAGAAAATGGAGGCTGGGATATAGTGCTAAGGTTGACAGCAAGGGTCTATAAAGGTAGTTTACCCAGCAGCTGTCAGCTGAGAGGGAGGATGTTGCTGTATCATGGCAGTGGAGTGGCAGCAGAAAGTCCCAGCTGCATGCTGAATTGTGCAGACGTGCTGGTGGCAGTGCCTCCCACCTCACCCGCTGACTGGGGAAAAGCCAGTGGGAAGGTGTTTCCATGTTACAGTGTTGCATGTCACTGTAAAACAGTTTGTGTCGCACTCCTGGGTTTTCTGGATTGCATGGCTTTCATGGTGAACAACGTCTCACTGACAACTAGTGCTATGAGGAACGTTAGGGCACACTGTTTCACTGGAGAGAAAGTAACCCAACCAAAGAGGTCCTGTAACCATCCAAGCTTCTCCAGCCCTCTCCCTCGGTGGTGCTCAAGTTGAGCCCTGGGGGTCTGCCAGTAACAAAGGGTATTTTAAATGGCAGAGACGAGAGGGAAAGGAGGCCACGGGTACCTGGAAGTCATCTGCTTCCCTGGATGCTCAGAAGCTTCTCTCTGCTGCCCGGACCACAGAGATGGTCTGCAAAATGTGCCTGCTCTTCATTTACTGCTGGCTGGTCATCTGGTTCCTCAGAGGTAGAACAAGGGAGAGAAGCTGTGAATATATCTGTTCCCCAGTCTGCTGGCTTTTTTGGGACCAAGCAGGAGTTTCATGACAGTTACACTGTCTAGTCATTGCTGTCCAAAGGGGTCTGGTGTGAATTTACGGTACACGAACTGGCCCTCAGCACCAAACTGACTGGAAGGAGGTTTAAACTGAATGCTCTGTGGGGTTTTTACTTTGGGTTTTTTTTTTTTAGTTTGTTTTTAAGATTCTGTAAAGTCTCTATAGCATGGACAGTCCATCACTGTGCTATTCAAGTCTGCCTGTGTCTCTGTGTGTGTGTGTGTGTGTGTGTGTGTGTGTGTGTATAGACACATCTGGTATGTTTTCTCTTACCGGATGTTTTGGCATAGTTTCTGGAAGCACTCCCAGGAGAGGTCTGGTTATCCTAGGTACAATGTCATAGCTGTCCTCTGGCTCCTGGGGTTGGGTCCCCCCAGGAAGTGCCCAGACCCGTTGAGGACAGTGGGAACACATGCTGTAGAAGTAGGGTTAGGCTGAAATAGACTTTTGTGACTGGAAACTAAT
The DNA here is from genome assembly GCF_963921805.1 of Phalacrocorax carbo. Lineage (NCBI taxonomy): Eukaryota > Metazoa > Chordata > Aves > Suliformes > Phalacrocoracidae > Phalacrocorax > Phalacrocorax carbo. The sequence continues at coordinate 94,798,619 of NC_087514.1, read as the reverse complement.
CTCCATCCTGCCAGAAACTTCACTTTTATGCCTGGGAAAATCAACCATTTTGACTCCTTTAATACCCTCTGTGCCTCATCTCTTCTTTTTTGAGTGGATTTTGGAAGGTTTTTCTTTGTTGTTTTGTTTTTCTTCTCTTTTTAGACTTGACTAATGTCTTCATGGTTTTTCAGGCTGGTAGCCTATGATAAAAAGTGCTCACTGAAAACTGCTGAAGGACAGGCTAGCTTCTAAAAGGAGGATATCGTCTGGAAGTTAGATGTATGGGAACTTGATGCCAATATTCATGAAATGCAGTAAAGGCAGGCTCTATGGAAAAAAATATGAAGGCGTCCTAGACTCTATCATAGTCTTTATTGGGATGCTTAGTAGATTTTTTTTTTCACTATAATTGGATTTTTAATTTGACCAATTGTAACGACAGACTGAAACTGATTCTGTAGCCAGTTCTTCCAAAACAGCTCGATTAACCTGTAGATTTTAAAAATATAATTAATAACTTTTTGTAGAGTGAGACTTCTTTTCTGGGGGGATGCAGGCGTTATGTGGGTGGTTACTGAGAATACATGGTACTCTAATCACTTCTTGCTGTCTCTTTTTCACTCTCTTTCTGATGCACATAGATATTATGGGCCAAAATCTGCTACTTCTGTCATCCTAGAAATAAACAGGACTAGTCATAGGGCAAAACATGACTTACTACAAATACAAGTGACAAACAGTACCTGAAGAATGAACAAAAATGGTCATTTTTTAATAACACTTGGTTAGTTTCCAGAGTGGAGAGCAAACGAATGAACTCATATTATGCTCTAGGAGAAGAAAGAAGGATTACTACCGTTCTAGAAAAACTTGGTGAAGGGAGGGCAATTACAATGGAAATTGCTTTTTGAGGCAGGGTGTCTAAATTTTGATTCAGGGTAGGTTTTCTCAGCAGCATCACTGACGTTTCCCAGTTTTTCACACTATGATTTCACAGTACTTCAGCTGTGAGTTAAGTAAGTTCAGATATTGCACAAAAGAGTAAATATAGCAGCTTTAACTTTTTTTTACTTAAAAAGTAGATGCTCCACCTGTCCGTGTCCTCCATTAGTCACTTTTCTCACCAGACATGGATGCTGTATACTTTGTGAGTCCATCTGCTGGCTGATGTCTCTTCTTGTCCATCTCTTAAGGAAGCCTGAACTGTGAGAGCCATTAAATGTGTTTCAGACCACAGTGTAAACTAGTCTGAACCCTTCCACTGTTCTCTTCTGTATCCAGGGTGGTGGTTGGGCAGATGGAGGTGCTGGTAAGAATCCCAAAGAAATATGGAGGGGGAACCCCCCCTAGCAAAACATCCCTCTGTTTCTCTACCTTTTACCAGCCCATGCAGAACTACCTGCATCTCTGGCAGCCCTGTGTTTGGTGATACTGAAGACCAACTGCAGACTGAGCTGCATTAGCAGGATCTTATCCATCAGGTCAAAGGAGGGGGGTGGTTATTGTCCTTTGTGTGGCACTTGTTAGGCCACATCTGGTGTGCTGTGCCCAGTTCTGAGTCCCTAGCACAGGAGGGATATTGGCAAATTGGAGTGAGTCTACTAAGACATGCAGGGGGCTGGAGCATATGATATACAAGGAGATACAAGAGGATACAAGGAGAAGCAGAGGGAGGATGAGAGGCAGCAGACACAGGTCAAAGCACAAGAAATTCCAGCTACATATAAGGAAGAAAATCTTCACAGGCAAGGCACTCAGACACTGGAAGAGGTGGCCCTGGAACATTGTGGGATCTCATCTTTCGAGGTATTAAAACCTGGAAGTTGGACTAGAATGACCTCCAGAGGTCCTTTTGTACTTAAATTATTCTGTGGTTCCATGATTTTGTGCAGGAGTTTGAGCGAGTGTCTTACACAATCTGTACTGCCTCTAATGCACCACAAAGACTTCCACACAAGCGTCTTTGTGCTCCCTTTCAGAAATGAAACTCCCTCAGGACTCTCCATACCACAGCAGCTTTGCCACAACTTTACAGACTGCCACTCCTCACCCCATGCACAGTGAACTTAGTCTCTGACTGCCTGTGTTTTCCTGTATGTGAAAATGACTGTTAGACCTATCTCAAGCTGAAGACATCATCTGCTTTAATGAAGAGCCTGAAACGGTACAAAACACACATGGAAATTAGGTCTACTTCAGTCCAGGGCTTTCCAGGTATTTCCCTGTGCTCCTTAACAGAAAAGGAAAGCTTCTCCCTCTGGCAAGTCTTATGAAGGGACTTACGAGGGAAGGTTCCTCTTTCTTTTCACCAACAGATGTCATTGATGAACTCTCTCCTCCTTTTTTCCCTAAAGTTTTGGGCCATCAGGCTTAAACAAACTACAAATAACCACTATGTTGACATTTAACATGAAACAAAGAACTTGGCTTGGGTCTCAAGAAGTTGAAATTAGGATCCATGCTTTGGATCATCCAAATGCTGTTTAGTCCATACCAGCATATCTGAATAGGATACAGGACAAATAGAAATTTTTCTTGAATTTCATTTTTGAAAAAATCTCATCTCCTATTCCATGGGAGAAAAAATTAGAGAGGACTGTTTGTTCACAAGTCTTCCATGTTTTCTAAAGATCATAGGATAATTCAGATTGGAAGTGATCTTGGGACATTTCTAGTCTTGCTCACAGTAGGGTGGGAAATGAGGTTAGACCAAGTTACACAGGGCTTTATCTGGTTGGATCCTGAAAAACTCCAAGGATAAAAACAGTACAACCTCTTTGGGATATGACACTTCCAAAGAGGTCAGTTGTTCCAAATTTTCTGGAAAAACATCGGTAAGATGAAGCTCTAGTTCAAAGGAATATGTCACACTGTCAGCAGAGAACTTTGAGCAACCTGACTATGGCTTGAATAAGTCATTAAAATGTCCTCGAGCTTTCCCTTTGTAAAGTTGATCCAGTAGCACTGGAGGTGCCAGAAACACTGTATCCTAGTTCAAATTGCAGCTGAGCTTCAATGCAGTCACAAGTGCTGGCACTCTCCTTGTCTTCAGCCCTGGAACTCATCCAGTTCTGGACAAAGTCACACTGGCCTTAAAATCCAGAGCTGAACTCTGGAGGCAACGTGGAGGTTTTTTGTTAATTTGGAGTGAATGGGAGAAAAAATCACTGAAGGGCGCTCTCTTGTTAACAGTCAATAAAGTAAGAAAGTTCAGGATTTCTGTTTGAGTTCCCATGCAAAGATATGTTCGTTGTGAAATTTCTTTGCAGAAGCTGCTATGAGCTGGGAACACTGCAGCATATGCCAGCTTAGCAGAAAGATGCCACAAGTTACTGGGTTTGACCCAGGAATTCCTGGTCAAAAGATTATGGCCTGCAGTCTTTGGGAAGCCAGACAACTGCCAGGTTTTGGATCAGCAAAGTTCTTGAGCACTGTGTAAGCACTTGCAGAGTCCACTGCGTGAGTCCCCAAAGTCCTCTTTGCCAAACTTTTTGTGGTCTCAACATTAGGACCACTTTCTTGAGTGAATGGATTTGTGATGGGAGTGTAGAACAGCAAGGTTAACTGTGTCTAAGCTAACACCATTCACAGAAGCTTTCTTTGAAGCATCTGCTCCGAATGCTGACAAAGACTAGCTAGTTTTTTTGATAAGATGGAAAAGTTTCTTGCTTCTTTGTCCCTGTCTCCTTTCCTATGCACTTGAACTTTATAAAGCACCTTTTCCTGGTCAGCTTCAATAGGATAGATGAATTTCTGGCATTTATCTTGATGCCCAATGCCAGAGAAAAAATAATCAATAAATAATAATTCCTTCTTAATACAGCCCTCCTGTGTCCCTGCTCAGAATATTCAAGGTCACCAAGTGCTGTTAAAAGGCATGGGAACAGTAAAAACTGTGCTCTGAATGCTATCATATACTGTGTGTCATCAAGCTCATACGTTGCTCTCAGGGACTCCCCATGGCAGCATATAATAGCAATCTCAGTCTGACGTACTCAGATGGCTTCCTTGTTAACCAAGCAAGTACAAGAAACAATTTTATTGGACTGATGCGCATGTTTCCTTTGATAATGATGCCCTCCATCAGCCTATTTTAGCAATGTTTAATTAACAGCTTTCCTACAGCCCCTGTTCTCCTCCAGTCTTTCTCAGAGCCTTGTCATGGTGGCTTTCTCTTATTTGTCCATTGCCATGGAGGTCTCTCTTTTTGTTCTAGAAATGGATGTCAAGCTACTGTTTGTAATTTGGGATCAGTTAAGGAGATAAACGTGTTTGACAGTCCCCAGCTTGCTGAGTTTACTTCACTCAAAGGGAGTGAAGGAGTAAAAATCATCAGAAGTGTGTAAGTGATACAGGATCCAAATTTAAGGAGATTGGGCTACCTAGAATCCCACACTCTGCTGATGCTTAATAAGACCTAGACTCCCAGATTTTTTTTCAGGATTTAGACATTTCCTTCACATTCTCAGATCATAGCACAATGCAGACAAGCTTAGGCATATCTTCTACATGACACAAAGCCCTTTTCAGCGGTGGTTTAATTTCATGGTGTAGACTAGACATTCTGTTTATATTCTCTGATTTTCCGCTTTCAAACTGCGCTGTTATGTATCTTTAGGGTTCTGGTTGTTGTTCCATATAGGGGCCAAATCCTTATGGGAGGAGCTCATGCGCGCTCATGGATCCTTGGGTAGTTCCCTGTAAAATTCATGCAGCTTGGTACATACATAGTCATATTTTACCTCCTGTTTTGATCAACTCTCCCACTTTTTACTTTTTAGATTGTGGTCCAAGTTTCAGGGATATTTGCTATTTGTATCTACACCGGCCCTACTTTTAACTTAATTTTGTATTGTGTTTTTCATTACGTCTTCCAGATAATCTACTAGCAAAGTTGCAATTGATAATAAACAGAAAGAACTTCTCATTCTACTGAATAAACATAGGCCTCTATTTATGGCTTCACATGCAGAGCACTGTGTTTTAGAACCACCGTTTTCCATGATGAGCGACTTTTTCCATGTTGATGCTGCAAATAACAGTTGAAAAAGTTTGGAAACCTTGTCTCTGCCTATAAATACAGCAAACGAATCCTTCTTAGCCTCTTCTGAGGTCTTGCAACTTAAACTAGGTGGTAAAATCCAACCACTGAGGATTTATGAAGCTTGGGTAAAGGTAATTTATTTACTTCAGTGTTCTTGCTCATTTACAAAGACAGTCAGCTGAAGGAGAAGCATTCATACTTTATTACTCTTCCTTGAACAATGACGTTTTTATTTCTCAGGAATTGTTTTTCTTTTTCATTTTAATTTAAAGGCAAAACACAATTTCCCTTAATCTGACACATAACAGAAGATTGGCCTGAGATGCTTTGAATTCCTTTTTTAATGATTACAAAATTCACTGTCCGATCTTACTTTCTAATAGTTGTAGGATTAAAAGTTAAAAAACAGACTGCTCAAGGAGAGTAAAAGTCATTGCTGAGATGTCATAACTACATTTTTTTTCTATAATAAAATATGTATTTTTGACCACTCCTTCACTAATCATCCTAACTTCAGTGGATGCTCTGATATTACTAATGCCTCAAGAAAATAATAAAAACTGTTATGAGAATGACAGAACTAATTAAACCTGGATGCCTGTGAGTTTGTGTCCTAAACCATACACCAGTGTAAAACTACCAGCTCTGGCAAGAGCAAACATCAGCGATGTTAGTCTGCTGCTGAATGTGTATGGGTTTGTTGGCTGTCTCAGGCTTGCTGGAATATATAGCATCTGAGATTTGCCCGCTTTCCCTTAACGGAAAGCACTAATTTTGGTCTTTCTTCTCTCTCCAGCTGCCACATCCCTGAAACTTATAAAAATACAATTATCTGTGAGACTCCAGTCCTTCTTTCAAATTTGGTTAAAATTAACTAAAGAGAAAATTCACTAAGGGGAGCTGACAGACAGGAATCAGGCCAAAAATATGTCAGCCCACATGTCAGTTGTGCATGTCATGTTAATTTAATACCGTGTTTCTCGTAGACCAACCTGCGGGGATAGCTACTCCGGTGTCCAGGAGGTGTGATTATTCTGTGCCTGTTTCAGTGAGGAGCTCCTCAGAAATGTTCAGGTCCATCCCCTCCAAGCACTGCTCAGCACCGAAAATCATTGCATGCTCTCAGGGGGTGCTCGGAGGTTTTTCATTCCTCGTGGATTTGGGGGCACACCAGACAGCTCTGCACAAGGCAGGTGGGGATGCTTCTGTGGGTTTGCTTGTGGCTAAGGGCTTTAGGCAAGAGCAGCAACCAGGCTGTAACAGTTTGGGACTCGCCTCTGGAGGAAGACTTGGGCTCTCAGTGAGCACCAACCTTCTGTGCACAAGCTGGTGTTGCTCTTTTGGCAGATAAAGGCAGAATTAATCTTTCTCTCTAGATCAGAGCTAACACAGTAAGTCCCCTTGTTGCTGTTGCATTTTTGACTGTACAAGACTCAGTCCAGCTCTTAATGTTTTGAGCTTGTGTAGAGTAAGGTGCTTTCAAGTGTGCAGTAAGTGCTGTATCCAAGGTACAACACCCACTTGTGTTTGGCACTGTCACCCCAATAGCATAATATCTTGCACAGGCTCTGTTGAAGAGCTGGTTTTCATTGCGTGGGGGGATTACCAATTTTAGGGCCTACTGCTGCAGAAGACCCATATGCCTGGATTTAACTTTGCGCCTGAGAGCACTTCTGTGGAAATCAGTAGGCATATTCATCTATGCACAGTTAAGCTGCATAGGTTGTCCTGCCTAGGGTCTTTTCTGCAAGGTGTATTTAACACCCTATGTCTGCAAGGGTACCATAGCCACTATTCCACTGGTATAAAGGAGGTAGTAGTGTGTTACCTGCCTTTTCAAGGTGCCCTGCAGAGCTGAAGGCTAAAAAAAAGTATTTCTCCATTGCACAGTGAAATTTGGTGAAGAGATTTCAGACAGAGCTCTAAACTAGTTAGCTGTAAGTACTGTAAGCAATATAGCTGCATTAGCACAGAGCTCAGCTGGGTAAATTAGCATTGCGCAGCGTAGACATACCCTAAATTTCTGGTATGGTTTCCTCAGTGACACTTTTTCAAACCACAGCTTGAAAATAAAATATGATTTTTTTTTCACCCCTCCAAAACACTGTGTTAGAAATGCTTGCACACATTTTTCTTTTTTTATCATCTCACTATCTCCTCTTTTAAAGTAAATTCTAACCTGACTACCTCTTTTTTTGTTGGTGGTGTTTTGTGTTTTTTGGCTCTTATTGGTGGCATCCTCTTATTCATCTAAGCCTGGAACCCTTGTAACCAAAGCTGTTTCATCTGGGATACAGGAGATACAGCCTGTGCATTATAAAATCTATTGTTTCAATTCCCTTATTGACCTCCTGATGGAAGACTAGACATGATCAGGAATGGAACCAAGATCTATCATTACGTCCCTATATAAATCTGTGCAGTTCTGATCATACCTTCTGAAATAGGATGCAATAGGACTGGAAAACACTCGGAAAAGGGCAAGAAGGATAATAGATGCTGTAGCTTTTATAGCATGAGAATAAGTCATGTTCTTCAGTCTGGGGAAAAAAAAGGGACTGTGGGAAGACAGTTGAGGGGTACCATGGATGTCTGCCGTCTTGACTGGCACAGAGAAAGTGAGTAAGGAACTGCTAAGGGCTGCTACAATGTAAGAATGCCTGGTGAAATTCACTGGGGGAACAGGTTTAAAGTCTTTAAGGAAGAAGTCTTCTCACAGTGATTGATAAGCACTGAAACTCATTGCTACAGTGTGTGGGCAAGACCAAATATTTAAAAGGCATTAAAATGATGACATGGATGAAGGTAATTACCTTGATGGTAGTTCAGCAATGATTAAGGGGTTTAGTAGGTGGAAATAAGGAAGGTAAGCATGGGTTATTCATCTCAAAGGGAGAAATCATTGCCCTTTGTCCCTCTAGGAGTGGTTGCTGGCATCACTGTGTAACCTACAGTGTTATTTTAAGTACTAAGCTTGCTCTACCTGTGACAGCAAAACTACTATTTTGCAGTCTAAGTTCTTAAGCTAAAGCATTGAAGAGCAAGGGAGGAAGACACAAAACATGACCAGATGAGGTATATTTGCTCACTCAGTCTCCCAGTGAAAGAGTAGCATCATAACAATATCTGTTTGAAAAGGTTGTAAGAAAATGAAAACTGCCATGATGTGTCAGAGATTGATGCCTACCCTGATATACCTCCCCTGCATCCCACAGTCAGGTGCTGAGGGAATTCCCAAGATTAAAGTTACATCAGGATTGCTCTGTTTAATCAATTACAGCAGCTATTTTAGATCCCTGTGAATTGGAAATAAAGGCAGGGGAAAAATGATATACAGCCAAGATCATAATAACCTGTATGAGGCTTCAGTTCTGCAACTGTTTAAACACCCTGTACAAGGTTCTCCTTCAAGCAACTTGCAAAGGGGAAGGTGTTTTTGCAAGAAGAGTCTTGGTTCAGTAGAGAATGGACTACATACAGTGTTTGTTGAAGTCTTACATAACTTTTCTTAACAGCATTTTTTTAACAGCTATGTGATGATTTTCTTCTTCCTGGCTTCACCATCCCAAGAATTCGATGAATGAATGGAGTGAAAATCGTGGACTGTTGGCATTTTTCCATCCTCCGAAGTGGTAAGAGACAAAGTTCTTAGCTTATTATTTATATACGGATTTTGGAGTTGATTTCATGTTTGGACGAGTAAATATAAAGGTTCTGGGATCAGATAATTTCTGCCCATCCAAATGCTCATTCTGGGGCAGAACAATTACCAGAAACTGGACTGCAGGCAGTAAAATACAGGTTTCAATACACAGAGTCTGGGGTTGGCTAAAAAGATAGCATGACTGACATAAGAAATCTGATCCCTGATCTTAGTTATGTGCGAGCAGTCAAAAATAGTGTTATTTTTGCTAGAAGAGTTTGTTCTGTCTCTGCCTTTATACCTGGCAGAGAGGCAGTAACTCCAAGGCACAAGTCAGGAACTCCCACGCACAGCCCTTGATTGCTTCTTTTTCAACTCACCATGCAATTGCCATATGTGAATCTAGCAAGTGCCACTTCCTAATGTAAAGCACTATCACTTTTCTAAAATTACGAGCTTAAATAGATTGTATGGTTGTGTAAATGAAATCAATACCAAGCCTAGAACGTGAAAAAGGTGGACTTCTAATAGAGGACGAGTGCTCACTCCTAATAACAAATAGTAGTTATTGATACTGGCAGCAAGAGACCAGGAATTCAGATACTACAGAAACCTTGATTCCTGTGTGTATGTGAAATAAAACCTAGTGACAGGTATATTGAAACTCCGCAATGGCGGTCAGGTTGTCCCCATCCTTTTCTGTTTTCATCCTCTGCCTGTTCTCCTACTGAGATAGCTAACACATAGATCAGGGTAGAGCGGCAGGTAATCACATCTGATCCTTCATTTTTCCAGTATTTTAAGACCCATCTTTCACAGATTCTGAGTATCCTAGCAATATGGATACAACATATAGAGGCTGTTTGCAGAGATTGGAGAAAAAAAGTGAGGCAGCCTGGGAAATGTCTGTTTTGGTCTCCTCCACGTTGAAACAATAGCACTTCTTTAGAGAAGATCCAGAGCCAGCACGTGCAGGCACTGCAGTGGCGAGTAAGATGGATTTGGGTCTGGATCTCCAAAGCACTGACAGGTAAATTACAAAGGGCAGAATCTTCATTACTGGTGATTTAGGAGGCATAAAGAGACACGACTTGATTTGTGGATCCCAAGTGGCGTTTTCAAGGCTGACAATTAATAATATGAAATCGACTTGTAAACTGAATGAATCTGACACAGGGTCGTGGAGAGAAAATTAAATTTGGAAGCACTAGTGCCATTTTTCTAGTTACTTGTGAGAAGAGTGTAGAACTGTGTTTGCCGATACCTTTCTACTTATCTCCTCCTGTGCTTTTTTCCTGCTCTCCCACCCCAAAATTCAAGCTTTTCTTTGGGGATTTAAGCATTTAACTTCTTAATCTTGTAATTTGAAGTTACAAGACAGTTGGGTGACATTTTACAAGACGGAAACCATTGAGTCAGCCTCTCATAACTACACAACTGTTAAAATCCCCATATGACTAATCTCTAATTCCCAGCAGTCTACTGCAAATAAAATCATATATTGAACTGTGCTACTTTAATATCCCAAATAAAGCTCCCACACGACTTCCAGTTCAGCTCAGAGCTTGGGTAGCCTAATACCATGGTGATGTTTATACAGATCAGACTGCATTAAATAAAACGCTCCCCGTAAACGTTTGTGGGAGATTATATTAAGGTAAACAGTCTGTGAAATCTCCTTAAAAATGTAGGGTGCTTAGCCTCCTGTGAAATGGTATTTAGGAAGATAAAGCCACAACAGTACTTCTGAAAGTGTATCTTTACTCCTCCACAACCAAAGGACTATTCTGAAAAAAAAAAAAAAGATTCCTTTGCCTATGCTGATTTTCAGCCCCATCCTTTCAAACTTGCATACAAAAGGCCCTTTGGGAAGCACCTCTCTTGGTTTGCTCTCCAGACACTTGTTCCTGGACCCAGGAGATCTCATTTGCTCTGATTGCTCTGATTCCTTTCCAACTAGCTGCTCACAGGTGATATTAGGGGATGTATGGTATTTGTACTGTTTCACAGCTTCTCTGTTAACTTCCAAAGGGATGGGATGATTTCTGAGTTGGAGGCAAATTGGAAGATAGCAAGAATCAAACCTCCGCATTCGCAAAGAAAAGATGGGGTGCACAAGAAGCTTCTTCGGGGCTTCTTAAGGATTGCAAATAGTTGCTGTGCAGATCTGTGCAGCACAGGCGCTTTCTTCTGTGTGAGAGAGCAAAGTGTGGCTCCTCTGACTGATTTCAGAGGGACAGGCAGTACTTCAGGTAAGAGCCATGGCAGGGCTGGGATCCTCCAGGCCCTCAGATTCAGAGAGTTTTGGGGATGGATCCAGGCTCTCAGACGTGGAGGTGTCTGAGGATGAAGTCCTTGCTGGGGGAGGCAGAGTGAGCAGTAGGAGATTGGTATATGGTAAATGAAGATTTTGCTGGCTGGCTTGCTAGATCAGGAAGCCTGACCCTTTCCTTTACTCACCTTTCAAAGAGGGCAGTGGTACAATGGTGGTATATTCTGGTTCTGTAATATATTCTGTATTTTCAAAAATGGCTTATATCTTTACTAGTGAATGTGTTTCACTTAAAACTGCAGTTTCAAGACTTTGTAAACAAAATAAAACAAAAATCCCAACAACAACAAAAACCACTTGAGTATTACTAATTACTGTGCTGAGGAAGCTTCCCGCATGCAACCTGAGCTACACTGGATGATACAACATTTGGCCTTGGATGTTTCTCTTCACTTAGCAAACACTGTGACTTGGAGGATGACCTGTGCTACTGTGGATTTTCATGGTATTTTTATTGTGATGCACACAAAAGGAGATCTCAGAAGCACTGCGTGATGTACAGCCTGCGTGACTGCTGTCAGTGATATGTTCCCAGTACCCAACGTGGGAAAGGGAAATGCAAATGAAACATTTGTCTCCTCGGAAAAGGCTCTGAACTGCTTGAATCAGAGGGACAGGCTGAGGCTGCTCTGCAGATCAGAGCTCCCCTCTACCCATGTAGCAGAGAGCAGAAACTGCCTTTGCACTTCTTGACTGTTGGTACAAATTTGCTACTCCTGCTCACCAGCTGGTGAAGTGAGGTGGTGGCTTCTGCCCAGAGGGGGACCCTGCATAAAATTAATTGATGGCTGCAAACTTGGCACCTTTCAGCAGAGAAGCAAAAAAGGCACTGACTCTGAGTCCAAATCCCACCCCCGCTGTGGTCCCTTTGCATCAGGCTGATGTGGGGGGACACGCAGTACTGCCCACTGTGCTGCAGATGCTCTGAGCTGCGACAACACGCTGCTTTGGGGTTGTTAGTCCAGCAGCTGTCACAGTCCTTCCACGGATGCAGACTTTTAAAAGGAGCTACAAAATGTCAGGGATTTTATCTGTGTGACCCGCTCTTGCTGTGCAGACCAGAGTTGATGCGCAGCACAGAAATGCAGGTAAGATGATGCAAATAAGCACACAGACACACGCATGCATAAGAACTTTTGCTGGGTGTATTTTAGGATATATGGTTATTTCTGATGGCTATGCACATGCACAGTGGGCTTTCACCTCCTTGTGGCAGAGAAGACCCTTGATCTACCTAGGGTAGAGGCAAGGTTTTAATTCACTCCTCTACTTATTGACCTCATGCCATAGCTGCAAAAGATGCAGCTCATCCTCTGCACCTTGGTGAGGATGTTCGTGCGAAGAGTTGCAGTTCTGCTCTTACCTGCTGCTTTGCCTACCCCTGAGGGCAGGGACCTCTCACCCTGCTGCTGCTTCTTGTCCCTCCAAAAATCAAGGTCCTGAAGCTTTGCTCTAAATTGTCTACAAAGCTTGTGAAGTTAACAAATGAACAAAGCTGTCAAGCTTCATGTATTTATTTTGACTATATAGCATGGATTTCTGGAGCCATGTTATTTCATATGACTTTTGTGTGTCTATTTTTAAAAAGTAAGATTCTGATGTTGGTAGCAACAAAGAAAAGTTTGAGAACCAAAACTCATCCATGTCAAAAATCTGAAGACAAGTAAATCTTCTCAGAATTCATAATTGTTTAAAAAACCATTCTATTCCTGAAGCAGTAGTCTGATGAGGAACTGAGTCATTAATTTTGAATGCTAATGGCTGGCAAGTACTGGTGAGAAGGCTGGGTGTGCACTCCAATGAATCAGACATGGCTGAGTTCAATGCTGATCAGAAGATCTGGAAATGTTAAGGAAAACTGCTGCACATTTGGATTTTATAGTAGGAAACACTGCCGTTATGCTATTAAGAAGTTTTTCAGCTAATGAAGTGCGTGGGACATTTTCATGGCATCTAGCCAAACATGTAAAATACTGTGTGAGAGAATAGAGTGAAGATAGGTAAAGACCAAGAAGTTATTAGTCTTGTATCTACATATCCTGGGGCAGCTAAAAGGTAGGTGAGAGATCCCCTTTTGATCCTGCCTGTGACTGTGTCTAGGCTAAGGTGTATGCCTAAACAGCTCTCAGTTTCTAGTATTTTTGAGCATTGCTTTTTAAAAATTTTTTTAGAGCTTGCACATGCTTTTACCTGATTCTTTGCAAGCACGTGGGGCCTCAAAGGCACATAAAATAAACCTCCTTCATGTTTTTCATGTTTTTCATCATTTTTTTTCTTCAAAATAACAATAGAAAATACCACAAAGAAATCCAATCTTGTGAAGTTTTTGCTTCAACCCATTTACTGTTTCCTGATACATTTGGTGAGGAACTACTATGAAGCATCTGATCACATCAAAGGGTGTTTTCCAGTAACATTCATGCAAAGGATCCCAAGCAGAAGTAAGTGTGCTTGTTTTTCTGTGCTAAGATTAACAGTGTGGAATAGCAGCCACTCCACAGTAAGAGACTCTTGTATTTTTCCCACATGTCTCAGAAAGTCATGCTTTTGAAGACGTTGAGAGCCAACAGATGTTTTAACTGAGATGTTTGAGGTAAGTGCTATTAGAAGCAGTAACCTACCTGACTGTCAATGTGATACCTACCATACACAGGTTCTACAGAGTAGCTTACCTTAAAACTTAGGGTAGATTTTGTAATATGGATGTAATATGGAGAATTCATTCTTTGGATTGATGGACTTAGTTAGAAAGTTAGTTAGATTAATGGACTGACTTAGAAAAGCAAAAGCCCAGCTTGAATTGAAGCTGGCTGTAGATGTCAAAAATAACAAGAAAGGTTTCTGCAGGTATGTCAACCACAAGCAGAAAAAGAAGGAAAACATAGGCCCACTGTTAAACAAAATAGGAGAGTCAGTCACCAACAATGCTGAAAAGGCAGAGGTCTTCAACACTTTCTTCACCTCTGTCTTTACCAGCACTGTTGGGTCAGGCTTTGGGAGCGAAATTCCTGGTTGATCCGAACACCTGATCCACCACTAGTGAAGGAAGAGGTAGTATGTGAATTATTACAGGAGCTTGACCCCTACAAATCAATGAGCCCTGACGCCATCTACCCGAGGGTGTTGAGAGAGCTGGCTGACATCGCACGGCCACTCTCCATAATCTTCGAGAAGTTGTGGGGAATGAGGGATGGCCCAGAGGGCTGGAAGAAGGCAAATGTTACCCCTATCTACAAGAAAGGCTTGAGGGAGGATCCGGGTAACTGTAGGCCCCTCAGCCTTACTTCAATCCCTGGAAAAGTTATGGAACGAATCCTCCTGGGGGCCATCACAAGTCAAATGAAGCACGTGATTGGGAAAAACCAACATAGCTTCACTAAGGGCAGATCGTGCTTGACAAACCTGGTGGCCTTCTATGACAAAGGGACTTGCCTGGTCGATATGGGGTGGGCAGTGGACATTGTCTACCTGGACTTCTCCAAGACCTTTGATACAGTCCCCCAAGGCCTCCTTCTGAAGAAATTAATGCATTCTGGCCTAGACAAGTGGTCTGTGCAGTGGGTGGGGAATTGGCTGATGGGCCACACCCAAAGGGTCGTGGTAAATAGCTGTTTTTCAAAGTGGTGATCTGTCACAAGTGGGGTCCCCCAGGGATCGATATTGGGCCCAAAGTTATTCAACATCTTTATAAGCGATCTGGATAACGGCATCAAGTGTAGCCTGATGAAGTTGAGTGGGGAAGTAGACACTCTGGAAGGGAGAGTTGCTCTGCAGGAAGATCTGGACAGGCTGGAAGAGTGGGCCAACAAGAACCTTATGAAGTTCAACAAGGAGAAGTGTAAGGTCATGCACCTGGGAAAACATAATCCGGGAGTGCAGCACAGACTGGGATCCCCCTGGCTGGAGAGCAGCTCTGTGGAAAGGGACCTGGGGGTCCTGGTGGACAGAAAGCTCAACATGAGCGAACAGTGTGCTGCTGCGGCCAAGGTGGCCAACAGGATGCTGGGTTGCATCAAAAAGGGGATCACCAGCAGAGATGATATAGTCATCACCCCACTCTACACAGCATTTATCAGGCCACACCTGGAGTACTGGGTACAGTTCTGGTCCCTGCTATACAGAAAAGATGCGGACAGGCTGGAAGGGGTCCAGAGAAGGGCCACCAAGATGATCAGTGGACTAGGAAGCCTGCCATATGGGGATAGGCTGGGAGAGCTGGGTTTGTTCAGCCTTGAGAAAAGGAGGCTCAGAGGGGATCTCCTCACCATGTACCAGTACTTAAGGGGTAGCTACAAAGAAGATGGAGACTCCCTTTTTACACGGAGTCACATGGAGAGGACAAGGGGGAATGGACACAAATTGCTCTTGGGGAGATTCCAACTGGGCATCAGAGGGAAATTTTTCACAGTGAGGACAGTCACCCATTGGAATAATCTCCCCAGGGAAGTGGTTGACTCGGCCACGTTGGACACCTTTAAGAGTCGTCTGTACAGGGTGCTGGGCCATCTTGCCTAGACTGTGCTCTTCCTTGAAAGGTTGGACTAGATGATCCCCGAGGTCCCTTCCAGCCTGTGATTCTGTGATTCTGTGATTTAGACCAGATAGTAGGATAAGGGTAGTCTTAAGACCTCAGTTGAAGACCTCCAAAATCTTCCAGCATGGAAAGAGTAGGTCAAGCACAGGGCAGAGGGAAGAAAACCCTGGAGGGAGAGCCACTTGGTGAGTCTGGCAGAATAAAAGCAGAAAAAAAGGCTTTTGTAGATCGGGTGCTCATAAGGAGTGGTGACAGTTATACAGCTATTATACCCCACCTAGTTTCCCAGGCAGAAGGCTGAGCATGCAGTACTTTTTGCAATCTGTTCTGCTTGAGAGTGGTCTTGGCAGAGGTGCCATATAGAATCATAGAATAGAGTCATAGAATCATTAAGGTTGGAAAAGACCTCTAGGATCATTAAGTCCAACCATCAACCCAACACCCCCATGCCTCCTAAACCGTGCCCTGAAGTGCCATGTCTACATCTCCAGGGATGGTGACTCCACCACCTCTGTGGGCAGCCTGTTCCAAAATATGCACAGTATTGTATTAAAAGTAGGTTTGATTATTTCTCATGGCAATAGTAGAGCAGTAGATGTGGCAGTAGGAAGTGAAACAGTAAAATGAGTGCAAATGGAAGCTCATTTCAGTGAATGTTCCTATTCTGCTGCTGCTTCTGCTGCTGCTTCTGCTGCTGGAGGAAAGGTGGCTGAGAGACAACAGCGCAGCAGCCTGTCAGCTACCTTTCTTCATTAACTTAGACTGCAATAAAACACAGCTTTTAAAAACAAAGTTCAAGTAGCCAGAGCCTCTCTGTGGAAATTAATTTCCTCTGGGAGCTAGTTTCACGTAACTCATCACCTACTTCACTGAACATTATTCAGCCCTGTCACTGGTGACAGAAGTGCTTGACAGAGCTGCTGAAAAACTGGGTCATGTGGTGGATAAAACATAGCCCACTTTCCCAGGCTGTTTTTAGTGTGGACCTCCTGAGATCGCAGTAAATAATAAATACCTGCAGGCCACCATGGGCACTTTGTGCACTGTTGCAGAGCTTATCTTTGGTCCATGCGAGGAAGAGATCATGTAACCATATAAGCCCATGAAGTAGGTATGCAGAGAGAAATTTTTGACTGCCTGTCTCTGAGCTGTTACTGTGCTGTTTTTTTCCCGAGTATGGGTAGGTGTATACTGTTGGACAATGCAATTTCTACCCCCACAGGCCTGCTTCCCAGGTTGGGGATGACTTTTGAGGGCTTCATTGGTGTGGTGGTAGCAGCTGTTGGTCATCAATGGCTTAGCAGTCTCACTGACAAGAGGAGCCCTGTGGGCACTGCTCCTGGGTAAGCACCCAGCTATGCCTGGTTACAGAGGGAGATGTTTGGCTGGGAGATCAGTGGCCGCTGCCAGAACAGCCGTTTCATGTCTTCCCCATAGGAAAAGGCTGTGGGCCACATGGAAGTTAATGTCTTTAAGAAGTCTTTATTAAAAGTGCAAACCAGTGCTGTTGCAGGCCTTTTAAAAGTCATGTCTTTAACTTGAAAAGGAAAGGCAAAGGACTAAAAAAAGGAGAAATTTGTGATCTATTTTTGTGGTGTATAATTCTCTATTCCTTTCTCTTCCCTTTCCTTCTCCCCTCCCCTTTCCCTTTTCTATTCCTCCCTAGAATGGTTAGGAGTTTTCTCAGTTATTGTTTAACAACTTGTTACCCAGCCTGTAAATGCTGGATTTCGGTGCTTCCTCTCACTGGAAGAATCAAGGCACTGAATCAGTAACAAGGCTATCCTTTGTGCCAAATGCTTGTTTGTGATTAATGTTAAGCAGATATAAGATTTAAAAAAGATTAAAATATCCTCCCTACTAAAATACTTATCCTGTAATTTTCTTCCACAAAAATATATGTTTGGACAACTCTATTCACACATATTTTCTTTTTTCTGTCAGAGTGTACTCCAAAGTATTTTTACCCTTCCTTCCTCACCACTCTGCTTGGATGCCTTTGTAGTGACAGGAGACAATATCCGTGTGATCCCAAAGGTGAAGTTGCACGTTGTGGCTGAGCCTTGCAAACAACTTCTATCTTCTGAGGAAGAGAGATCCTCCTCCTTTTTGTCCTCCCTAGCCTTGCTCTTGCGCTCAGCTGTGCAGTCTTGTGCTGACTCCGCAGCTTGTAAAACTTTTTACTGAACCATTTCCGCCTCTATCGTGGCAGAAAACTCAATTGCTTTTTCTGAGATAATTTGCTGCTGAATTACTTGTAGCAATTCCCAGAGGCTCCCAGCAAGCACCAGAAATTGTGGAAGGTAAGCAAGAGAACACGTCTAAGTGTGATGTAGAGGGTGTAAGACTTCCCCCTTTCAACAGTGGCAGCGAAATTTTGGATGGTCTTAGCCGTCCTGTGCTGCTTCTCCACTGAGATGGAGTCACTCATCACTTGAGCCATAGTAACTCACCATATGTGAACTCTCAGCCTGCCTCAGGAATGAAAGGTGGATATGTTCGCATAGAATACCATCCTGAATGTTCAGGTGAGATGAGTGTTCCTGCTGTCTCTCAAGCCACATTTTACCAAGATGAGGGCTGCTTTTACAGCAACTGTTCTCTAGTAGCAGTGCATCCCTTTAGTGTGGATAGGAGCATTTCTTCAGGGGATTTCTCAGCATAGAGAAAGATGTGGATTTCATCCTTCCAGAGTTTTTTTGATAGTGATAGGTCCATGGTTAACACTGAGGTGATGCTAGTCAGAGGAAAAAGTGAAGAGAGCTGCCCACATTGGAAGCGGAAGATTGGATTGGCAAATACAAGTTGCAAAGGACTGCAGAGATTTGAAAGACAGTGCCAGTGGATCAGCTCCATTAATCTTGCCACTGTCAGCATTTCATCTCCATTGCCTAGCAGTTACATCCAGCTGTCTCTCAGTTCCCTCAGTACAGGCAAGTGAGGAAACAGAAATCCCTCCTGGGAAATGACACCCTTGTTAGGCTTCAATCCTGGTTGGCGCTTCACAAAAGAAAAAAGCAGAAAGGGCTTTAATAGCAAAATAGAGAGCCCCAGCAGTCTGAGCAGCATGAACATTATGTTGGTAGATGGGCACCATTGCCTTTAATAGGTTATCTTTTTCCATTAGAAGACTGTTTAAACTTTCAAGTGGTGCACAAGCTCATAAGGGCTTTTACTGTGTGGGTTCTGATTTTCATGTGGGTTTTGAATGTGTAGGAGAAGCTGGTGCATTAAGAACTGCTCATGAATCTCCTCTATTTCCAGTCTTCCCCCTGGGAACTATTGATGGTCATTTCATCTTTCTTATGTGACTTTTAAGATCAAAAAAAAAGAAAAAAAAAAAGAAAAAAAGAAATGGTTTTCTAGTTACTTCCTAGTGGCTAGAAACGAGAAGTAGAACATAAATTTCCAACAGCTTAGATTCAGCTAAACCCACAGTCAGGATCCTTGAAATTTATTCTGATGTAAGTTCCAAATAAAGTTAAAGCCATGGAAAAATAAAGGAAAAAAATAGCAGAAATAAATTATAATTTTTCTATTGTGATTTGGGTTAAGACTGCTTAAATGGTTGTGCTGATGCACAATATATCCAGCGATATGACTGGCTTCCAGAAGGGAGGTGGGGAACTGTATAAATGAATTACAGGTCTGACAAAAGGTCATATTTTTCCTATCACCTAGGCTTTAAATCAGTCAGTGTGTCTCACTTGCTCTTTCTTCTGATCAGAATGCTGCATATTCCAAAATCTCCTTTCCCTGGAGTTTTGCAGCTAAAGTAATTTCTAATTTGCTTTAAAACTTGTTATAGGTATGGTAAGAAGCTTAGTCGTATACAGAAAATGCTCCTCACTTTGAAGATCTTGTTTGAAGGGCCAATGGAGAGATGCCCTGAAATTAAAGATATTTCAGGTTCAGAGAACAAAGGGCAGAAGCACACAGATCCAAGAAAGAAAGGTAAGCAACTTATCTACTGGACAAATTTCCTTGAAGTAAGTGAAATTATTTCCCCAGAGATAATTTAGTCTTAGGAGTCAAATTGTCACTAAACAAAAAGCCAAATTAAGAGCAGCAAATTGATTTTGCTTCCAGTGTCTTTCTTCCATTTGTTCCCTAATTAAAAAGTGAAGGATGTGATAAATCCAACTTTTTTTTTCCTCACTGTTGCACTGTGCCCTGAAGAACCTCTTCACTGTATCCATTTTATTGGGGGGTGGTGGGTGGTGGAATGAAAGCTCCTAGCTTAAATTTTCAGAGGTGAGCACATACACGCAGTTTAACTGGAAAAGCAATTGTTTTACAGGCAGCAAACACCGGCATCTCTGTTTATCATTAAGGAAAGCTGTATGTCCAGCATTCATGAGAAAAGGGCCCATACATAAATGTGAGATGTAAGCAGTCAGGTCTGTGGTTGTGGTCAGAGTCAACCAGTCAAACACATACAGAAACAGGGAAATGAAAAGGCTTTTTTTTTTTTTTAATTAAAATGAAGGAGTTCAAGTCTCTTTCTTCTTGACAAAAGTTTGCGTGTGTATCTTTTGCTATCATCTGTTTCCTCTCCCAGTACATACACGCATAGAGACTACATGTTTCTTCCTGCTTTTTGGTCTTGCACAACTTTCCTTTGCTGCTCCTGGACACCCAAAGCACTTTGCATAATACTTCCCTTTTGGCTTCTCATTTTGCCATATCTGAAGCTAGCGTTTCTCAGCAGGTTCCTTCTCTCCATTATTCATTTGTTAAATGAACACTTTCTCCCCTGAATTAATATCTTTTTCCTGAAGAATGGATGACGGGGGTGCATAAAACACATCCAAGTGTTGTTTGCTTATTTGCAGACAAGAAAAGCAAGGTGCCAGCTCTAGGGGAAAGCTCAGGGTTTGTGCTGTGTCATTTATGTTTAACACTGCAACAGAATCTGTTTTTTTATCTGGCTCTTCAAAGATGTAACTTCTGCAGCGTGTTTTGCAGCTCCTCTTGTGCGTGAGAGAGTAAAGGACACTTTAAATCACTTGAGATCCCTAGAAATATTAAGAAAAGAAAGGGAAGAAGAAAGTACAAGAAAACACACTCATGGAACGGCTGAGGTGATGTAACCAGGTGTCTTTTCATGTGTATCCTTTATTTTCCCTTCTATGTCATCAAATTTAAATGAGCTAATCCTATGAAGGATTAAAGCTGTAATGTCTCCATGCCATGTTTCAGTGTTCTGGGCTTTTTTCATGGGTTAGCATTTAGAACTGTAATGAGCTTTGAGGTTTGGTGGAAGCGGAAGATGCAACCATTTACACATGAAATGGTAGAAAGTAATGCCTTTTCCTTGGTGAAGGGATGTAATTCTTACTTGCAGCCATGATGAAATCCCCTCAGTCAGTCACATGGCCCCTTAAAGCACCTGGAAAATGGGATGTTTCATTTGGGTTCACTGCGGCCTGATTTGCTCTTTCTGGGTGGGGAGGAGGAGAGCTGATGCTGGAGGAGAGATGGCCTGGACACAGTTCCTGTTCAGGGTGCCAAAACCAATTCTAATCTGCAGAGGCAACTTGTGCACCTCTATGTGATGGCAAGCAGAGCTAAACTGTTACTTCGTTAAGAATGCAGAGGGGCTGGCACAGCTAGTGGTGTGGGTGGGGTAGCTGTGGCCTGCTGCTACCCTTGCTGTCAAAAAGGGTGGCATTTGGGTTCAGTGGGAACAAGGAACAGCCTGGAAAGAATAAGAGAGCTATACAGAAAATTACTGGACTATTAGAGATGTGGAGAACATCATGCAGTGACCTGCTCTGGGAGAGAGCAGAAGACACTTGTGCTGATGAAAGAATCAGCAGTGCTGCCTCCCCGCGAGGAGTAAAGAAAGTAAGAACAGCATTGGGCAGACAGGCAATGGCACCTCCATTTTTTGGAGATGCAAAGCAGTTTGTGGTGGGACTGGTTGGCTTGATTTTATCGAGGCAAGGAAGCTGTTATCTTCTGGTTGTAACAGGGTTGGGAAGCTTCATGTTTTAGCCTTCCTGTTACTACATGATTGGCTTCATGGTGTTTGCTTAGGTCTGGCACATCTGGCAAAACAAAAGTGAAACCTGCATGTGGAAGATCTGGGGCTTTTGGCAGCCTTGCTGTACAGTGCATCTGATCTCTGCCCCAGTGGCTGCCGAGTTGCTTCTTGGTTTGGCCATGTTGGGTGCCTGGGCAGCATGCGTGGAGCAGTCCCCACTCCCCAGGCATATGCAAGGGTGGTGGCTAAGGCTGTCTGTGTGCTGCCAACACCAATGCATCTGGCCAGTGTTTTCCCTCCAAGTTGTTTCCAGGCCCATCATGCCAGCAGGAGAGGAAGTCAGGAAACATGTGTGTTTGCCTGTCGTTGGTTAATAACTTGTTTATAAACACCTTAGGCTCCACCCAAATCACACTGAAGTCGATAGGATTCTTTTGGGCCTGAGGAGCTGGACCTGGCCTGTTTGTAGCCACATACAATGAAAAACCGAAGAGCCAAATTCAGGGTGCATCTCCCTTGCACTCTAATATTATTCCATTATAAATTTCATTCAGTGTATCTCTGCGTACAGCCATGATCATTTGGCCCGTGGTCCCTGCCTGAAGCCCTTTGCAATCCAATCTTGATTAAGTAATTTCCTACTGTGACTAACAGTCCAAAGAAAACACCCTGGGCCTTAATCCATCCTCTGTCCCACACTCTGTGGGCTTTACTGTGGGTTGAGATTGTCCTGAGTATAAATGGTAGTTGGTTATGAGGAGTCTGAACAATTCTCCATAATGAGAAAGAGTTGGTTACCTCCTTCTCTGTATGGTTAGATGTTCACATAGGGAAGTCCTGGAATTGAAATCCTACCTTCATGCAAGGGTGTAGCACAGACCCTAACATCACAGGCTCCTTAACTACTCCAAGTGGGTAGAAGAGTTCACTCCTTGTTTGTGGTCCTTGTAGAAGCAACTGGCAAAAAGCGACAGTGAGTTCTAACTGTAATGTACTTACGTGTCTGCTGTGGAAAGGACTGGATCCTGACACCGGCTTTTAAAGGTCTAACTCACTCTGATCTGACCTTCCTAGTTATTTGCAAGCACAGTTTGACATTTGGATGATTAGGCACATAATTTATGGCTGAAATGGGGGTCAGGTTTTTTTTCCTGGGATCTGACCCAAGATGTGGATAGGTCACACTAACAGAACTCCTTATATATCTTTCCTGACTTCAGCAAACTCACCCTGAACAGGTTTATAAAACTTTTATTGATAAGTCTTGGCTCTGAGAGATAACAGGTATGGACAATCTCTACTGAAGTGAGTTGGTACTGTTGTAGGTAGCATGCTTCAGGATAGTCTCAAAGTGGTCCCCACTATCCTTTCTTCTACATGAAGATAATGCTTATATTAAATATTTATATGGGCGGAAATATTTTCTTTGTGGTTGGCATTGTGGTTATACTATAGCAAGATAACCCATGCAGTTCCTGTGAAACCACTGGTCTATCTAACTGACACAATATCTGCTGGCATGAATAATAAGGATGGTCTGAATCCGAAATGGCTTGACAGGCCTTACTTTATCAGTCATGGCATGAGCACACAACTGGGATGGAGGGGATCATTTGGGCATGCAATGGGAGCACAACAGTGCATGCAAACAAGCACCTCTGTCATCATGAGAAGTCGGGTTTCTGGAGAGAGCTTTCCGGTTGCAGGAAGCCACCTTTTGCTGTATTTCATAAGTTTCCACATTTTCTGTAAGTTCAACAAGTATACATATGCAAAGACAAAATCAGTCCCTGCTCTAGCTTTATGGGAGCAGAGGAAGTTTTCATGAATGATGAGCTGCCTCGTACACAATTCACCAGCAGCAGCCATGGCTGGGTATGTGCTTACTCTTTTGCGCCTTAATAATGGTCGGTAATTGCTGTGTGGCACTTGGCTGCAATATGGGCAGGACTTTTGCCTCTGAGCACCCTGGGTGGGTGCAAGGGGCTGGCAGCTGTTGTCCAGCTGGAAGTGGATGTAGCATGTTTAAAAAGAAGGTATCTACATTATGTTTGTCCAGAAAAAGCTTTCTCGCTTACAGCTTTTTTTGTTGAACCCTCTTCATATTAGTTTAGATTACAGTTGTACTGCTTGCCCATTTTAAAGATGGTGCATGTGTCTGGTGGTGAAGGAGGAGATGGGTGATTAGAGGTTGGTTCTAAACTGGACCTCTGGATCCAAACCCTGTAAAACTTTAAAAAAAGTCTGAGTCCCATATTGAGCTGAGCTCTAGGGCTCTGGGTCATGGCTGATGGGCAGCTCTAACGCTGGGCTACAGTATAGAAGCACAAAAACCAGTTGCGCTATCAAAGTTTGTTTCTGAACTGTATGACGCTAGCTAATGGCTAACACAGAGGCCTCTCAGACCAGGTCTATAACATGCTGCAGTCTTATGAAAGGGAACTCAGAAGTTCTTGTGTTGGAAATTATCTCTAGAGCTTGCAATATCAAATCTTGCTTGCATATGACCTTGTGCTCTTTAGAACCACATTTTCCAAACCTTACGTCTGTTGCTTAAAAGGTGTAGCTGTACTTGAACACCCAGATAGTTCACTCTGTGCCCACAGAAGCATGTTTCTGTCACCATTTTAAATATAGTAGCTGTGTTTTTCCTGACACACTGTAAATTTCCTGCAGAACATCTAGGAAGATTTTTTTTTTTGTTTACTTTAGATGGTATAAATAGCCCCATAATGGCCAATGCTCTGTTTCGTGAAACAGGTTTAGGCTGCTGTTCTTTCGCATGTTTCCAGTGGTGCAACAGCTTCCCCTTTCTGCATATTACAGTGAGGAACCGGCCTTATAGCATTTGCCAACACAGTTTCTGTTTTCTCACTAGGATTGTTTCAAGTGAAGGAAAAATGGGCTGGTTTATGAGAATGGGGTGTTTTCTGCCACTCTAGAGGAGGAAAAAGTTCCTGCCTTTCATAAGGGATCTTTTCTAACTGGTTTGAAGTCCCTTCTTTCTTGACCTGTCAGTGCATAAGGGTTAAAATGGAAAGAAAAAGCAATGAGAATGAACCTTCTTGGCAGTAGCCATGAAAGCTACAGCCTGGCCTTCTTGCCACTCTATGATTTGCTTTATGGGACCTGAGGCTTTACTGACCTGCTGAACAAAGACGATCAGGTCAAATGAAGATCAGGCTATAGCTCCTCAAAGAGCCTTTTTATTTTATTTTTTTTTAGGGACACTGAATATCTAGGCCTCAGCTGAAGGCTATTTTGCAGCATGCTGGGCTGGAGAAAGCACAATAGTTTCTCTCTTTTTCTTTTTTTTTTATGTTTTTCACTTCTTGGATTTCTCATCACCTGAAAAACATGCAACCAGCTGAATGGTATTGAATGTTTTTTAGCCTTAGAACTGAAAACACTCTCTGTAATTGATGGTTTGTTTTAAGTCCACAGGAAACTACTTGTCACTACACGTTAATGAGCACTTTTCTAGCTGTTTGCCACCTTAAGAAAAATAGATGATGAAGCAGAAAACCCTACCATCCAGAGTCTGCTATTTTATCCCTCTGTCAAACTAATACTGAACTAACTCCACACAAAACACCATTTTCATTATCTGTATTCACTATTTTTCCCAGCCTCATTAAAACCTGCCAGAATAATAAAAAATGAGCTAAATCCACAGAGCGCTCATTCTGACTTAGGAGCAGGGAGGCTGTTGCTCCTCCTGATGGTGGCTGGACCCTATTCAGTGCAAGAGGGGGGGATAACTACCCTGGCACATCAGTAGGCATCTGTGGTGCAGGATGGCCTATTTGTCCTAGCTGGTACAGTAAAAAGTGGTGGAGAAGACAGAGGGGCAGACATTGACCCACGTTCACAACCTGAGTGAACAGGCAGCATGGCAATGTCATCCCCACCCAACAGGCACGTCTGGCTGCGACAGGGATGTAAATAATTTAACAGTGAGATTTATGGGCTTCTTTCTCACTGTGGTATCTTAGATTGTATTTAGTCACTTTCACGAAGATAATTGCCCTGAACTGGTGTGCTAATGGCATGTTAATATGTAACAGTGGAGCTGACATCTTCAGGTCAGTGATTAAAAGGGAAAACCTCTCTTCTCTCAGAGAAAAGTGTGAAAGACTATTTTTCCCTCTCTTCTTCTTTTTTTTTTTTTTAATTTTTTGGGCAAGTTTTCAAAGGCACAATGGAATATCTCTCTACAGGTTGAATTTGCATCTATTTGAATTGAAGGCTTTTTTGGCTGTAAAAGCTCATTGTTTTGCTCATTCTCACAGTAATCAAACCAGTGTGTCAGACTTGATATGTATACACCATACAGAGTAGGATATAGCAATTGTTTTGTGAGGGGGGAAAAATGGAGCCATTGCTTGCAGACAACCTATTTATTTTTAAAAGTTGGAAAAATTCCCTTTTTGTTTATTTGCTGCTCTGAATAATTGATGTTTCTCTGTTTTCCACAGCCATTTTCTGACATGCAAATAGCAATTTATTTTTATGTGGGATAAATCCTTCCTGTGTGCTTCCCACTCTGTGAAATGAGGTTGGGGGAAATACGCCTTTTTCCATGAAAATTCTAATGACTGCATTAAAGCATGACTCAAGTAGGCACTGTTCTAAGCAATAATATCAAAGTTGTCACAATTGTGTGGGGGCTTCAATGTTCCTGGATGGTACTTACAATTAGTCTGCAGATCCATGAGTCAAGGCAACTGTTAAATTCTCTCTGAATCTTAGATGGGGCCCAAATGACTTATTTTGAAGTGCTAATAGAGTCATTTGAAGACATAACAGAGAACTGAGTGCCAAACAGGACCAGCTAGGAGCATAGGTGATGCAGGCTGTTGCCTTGGGCAGCAGCAGCCTGCCGAGGATGCCGCAAAATGGTCATGTCTTCATTGTTTGCTCTGCCAGTGCCCAGGGAAATCAGGTTTGCTGCTGCCAGGGTAGGAATCATGATGCGTGAGCTTGGGGCCAGCTGCTTTTGGTGGTCACTGCTCCTGCCTGGTGATTTAACTTCTGAGAACAGGACATGCCTGAGATGAGGTGTATGGGATCATGATTTAATGGGATGCTTTTTCCTGGTGAACATAGACATGATCCTGACCAACCATGGTGGCTTGTTCAAATCCTGCAAGCTTTGTAGTCTGTGTAAGCACTGGTAGAGTCTCTGCAATGTCCCTGCCACCAGCCAGTGCTGCAGCCCGGATAAGGCCATAACCCTCCGCATCCTCCTCTGTCCTCTGAGTTGGATTTTGTATGAGTCCCTGATGTTCCCATGGATGGGATGTGGCAATAAAATTTGAAGCTTTGACAGCTCTGCAGTGCAAATAGGGTAGTTATATTTTCCAGCACATGGAGGTATGGATGTTATTGGAAACTTTTATAGTGAATTTCAATGTAAAACTAAAGTAGATTTTGTTACATTACATAGAATTTATGTCATGTGAATAAAACTTTTAATAAAGTTCAGGCCCCTGAAGTCATGAGTCTGAAGTTCTGGAGTCAGTGTTACTTGTGGCTGACAGGCTTCTTATTGCCTTGACCCTCTCTGTCTATGCTGTTAAATCTTGATAATTAACTAAGTCACCTCTCTGACTCCCCTTTACAAAATGGTTGTGTCCTCCATGATCTTCCGCAACACTGGGACTCTGCAGCAACCTAGTGTTAAGGGAAACCTCCTCATGGTTTCTGGAGACGGAACCCTCTGCATAGCATAAGCATCGGATCAAAGTGGATTTCTAAAGGATATGTCCAGCTTTGACCATCTCATTTCATGACTTCCCTCTTCAGTAAGGAATCTGAGTGAAACAGAAGTACAGTCCCAGCAGTGTACTCAGAGGCTGAAGCAGAGCGCTAAACAGAACTGGGTAGAAAATGTTATGTTCCAGCTGGAAAAAGGTATAATTTCCTGCTAATCCTCGTCCAGTGCCTACACATACTCTTCATGCAGTTGTGGATACTATGGTATTGATTGATTTCAGGAGTAGAATGGGAAGTATTTCTTTGAGAGTTTGAAAGCCAGAAATCATTTTGCAGTTGGCTGTAGGATGGATGTCATTACTTCTGAAAGCAGCAGCTCAGGGTAGTGTGACTGGCTTGGAACAAACATCCTAGGCAAGACTTGCTCAGCTGGTGATCTTTCTAAGCACTTCCTCCCTTTTTTCCCCCTGTAATTATAGAGGTATTTGTATGGGGAAATATGCTGACCATTTTTAACCTGGATTCCACTAATTAATGCCACAACAGTCATCTGACACTGCCATAGTGGTTTCACTGGCAGAAAGTGGTGGCAGAGTTCCCAGAGACTGGCAAATACAGGTTTATAAGTTAATTTCTTCTAGTAGCTGTAAAAGGTAAAGGTTTCTCCTTTGCTGTTCTGAGAGTCAGCATTAAAGACAGCATTGTCTTTAACCATCTTATGCATCTGTTTTTAGAGATATTTCTGTACAGTTGCAAATTAGTAGTTTATTGTGGCTGACCAAGTGAGCCCTCATCAGTCAGCTGAGCTGTGGCTGCTGAACAGATGCCTTCTTGAACCTACCCCAGCTGCTAAGGAAAACACTTTAGTGTAAACTGCTCCCTAATGGTCTTTGGTGTAATAACTCTCATGTGGCACTTCAGACATGAAAAGAAAAATCCAGGTCACTGGAGCTCTGGTGTTGATTGTGGTGAGATTTCAGATGTAACTGCTTCAAGTTACTTGTATTTAAGCACCTGAATTAAGACCTGGTTTAGTTTTGGTCCACAAAGTTCAACACCCTACTTTTGTGTATGACTGAACAAGCCCCACAGGAAAAAAAAAAAAAGGAGAAGCTTTGGAAAAAAAAATCTCTCTAGAATAATTAAAACTTGGCAGAAGTGTTTCCAGGCTCTCCAGCTACATGTTTAGCTCAGAGTCCAGCACAAAAGCAGTATCTCCATTGAAACTGTATGAAACGTGTATGTATTCACTGGTACTGCAGCAGTGAGAGAGGCAATATATGTTTTTAGCTACGTACAATTTTATTTTTTTTTACATAAAAAGCAGCATATTTGATGTCTTCAAAATTTGGTATTATGGTATGCAAGGTGGGTTCATAATTACTTTTACGTGTGCAACTCTCTTATGGCAGGGAGTATGTGGCTCAAGGCGGCTCCTCAAGAAAGCGGATGCCTCCTCTGAAAAAGTCTGTATGCCTCTGATGGATGTACAGAGTGCCTGCAAACCCTTTGGAGTGCTGCAGATTCAAACTTGGCTGTTGCTAGGAATGAACTAGATGACTGTAGCATCAAAGAGGCTTCAGTACCTGATGATGAATGTTAGGCCAAAGAGCTGCTTAAAACAAAAATCAAGTGATTTTCAAAATATGTATTCCTGGCAAATAAGTTACAATTTATTGCCTTATTGCAGAGAAGGGTACTCTCAGTAATTCTAAGGCACTGTTTCCTAAGCACTGGTACTGCCACTGCATTGCCTTATGGCAGCAGGAGCAAACCATGGAATGATGAATATTTAATGAAAAGGTTGATGTATATCTACAGTGAATCATTTGCTACAGAACTGTAAATAAAACAGTATTTTTAATTTATTGCCTCAGGCTATTTAAGTATACCATGTATGAGTTATGTCCACACACGAGAGAAGCTAAGGTTAGAGTAACCTGCACTGCAAATTTGGTAGCATATAAGTATATATTTTTATCTGGTGGCAGTAGGAAGTGTGCGGATCAATTTTCAAAGTATGTATGTGTGTGCTCGTATGTCTGTGCACTGAAAGCTAAACATTCAGATGTGTCCGATTTAAATTCAGCTGTCTAAACCCCCCAGTTTGTGTCCCCCCCCATCCTTTTCCTCTGTTGTGTGTGTTTTTGCATTAAGACAGTCTTCAAATAGGTGGTCAAACTGTATTTTCTTGCTTTGGACTTCTCACCTTGGTCAAGATGGGTGGTGCTTTTTCATTTCCTTTTATTCTCGTTTACATTACTTCATACACTTCCTCTGAACCCCGCACTGAATACAGACTTCCCTCAGGGACTGCAAATACTCTGATCATAGTTTCTAAGCTGTTCATGAAGATGCAGGATTTCTGCCTGCAGCTAGCATTGCATGAGGTGGTGTTAACCCCATCTTGTATGTTAGCCTCTGAAATGCAGATGTTAAAGCCATTACTGCTTGATGTGCCAGGACTTGGCACATAGGCAGTTTTTCTCTCCTCCTCTGCCACGTTCTCCTAATGACCTTAAAGTAGAGGATTTAGGGCAAGAACAGGGGCTCTTGCTCTACACTATGAAGTCTTCAGTTCCTCTGTGGGTATGCAGGAAGGCAATCCATGATACCTTTCATTTGTAAAGCTACCTTATCTCCAGGTTTATCATCAAACGGAAGCACCGCAGATCTCCCAACTTCTGTGACTGTGAGTCCTATCAGACCAGAGTCCACTTTAATATGCCCACTTTGTGTCCAAAGACAGAATTCATCTTATACAGTGAATGAGACTGAAAACTGTGGGAAAATACTATATAAGTAAACATTGGATCCTGGAGTATATAATCCATGGGAATAATTTAAGCTTTGTGCAGGCTTCTCCTGACTTTTGGGAGCTAGAATTTGCAACACTTCACTTCTTCAAACTGAGTAGTATGGACTAGTGCCTGGCCTTTCTGAAAGGGAGGGAACTAGCCTCTGCAGTCTGCCTGAAAATGGGTCTTTGGTTCAGTTTTTTACCCTGCAGGTATGTGGTTTCTTAAGACTGACTTTATTCCTGAACTTGAGCACCTTCCTTGACCAGTAGCCTCACAACTTCAAAGCAATGTGCTACAAAGTAACACTAGTATGGCGATCAGTATCTGGCGAGACTGGCTGTTTTAAGTGCTGTAGAAAAATAGCAAGAAAATAAGCATATGTGAGACCAGAAGGCCATTTATCCTACTAGTGATTCTCATATGTGCTCATTCAAGCTTACTGTGACATACCCTGGGGACTCAGCTGAAACATTAAACTTTGGCATTAAAAGAATGGACTGTGTAAATTGGTCGGAAGGGTACCCAAGAAGTTTTACTGTTTTTGCTTATGATATTTATGGTGAAGCAGCTTCAGCTTTCTAGGAATATGTCTTATTTAGTTTCCTTCCGAGGCTTCTTTGTTATACAGAAGTGTCAATTTAAAGATACTATGCATAAATAAGTAAACAGTGCATTTCTCAGAAATGTTTCCATTCTGTTTTTTCAAATGTTGTAGATGTCTATAAATCTCACATTGTTCTGAGAGATGGGATGAAAACAGAGCTGGAGATCAGTTTGGGCTTTTGGCAAACAATACATATTCATGGAGCCAAAGACAGTGAGAATGATTTGATATTGTACCAGCCAGGACTCTTAGTGGGAAAAAGAGACAGCCAGTTTAAGTATGTTAGGTGAAGAGGAACCAGGTAAGATTCAAAAGCCAAGACTTCAGAGTAGTCTAGCAGATGAGAAATTCTCTTAAGAAGATCAGCTCCTGCTCCTATTTCATTAGGAAGGAGAGTCCTGGTCTTCAGTGCCCCAGATGCATACTTTCATTGTTGGAACTAGGGGAAAAACTCAGAGACTCCCACCTGCCCCCACTGACTTGGTATGAAGGACATGTCTGAAAAACTCCTCATCCTCATTTTCAGATTCCTCCTGCTTGGATTCAAACCTTAATCTGCTCCCTGATTGATACCATTTTCCTTTCTCTTGAATTTCAAAGTCTTTTTGAGGGGGATCCATCCCAATGTAATTGACTATCACTTCCTCAAGCCCCTGACACGAGCCATTGCAGTGGGGTTCCTTGCAGGGCTTGCTGAGCCCCAGCGGGGTGGCAGTGAGGGAGTCAGCTTTGAGCTGTTGCTGCTTCAGCTCTTGGCCTGACAGAGAAACAAAATGGAAATTAATCAGGAGCATGAACCCAAGTGGAGGTGCTCCTGGTACCGCTGGAAGAGGCAGCCCAAAGGCCTTTGGCAGGGGATTATAGATGTCAGCTTTTGTGTTTCCTTGGCGAATGAGTCACTGTGGCTGTGCGTCTTCCCTTTTTAAGCATTCACAGCAACATTTTTTCCCTGTTCATATGACTGCTCCCAAATACTACCTTCAGATACATCTATGTGGGCTTTTGCAAATCTGTATGAACTCTCTCTGCTTTGCTGGATAGAAGAAGCCAGCTTTGACCCAGCAGCTATTTAGCCATGTTAGCACGGTCCAAAACCTAGCCTGATCTCTCTGGCAGGGTTTAAAAGCTCAAGCTCAGGTTTTGCTAGCTGGCTTTCCATTGTAAAAGTGGGTTCTTGTGCAGCTAGATGGATCAAAATAGAGGCAGACTGATCTTGCAGTTACTTGCAAAATAAGGCTGACTTTATCCTATGAATTTGTAGTATAAGAAACAACAAACCTAAGTAGTATGTCAGCTCCTGACTCAATTTTTCATTGCTGCTTCTGTTCTGGGAGAGCTGCTACCTTGTCAAAATACGACATGTACAGGAGAAAATACCAGAAAGAAAATCAAGAAACTTATGGGATGTTCTCATCATATTAAATTTTGTGGTGGAACATGGGACTGTTCCCTGTGATGCCACGTGCTACAGATCACGCCACAGTATATAACTTTAATTTGAACTTTCTCACTGCCAGTTTTGTTGTGTCAATATTTGAGTGCTCTGCTGAGTTGGCACCACCGGATGCAGGTTGTTCCTTATCGAGTGCTGGCAGGAAACATTGCACCAGAAGGGTGGACACAGAGCAGGGTGGTTGCTGTGTGCTTGCAATGGGAGATAATTTCCCGAGTGGCATGAGATAGCATGGTTTGTTCATCATGTCTAAAGCCCAGCTCTTGTGGCATTTTCCTCTGATTGCAAAGTCCACTGCAGAAGAGTAAAAACATATGATACTTAAAAATAGGATATATCCTGAACTATTGCAAATGCCATCTGTTCTCAAAGAAACAACTGGTGATAAAAAATAACCTTGGGTTGAAACCTTGCATGAAGTTGCCATTTAAAATAAGTGGGGTTGGCTTTGTTATTTTTATTTTTTGGAGGTGTGGAGAAAGGGCTGTGAGATGGCAACTGAAAGAAAACAGAAATGTGGAACTAGAGTGTACGTGTTACAGACATGTAGAGAAATCGTGTCGTGAAGACCTGTTAAATAGCAAACTCTGGGATCTAAAATCATAGTGACACTGGAAGAGACCCATGTACTGTTTTAAATCAGCTCATGCAGATGACTGCAGTAAGGTGTCACCAGAAGGTGGTTTCTAGCAAAAATGTCTGCCTGACTAGTCATAGTCAGATAAGGCCTAATTTTCCAGTTGGGCCCAGTTCTCTGGTGAATGGAATGGCTTTCTCACCCATTCAAACCCATCCAGTCTGGCAGTGAGGGGTGGATCAGTAGCTTAGGGAATACCAACTCCATCCCTGTATGCTGCTCCCAAATTGTACCGAGAGCCATCGCCTGTGGAAACATGAGCAAAGTCTCTTGGGCTTTAGTGGTTCCCAGTGGTCAGCACTGCTTCTTCTAGCCCTATTAGGGTGTGATTACATGATTGGAAGGAATTGAATTTTCACTGATGGGCAAGTTGCTGCCCCCCACATTAATGCAGTAACCAGCTATGCCACCTGCCCCAAGTCTGATCAAAATCCTGAAACCCTGGTAGTAGTCTTGGTCACCTGTGCTGTTTTGGATACCCTGCTGACAAGTGGGATACCTTTAGTGTATTCCCATGGTTTGCTTTGGTACTGGAACAGTCTGAAGGTGAAGGGCCAGTTGCCAAGCTGAGGAGCGAGTTGCCTCCTTTTACATGAGCTCATGGCTTCAGAGCATCTGTCGGCTATTTACAGATGTGGTAGCATATGAAATTGTCAGGCCACAGTAGTGATATAAAGGAGCCTGTGTCTTGGGACTCTTACACCAGTTAGAAATCTGAAAATGGAATGCCTGCATTTCAAGGAGTTTGTGTTCTACACTGATGTGAAGAGCAGCAGACTTCTACTGAAGCCATGTGCCAAGAAACTGTGTGAGGTAACGTGAATGAGCACCACATGGTGTTTACTCTGACAGGATAGTCATGTCCCAGGAGAGTGTCCTAATCCTGTCAACCTCACTGGTTTTGCTAATCCTAAATGGGACAGTGGTGAGGTAAGAAAAGGGTGGTTTAATGAATAGATTTGATAGTGATATTTCTGAGTCTTTTCTTTTTTTACATCTCACAGCCCAGGAATAGCTTCAGTGATGTAATGTTGCTATTTAGAATTTTTTCAAAGCATGTTTTGAGTTTGGTGTCTGTGGGATTGATAATTTTGCTTTAGAAATGAGTGCGCCTAAGGTAAAAGGCTGCACGCATGCATTTTCAGGCTCTGTCAATCTATCTGAATTTGGCCTGCCATATTTCCAGTCCTCTTATCTCTAGTCTGAATGTCAGAAGTCTTGAACAGTACTAGCTTGTGCTCAGCCTTTGACAAGCAGCTGAGGGATGGGACAAATTTACCAATCACATTCTCTGCTGTGTGGGGTAATAAAGCAATAACCTGCTTGCCAGTGTTTGGTCCTAGTAGACCTAACTCCTGAGGTTAAAGACTGTTAGGTACATGCCTCAGGGAATGAGTAATTCTTTTGTTATGTGCTGCTACAGCACATTTCTGCATTGTGGGGACATGCCTTTCCTGTGCTGCAGCAGAACCTTGCAGCATTGCCCCACAGGAGAGTGACAAAAGACTGGGGCCTGATGTGGCTGGCATAGTTCACAGTGGGTGGGAGAACAAGATTCTGATTTCATGAGTGATAACAAGCCAAAACCTCAGTTTTGCAGGAACTCTTTTTTTGCTGTTGTTGAAAGTAGTTTCATACCAGAACAGTGCAGCTAACTTACCAGCCCACAGAGTAGAGGTAACGCCGAGCCCTGTTTAAACAAAATACACCATTCTTGCAACACAGGTTGTATTTCTAGTTTCAAGCCTTGCATGTGGGTCAACTATAGTTAATGTTTTAATAATCTACCAATATTTCAAAAATACTCTGCTTTTGTCTACCAGCTTTTTTCATCTCTTGGCAATGACGGTCTTGGTCTCCTATGGCAGAAGTTCGATATCTCTCTAAAGTTGAGGTAAAATCTTCTGTACTCTGAAATGTTAGATCAGCCTCATTTTTTTCCAGATGTCGAGTTTAATGCATTTTTAAAGCGTCCTTCTACTTTAAGGTACAGCTAAAGTTGTGAGAGGTTAATATGTATCAGTGCGCATATATTTACTGTACATGTATCTGTTTGTGAGAGACCACGACTGAAAACTAAATTCTGCCACCCCCTAAATTTGGTGGAAGTTCAGCCCTGCTCAGAGGTTTCGATCTAGCTGTGAAGTTTGTAGCTTTGTGGATCTTTATAATGGGATAAATGAAAACTCTGGTTTTAGGCAATGCTAAATTTTGGCCCAAAATGTATGAGTTGGCTTGCAATACATTCCCACTATGGGCTTCTATGTCTGTATCCTGTCACATTCTCTTCTGTGACTTCCACCTCATGTTTGCTGTGATGCCTAATATTTAAACAAGTTCATTAGATACGTCCGTGTTTTAAAAATATAAACTGCATTTTTCAGGCTAGGGACCAACATGTTAAAAACCATCTGTGATATCAATTGCTCAACTTATGCTCTCAGAAGAGTCTGCTTTACTTAAAGCAAGTGCTCGGCACTTACAGAAGATTAAAATGGGTATTAAGTACCTTAATTCACTTTTGAATATTTCAGCTGAGACTCTACCATTGTAGAGCTTCTATTGTACCTAACCCTGTGGGCTCTTTTGAAAATGTGGCAGGGTTAAGTTCTTCTGTCATTCATCCTAGTTATTTGTGAGCCCAAATGTGGAGTTAGGTAAGTGATTTCAAACACATAACCTTGAAAACAGCTGATGAAAGTGGTGAGTAAAAATTACATGAAATTCCACAGCCTGAGGCTTAGCCAAAGTGACCCTTTGGCTGTTCAGGTTAATGTGATTACCAGGGAAGGCTTCTTTTTCCTGAAGCATTTATTCCAGATACATTTCTTTAGCCCTCTGCTCTGCTTGGTTGACTGCAGCTCATCCTTGCTCTTCTGTACATAAACAAGTTGAATTCCTAGATGTTGAATTAGGAATTGTCTTCTGCTATCAGACTGATCTCTAAAGAGGGTAAGAATACTTCTGAGAAGAAAAAAAAAATCTATTTCTGTGTTGGATTTTTGTAAGCCATGCTGGTATGGCCATGCTGGGGGTTACCTAAAATTGTAGCCCTGTAAAATGCAGCAAAGCTGACATAAAAGTGCAGGGGGAAATGCATGTTGCACAAAGATTCTGTGTTTAGAGAGTGACCCTCTGCACTGCAGGGACACGTTAAAGAGGAATATTAAGGGTGGTAAACTTTAGTTGTAGAGCTCTTCTGATTTTAGTCCTCTTAAACATTTTTGATGATCAGTACCTTATGCCACGTGGGAACAACAAAGGACTCCTCAAAACAGCAACACCAAATACTGCTTACTTGAGGTAAAAAAATCTCTAACACTTCCTCATTTCTTGCTCAGTATGTGCTGCTCCTGTCCTCAGCCATGGTGGGCATCTTGATTTAACTGTTCAAGTAGAGGGGCCTTCTGCAGGTCACTGGGGGTTTTTACTCTGTCATATAGTTCAGAGAGAAAGACATAAAAACCTCCCAACCCCTTCTCCAGCCTGGGCTGTGAGCTTTTAAGACTAATGCTTGGATGTACCTTTGGCTAATGTAAACCTACATTCAGGTTCTTCATTTGTGTCATTTTCTTCTGCCCAGAATTTGAGGACTTCAGACTTTTGCAAAAGCAAATTGCAAAAGCAATTGCAGCAGCAAAAAGAGCTATAGTAGTTCCAACAAGACTGTGGACCATGAGGAAAGCTGGTGCACATCCCCTGCAGACCCATTGTAGGGGTCCAGCACTGTTGCTCACAGTTCTGCCCAGGTGCATCTCTGTGCATCTTGGAAGTGTTGGACTCACAGTTGTGCCCCATGTTGTGTACATACATGTACTTCTGCTGGGGGAAGCTCTACGCTCTGCCCAAGCTTCTGACTTCATGGCCATGAACAGCCACAGTCACCTATTATAAATTTGTTTTCTCATATTACAACTGCTATAGTAAAAGTTATTAATTCACTGCTGGTCATGAACCAAGACTGACCACAGAGACCTGTAGACTCAATTCTTATTTGTACACAGACCCTTTTATATCCACTTGATGTATCATCATCAACAGATAAGGCTCTTTGCCCTTGCAAGAATGCTACAATGGGTTTGGACATACATAAGATTCAGGAGCCGAGTATCTCAGAGTGCTGAATGATTTATGAACATACATTTACAGGAGAGATGACCACAGCATTCGCTGTTTCTCTAATGCATTTTATTTTGCATTCAGAAAGTAAAATGTTGAATGAGGCAGAGCATCTGAGGGCACATCTACATAAGTTAGGGATGACAGCCTTACCTTCTCTGCCCGCACTGAGAGCTATTTAAAATCCACACTGCTTCATGTCCAGCCAGCGTGGAGCATGAGCAGTGAAAAGTTTGAGTCTGCAAGAGTCTGTGTACATGTGCCCTTCTTCGTTTCCCAGTTGACACAGTGGCCTGAGTTGTTCCCTTGCAAAGCTGCTGTCAGGCACTCAAAGTGGCCCATCCTTCCAGTAAAGATTTTAGATGCCCAGAATGTACTTCTTTTGTTGTTAGCTGTTGCTGCTTGTGATTCTGGAAAATTGCAGTATCTTCATGCAAGACTGTATTGACCATTACCATTTGCCTAAGATGTTGAATCATACCATAGAAGCTGTCTTTGGTCATGTAAGCCCTTGGCTGTTCACTGAACTTTGCTCAGACTTCTACTTCCACCGGTTTCTTTCTCAGAACTCCTCCTCAGGCAATCACTTCGGTCAAGCAAGACTCCAGGCTTGCTTCTGCTCTTCCAGCTCTTTCTAAAATACACCCATTTTCATGTTTGATTAGTCTGTGATCAGTGTTCTCTAATTTGTTGTTCGTATCTTGTCACGTGAGAGACCAGAATTTTTTTGGCTCAGTTTGGCCAACAGCTGATAGAATAAAAAAAATGACACACTAATGTGAAACAGCTCTGTGCCAGGACTAGATGGTCCCCACACTTCAAGATAATGTGGGAGATTTGTATTTTTGTAGAAATATCAGTTGAAACATTTCAGGAGCCTCACTTGTTTTAGCTCTTGTTACATTTATTTCTAGTGTTTTGGTTTGGATCACCTCAAAAATTCCCTTTTCCTACTGGATTCCCGGCTTACGGTGTGAGTATATCAGCATCCGTAATAAGGTACAAGGATGGCATTTACACACTTTTTTTTTAAAAACAGTTGGGATTGTCAAATTCTGATGGTATAGTTGGTGGCTGAGTTACCAAGATAACAAAGTTTCTCCAGAACAGAGGTCTGCTGCTGTGCTTGGCTGATTAGCTCTCCCATTTTATGACAGTGTGGTCATAGCTGAAATTAAAAAGCGAAAGGAAAAATTTCCTCCTTCACTTAGCAAGAGCTTGTGGCAGTTAATCAGCTGCATGTAGATGCTGCATGGTACACAGAAGGCACATCTGCTCGTTGTCACCTTTCAGGCCAGAGACTCTGTAGAGACACAGAACATTATTGCTGATAGCTTTCCCACATTTGTTGCCATTTTCACGCTAGCTAATCATGCAAAGATGGTCTGAATTTTGTAGGCAATATCCTGCATACCGAGAGAAATGTCAAACTGAACAGAAACACAAAACCCCTTGTATTAGCTGATGAGTTGCCCAGAGTTCCCAGAAGTAAATGGGAGTTTGAAAGAGTTACCTTACTGAGGAGAAGAAAAACCATAGGACTCAACTCATGCTCAGCTATGCTTTATTTGAGCAGCTATTTCTGTCTCTACTTTAGTGTGTCCTAGAAGAGCAGACTCTGGATAAAGATCTTAATTTTCCAATCAAAATTTTTTTTCCAGTAAAAATCTGTATCAGATTCAGATTTTTTCTGATAAAAATAAGTTTTCAAAAACAGCACACAAAATACTTTTTATTAAATCAGCTTTGCTCCCTTCCAAATATGAATAACGGAAATCATATGGTTTTGATGAAGCGATATGAATAAGGTACTTGGCCGAGGTTGAATATGGTGTGGAAGCCCATTTCAGTAAAAGCATAAGAAAAAGTGTATTACACCTAGCTCCTAGCCAGGAAAGAATGTCTTTGCAGAGAACCCCCTTTCTTTTCAGCCTGTTCTACAGTTGCAGATGGTAATCATGACTCTCTAATATTTCTGGCTGGGAAGCAGACACATTAATATTCTCCCAGAGAACACACAGCAGTGACTGTAAATCACATGGTACTCTGGAAACACAGAAGGAGATGTTTTCTTCCTTGGAGAGTTTAAGGAAGGGCCTTATTCCCATAGTGTATTACCCATATTTAACTGGCATTTCGAGTGATACCATTGTGTCAAATAACAGTGTAGCACATCTCTTCCCGGGTAGAGGGCTGGCAGGAGCGCCTGCCCGTACTGGTGAACTGTCCCTCGTGGCTTATCCCGTGTGAAAGCAACGAGATGTAAGGTCTGGGCTGAAATTTTCAGTGTCTTCCTAGGGATTTACCTGCTGTTTTAAACCAGATTTATAAGGATTCACCCCTTCTCAGCCTTGAAAATATCTACTCTATTGCCTTTACTTACGGCAATGTCAAAGGTTTTGAGAAGTTTCTTTTGCTTTATCTGGAGCCATTGTTTTGGGCGTGCGATGCTATCATTGGCAGTATGGGACTTTTTCTAAATAATCATAGTATCAGATTAAACACATCTGTGGACCCTAAAGAAGGACCCTGTCCGAACAGCCTCGTTTCAGTCTAAGGGGAGAATGATATGTTCACCTGGAATGTCTGTTTTACTGGGGACAATTCTAGAAGTTGTTTCACCTGATGGTGGTGAATAGCAATGACTGTTTCTTAATCAGGACAAATTAAGACACTTTTGCATAATGAGGATATGTTCAGCTGGAGCCAAGTCATTAAGTGACGCTTAAATTCATATTACAGTCTAAACTTCTGGAAGTTTCCAAATAAGCATTAAATGAAGATGCAAGGCAACAAATGTAATTTTTAATTGTTGAATTTTTTTGCCATATTTTACATCTCTTAACAACTATTTAGACCAAGTTTTTTAAGAGCTTTTCTTTTTTACAGCTGTTAAAATAGAACAATTTACTGTTCATCAAGGTACCTCAATTCAGAGGATTTTAGTGTATTGTTATTGGCAGGTAAAAGTACAATTTTTTCACGTATTTTTTTTAGTTGAGGGTAGTCCTCTATGGGCAGCTTTTTCTGCACATTCTTGCCAAAGCTGTGACACAGTACTGTTTCCTTATATCAGTCGCTGGGTTACTGCAGGCACAGGCTGCAGCAGTGGGTGGAGGAGGCAACTTTCTCAGGTGCTGCCCCATGCCCACTGTGGGGTCTCAGAGAACAGTACCCAGCTTTTTGCTAGCACAGCTCTCATCTTTGAGATGGGTGGGGAGGGACCTCAACTCACGTGGAAACAGAAGCACCAGAGTGCTGGGCTGGGGGGAAAAAACCCTCAGAGAAATGGAGGAGTCAGTGGAGCACTCCATATTTACTTGAGGAGCTGCTACAGGGGTTGGACCTTCCCTGCTGCTATTTCTGTATTTCCAAGACCTCAGCAGCATGCCATCCTCACGGGGACAGGGAGGAGGATTGAATGATGAAGTCACTCAGCATTGTTACTGTTTTTGTTCCCACCTGAACATTGCCTGTGAAAAACTACATCTTCCTGATGAGAAATCAGCTGCTGCCTGAAGCCTTTGACTTTGAGGTAAAGAGAAACCCAGAAGTTGTGTGCGTACTTGCACAGGTAAGAGAAGGGCTGATGGGTAATCACAGTCTGTGTGACAAAATGAGTTCAAAGAAAGGTTCCTGCAAAAATCTAACTTCAAACAGACCTGTGATGTCTCTCAAGTGGGATGTTCAGGTGACAGTTTTGGCCACAAATATGTTCTTGCTGATATTTTGGATCCAGTGCATTGGTTAGTCATTAATAAGAACCTGAAAGCATTTTTTAGAAGATCATATGTGTACTTAGAGGAAAAGAGCCAGAGTCTCTGCCACCTTAGATCAACAGCTTTATTTTGAAGTCACACAAGTACAGCTGTGTGTCACCCTGAAATATCAAGCTCCTTTGGCTGATCTTACTGAATTACATACCCTTTATTTTGCCCTGAGAAGGTATTTGGTTTGATTTTACAAAGAAAAAGTCAGTAGTTTCGATAGATGGATACATCCCTACTTGTACGCCAGTGAGGGCTTAAAAAGCACTTACCTTTTTTATTTCTTACATGGTCCTGAGACAAGGGAAAAAAGATTTCTATTAAGCACCTTTATAGCTCTCAGATCTGAAGTGAGTAGTGTTCCTATTTTTATTTACTGTGACATAATGGTATAAAACCATCCCAGCTCTTAGTGTAAATATGAGGAGCCTGAGACCTGTGCTTTGTCATTTGTCTACCCGGTAGGGCAGGACTGGGTTTCCCCGTGGTCTGGGAAGATGCACACAGGGCAATCTTCCCAGCCTTGCTGCAGTGTGGTGTCTCAGCTAACAGAGCAACACGTTGCCACAGGGCAGCAAGCCAGGTCTGAGGATTTCCATATACACTTTCCTTCTTGGTCAGTGCATTCATATATGTGTGCAGAGGAACCGCAGCTGAGTGCTGCACAGCGGGTGGATGTGGGGCTCTGTGGGAGGCCACGGAAGAAGGTGAGCAGGAGCCTAGGCAAGGCTCTGACTGTATACCAAAAAGCCAGGCTTCTCAGAGAACCAGGATTTAGACTCGTGGCTAATAAATGAATGAGGCCAATAAATAAATTACTTCCAGCTATGCTGTGATGGGCAGTGGCTTGTTTCCTGCATTACCTTGTTTTTCTACCTTGTAGTTTCCCTGCTGCGCTGCATACTGTTGATATCAAGGACCACAAGCAGACCAGGGGTCAGTCGCTCAGCTTGTTGTGTTTTAAATGCAGCTGGCAAGAGGTTTTTATCTGTCAAAATACCTTAACTGCTTCTTGGGCAGCATCCCTGGAATCCAGGAATTTACCTTGCTTAACACATGTGGAATATGGCACTTAGCTTAAAATGGAGACTCCTCTTTCTCCGCAACTGGAAACCTCTTCAAAATCTCAGCACACCCACACACTGAAGGTCAGGCTCATTTGACGCGTACCCAAGATCTCCCTGGGTGGTACAACACATTGCTGTCTCTGCACAGTTTTCCTTTTAATCTGCTGTGCTGGGCTTTTCAGCAGTGAGGTTATTGCAGTCTCTCAGAAGCACTTTATTTCTGTGAGAAAAAGGGTAAATTTTAAAAAAGGACATACTGCCTGTCTTTCTCGTGGGGTTTGGGTCTTAGTGTGAATCTGTAGCCTTTGCTGAAGCTTATATTGATATGATAGGTGTATGAAGAGGCAAATTTTCCTTTATGAAATATATACTGTCTTCTAATTCTCTCTGTTATGGTAAGCCTCAAGTCCTGCTCAAAATCCCATTTTGGTTATCCAGCCTACTTACCAAAAATAGCATAATGCTGAAATACAGCAGAGGCAAATTATTTTTTAGCTGTCATAATGGAGGACATTATTAGCACAGTAAAAATGTGATGATTCCTAGTTAGTGGAGTCAATACCTTCAGGGCTGAATTATATCTCCTTTTGATAATACCTTCAAAAAATGGATGGAGGGCCAGGAAATGCCTTTATCTGGGAGAATTTCTTGCCAATCTCTTTGCTGGAGGAGGATGACCTTAGCATTTGCTCTTTTGACTCAGTTTCACGGCTAGCTTCTCCATAGTGTCATCTGTCTGTTGGTGTCTGTTTTGGCACTATTAGCTGAGGTAAATATGGAAGAGAGAAAAGGAAAACATGGCTGCTAGGGAACTTTGAATATGCATGAAGTCTTTAAAGCAAGTAAATCATGGAGGAGAAAGAGTTACGGAAGATGGAAATGAGCAGAATGGAAAAAGGTGATTAATTAAGGAGTTTTATGTTATACCCAGGGTCCACTAGATTCTGACCACATCACTTTGTCTCCCTTGGGCCTTCACGAGCCAGAATGAAGTTCAGCCAATGCCTTAAAGACTTAAGAGGAGCCTACTAAAATGCAGCCTAAATGACAAAGGTCATGAAAAGAGAGATTTCTGTCCTTCAGTATATCAGGATCCCCTTCTTTTGTATCCAGATCTGCTTCAGGTCACACCACTGACAAACACAGGTCTCATTCTCAAGGTGTCTAATTACTAGGAATCAGTGATGTAAATTTCCTCAGTCTGAAACTTTCTTGAAACCTGAGGCCTGTGCTAGGTATTCCAAGGTCTTTGCTTTAACCTTTCCCAAGAAACTCATTGTATTGGCAGTCTTTGAGTCATATCTGTACTTACACTGATTGAATATTTAAATATGTTATTGCAGGTCAGAAAAAGTGTTTTTTCATTTCAGTGCCATTTTTCAGTTCACTTGCAATGGTGATACTTCTCATGGCAGCAAAGGAGAAACTAGCATCCTTTATCCTCTTCCTCGGACAAAGAATGGCTTGTTGGACTAAAGTAGTGAGGGAGACCCATGTTATGCTGTTCTTTTGTGTCTTGCATGAGTTCTCTGAAAATTAACAGATAACTGCTGCTTTAGAAGTCAAGAAATCTCACATGAGAAACCTTGA
Organism: Phalacrocorax carbo; assembly: GCF_963921805.1. Taxonomy (NCBI): domain Eukaryota; kingdom Metazoa; phylum Chordata; class Aves; order Suliformes; family Phalacrocoracidae; genus Phalacrocorax; species Phalacrocorax carbo. Next base: position 94,755,339 of record NC_087514.1, on the reverse strand, counting down.
TGATGATTTTGTCAGAATTGACATTTTTAATCTGAAGTAGTTTTTGATGACCAGTTTGGTATATTCTAATAACAGAGCTTGTTCTGGAGAACTTCTGGTAATCTCTCATATGAATAGCTTGTGTAAAGAGTCCTGGCCACAACTGGAATGCGAGTTATAGTTCCAGGGCATGAGAGATGTGAGGAAGGATTGCAGTGCTTTTGGAACAAGTTAGAGGCAAATGCCTTGTACTCATTCCAAAGCAGACCTTTGCAATCCCAGCATTTACTCACCTCTGAAGAAAAATAACAATGACTGTCCTTCTCAAACTCTTTTCCACCATGGCAGCATATCTATAAGTAATGCAAACCATGGAAGGTCTGAGTGTATCTTCAAAAAATATCATGCAGCATAGCCCCATGGAATAGCCATGATTCAACAGTGGCTGTTTTCTAATTCAGGTCTCAGATCTTTTAAAGATCTTGGCATCATTGAAGATGAAGGTTATAAATCATTTTGAGAGGAGCAGATTTAAAGTGGAGAAATTTTCTCTGAGGAGACAAATTTAGAAACATGAAATTGATAAACCGCAATAAATATAACCGAAATGTCTGAGCATATCCCATTCAATTTCCTCTTCTTGTGTGAAGTATAATCAAGAGCATTTTTGTTTTTTTCAGAAAGCTGTAACTAGGTTAGAGAGCACTACTAGGTCAATTCTTAGTCTGACAATAACGTAATAGCCTGAAGCCCCAGTGCTGACCACTGAAGTGCTTCTTCAAACATCTCTTTTGAACAGTGCTGGCTGTAATGACACTTGGAGGTCCACATGAGGAAAATATGCCTACGTAATAGGTCAGATTGGAGTTCTCTTTCTCACATCTCTTCTAAATACCCGTTAGAGTCATAGTCACTGGGTAAATTTATTATTATGATCTGTCAGTAAAAGCCTCCAGATTATTCATTCAAATGGTGCTTTTTAAGGCCAGTCTTGTAGGGCTGGGTCTCTGGTTGACCAAATGATATTGTGTTGATGGAAATAGTTGTATGTAAAGAAACTGCATCTCTTGGCCTTTTAGTGAAGAAATGACAGGCTTCAAAGATTAGGCAAAATATGCAACTGTCACAATGTGTGAGACTGCATTGCTTAATATCCCAGTGTTCCACAGCTGGAGAAAAATTACTGTGATGGTTTGCTGAAAAAAACAACCCACAAACCCAAAACAAAACAAAAACCCCCAAACACCTATCACCAGCTCTTCTGATCAATAGTCATTGTTATAAAATCTCAGACAGGCAGAAAAGTTGTTTGGCTCTAAAAGCTGAAAGAAAATAAGTGGGTGATGAAACGAGTTGGCTTGGCTTAGGTTTTTTTGAATTCTGTGGAACCACTTGTGTCTTAAACTTTAATTTTTAAGCACCATTTGTCAAATGTCCTTGGGTAGCACCCCATTACTGACTCAATAAATATATTACAGGTGCTGTTATGCCTCTCCAGAGCAAAGGCACCTCTGCACACTTCACATGTCTGTTCCAAGCAGTGACTGTGAAACACTATCCGCACCTGCAGCCACAACAGGCTTCCCACAACTCTTACTAACACTATGTGATTCAAAAGGCGTTGGTCTTTCAGCAGCCACCATACTTCCAGGAGCAGATGCAATCCCTATCTAAATGGTTAAGATCAGCCAGGTGACATGTGGGATTAAGTTCTGCTGGTGCTAGTGTAGCAAAAAGTCCCTGTACCTCCTCACGTTCCTCCTCTTAACCTCTCACACTGGGTGCTACCTGGTTTCCAACCAGCTAGCTTTCTTGGTGACTCTATTTGTTTCCTTAACTCATACTCTTGTTTTTGGCAGATTCCAGGCCTTTTTCCTAAAATGCCTTTCTTAATATAGCATGCCACTGCTTTCCTTCATGCCAACCCAAACTCTCAGTTCTAATGTGCCACATGCCCAAGCCCTCTCACTTCTCTGTGTTTGTTTCAGTTGAAGATGAGCGCTGTATGTACCATAGGCTTTTATATTCTTGCTTTTACAGGGCAGAATGTTTATTTGGCATAGCCCACCTTACATTAAGGAGCCATTTCCAATGATGGCCTGCATGGGGAATCTTATGATTAATTTGAAAAAGCATTTGACAGGGTGAAGTGAAAAGATTTCATGCTCTTTTGTGCAACACGTTGGACTATAGCTTTCTCTTCTTTTACAGAGAAAAGGTTATTTTGAAAAGTTTTCCTTTCTGTATCTTTGGTTATTTATGTTGAGAATCAGTCCAAAAAATTACCTGTCTTTCTTAAAAAAATTAATTTTGGATTTGAAAAACTATTTAAAATACCATTTTTCCTTCTTTTTTCCCTGCTCATTCTGCTTTCAACATACAAATGTACATATATATATATATGAAAATGAGAAATGGAAAAATAAGCCTGAACCTTTTTTTTTTCCAATTTGAAGGAACCATGTCCATCTGAAAGGATCTTTATTCAGATAGGAACTGGTAAAAAGCAGTGTTTCACTTAATTAATTCAAGTTCTGCTCATGAGAACACGAAAGGAAGCTTTTTGCAAAAGTTTCTTTTTACAAATTCTGAAGAACTGGGTAGCACTAATTTAGCAATATTTCTTAAAAATTGAATAGTTGAAGGGATAAAAATGGAAGTATGTTATCTTTGGGTTTTTACTGTTACTTTGCTTAGAGAGTAATATGTAAAATTTAGTTACCTTCAAAAGGCCTCACAGTCATCATCAATTGCTTGACTATTGTTATATTAACAATTTATTTTGTCAGACGTTAGTTATTATCCAGTATCTTATCTAAATAGTACCTGTTCTTATTAAAAAACAAAGCAAACCAACGATCCAAAACCTAAAACCTGTTTTTTTAGGAACTGAAATTTCAATTCCACAGGGAATTCTATTATTTGTAATGTATTTATTTGAGCTTCAGAAGAAAAGCTTAATGTTGTACATTTCTTAGAAAAACAAAAATTGCTTGATTTTCAAGTAAAGGGTATGAAAGTATTTATATATGTCAGTGCCAGAAGGATTAATTTCTTTACAGTGTTTTTATTTGTTCTGTATGCATTTACTTCTAAATTATAGCAAGATATCAACAACATTAGAAGTATAGTAATGCAGCATCCTAAATTAGGCTCTTTAAAATCAAAACTGTGTACCTACTTCCCCCATGCACTATAGAAATAGCCTTGTCTGGGGCTTGATCTCAAAACATCAGGGACAGAAAAAGGGTCTTCCACAGGCTAACGACATCTGGGAAAAATCTGTGGCTCATAGCAGAGTGGCAAGTAGATACCCACTGCCTGGGAGGTCGGGAAGGAATTTATGACATACACATGGACTCATTATATGGTATTTTAAATGACATGTTCATCCTGAAGTGAAGAGAGACATTTCAGTAGTTTCCTAAAGAAATACTCCCACTTTCCCTGCTGTAGAGTACCTGTACCTCAGCACTCTCTTATTTCTATGTGTCTTTTGAAATTTCTCTGTTTCAGAACATCCTGTGGTTGGAAAATCACAAGCGTGCCTGCAGCCCTCCAGAGGAAACAGAGTGATTCAAAGGCCCTTCTTAGGCTGTGATGGGAAACAGAGAACCAGACTTCAGGTGTAAACTGGAGAGAACTTCGCTGCCAGCAAGATGCCTTTTGAGGTAGCTGCAGCTCAAAAGATTGTTGAAATGAGCAGAACCAGAGTTTGACTAGAAGCCAAGAAAAAGAGTAGCTCAGGTCAGTTAATCTACCATGTTGTATGTGGGGGATCTGTGATATGGTACTGTCTCTGCATGCTCTGAAATAGTGTAGTTGAAGAGAATCAAACTTCAAATGTATCCTTGCCTGAACAGTAGCTGTTAGGGCTTGCTAGACATCACTGATGTAGGGTTTGGGAAACTATCCCATAAAAACCATGGAACTGGTGACAGAAATAGTTGTGTAGCCTGTAGACATCCCAGGCAGGGGTCTTTGGGGAGGAATAGGAAAAGCACAGAGAGGGAGACCAACCTGTTCAAAGGTCTCAAACAACTTCTGTACAAGCAGCAGTGGAACAGAGTTGGAGTCTTCAGCCTGTGTCAGTGATGGAGTGTCATGACAGAAGCTGGTAAAACTATGAGTATGAGCTGCAAAAACAGTAGGTGACTTCAGATTTTGTTATTCTTAGTTGCCATTTAGACACCCCAAAACCTGAGCAAGCCTCCTGTGCTTTACACACAAGCTTTCTTTTTATGTCTGAGCCACAGCTGAGGGTACTTTGCAGATACTTAGAAAATCATGTTGGGAGGGGATGCAGAAGCAGAAATGTTCAAAACTAAATGGATGATGGAGCTTGGAATAATAAGTATTCAAAGGGGAGAACTGAAATAATGGGCAACGCATTCACCATCACCTCTCCATTTTGAAGAGAATGTCAATGCTAATTTATTTATGATATTTGGTATTTCAGTACTCTGCTGATAGGACAAAAACAAGCAGAGGGAACTGTAATTATTGAAAGAGGAAATATCACAAGTTAAAAAAAACCCCAACCGTCTCTCACTTTCTTGGAAATTATCCCCTTCGTCTTTCCCCCCCTTTCATCACACATGCACAGTCACACCTACCTGTAGTCTCCTCCCCACAAATACTAAAAGGCAAGGCCCTCAGTGGGTGATGAAGAAATTTAGAAGTCTTAGCCCAACTGCACAAGAGGATATTAGCTGATGTCAAAGTTCTTGTTTGGCATCCCAGCAAGGGTGTAGGGTTGATGTATTTCTGGAAGATAGCTCTGTGTTTTTCCTTTAACCTCTTCTGACTTCTGAGAACTCTTGTGTAATTGCTCATTTCACAAATCTCTAGCTGTACCAGAAAAATTTGTTGCCCTAAGGTCAAGATTCAGTTGTGTTGTGTCATCTTTGAAGCCTGTTCTCATTTCTGGTTCTGGCAGGCTAGCTACCTGGCTTCAACAAAGGTGATCTGTGTGAACCCCAGTCCAGATCTGAAGACATAAGCAGAAAATTCACAATGGTGAAACTGGATCGTTTGAATGCAAATCTGAACATCATAAATACGTGTCTGTAGCTTCTTCCACAGACTTTGGAAATGCAATAGAAACTTCCACTGAAAATTTCAGCTGATTCATAATGGTTACTGCTGCAGCTAAGCAGGTTTGGAGTGGGTCTGCTGACTGGGTTTGTTGATCCCTTGAGCAATAAGCCTTGCAATAGAAACAAGCAGAAAGCAGAAGGATTCTAATGGAATTTCCACCTTGAAAATTTCATTTGAGCCTAACCTAGGGAGACATGCACAGCAATGGAGAGCTTGATCTTACAAACAGCCTACTCCCTGATTCCTTCCATCGTATTTGATGGCACCCAGCACTTCATACAACCCTGTGTGTGTCAGGTGGCCATGGATTTCTTCATGTCAGTAAGAGACCACGCCAGCAAAAATTTTCCTCCAGAAGCAGTCAGGCAGCTCAGAAGACAAATTTAGTCCCTTAATAACTGAACCAAATGAAGTTACTCTTTCAATACTATCGTTGCTGGTCCCGTGCTGGTGAAGCAATCATTTGCTCTGAATGAGATGACTCAGCTCCTTCCAGACAAAAAAGATCTGAGCTCTGAAGCTGGTCTCTGCCTGCCCCCTGACATGCTACGGTGTCATGGTGTCAGGGAGAAAGCAGAGAGAAATCCTGAATAACTGGTGGTAAAGAGATTGTTCTCTTATCATAAGGTTTTCCTTAGCGCTCTAGAACAAATTCCATCTGTCTGACAAATAGTTGACTTCTAGTTTAAGAGTTAGAGGTGAGATCATATTTATTTTTTTAAACTACTTTTAAATATAATGCAATTTGTATTTCCAGTGAGGCGCTAGTCAGAGAAGGTGTGTTGCTTATGAGATACATTTATTATCCCCAAATCTCTCACCCTTGGGACATGTTAATCACGTCTGGATTGAATTCACATGGACTTTTCTCCTCTGGGAATACTGGACCACATCACACTGAAATGGCAATAGCTGGAATTATATTTTATTTTCATCAAGTATATTTGTATGATCTTACCTTGGTAACAGTATCGATGCTCCTGTCAATCCTTCCAGAAGCAGTTTCTTCTATTGTGGTTTCATGGCTCCTTTAATTGCAAGTTAGGCTAAGCAAATTCTTACTCAGCTTTCATTTGGGGAAAAAAAACGCCCACAGAAATGTCTTTGAGAACTTCTGTAAGTGAGGGCTCAAGAAAAATGTAAGCCAAAATATTTGGTCTGGTTAAAGGGCCTTAGAAGACTGCATCCCTCAGTAGTCCCATCACTGTGCTATCACTTGTTTCCCCAATTGATAGTGATGAGCTTTTATTGTACGTTCACTGTTTAAGCTCTGCCATCCTTCCTTTAATTCCTTCGTAGGCTTATTATAAGCTGAAACTTCTCCCATTCAAGACCATTTACTACTACACTGCTGCTGACTATACTGACCTTGCCCCTCACTGAATGCTCTGTGTTGGGCAACACTTCCATCCACTTCTTGGGTGCTATATTTGAAGGTCTCTTCTGGGCATTGGAGTCCTACTGAAGGGCTGTGTGAGAAGCCACTGAACAGTGTCTCTCCCTGACCTTGTAACTCTTGAGTCCTCTGTGTTTTTCCTTGGTGGCTTCAATTAGGGTTTTTATCTATTCATAAAGACAAATGCTTTAGTTAGAAGATTTAATTTTTAGAGTTAAAAGGAGATCAGAAAATCCCAGAAAAAAGTTAAACCACCTCATGACACTAAATAGAAGCCTCAGGACTTTCCAGGACTTCAACTAAGTCCATTCTGCTCCCTGGAAAACCTGAAAATTCTCTATATCCTTTGTCACAGAGCTCTTACTTTGGTGCTGGCAGCCTGGGAGAAGGGGAAATTATGAAGAAGTCATGAGTCCTGAGTCTTGGGCTGGAGGAGCAAAAAGGAGAGAAGCTTTACCAGGTAGGTTGATTTATAGAATGTTTCTGTTTGGAGTTACCTGTAGGACTGGGATGTGTTATCCTATAAAGAGGGGAGAGATGGATGACTAGACAGAGGGCAGGGGAAGCCGCAAGAGAGATTCAGTTATTAAAAATCTCTATGATTTATTGTGTTCTGATCCTAGGTAACCTGACGGACATCACCTTCACATGGTAGCAAGGGTCATGTAATATACATCTAAAAGGTTCCTGTAAATTTGCAAGGGACTGTTACTGGTCATTTTCTCCTCTGATTTACAGACATTTGCCCAGGAAAAGGAAGTAAAGCTCTTTGAGTGAAGCCCTTTTATCTGTGGCAAAATATTTTAGGAAAACATGCTTGGGGCAAAAGCTGTTTTAAATCTCCCTGGGTTATTTTCTTTCTTGTTTTGTGAGATTACTTTGTTGTCTTCATGGTTTTTTATCAGTATAATGCTTGTGGTTGGTGTGAGGTTGGTGTGGTTAATGTTTTATTCTGGCAAATCTCAGATCAATACGTTGTGCTCTCTTTTTTAAATCTAATTTCATACAGGCTGCTGCTTTTCCGGGGTTGGCAATTTCCTCCACAACCTTTCTGTCTACAGGTCTCTGAAACTGATGTGAATTTGTCTCTCACAACTTTTGACTTAATATTGATGCTGTGACTTGGAACAAGAGCTCCAGGAGAGGGTAAGACGAGGTGTCCAGCATTTATTTGTTGTGCAGCCTTTTTTGGCCTGTGAGTCTCAGCTCTCATAAACTATGTGGGCTCTGGCTTGACCCTAGCTTGTTAGGAAAGCTGTAACCTTCCTGCACGTCCTCACCCCCTCAAAGAATATTTGGGAGGAGACAGAAGTAGGGAAAGAGGGTAAGGAACTTTTGAAGGGCACAAACATGTGACCTAGTTTTCACTGCCTTTTGGTGAAGAGTGTTTGTCTGACTGCTATTTCTAAGTTCATAATACTTTTTTCCATAAAATAATGATCCAAATTGTGTTACAGAGAATCTCTTTTCCTGATGCCTCCTTGTCCATCTACCTGGTGGAAAACTTTCTGTTGCAGTGTTCAGCAAATTGAAATGACAAATTGAAATGTTTAACAGAAATCTATATGGGCTTTATTGTAATTTTCATTTCAGATACATTATAGTCCATTCATTTATGTAAAAGTCAAAAAGATAATGATTTTATCCAAACAGTCCTTTCAGGCTTTCTGAAAAGCATTCAAATTAAATATTTATAAAGGATTTTGTTTCATGAAACATTTGGAAGTTTTGACTTTGAAAAGTTGTTTTTAAAGGTCTGGTTTGGTTTGATTTTTTTTTGTCTTGAATAAAATCTAGGTGTTGGTATCTTGGAATTTATTGCGTGATGGAAAATTCGTCTTCTAATTAGCTATATTTGTAATGAGGAAATTTCCCACCTCCTTCTCATAAGAATATTAGTGTTCCCTGTAGCTAAGTGACTAAATTCCATTCTGCAGTTTTCAGGCTGTAAGAAGCATTAATTGAATGTGATATTCTTCTTCACTTCTTGACCTACAATTACGCATAGTCAAACAACAGTGTTGTTTTGCCCTTGAGTTGGATGTATTTTAATTCCAGATTAAAAGAGTCATTCTACATGGTGACACAGAAATTATTGTATTCCACAGGTGTTAAGAATACTAATATACTAAAACACAGAGCTGTGTAATTATGTGCATTTATCCTGCAGCATTAAATACCGAATTTCTACTCAGTCTGAAACCTGCTAGGTCTCTGAAAAATCCCCGACTATCTAGAGCAAAAGCTAGGAATGTAAGTGTAATACTGCTGAGAAGTAGAGATTACCAGCACTACAACATGCTGCACAGCTTTTGCTTCACACTAGAAGAAATTTTCTGAAATGAAAACCTGGTTTAGTTCATTTTTTGGTGATATTTCTTTTATCTTCCGCTTGCTGCTTATAAGATCGGTAGAATTGGTAAGACAAGCAGCATGTTGTAGAAATCATCCCAGTAAAACAGAGGTGATACTCTTAAAAAACTTGCTTAGCTTAGTTCTTCCAGTTATATATTTGGAATGTGCATATAAATTGGGGAGGCAGCTTAAAAGCTTTGCTGGAAATTGTTTGGGGTGCCCTTCCTAATGGGTTGTACCTAATGGGTTGCACTCCTGGTGACAAACAGGATCAGACATCATAAACCTATTTGCAAGAAGATTTGTCTGATGTTCTTGGTCTCAGGGACCACTACCAGCCTGATCCAATGGTGACCCTGCAGCCCTCAGCATTGTGCTACAAGAAAGGATGCAGTGGGGTTCCCTTTTGCTGGGAAGTACCACTGAAGAGAATCTCACTGCAGAAAAAAACTGAGGACTATTGCTTCCTAAAGCCCCAGCCAGTGTCACTGAAGTGATTGGAAGGCTCTCAGGAATGTAAGTCTTGACAGTTTTTGTGTTTTTTCATCATGAAGAGCAGTTTTGTAGTTTCCAGAGGATGTTCTGCAAGCAGATGTCACGAACTGGCAAATGTTTGCCTGTGACCTTCCTAGCTAAACCTCAGGCTGGGCTTCTGCCTGTGCTTCTGAAATAGACTCTGACTCTGCTGCAAGAATAGCCAAAGGACTCCACTTCTCTTCCTGATTTTTGTCTCCCTTTGCTGCTTTTGTCATTATGAAGATCTTTCACACAGATTGCACTGCCTTGCTGCACCTTGGTGTAGCAGGAAGACCAGAACAGGCTCTCAGTCCTAGACTGCTGCTCATCTTGTGCTTTGCTCTCCTCAGAGCTCTGAGGAGCAGCACAGGAATGTACAAAGAGTGTCTCTGGCTTCATCCATATGAGAACCTGTGTTGTGTAGACAAGCAGATGAGATTTTAAATAAACAAAGTGAGTGCAGGTAATGATTGTTATATTTTAGCTTCTGAAGACCGTAAATGTAAGAATCAACAGTTTTAAAATATTTATACTCTAACAGCACACAGGTATTTGTGTGCTGAAAGGAACTGGAAATGTATATATTCACTGATATCCAAATATCCCTTGTAAGGATATGAAATACTTAACTGGAATGGACCCTGACCCTTGGCTGTCACTGACTTCCCTGGAAGCAGGTTTGGGCTTGTGATCTGATGCGATTTGCAAGGTGGGATTTTAAGCCAGGGATAAACTGCAAATTTCTAAATTTCTTAGTTTCTCTTCTTTTTCTTCCCCCCCCCCTTCCTAACAGAGTCATCATAGATAGACTCTCCCTCCCACCACTGGCAACATTAGGAGTTTGCTGAAGGCTGCTCCTTCTTCAAGTCTTCTAGTAAACACAGGGATCACTCACTAGAAATCCCCTCCCCGTCTTTCCTTCCCAGTAGATCACATGCAGCACTCCAGTAGGAAATACTCACTCTTCTAGGTCAAGTGGGATCCCATTGTTCTCATGCACGTGGCCAGGCTCTGCCTTTTGCTTTACTGTTGCCTTCCAGAGCACATCAATGAGGTGCATGAGGGTCGCCTTTCTTTTGCTCACTTTATGAGTGATAGCATTATTTTACCAACAACCATGTGTGGTAGCTTAGAGTAGCATTGGTTTGTTATTTCAGTACTTACTTTTTCCCTGCCAGTATGGATAGTCTGACAACATATTTTGGTAGTATGTCATACAGACTCTTTTTGATGTTTGCTCAGCAGGCTAGGAATTTATTGATTTATTTGGGGTTTGTCACAACAACCAGGGAATAATATTTTGAACAGTATTTTGGACAATATCAGCCTGAAAAGCTGTACAAATTGGCAAAGGGAATTAAGAGACCTGAAATAACTTTTAACTCTATTATCAGGATATATCCTAAACTGAAGGAATACCATATTAAATAGTATTGTGAAGTCAGGAAAGGAGATTGAATTCTTTTGTGTTTATAAGTAGGACTCACTGACAATAAAGATACGCAGGCTCTGACTTGACTGTGCATTGCTTAGGTTGGACTCAGAAGGACATAAAGGGAAAAAGAGACTATAGATGTGGACATCAGTAAAGTCTTCAAGATTCCCATTTACAGGCCTAGTAGGAATAGGACTCCTAATGATAATGAGCAGAGAGAGAAGATTTGAGGCAAGAAGGAAAGTATATATGAGACTATTAAGGAGAAGCAGGCTTGAGAAAAGGTGAATTTGTTGATTTACAGAGATGACAATCTTTTCATTGAATGAATATAATATAAAAAACTTTTTTGGTTGTTTGAAGTTTGAGGTGGGGAAATTGAGGATAAACCTAGATTTATCTCTTTTTATTAACATTATGGTTTTATAAGAATACATAGAGATGTATTTGTTATAATAGGCATTCTGTATTAATTGGAAAATTATCAAGAAAGGATTCCCTGCATACAGAAAACACTTTCCAAACTCAAGGTTCACTTGCCAAGGAGAGAGAATCAACTGGTGCTGTAATGACTTCCTGATTCTGAAAAAAAATTGGAAGGGCATGATGAACAAAAAAAGAAATGTTCATAAATCCAAGGTGTCCTTGAGTAAAACAAGGCTTCTGAAGCTTAGAAGATGAAGCAGCAAGCTCTAAGGCTCACGGGGGCAGAAATTAATGGCAAGCAGGAAAAGAATTAAAAGGCTTCAATCGTTAGTAGTTTCAAAGGAACCATTTCCTTTGTTTTCCTTGCCTTAAGTGGAGGCTGATGTGGATCCTGGAGAACTAGGCTTAACCTTGATGCAGTCTGAAAAGAAATTTGAAAGAAACATTTGTAGCTGTTGACCTAAATGATAACCTAACACTAGCATGATGTTGCACAGAGCTCATGTCAGCCCCACAGACCAGTGCTGAGTATGCCCTTATGGTCCTCACAACCTCCTGGGGACACCAGAAATCACCATCCCCACCCCCAACTTGAAAGTGATAATGGAAACGAGAGGACATCTGGGCTTCCAGAGAAGTGAAGCTCTTCATCAGTCAGTCAGTCTCTGTCTTTCAGATCTTTATTATTTATGCTGTAAGGGTAGCACTGCTGAACCATAGCCACCTGAATGTTCAGCTTTTCATCTTAAAGCTTGCTGCCTGACCTCTTGCTCTCTGTAAGGTGATGCATTCCCCCTCTCTGGTGTACCTGAATACAGTGGGATGAACAGCTCTCTGGAGCTGACTCTATTTACTGCAGAGAAAGCACAGACAACTGATTCAGGCTATGCCTAGCTGGTTGTGGTGAGAGAAGTATCCAACCCTCGCTCACTTGGTCTAGGTCTGAGTATGACAAAGAAAGAAAAAAAGGAGTGAGGGCTACAGTGAAGGCAGGTGAGAAAAAGCTAAGCGGAAATAAAGACAGCAGATCCTTACTGCAGACTCTGTAAGTAAAATGTGATGTGTAGATGTGACTGGGTTAACAGCACTCACTGTGATACCATTGCCTGCTGAAACCTGGCTATCCCAGAGGACAGGGGTATCCCTGGAGCAAGAGTTATTCAAGGGGCTAGCCGAGGATGATATGAATGGCCACCGCATTTCATTCCCTCTGTCACTGGCTGTGGTGAGCTCCAGGATGGGTCTGTAAGAGAAAGGAGAGTGGTGAGCAAAGAGGAGACAGAGGTTTGTGCTGGACAGGATGAGATGGCAGGGTGAGGCAGTGTCCAGTGAAGTCAGGCAAGTAAAAGGGTGGGTTTTTCTTTGTTTTTCTTTCCTGAAGAAGCCTTCTTCCAGCAGAGAAGTTTAGGCATGTCCAGCTGAGGGGAACCACATTTATATCTTGTATCAGGCCCCCAAAGTGACTTGATGAAAGGAAGAGACAAGATATCAAAGATATTTTCAGAATAATGTGGTGTTGAGATCTGGGTCATTGGGCTGATGTCCAAAGAGCTGAGCAGCCCCAGAAGAAAGCAGGAGGTCTCTGGCTTCAAGTTCCCACTCTCTTCACAAAGGTTGCAATATATGAAGGAAGAACAGTGCTCCTCCCTGGGAGAAGCAAAATTTGGCTAACCAAGTACCTTGATGCCCTGTTAATTTCTGTCCTTTTATTTTGCCTGTGACCTCTTCAGGCAGTTACCACTTGAAACACGTTGTGCTGCAGTTTCGTTCACTTTCTTTCCTTGGAGGTGGAAGATATGCAAAGCCTGTTAAAGAATACATGCATTTGAGAAGTTTAGGTAGCTCTTGTGAGTTCTTTGATCAGTTTTTGAATTTCTGAATATCTACTTTTGCAACCATTCTACAAACTGAGAGAAATGTCTATAGTTCTCAATCAGGGAGGTGGGGTAGCCAAGATTTTCACAGAGTTCATACCATACTGGCATAGGCCAGTGGGAGGCTATGTTGGGGACATCTAGCAGTTTGCATTCTAATTAAGAAACAGTCTCTCAGTATATCTGATTGCTGTAGTCTGAAGTTATTGCCTTGGACAAGAACCAAGATGGCTGGTGATCCAACATCAGCTGCATCTATGTGAGTGGAAAAAGTAGATGAGGGTGGTTTGGACATAGTGATCCCTGAATGCTAATGAAAAGAGAAACATATTTGGCACCATTACAAGTCAGGCACTCTGAAGATTTCAAAATTGTGTCCTTTTTTATAACAATAATAAATTTGTCAGTTACGTGGGGAATCTTTGTGAAAAATGGATGTCTTTTACTGCATTCAGAGTCGTTGCTCCAAATCCAGCAAGATAATGGCCAATAAAACTTTGAGCTGGGAAGTTATGTTCTGCATTGCTAAAGCCTTCATTATGTGTGGTTTTAGAAAACGTACACATGTACCAGAGTGTCTCATTGTTCTTTTGCTGTTTTATTATTTTGTCTGTATGAAGTGGCTCTGATTCCAGCCATGGAATGTAAGTTTAGCTTATATTGATCCTGCTGTCCGTGTATAGGTCCTTAGCAGCTTTGCAGGATGCTATTAAGAGCAGTTAGGTTTTATCTGCAGGTGATCCATACTGAATTCTGTTCCCTATTGAAACAAATTGCATCTCAGTCTGAATGTACTTGATGTACTTTTTTTTTTCATTGTAGAGGGTTGTAATTGAAACCCCCAATTTTTTTGAATGCTTGGAAGGAATCAAGAGCCAACCTACCTGGGCATGTGACTTTGCAGTTCCCAGAACTGCATTGTTAAATGGCAGTCTCTGCTGTGGGCCTATAGCATAGCATCCAGACTACTCTTGCCTTTATAGTACAGGCCAGATTCTTCATTAGGTGTTAGGCTGAAACTCACCATTAGGTTATCTGCTGCAGCTTCTGGGAAAACACAGGTTTCCTTTACATCTTTGACAAATACAGTAACTCCTTGCTTGACAAAAGTTTGTATTTGGCCAGGCTGGAATAAAATTAACTCTTCTATGACCAGGTTCAGTTTTCAGCACTCAGTGAAAGTACTCCACCTCATGAGAAGTTAGCATCTGAATCTGTAGATGCATCACATTACCAGTCCACTTGTTGGTTCTTTAAATGTTATAAATCCAATTCACAAAAACGATACTTCCCAGGTAGTGCCTGGTTTTTTCCTAACTGGAGTACAGTTTAAAAAATTTTGTATACGTTAGCACCCTTCATCAGATCCTTGGAGGGACAGGGTTATAGACATGATGACTTCAAACAGCATTCAAATACTGCAGCCTTAAGGGTGGGAAATGTGAGGTCTATTTGTAGTGTGACCAGTGCTATGCTAGGAAAAACGTAACACCTCAGGCTGGAACAAAGCCAAGAGACAAGGACATGTGCTTGCATAAAAACTCTATCCAGACAAATCACAGAATATTTTAAAACAGAAGAATGATGTGGTACCCAAGAAACTAAAAAGATTGTTGGTTTAACGTAAACCAGGCAATGTTCTGGCAACACCACGGGTCTTACAAAAGACTCTGAGGACTGTATATTAGTGTGGCATCATTGATTGGATCATCATTGGATCATCATTGATTGGAGCATAATTGATTTGGATCATCAGATCCAAAATGAACTCCTTCAGGGACTGTGCCTTGTGTTTCCTCCACATAGATGGAAAAATGCTTGATGAAATCATGTTTGTAGACAGCATCATGACTTTGCAGGGGAGACTGGGCACAAAGCACATTGAGAGTAAAACCTTACCATTTAAGAAACTAGGCTGGTAGAAGCGTGGCAGGAGAGTTTAGGATAGGCTGGCTCCTGACATGCTCTGCTCTGAAGGACTCCTTTCTGAGAGGGCAGCAATGTATTGGTTGTAGGTCCCCTCCTTGGGTAAGAGAAGCTCAGTGATGACAGTGGCATCTGCCAGAGGATCAGAAAATGGAAAATGTTATTCTCTGCTATCTCTTTACTATCTCTGACACCTTCTCTGTAGTGCATAGTTTTAGCACAGCATCATAACATGTATGGCCTTGTGTAATGGGTGTGCTGTACCAAAAGAGTGTAGAGAGATTTGCTGTTCCCCTTAGCAGGTTACAGCACAGACGTACCACTAAGAAATCTCTTCCTGAAGTGACCCAGCCAGATTTTGCTGCTGGTTATATGCATTTGGACAAATGCCATAGTCTTCAGTACTGTCCCTTGGATGTATACAGCCAATGATGGAGGATCAGACACTTCTTTTTATCTAAGGAATCAGAGGATTTTAAAGGAGAGAACTGAAACCAGAGAATTACTTTCATTTTATTTGATTTTAGAGACAGACATTAAGGTTTTGAATTTGTTATATCTGGCTGTCAGATACAGATAGGTTTACCACGGTTAATTTTACAGAACGAAAATATAACCCAAAATCATTTAAAAACAGAACCAACTTTCATCCTTTCCCAACCAGCATATTTGTAAACAATACAGTATTACAAAACTTACTTCTAATTGTGTGTTACTGTTTCTCCTGTAAGGATGAGCAGGCATTTTCACCCATGGGGAGCAGTGTTCCACTAAGTATTTGGAGATCAGCTGCAAACCACAGAAAGAGGTCCAGATGGTTCCCCGACATCCATCTGCTTTTGATAATGCAGCACACTCATTCTTCTCTGCAGCCGGGAAACTCCTTCCTTAGTCTTCTGCTCCTTCTCCTACTGCTGGCCAGCAGGCTACAAACCAAGTGTCTCCTTCCAGTTTACTCTGTGTTTGCCAAAAACTCTGGTAAGTCTGCTCAGGCCAAGTGCTGCCAGAACTCATCTCGTCTCTCCTCACCCCCTCATCCCTATACTCCTTTCTGGGGACAAACATAGGTGCTTAAAGGGCTTCAGTTGCCTGCTACTATGGCCTGCCATATTGTACAGCCCCAGCTCAGGAAACAGCATCTGTAGAAGGGTGCCACTGAAGTCCTGTCAGATGTTTTTGGCAAAGAAGCAAAAGGGAAGGCTGGGTTTGAGCATGGGAGTTTGAGGGGGAGAGGTTTAAAGCTTCTGTGCTGGTCTCCAAAATCTCTCCAAAACCACAGCACTTGAACAGGAGTTGTACGTGGTGTGGGTAGGCTTGGGTCTGCACCAAGTCACAGGACTGAGTGGTGGGAAGATGGAGAGGGCTTCGGCTGGGGGCACGTGTCCTCCATAGCTCACCGTGTGTTCATTGTTTTCTGATGGAAGGTGAAATGTTCAGCCCCTCTCCTTTTCTCTTTTTGTAATTGCTTTGCCCACCGCTAATTTACATCTCAGGCATAAAAGAAATCTTTGTGTTGAAATGAAAAACATAAAGCTTCACTGTAGAGGCGATGTAAGATGAGCAAAATGTTATAAGATACTGAACAATATCAAAATATTTTTTAACTTTTTCCAGAAAAATATGTCTGCAGATCTGTGTGCCATTGCAGAGATTATTCTAGAGGGATTTGAACCATCAAATGAAACAATATAATGACTTGTGACCTTTACTGAGGTGGTGAGAGAACAGAAATAAGAAAAAAAGAAGAAAAGCAGCACAGAAGGTAGAAATTGTGGAGAATACATCAGGAATTTCTGGAACATTTTACCCTTCAAAAATATGCACATGTAGGTTGTGAACTGCTTCATAATAGTTATAGGACATGCCTCAAAAAGTCTGTCAGAAATGCCAGAGGGGCCAAGGCACTAATTTCTTTTTAGACCAGACTCTGACAGTAGAACAAACCCAACAGAAAGGTCCACAGGGGTGTTTTATAGAGATAGTGGCCAGACTGTATAGAGCACTGGTGCCTTGTGTAACATTCAGGTGTCTCCAGGTATGGATCTGTGGTGGTTTTGGCTGGGATAGAGTTAATTTTCTTCATAGCAGCTAGCATGGGGCTATGTTTTGGATTTGTGCTGGAAACAGTGTTGATAATACAGAGATGTTTTAGTTACTGCTGAGCAGTGCTGACGCAGAGTCAGGGCCTTTTCTGCCTCTCACACCACCCCACCAGCAAGCAGGCTGGGGGTGCACAAGAAGCTGGGAGGGGACACAGCCAGGGCAGCTGACCCCAACTGCCCAAAGGGATATTCCACACCATATGATGTCATGCCCAGTGTACGAATCTGGGGGAAGAAGAAGGATGAGGGGACATTAGGAGTGGTGGCATTTGTCTTCCCAAGTAACAATTACACATGATGGAGCCCTGCTTTCTTCAAGATGGCCGAACACCCACCTGCCGATGGGAAGGAGTGAATGAATTCCTTGGTTTGCTTTGCTTGTGTGCATGGCTTTTGTTTTACTTACTGAACTGCCTTTATCACAATCCATGAGTTTCTTCACTTTTACCCATCTGATTCTCTCCCCAGCCCACCAAGGGGGAGTGAGCGAGCTGGCTGGGGTTAAACTACAACAGGTTCAAATGTCTAACGGCTGTCTGAGGTTGGAAATGGCAATGACAAATTTTGCACCAGAGCAGATATTACCTGTATCTCAGGTACTATGACTAACTTGATAGAAATTTTGCCTTCTGCCCAGATCCAGTCCCGATCAAACTTGTACTGCTGAGTGCTCTGCTGGTGGAGAGACCCAGAGCCTGTGTCTGTGAAACCCTGGTGAGAGACTTTGTTTTACCACTCTCCTCCCAGTATCAAATATCCTAGTTCTATGTCACATACAACAGACAGTAGAATAGAAAGACAGAGCTGATGGTTCCCTGGTTCCCTATCTGTCACCTGAAAGTTGTCTGTCTGGCCTAGGGGTAGCTTCTCAAAGATATGCTTCCTGCTTTTCTTATGGCCAAACTACACTAAAGAGAAAAGGGATTTATTAAAACAGAAACAGAAGAGACGCAGGAGCGGGGGGGGGGGGGGGGAAGCCACTGGGTGGGATAACTTTCTCATGAAATAGTGCAATTAGGTTGTGTTATGATTTGACTCTGTCATGGGAAATTAGCCTTCAGTAGGACCTTAAGAGATTGTTAAGCCATCTTTCCTTCTGAAGGCAAGTGCAACTATATCAACATCATCCCTGACAGATATGTGTCTAACTTCTCCTTAAAGGTATCCAGAGATGGAGGCATTAAGTTGGGGCCTCAAAGATTAAATAAGCATTAACAAGCTATAGTAATGAGCAGCTGCAATTACTAGAATTAAGCCTGTGCTCTGAGAAGCTGGAAAAATTAATCGACATTTTAAAATATCAGTGTGTAGGATAATTAGCCAAGCCGCAAAGCTGATTCAAAATTAAGCTCTGGAGAAAGGTGAGACAGTGAATATCCTGATCTTGCTTTTTTTTTTTTTGTCTTTTGCCCCAATAAAATTGAGTGCTCTCAGTGTCTTTTATGATACTGATTTAACTAAAGATGCATTAACATTTAATACCTTTTGGCAGTGGGAAAGGAGGAAGGAATGAAGTCAGAATTGAAGGCATTCAGTGTGGTTTTACCCATGAGTTACCCTCTGTCTTCATTTCACATGGGGTGGAGGTGAGCAGGTGGTGTGTGTTAAGGCAGTAACTTGTTAAAGCTGTCCAACTTCTTACCTACCTTAACTTTGGATCTCCTAAGCTCCCCTCTATGGGTTTGCAAAAACTGCTGCTGAAAATCTGTATTTATTACTAACTTGAGTTTATCTGCTTTGAATATCTGGCCAACAGGTTTTGTCTCTTTTGTGTTTACAATGGCCTTCTTTTAGCATCCTTTCTCTCCAAAATTGCTGAGGGATGTATGGGGAAAACTATTTGCCTTCAGAATTGGGTCATGAGTTAGTGTCTGAGAATTTTGTCCTTAAAACTAAACTGTCAGCAGGAATCATTGAAATTGCTACGAAATACGCTGTTAAAAAAATCAGTTTGTTTTTACTTGGACAACTTCTTATCAAGCCCTGTGAGAATTCAATTCCAAGTCCAGTACAGCTGAAGGAGACTACTGTTTGTACTTCAGCAAGGCTGCGGTTTGGACATAAGTTAGGCTTGCTTTATAGCACAGACTTAATTCCATCACATATTTTGCTCTAGAGCCAGTGGACTTAAGGCTACAGGGTTTTCAGCTGAGTGCATCCTTTACAGATATAAATCCCATTTCTAAAATGGGAAAAAGAGAAGTATATTGTGACTGACAGCTCAATCTGAGCTTTGCATCTAAGCAAAACCCCAGTCCGCGTGCGAGGCAGGAAGTGAATTGCAGAGCTTCAGAAATAGCACAGAAACCTACATTCTGCTTGCAAATGCACCGTTCATAGCTCCCACAGGGGCTGTAGCTCAGCCCCCTGCAACAAAGGCAGCAATCCAGGTGTGGAATAACATGTAAAAAGCTATGTTGTGATATGCACTCACAATAAGGCTCCTTACAGCAGGTAGGAAATCTTCTAATTGCTTGGAGTATGTGTTGGAAGGTTGCCTTAATGCAGAAGGTTTGCATGGAAAAGGAGCTGAGCGCAGCAGAGCCGGACTTTGGAGGTTCAGTCTGGTCCCGTGAAGCTGCGCTTAGGTCAGGCTTGGTGCATGCTAAGGGAAGAGAGCCAAAATCCAGCACCTCCGGCTGAGCATGGGAAGCACAACCTGGCATTTGTGGCTAATGAGAGGTGTCAAAGTAGTTCTAGGCAGGCTGGGCTCCATCCAACAGAGTCAGCTTTGCTTTGGTTTTATTTCTCTTACAATGGGACTGGGTTTAAATTACAGTGGGTCTGTGGAGTGAAGTCTGACTCTCTTAAAATGACACAGAAAAGAGAGAGGTTCACCTGACCCTGAATGCTTTTTTTTCCCAGCTCCCAGGGCTGTCACTTCCTTTCTTTGCAGAATTCTGTCATTTCTAAAGCATAGTGTGGGCAAGAATATACACGCACACAATATGCATAAATGCATGCCCACAGATTACTCTGGTAGAGGCAGCATCACAGTACGGGACAGAGCATGGAAAGGGCCAAGGTGAAAATGAACTAGTCAAATTCTGCCCTCCCCACGCCAGTGCATGATTAAGATCACGAGCTGGATTGTGCCCTGCATGGTCGGGTGAGGGAATTGGCATGGACATGCTAGCTGCAGCTGTGGGAGGCCTCCTGGCATCGCACAGATGAGCACAAGCCCAGCGTCTCTGTTCAGCTGCTGCGTAGGATCTATGGCATCCCCAAAATATCATGCAGGGTACAGTCTAGCCACAGGCATGTGTCTTCCATGTCTCATGCATTGCCTCTAGGGATCAGTGGGAAGGCAGAGTCCAAGTGCCCTCACCAGGCTGTTGATGGTGGGGAAGGATTGGAGGGATGGTAGGAAGCTGTGTCCTAATTCCATTAGTGTGGCATAGGTGGTTTTTTTGCATCTCTGACATAGTTAGCTGCACCAACAGGCTGCTGAATCTACCAGCGTCTATCCAGAGAGTGTTAAGACCATGGAGGATCGTATTGCTTTTTTGGAAGGCGTGAGTTTCTAGCACTTACTGAAAACTTGAGGATGAAATGTTAAAAATCTTGAAATTTCTAGAGAAGCAGTGAGAAACAAAAGACAAAAGCACATTCATGCCATGGTATTCTGTCATCATGTTTAATGCAGTTCATAGTAATTGTGTGTGTGTCTGTATGTAAACAAATACTTACACGTCTGCTAAGCAGCTTGTCTGCTTATGATTCTAGGAGTTTTTCTTATTAAAATGAAGAAAATATATAGTTTCATGTCACCTATATTTGCAATCCCATTGTAAAAGAAGTTTTGTTGTAGCTTCTGCTAGTGCATCTCAATAACCAATATCTGAATCTGGTTTATTCAGATACACCAAACATATTTGGTTGCAACGATGGAAATTATAACACTGGAATGTCACTTTTTATTTGCCTGAATGCAAAATAAACAGGCTTCTTGTTCATTCCCACCTCAAACAATAATAATCTGGAAATTGTTTTAAATGCAGGAAAACACCCGTAGGAGATACAAATGGAGAAATGGAATTGTCAGCTTTCCAGAATTATTAATCCTGGATTTTCAACTAGGCAAATAGAATTTCATCTCAAAGAGTAATTTTCAGAAAATCACGACTAAATGAGAGGACAGCCTTCCATTGTCCCAGTTTAGTTTATTTTCATCTATACTGCATGGTATCCTTTTCCGTGATTAATCCCATAGGAGCACTCAGTGTGAAGCAGATTATGGGAAAGCAGTCTAATGAAAGTAGTTTTGCGACTTTAAAAATACAACCATTCCCAGGATGCTCCAGTTTGCTATTCAGAGTGAAGGTGAAGGACACTAGTGCAGGATGCTTGAGGGCTGGACCTCCACCCACCAGCTGCACGCACCTCCTTGTGCACTGTGTGCTACAGCCATGCAATGGCAGAGCTATAGGTTTGGGGGGGGAGGTGGTGGTGCTACCACTGTTACTTTGGTAGAACCGTAAAAGGATACGTCCACAGCCCAGGCTACAGATGGGAATAACTTGCCCTTGGCCATTTCCATCAGTGGGAGAAGTTTTGTACTTCTTTTATTACTGTGCATAACAGTTTTCTCTGCCAAAAGCCTCATTGATCAAGGTACAAATGAAGGTATGGAGCTGACATTTGCTGTCCTCTCTGCAGAGAGAGGAATGCTGGCTCTGCAACCTCAGGAATGAAGGGAAAAAAAAAAGAAATTGCCCTGCTCCCCTCCTGCAGAGCAGTCATTAACCTCGCTAACAGGGAAGGAGGTAGCTTTTTTTAAACCCTATGGCTAGGGTATTATACATGCAACTACTTTTAATGTCAGCATTGATGTTCCTGAGTAAGTATGTACCCTCCTGAAAAAGTAACCCAGGTGAGCAGAGGTTCTGACTGTGCATCCCAAGTAGATGAAGGAGAGCAGGGCTTATAAAATAAAGGCTAAAAGCAGCCCTGTTTATGATAAAGGAATATCTATGTGTTTTCAACTGTAAGTGTGAATTTCAAGGAGTAGATATATATATTATTGAGCATGAAAAATGAAAGGCTATTCACCAGTGTTTTAATATTATGCCTTAATAAAATGACACTTTCCAGAGCCAGTCATGACTTTAAGCCAGATCATGGCTAAAAATATTAAGGGAAGGATCTCCACAACAACAGCCACATTGATCCCCTTCTGCAGAGGAAACGGAAAAAGACTCACGCTTTGCTAACCTGAATAAATTATCCAGATTATCAGAACTGTAAGGAAAGCTGTATGTAATCAGCTCTGCCTGTGTGCCCATGAGTGTGCACACATGTTAACTGGATTGCAGCCCTTTAAATACCTATGTCAAAGGGGACAGCTCTGAAAACATGCACAGGAGAAAAAAATTACCATGGTTGTACTTTAATAGGCCAGCAGATACCATGCACAGCGCGGTGCTCACTGCAGCGCTGGGTGACTCCAGTCCAACTGCTGGGCTGGGCTCTCCTGACTGTGGTGGTCTGGAGATGGGATGGAGGTCACTGGTGCTCTCCTGGTCTTGCTTCAGTGTGAAGCTGGGAAATGGCTAGTTTGCTCACACCGATTTGGAAGCACAGACACATTCTTACTCCAGTCTGGCAGTTGTTTTTGTGTTGGGTGCATTTTGCTTTGCTGAAGAAAATAATCTTGGTAGCCAGGGAGGGAAGAACAAGGATGGAAGAGTGGCGGGCAGGAGAAATATTGAAACTGCTTGACTTTGAGCATCTTGTGCAGGAGTCTGCACTGGAAGACTCCTCTTACTGGGCTGCCCGTATGGTCAGTGGATAGAGGCTGGCTTTTTTAGAGGCAGCCCAAGGAAAGGGCATGACTTAGAATAGAGGTAGTGACGTCAAGATCTTTGGCAGATTCAGGATGCGTGAAAGACTCCTAAAACATGTTAGGGAAGCCCAAAAGCACGTGGCTTTCAAGCACAGGAAGACAGGGTTAGGTCTGGAGTGCAAAGGCTGTGTCTTTCCATCCCTGCTTCTCATGGTATTAGGAAGAACACTTGTTTAGCTGCTTGTTGGTCCCATACTAAACCCTGGATTGTCAGCCAGCGAGCAGGCTGCCATAATTTTCTGGCTTGGGTTTCTAGCTAGAAACATCCCTCAGTTTTTCTGGGATCACACATTTTAAACAAATGGTGTGTGATTGGTCTGTCTTTCGCCTTTTATACTTTTCAGGCTCATAGGTGTTTTGCAAAGGAGGTGCATGCCCCTGCTGACCAGTCTTATGCCTACTGATAACAGACTTGCTTTTCCTTATTTTCTCCCATGCAGGCCCGTGCAGACTTGGTCTTGGCTAGATGTGCTAAGTAATGCCAGCTGTATCCTGGCCCCGTTTGGAGCATCTGCTGAAGGATGGGTCCAGTATATACTGCAATGTTGATGCAGACTGGATTCCAGCAATCACCTGTACCTGATGGTAAGCTGGCTGGAAAATGGTTAAGACGGCTGCTGTCAGAAGTGTATGAAGCTTTCTCCTGACTTGCAGTACATGGTGTTCAGGTCCCTCAGGTGCCAATGGCAGAGGGGTACATGAACAAGCAAGAGGTTTAAGTTTGATCACGTCTGCAGAGCCTCTCTGGCTTTCACTGCCACCACCTCCAGATTGTTGTAAAGAAGAGTTTATGGCAAAACTCGTTACTCTGCTTTTCATTTTTTAACGTGCAAATTTTAAAATGCTTGCCAATTCATTTCAAGAACCCTATGGGCCCACCCCTTGCTCTCTTTTCTGTCCTTTGCTATCTGCCACCTTGCTGTGCCCACTGTGGCTCGAAGGCTGGCAGCCTGCTGAAGTGCAGAGCCTTGCCACATGGCATGCGCTTTTGGGCAGGATTTTGTGCTGGCTGGCAGTCACGCTGGACCGTAGCAGTGGGGAAAAGCTAACAGTGGCAGCTGGAGTTAATGAATCCTACATCACCCTGGAACAGAGACAGGAATCCCAGAGCTCAGGGGATTTTCATGGAGGTCTGCTGCAATCTTGATGTGTGAGTGACTGCAGGAGATGAAAGCATATCTGGGTGGGCTAAGGAATACATATGCACTCAAAATTTTTTGCATTATGTTTAATTCAGTGCTTGCACATTAGGTTTTTCTCTCCATCTCTTTTTAAGGTTCATGTGTTTTTCTGGGTAAGGAAAGATATGAGTGGTGCATATGGTTAAATGAATGTCTGCTATGATTCTGTTATCATGTGCAGGACCTTTAAAAATAAAGTGCTCTCCAGGTTGTTGTCTGAGAGGGATTGCTATACATCAAGGCAAGATGGCCCTTACAGTGAATTACACACTTGTTTTTCTCTCAGGTAGTTGTTATTTCTCTCTTTGCTTGTTTGATTTAATTTGAAATAAAGCTATTCTGGTTGTAGGCAATTTTGATTTAGGTATCCAGAAAATTGAATAGGATTAAGTCTGTGGAAAAGATCACCAAGGAAATCCTACAAGAACAGCACATTGCTTCACCCACCATCCTGTCAAAGCCAGGTCTGGTCAGAACATCTCCTCTGTGTCACCCCAACCTATCTGTTAGGGGGACAGATTCTGAACCAGGCCATAAGCCAGGGTAATTTGCTTTCCCCTTCACACTCCTTCCCCCCAAACTAAGGTCCATGTGTTATAACTGACAGTCTGGTCTAGAAAGCTGAATGGATTCCTAGCTGCAAAACTTATGCCTGGGCTCCTGATAACGAGATAATATCTAAGAAGCCACCAATTTCTTTCATCCAGATCTACTGGATGAAAGTCTTCTCAAATATCAGAGATATATCTAGACCAGCTGTGGGTCAGATGCTTCTACTGTGTATGTATTTTTGTCACAGAATCAGCTCGCTTGCATTATAGTTTGGGAATAAGAGACTCAGCAGCCTTTAAGCTGAACTCGGCCTCACAGAGTGCCTTCCTGGGGGGTTATTTTAATCTCTTTGTTGTACCTTCCTGTCGAATGTAATGGGAAATCAATGATGAATAGGAGGGCCCTAATCTCCATGGATACTTGTCCCTGCATGGTGTCAAAATCTGAGCTGGCTGTTTATTTTCTCATAATTTCCATATGACTAATTTACTTAGGAAGGGGAGGGGAAAGAAGGAGGCTATTTGGGGTTGAAGTAAAAAATGAGAGAAAGGAAAGTTGGCAGTGGTTCTCAGCTGGAGATGCTGGGAGGCCTCCAGAAGCCTCCCATACCTGCATCCCTTGAGCTTGTCATTAGCTCTCACGCTTTGTTCTGTGCTGGCAGAAGGATCTTGGAAGACCACAGCTGCTGCAGCTGCTCATAGACCAAAAGGTGACCTTTTGAATAGCTGAGGACTGATGCATTATTTAGTGCATTCCTGGCTAAAATCGAAATGAAAAGATTTCGTGAGCAGAATGATTTGTTTGTCCTTTCACTTGGAAGCATTCCCTTTGCACCACACAACAGTGTGGCATGCACACCACTCCTCGTGTTTTCTTCTCGGCAAAGCTTTTGATAAGACAGGTATTGCACTTTGAAAAACACTGACTGTTAGCTAGGAAGACCCTACTAGCCAAATGTAATAAATTTCAGTTTAGAGGTACTAAGTTTGCAAAAACCAGCCTCTATTTAAATAATGTGTAGGAGTCAAAGCTTCCTGATGAAGTGTATGTCTCTAGACTATTAGCTGATACTGATAAGTGTCATAACCAGCTGTTGTTTCAACATGAAGTGTTTTACCTCTTTCAATTAATCAAGAATCTCTTGGAAGATGCCATAGAAGGACATCCATTATGGGGATGTCTAATGAATTTTTTTATTTGTTTATTTGTTATTCGTATAGACAGAGGCTGAAGAAACTGCTTCCCAGTGATCTGTGTTAGTCACGTACTTAGGCACTCCGGATATCTGTTGGGTGAAGAAGGGGAGGCAGATAGGAACAATGTTTCACAATGCCAAACTTTAATTTTCCTGTGTGGTCTTCCAGACAGAGATTCAAAGAACCTGAGGCTGGAGCCTACCTTTCCTGCTGACTGTGAATGAACACTGCAGTATACTCTGCTTCAAGTCCATCTGGTCTTGGGTCTTGAACTTTAAAAATACCTTCAAAAGATCTACCTAATAGTATTTTTCCTTTGAAGTTTCCAACACCATTTATGAAGGCTTGAAAGCAGTATTATTCATGTATTTCAGATAAGATAGCTGAATTGTCAAGGTAACAACTGATTTGAGAATAGCCAGTTTTCTCCAAGAGATGAGCACATGGAGGGACCTGGGGGAAGATCCAGTGCTTACCAGGGATCTCACTGAGCTCAACAGGCCCTGAAACAGAGGAAGGAGAAGAAATATGCCCAAATGAAGAGGTGCCCAGCAGATCATGCTACCTCATTGGAGAACCCAGTGGTATAAATTCTCCATAAAATGGTAGGTATCTGCTTTTATTGGATTATTTTTATTAGTAAAAGATTAGATGGGGTAAGGCAAGTAAACAGGGATTCCATAAATGACTACAAGTGTTTCAGTTGCCTGTTTGGCATTGTCTTAATTGATACAACAAACAACACAAGATGACCAGAAATTACCAATTCTCTGCTCAGAAGATAAACTGCCTTTAAAAAGAAAGGAATGAAACCCAGTTCTATGATTTCTAGGATCCCAATTTATTAATATGGACATGACTGAAGAAGCATAAACACCTGAGCAGCTTTCAAGACTTTTCTCTGGCATGTTCTTACTGACTCTGAGCCCTTATTGCTAAACACAGTGTCTGTTCATCCTATTGCAGCACCCTTCAAACCAGCCTCCCCTGAAGGATCCAGCAGACATGGTCTGAGAGAAGAACTGAGCACAAGTTGGTAAGCATTCGCTGCAGGGAGTTCTAAATGCTGTGGGATTTAGTCAAACAGTAAAGTACAAGCTTCTACTATGACTCATCTGGTGTAAAACTAGTGCTAAGTATTGTACATAATTAAGACAACATTATTACAGTGAGATAACACTTCTTTTTTTGGCATGGTTAAAGTCTTGAAAAGGTGTAATGTTTTCAGCCTTCAGAGCTGTGAAGAAGATGAAGAGTTCTGATGGGTGTTCATTCTAAAAGATATCATGGCTACAGTGAGTTTAGAGCATACTTTGCATTATTCCTGAAGCTCTGTGTTTTTCAGTTTCCTTCATGAAAAGCTGTGTTTTTTGTTGGAATAAACATAACCTTAAAGTAATATTCATTAGATAAGACTTGCAACAATGGCATCTCTAGACTTCCCAAGGGTTTGCTAATTTTTATGCCCACAAAACACACATTTTATTTTGAGCCACATTTCTTAAAGAGGTGCTATTGGTATTTCAAGTAACAGATGCAAAAAATTATATTTACCATTGAATGCAATAGAAAATGTTGGCAACAGTGGTGTCAGAGAGCTAAAGATTTGACATTTGAACACCAACTGTCATCAGGTATGGAACAGAGGTATTAGTCAGCCAATGGCCCTACCAATGAGAAAAGTTAAACAAGTAGGTCATTACAATTTGCCTACTTGCCCCAGATTTTTCTTCAGAGGTCCACAAATCAACTTTGCTTTTTATGAATGCATGGTGATTAAAATTTATTTTGGTATAATACAAACAAATTCAAATTATTGGTTGCTCAAAAGCCATTTCTTCAGGTTATTTGCTTCTCATTATCCTTAACTAGTAACTGCTCTTCATGACATTGTTTCTGTTCATTGGTTAGCTGTCTAACTTGCAAACAAAAGGTAGGAGATCAGGCTGCAAGATGATGACATGAACCGTTTTAAGGGACAGGACTTTGAATGAACCCATTTCCATCTGTGTACTCTAGTGGATGCCTTTGAAGCTTGTTTATGCTCTTACTTGAAAATATATTGGCTCCTTCTTCAACTTAATGTTGCCAGCACTTTTCTTATCATTCCCTAACATGCTGCTCTTACCTCATTTTCATTCACATCTCCAAGGAGTTATACAAGTATGTCACAGGGACTACAGAATTTCAGGAGGAATCCCAGGGAAGCAAGGCACTTGGGTAAAGATATCTGAGCCACAGCCAGTGAGCCCCTTCTTTTTTTTATGAGTTGAACTATATATTTTTAAAAACATAAACTATATTTATATTTATAAGCTATAATTTTTTTCAAGTCTGAAGATTAAGAATTCCAGGGGCCTTTCTGAGAAAATGATCGTGTAATATAAAAGATAGATCAACTCCCGTTTTGTTTGCACTGCTGTTTTTCAGATGAGTTTCCAATCTATTAGTGAAGCGGTAAATGCTCCCCCAGCAACCAACTACTCAGGTTTTGAAGGGAAATCAAAAGTAGTGTAAGGCTGTTGAAGAAAATGGCTCTAAAGGAAAAGAGTGGAAGATCCTACTATTCCTATGATACCTGAAAAAGTTTGTGAAGATTACAGCTGGGAGAGAGATGGGCCAGAGAGAGATGAAGGAGTCAAGGACAGGATATCTGCCTGCAGAGCTTTGCCCTAGCATGCCTTCTTTCAGGCTCACAGCTTAAATCTTTGTTGAGGTTGGTCTGCTAGGGGCACGCAACCAGAGTTAAAATTGTGGGAGAGGATGGATAAGCCTCAAATGGAGAGGGCACCTGTCGACCATGGTTATCACCTTGGACTTTGTACAGCTTTGACAGGATTTACACAGCTTCTGGGCATGAGAGAAATACTGCACACACTTATTCTGCATAACATAGGGTTTTAACGTTAGTGAGCAGCCAGGGACCTTGCTGTGGGTACACACTGGAGTTACCCTCCTGATGCAGTGTCTCTCAGCTGGTCTGACTTTTGTCTTTGCTCCAACCATGAGCTCACTAGGAGCACAAAGGACAAAGTATTTGTATTCCACTGTGCACATTGACAGTAATTTTGGGGATGCAGCACAGCACCATAGAAAGAGACAGGTATGTGGAGTATTTAGAAGGCATTAATTTCTTCTTAAGTTCTCCTTTTTTGAACCACTTTGCAAAAAGTTACAGTGGGAATAGCAAAGGAAAGAACTTGCAGACTTCACAAAAATCAAAGCCTATAGCTTGTGCTGGGCAGGTATATTTTGCACACATCTGTGATTATGAAATTACTTTTAAATTGCTTTTGAACTTCATCTGGATAATGATTCATCATTTCAATTTCCTTTCTCCCTCCAGAACATCTGCCATTAACAAAGCCAACAAGTTGTGATGTTTTACAATCCACATTTGAACCTTCTTCTCAAAACATTGCACACTTCCTTAAATAAGCAATTTACTCAGCTCATTTGTACAAAGATAAGGTCAGTCTTGGGATGGAAAGATGGATCCACAACCCCCTTTGGCAACCATCTTTGAAATGAGTCAAGAATTGGTTACACTAGAGGCTTGTTAAACTGCAACATCATGTTGCAGAAATGCAACATCAACAGGCAGCTTAAGTGTTTCTGTACAAACAGATATTGTACAGCCTTGATTTGGCTGAGCTGAACCCACTACAGGATTTAGGCATATGCCTAAATATGGAATTACTTACATGACTGCAGTTAAGATGTGCTTAAGTGTTTTGTTGTGTATGGGCCTACACACTACATCTGTGTTTGTATTAAGAGGAAAAGCTGTTCTACAAGACGTTCGAGCATTTTAAAATGTATTTTTGTTCTGAACTGGAACAGGGAGTTTTACCCTGAAATGAAATTTTAGGAAATCTTTAATTCTAGAAATCTTGTAATTGTGCGTACTTGAAACATTGTGTGTCAGTAATGTTGTAACGCTTTGTGACATTTAGATTGAAACATTGCATGTCCACATATGTTACTAAATTAAATAGAACCAACTGTCAACTAAGCGTGCTGGAATTGCCTGGGTTTTGTATTACCGGCCCCCTGGATGCAGGAAGAACTCTGGTCTGGTCTAGCTTCTATGCTGCATGAACACTGTTGTTCAACCTAGCATTAAAACAAGGATATTCATCTGTGCGTGGTGTAGAGCTGAACCTACTAAACCCTGCTCAGCCCAAATGGCTTTATCTACAGACATCTCAATTATCTTGTACCAGGTCTTTGATGTGAGTGCTTCAGGGACACGAGGGACAGACCCCGTGCTTGTGCTTGTAGGTGGTTTCGGTCTTCCTTGGCTTATCAGTTCTCACCTGGATGTGTCCAAGACGACTCCACACTGTCCAAGAGCCGTGGTAGTTTGGGCACAGCACAGATGGATGACCCTCATTTTCATCTGATGCTGTATGTGACGAGTCAGCCCCTCTGGAGCTGAGGGCTGCAGCTCTGCAGCAGCCAGTCTGATTGCAGGACTGAGCTGCAGCTACTTAAATGCAAGCTGGGTCTTTGCAGAAACTTTAAGGTTCCCTTCCCTGAGGTCCCCAGCCCTGTCCTGCAATAGACATCCTAGCATTCAGTATCCGGGGACTGCAGCCTGGCTGCAAACTTAAAAGTTAAAAATATTAAATTGAAGCTAAGCATATTTTGCTGACTTCTTACTAATTGTTTTACTATAATCAATTATCATTTTCTTGCAAAATGTTTCAATGTCGTGAAATCAGCGTTCACTAAAAGGAGATGGATGCACTGGAAAAAAATTCGAACAGCTCTTATGACTATGTAGCAAGAATGATAGAAAAAATCTTACCAGATGGAATATATAGTTTGCTCTCCCTGTCTCTAGGTACAATGGCTGTTCATAAGGGAGGAGGAATCTGTCAGTAGTCTCTGAAAGGGGATTACAGTCCCTTTTCTCAGTCTCATTGCCTGAAGGACCAAGTAGGGTTGATCCCTAGGCCAAGAGCTTCTTTTTAGGTATGTGGTGTTGAGCAAAGTGGTGCTTAAGAAAAGTCTCCTTCTTTGGCCCAAACATATGGGGTGTGTGGTGAATTTTATTCAAACAAATGGTTTATCTAAAACAGTTTCCCTGCTTAAGTCTCTAGGTAGTCATGGCTTTGCTTTGATTTCCTGTCCTTTTTTTTTGTGTGGTTGAAATAAAAATCTAAGGTCTGCAGCCTTTGTGTCTCTATCAGCTTCTGGGTCAGCTGGCCACAGCAGAGTAGTTGTCCACTCCCATTTTTGAGAGATGTTCTTTCATCCTTTAGGGCCTCAACTCCAGCAAAACATAAACCAGTAAACTTATCTGGAGCCTGTGAATATCATGTCTTATTAAAGACCCCTTTGCCCTAGTTTGGCTTCTTTCTTGCTCTTTCTGTAAGAAATTAGGGCAGTCCCTAGTATCAAACCAGCTGAATGGTTTGGACTCACGTCAGTAAGAAGAGGAGTAGGAACCTGGATTGTATGTTCATAACAGACAATATGATTGTTTTCTTATTTTGTTGTGGTTACTACATGTACAGTTATATTTCTGTCTGAGGAAGCAAAACGCCTTCACAGGTGAGTACAAAAAGATGCAGGTGTTTTCCCAAGCCTGAACTCATGAGCTTCTATGTACTTTACTGTAATCTGAGACTTATTGTAAGAAATATGTTTTACGTAATTGGCAGTGGCAGCCACGTATGCCAAGAAAAAATAGTATATTGAACTGTATACTGTGTATCACTGATAATGATTTGCAGCAGTATCTTCCATGAAAGTGAAGGATAATTTAGCACTTGAAAACCAGGCCTCAAAAGTCCCTTTTCTTTTTCCGTGCCTAGGCTAGGATTCATCTCACCTCACCGTAGACATTGGCAGTGTAGACATATATGGTAGGACCCATCACCCCAAGCTCCCTTTGCAGTCAACACAGGGAACAGGCACTTTTAGGCCATGATTCATCTGACCTATTTATGTGTCTGCTGTAGGAGGAGATGAATCACTCCCTAGACTAGATCTGTGTGGAGGATAAAGGGAGCCTAAGATGGCCAGCTCAGATGTAGATGTTTATACTGATCTACAGTTTGAATTTAGTCTTGCGGTTTGGAACAACAATTTTTCAGAGAAGAGTTAAATTTCCTAAGCCACATTTTCCTAGCAGAATGTGTATATGAATATATATATATATAGTTTTTTTCTTTGTGCAACAGAAACATTTGCAAAAATATATTTTGAAAACTGTCCCTATATCCCCTTATCCAAATGTTCTACCGTCTGAAGGCTGCCATTTTCTCTCTCTCTCTGCCTTTGCCCCCCTTTGACACATACAGACATGTGTACACATGCCATGTTTCAGAGCTAGGCCTTCTGAATTTTCAGCATCAACTCAAAATATACTCCTCTGTTTGTGATAGCCAGAGCTGTTACACACAGAGAGATATATTAGCTGGTTTTGTTTTTTAAAAAACCCAAAGAAAATATGCAAACAAAACCACCAAATGAACATTTCTGAAATTTGTTTCCATTTTAAAATATCATCTTTTATTCATATTTTCTGCTAGAATCTGCTCTACTATGCCTGCAGCCTTGGCATGGCAGGGCATCGTAGGAAGAGGAGCATCAGTTTCTGGGAGACAAGTACTGATGCAGAGGGAGGGGGAAGACAGACTTGATCATCTAAGAAAGGGTGCAAGTTCCTGAGTCAAGCTCTGAGAAAACAAGAAAGAGGTAATGTTTTATTATTATGTATAGAAGATCAGAGTTGAAAGAGTCTGGCTTATGGTGAGTGAGGATGATATCCTCACAGGTACACTTGTGCACATGTTGTAGTATAACGTCCCAGTGCATCTGAACACCCATCTAGACTGCAATTGGCATGAGGGTAATATTTAAAAGGAGGAAAGGAAGTTACCCTGTTGCAGAGCTTTACAATGCTCAGCTGCTGTCGAGGAGTGCTTGGTGTAGCTACAGTAGTGGTAGGCAAAATATCCCTCCCATCCAGCCGTTGGCATGCAGCACAGCAACCCATTTATGTGAGCACCTGGTTGATCAGTTTGCTTGTGACAGATCTTGGCACGCCCTCTATTCTGGCTGTAAAGCTTTACTGACTCTTGTGTTTTGTGGGATTTTTTTGTCACCACAAACTCTTGTCTGGCATGGGAGGACTTGGAACAGAGTGACACTGGCTCTGGTGACAACAGGAAGCTGCATTTTGGATAATGCTTTACGGTGCAAGGTTTCCAGCCATTTAAAGGCTTTTCTGTGGGGATCGGAAGGAGAGAGTGTCCATCATCCAAAGACCATTGCAGTGGGAAGCATGCCCATGACTGCAAAGGTCTTTGGCAAAGGCCATGAGCATCTGAAGGCTGCCTCTGAGAAATGGGCATGGGCTTGCAGTTCCCCACAGAATGTAGTGCAGAAGCGGCTTCAGGAAGAGAGAGTCACCAGTCATCCCAGTGCATCATTCATTAAATATAAGGCCCTACAGGAAAACCAGGGCTTCATGTTCTCCGTGCCCACTCCTGCATCAGCCCTGACGTCAGTAGTTTCAAACCATGGAAGTTAAATTAAGGCCAGCAGTCTAATAGGCAAGGGAGAGCAAATGCTAAGAAGTCAAGGTAATGAGAAAATACCTGCCATCTGGAGCTGTCATAAGCATGAATTTACATCACTCCCCACAAAATAAATAAATTACAGCCTGCGGAACGTTACTCTCCCTGGATGCAAAGCCCCGCTCCTGCTGCTACTGCCAAAAATTTTGGCCTCCCTGCTTTCTGTGTGATCATTGGCTTCTGCCAAAACCCCCAGAGACATGTGTATGGGCACAGGGAGGCACCTGCAACCACTGGCTGTTTGAGCGCGTTGGCTGGAGTGGGATCTGTTCGGCTGCATCCGCTCACTCCCTTCCTTGCTCTGACAGAAAGTTTTCCTCCTGGCTCTGACAGCACTGCAGCCACTTGGGGAAGCACATGACTTCCTCGGGAGACAGCATTTCTTATTTGTGTTGCAGGCCTCCAGCAGGCATGGCACTGAGGCAATATTTATATCAGTTTTTGTAATGTCGTTGCAGCAGCTGCAATTTTGGGAACTGAAGTGCTGGCTGGAAGTGGAGAGAGAGGCACAAAGCACACCATGCCACATTGAAATCAGGGTGGAAAGGAAAAAAAAAAAAAGAAAACAGGATATCAGCAACCAGCCTCCTCCCCCAGAAAGCTCGTTGTGTTCCCGGGTGCCAGGGGTGCCGCTTGCCCTCCAGATGGTTACCACAGGGCCCATCTGCCTAGAAGTGAGTCAATGGAAATCACAGCTCAGGGTGCCAGCAAGGGGACTGGATCTTTCCCTGCAGGGTGCTGGCACTCCTGGGGGAGCAGGGGAAGGGGAGTCCCTGGGCTAGGTGGCTTTCCATGCTACATGCCTAACAGGTTGCTGGGGTAGGTGGGAGAGACCTAAAGCCCTTTGGCTATGAGACAGCATAGTGCAACACTTGCGTGCAGGTAGCGAAGCTGCCTCCAAAACTGCAGCAGCCTGGTGCCATGCCTCGGCAATCAGCCCTAGCAGGCTTGTTAGCCCAGATACAATGCCGTGCTGGTGCAGCCACACTGCTCCCCGGTCCCCAGCTAGCATCTCTGCCCCACGCTGTGCAGGGTCCTGGCTTGTGTGGAGCTACCTCACTGTGGCTGTGGCCTCTACTGGGCAATCGCCAGGGGACCGGGATGGGGGTCCTGTCTTAAAGATGATTTACTTGCTGTTTCCTGTTACAGGAATGTGACTCTGTTCTCTCCTCTTTGACCTCCTGGCTTGATTTCAATGGTGTTAAGCCATCAGAAGTTTGAGGCTTCACTGATATGATGGGCCTGGAAGCCATAACTGGCTGAAAGACAGTGGAGTCCTCTTCACTGTGTCTGGTCCCATGTGTGTAAGAGGGGGTCTCCACTGTCCATGCATGCTCTTAGTAAGTGACTTGTTCCTCTGCTGCCAAACAGCAGTGCATGGCAGGACAGGGCGACTGAATTCTTCCCCATACACTGCTTTTTCTCCACATAACTCCACTGGTCTGTGGAGTTATGTCTGACAGAGGAGGTGTTGCACAGTCCCCAGTTACATTAGAGCTTGGTGGAACTGAACAAAGTTGACAAGGAGTTAAAATGCTTCTACTAGGTACTGCCCCAGACACTGGTTGTTAGGTGATACACATTTTATCATGGGCAAGAACTGAAGGTCATTTGCCCCAAAGGTAGCTGTTTGGTGCAAAATACCTTCACTCTCCTGAACTGCACAGGGTCTCAAGAAAAAAGTCCTCTCTGCTGGGCCACCAACCACGTCTCCATGCCCATGTTCCTCACAGTTCTCTGAAAGGACTGCCATGAGGCACCAGGCGGGGGAACCACTGCTATGTCTGCCTGGGAGTACTCTGAAAACCAGCACCTGAAGATGCATTGCAGGCACTGTGAGGTAGAGACGCTGTTAATGACTGGCAAC
Organism: Phalacrocorax carbo; assembly: GCF_963921805.1. NCBI lineage: Eukaryota > Metazoa > Chordata > Aves > Suliformes > Phalacrocoracidae > Phalacrocorax > Phalacrocorax carbo. The sequence continues at coordinate 94,719,994 of NC_087514.1, read as the reverse complement.
ATAGGAAGTATGGTTTCTTGGGCTGTGTCCCTCGGAAAATCCCCTCTGATGTCCCACTTCATATGCCTGTGTGCCATGAGCAGCTCTACTCCGTCTCGCTAAGAACAGAAACTTCAGTGCCCAAGCTGTTTCCTTAGCCCAAGCACCCTGAAATGCTCCTGGTGAGTGTGGTTGGGTGAGACAGGCAGAGAGGGGGGAGGGAGTAAGCAGACATGCCAGCAGCAGTGGCAGATCCTCAGAGGTGGTGTGGGGAGGGCTTGGCAACCCTTTCAGCACTGTCCTATTGCAACAGGAGGGAGGAGGTTATACAGAGGTTACTTAAAAGCCCCCAACTTTTTCCAATCTTCTATTGCACTTCAGAAATTCAGCAAGGGAGAAGAAAAAAAAAAGACTATCTGAAAAGAAGGTACCCTTGCTAACTAAAAAAATTTCCTTTAAGATCTTATTGCTATTAAATAATTGCTACATTTTGAATTGCTGTTTTCAGGAGCTTTGGGAAGAAGTTGTGTTCTCAGCTATGAATATTTTCTTAGAAGCATGGCATGGCTTTTTCATAGCTACATGCTTACACTGAAATAGATGTGAAAGCAGTTTTGACTAGCTCAAAGAGAAGTCTCTGATCAGCCTACATCTGAGATTTCCCTTAAGGTCATTAGTGGATAAGTGCTTTTTTCTTTTCTCCCCCCCCCCTTTCCCCCCACCCTTCTTTTTTTTTTTTCTCTCCCTGTCTTTCTCAAAAGTGGATTTTCTGGGTGCAGTTATCCCTCAGATACTGGGTGTTTGTGTGCATAGGGGCAAAAATACAATTCTCCAGTAATCATCCACAGACTCTTGTAGGCTGTAGTATTTGGGATGATTGCAGTATAACTTAGAATGTCATTTTTATTAGGGGGAGGTAGCGTGTGATGTACTTTCTGGAAATATAATTTGCTATTTTGGATTCAATAATGCCATTTTGGACGGTGGGAGAGTGAATGATTTTCTAGTGCTTTTACCTGAAACTCCCTAATGTTTTTAATGCCCTGCTTCTCCTAGGCAAATACTTCTGTGTTGGGCTTCCCTCTCCTTCTCCCGCCCCCCGTTCTTCTCTTATTCATGTGTTTTGGCAAACACAAAATGCCTTCCAATCCTTAGAGAGCTGTACTCCATCATTAGACTGATGTTTTCTGCCTCTCAGTTTTTATTTATGTGAGTCTAAAAATGTGTAGCTCGCTGGCACCTCACACTGTTTTTGGTTTCTTCCATCTTACATGTTCCACGATGCCTCATGTTTGCTTTTTCCTTGCACTCTTTCTTTCTTTTATGTTATTTCAACATTTTTAATACAGGATGTCTGAAACAACAAACACCAACGAAGAAAAGAAGAAACCTCTTCTGAATGGGAGAAGAGCCCTCCCATTAAGCAACTCCAATGATGAAGAAAATGAAGTCCCTGAGATGGAGGCTTTTGGATTGATACCTAGAGGATTTAATCCAAAAGGTACAGTGTACAACTAAGACATGAGTCTGGTTTTACATCTTCCATACTCACCTCTGCCCAGGTCTGTGAATTAAAACCAAGCCACTTTTTTCCTTACATGATTTAATCTCAGATAGCTTTTATTGCTGCTCATGAAAAAACTTCCTAAAAACACCCGTGAGCATGGAAAAGTTACTGCAGGTTATGGGTAGGGAAAGTGAGGAGTGGAGAAGCTGAGTGACCAATTTTCAGTGTGAACTGTGGCAGTGGTTATAAAAAGGCAAGAATGGGTTTTCCCAGTTTGATCACAATCACAGAGTCACTGTAGGACCTGCTGGCTTCAGGCATGGCTGTGGGAGCACTGGGGTGAAGGGGGCAGGAGGACCCTCCCCTCTTAATGGCTCTGCTGGTTTGTGCAGCCTTAAACTGACTGTGAAACTACTGTAAAATGCTGCCTGGCAGGGAAAACTTTCGCCTGATGTTCAGCTCACTCATAAAAATGAATGCGATACTAAAAGGAATCCCTGTATTTTTAATTATTCTCCTTTGAAAAGTGTTTCAATCAGTTAGCTGGGGAGAAAAAACAATATCATGGTAGGGGATGGGCAAATCAAACCACGTTCTCAGTGCCAACCCTTTGAAGTGAACCTGAAAAAAAATAGGTAAGATTTGATTTAAAAGAAATCAGTATTGGCTCCTGAATGAGTCACCAACCAAATGACGTTAATTTTTTGACCTAATTGAAATGAACAGCAGAACTTGTTGCACGTGGCCACTCAGGGTAGCCAGATGTAATAATACTTAATGGTCATACGGGACTTTTCATCTAGGATTGATAGCGTGCTTAATAAATGTGGACAAGAATTAATTATTGCATTTTACACATTGGGAAACAGGAAAAGAGATTTTTAAGTGACAAGTTCAAATTTTTATTGCAAAGTATTATTTCTGTAATCCTAATCATGTGCTTTAAGCACACATCCCTCCCATTTTAATACATACATATTTCTTGAAAAAGTGTTTCTTTTTAAAAATGCCTCAGCAAACCAACTGGCATGTTAAGACTGTAGAAACTTTGCTTGAACATTTTCAAACAACCCTGTAACTCTGGGGCAAGTATGTGTGTTTTAATTGTCAAATGTAATGCAATACAAATCCTGACTAGATATAGTTTCAAACCCAATATGGTCACAGAAGCTGGAGATGTGTAAGGGTGTGGGATACCTTAAAAGGAATGCAGTCTGTAGCTAAAGACCACCAGCACCAGGAGAAAGATTCCTATTGTTTTTCGATGTGTTTCACATCAGGCTCTGAATGAAGTGCAGTGCTGGTGGGTGGGAGCCTCTTGCTTTTCAGAAATGCAATGGAAAGTTAGGAATGTCAGGTCAAGTGAGTTGAGGCAGGAGCACAACATGTGCTTAAGGTGCTGCTGGTGGTGAGAAAAACAGCCCTTGTCCAAAGCAAGAGTTTGTGTGGCCATAAGACAATCCTGGCTATGGGACTGGTATGGCTGAAAAACAAATTTGTGTGCAACAGCAAAACTCCTTTTGTACAGCTAGATCAGCACTGCTGTCTGTGATGCTTGTAGCAACAATATGCAAGAGGTGACCTGAATGGAAGGACTGCAGCACTGTTCCGGTGCACATCAGCTGTGATCTAAGCCTGTGATACCAGCTGATGTAAGTGTGGTCCCTGGACACACTATTCAGAGGTAGGATGCTTAAGTCACCTGTCGGTCCACATTAAAGGTTTATAGCCCAATGGAGCTTAGACTGGGAGTTACACTCAGGAGCTGAGCCTGCCCAGAGCACTTGCAGCATTGTGCTTGGGGGATAAAGTGAGGGTCTGCAGGCAGAGCAGGAGTGGCAGAGTACGACAGGGCTCTCGTGCTGCAAGCATATCCTTGCAGAGGACTGCTTATGCCACCTCCTTCCTCTTCGTCTGCACACCTCTACACTCCTGAGTTGCCCATATTTTTGTACTGGTTCCCACATTTCATTGGCATAACACTCTGGAAAAAAACATGCAAATACTTTTATTTCTGCTGTTACAACTCAGATGTTTTCTAGCCCTTGGCGTAGGATTGGACACCTGCTATAAACATCTAAACGTCAGTGTCTTCACCTGTGGCAGTTCATAGTCAACACAGAGCCATCCAGTGCATGGAGGTGAGGGCACGGGCTGTCCGGAGAGGCAGTGGGTGTCACTGCCAGTGAGATCTGTACCCTTCTCTCAGCTCCACTGGTGGCAGCAACTGGTCATACTAAGAGGTTACATACCAGGCTCACATCATTTAGATGCCTAAATTTAACTGAATCTTGCCCTTGATCTCTGCAGTGTAGGTGTCTGCAGCTGAGCTATTCACCCTCGTTTCCCTTGACAGCCAACAGAGAGAAACAGGCATTTTTAGGGTGTGATTCATTTGACCTATTTTAGCTACTACTCTAGGATGAGGTAAAACCCTGTGCTTGACTAGCTCTCTGCTGACACCCACTACTAGTCCGCTGAATCACAGCCGGAGCGAGCGGCGGAGGCTGCGGGCGACGGCTGCCTCCCCAGCCTGGTCAGTGGGCTGCCTGCTGCGGGAGCCCAGCTTGCTTGCGGGAGGAGATGCTCAGTGAGGAGGACGCGCAGCCCCCGAGTGCTTCTTCAGCAAGAAGCCTGTGTCTCCGTGAACACGCCTGTGCTGTGTCCTCCCCCTGGCTCTTCGTAGCCAGCTCATCTCACCGCAGCGTGTTACGAGTGGGCCTGGCACTTACAGCCGCTCGGTGGGAGGACGCAGCCCTGCGGCCCCACGGTCTGCAAGCTCCCCACGCACCCTCCTTTGCAACGATCGGCGACTCGCCAGGGAATCGTGCTGCTTCTATTAGCAGAGGGATGGGCGCCTCCTTTGGAAACTCGCGCTATGCCGTTTGTAATCCAGAGCCCTTTCTGGTCCTGCAAGAAAGCCTGCTGTTTGAAGGCTGTTCTTGTTATTCAAAAAACAGCTGAAGCTTGTGCTCATTTATTTCCATGCAAGCTTAATGTTGTAAAAGCTTTAAGAAAGCATCAGATTGCTGACTGTCATGCAGCAAACCTGCTTGAACTAAACAGCAGACCAGGCTACAGGCAAATTGTCAAATGGACCTGACTTCAAAGGAGCCCTCAATGGCCACCTGTCCCTCACAAACAGATACGCAGTGATGTGCGCGACGCCTGGACCCTTCCTTCTGATGGTACTCTGGTGATGGTGTTAGCACGTTCCATTACCCTGCTCATGTTTTGTCCTCCATAATTACCATTACTGTAATTAACACACACTCATCAGGTTATCTTCATCTGGCAAGCTCACTGTACATTTTAACACTGAGGGTGAAAGTGAAATGTGTTTTCTGCAGATGTGTGTGTCTGTGTTTTGACAGGGGCCATGTAAATTCCAGAGATGAAACGGAGCAAATGCTGAACTGAGGGCCTAGGGTAGCTTAACTTTGCCGTTCCTTGCTTGAAGTGGCTAACATGCAAAGGAAGGGCAGGATCACTGTGGTCTTTTATTTCCGAACATGATATGAAAACACAACAAACCCTCGACTCCATTTTTATGCCTCCCTGAAAGGAGGGAGAAGCTGAGCCACACTTACTGATAGCTTCACCCCTCACAGGGCCCTGAGATATGCAGCTTTTATATGCAATGCTTTTGTCCTGGGAGGTGTTGGGAGGCATAACAGGAGAGACTCTCCCCTGCCCCTGTTTTACTCTCCTCTGGGAAATTCCTGCCTCACATAATTTAATTGTGAGCTTTGTCAGCATTATTGTGAGTGAGCATCGGTAAGGTTTGCAAGGAGGGAAGCAAAGACATGCCCACTTCACAGAGGGGCAAGGAGAATAAGTTCTTAGCAAAACACATTTAATATTTCACAAAAAAAAAATCTCTGTAACTTCAGCCAGCGCTAAAGCCAGTGTGGATCTACAGAAGTCGCTTCAGAAGCCTGGCAAATTGAACATAGAATAACAACATTGCCATGGGACTTTAAACCTGCCTCAGTATTGAACAGGGTATTCCAGCCTTTCTACAGATTAGAGTTAGCAGGAGGTGGATGGTTTTGGGTTGAGTTAGTTGTCCAGGGCCTTTCCATTAAAGGATCCTTATCTTGCTGTGTCCTTTGGCAGTTTCCTTTCCTTCTGTTTCCTGCAGGGCAGGGCTAGGCAGCTGATGGTGACAATGCACAAGTGGGACCTGGTCCTGCTGTCCTTATTTCCCCCTCTCCCATTAGGTGTCACCCAGAGCCCAGGCCATCTGGCTTGGCCAGGGCAGGAGAAGGACCACGCTGGCATCCAGGACAGTTGTTGTCCATGGGGCTCTGCTGATGCCTTGAAGACATCCCTGCAGAAGGGCAGGGCTAATGCACACACTGCTGTAGTCTGGAGGCTACACACCTGAGAGGGAGCTGCTCTGCTGCTTGTCCAGAGCTGACCACTACGCAGTGCCTCCCTGCCTTCAAGGAGAAGCAGTGTGCAAAGCTGTTGTCTGAGCTTCTGTGAAATGGGCTGCATTCAGCCCTCAGCGTCTTGAATATTCAACTCATTCACTGAGCTCATCATTCCTACTCACACTGTAGTCAGTATCAGGCCAAATTAGCCACCATCACGAGTACACACAGCTCCATCAGCTGCTGTAAATGTGCGCCTCTTTTTGCCAGGCATGAGTTTGGCTCTGTCGTCGTCAGTATAAAATGCAGAAATTAGCTAGTTGCTAATTGCCAGCACCTGGAAAGACAAGCTGAGAGCTTCAAATCAAGCTTTACTCTTCTGTCTCTCTCCTGGTGGTGAGCAGTAATGGTCCTCCTGGCAGAGGTTTTGTGATTATCTGCCGAAGCATGTAGGCAAAAGAATGATGTTCAGCTCATCATCGTGTGGTGGCTCGTTGTGTGAGAAGACTCCCAATGTGAAGATTCCTGCTATGGTACAGTCATGTAGCTTGTGACCGCAAGTGCCTTTGGCTATCCCAATGCCACCCCACACTGGTCATTAGCTGAGCAGACTAACTTCTAGCAGTGGTAGGCTATAACCATTTAGACAGTCCTAATTTGAAGGGAGTGAAGCTTTGCCCATGCATGTTATAGATACCTACTGCTGTTTGCCTATAACTCTATGCTGTAATTATGTACTGTAATGTTATATTTAGTTTTCGTAAGAAGACACTAACAGCAGTGGAGGTGTACTGAGAAGCTGAGTCTAGACACGTACAGTGCACCAAAACCTTATTTAATACAGACAATCCAAGTTCTCGGCTGAATGCAAGATCATTAACTGCCTCTCAGGCTCTTAAGCACTCGATAGTAGTAGCATTTTGCAAACATTAATGTATTTAAGCATTGCAAAACCCCAGTGAATTTGCATTTTACAAATGGAGGGCTGCAAGAAGGAAGACATGAAGCCACAGCTGTCAAAGGCCCACTAATTGCACTGGTAAATTTGTGATAGTGAGGTCCAGCCGTGCAGAAAGAGAATGCCAAAGGAAAGATGGAGCCCACCTCTCTTGGGAACATTCAGCATTCCAACCTGCCCTTTCTGCAACTGCTTTTGCCATTCACTAGAAGCCTTGCAGCCTTCTAGTGCATGTGGACTGCACTAGAGTCCACAGTGGCAGGTGGACAGAGAAGTGTCAGTCCATAAGTCTCTGCTCAGCCCAGAGGATGTAAGCCCCAAACAGATCCAGCATGCTCCGCTGCACAGTGTTCCTTAGCGAGGCAACACCAGGGAAGGGGAGAACAGGGCCTCTGATGATGTTGATATCAATATTGACATTCCAACATACTGACTCCTTCCCTCTCTATTCATTTACATCTCTCTGCAGATTACCTGCGTGTTGTGAATATTCATATGTTCAAGGAGCCCCACGAGATTAACAAGCAGCAGCACCACACTGACAAGTACTACAGCCCCAAGCTGATAGTGCGTCGGGGACAGCCTTTCCAAATCCAGATTGACTTCAACCGACCCTTCGAGCCGCAGACAGACCAGTTCTGGCTGGAGTATTTGATAGGTAACTGCCTGGCAAAGGCTGTGTCATACCAGAAAAGTAAGGTTGAAGAGTCTCTCATAAACAGGAACACAGCAGTACCTAAGGGCTGGATCTTTTTCTGTTACGATTGGTAAACCATAAAACCAGCCTTAACCATGGGCAAGGAAGCACTTTTCTAAACACAGTCTGAATCCTTACTCAAGAAAGTCAGCAGAATTGCTTGTGAGAGAAGGAACAGTATTTGGGGCTTTCTGTTTAGCAAAAAGCTGTACTTTATTGAACTTCCAAAGTTATCTCTGGTTAATGCTGTATGGCAATGCTGAAAGGTAAGTGGAATGGGAAACACCTGTTATTAGTGTTTAGGAGATGCAGGGAGGAGTCGTCTGTTGTTTAAGGTGGAAGAGGTGACTATGTATGAACCGGGATAAGAAAAATTTGAGTACACGAGGGGGAAAATTTATGCAGGGTGGAAGAACAGGAGGCCTTGCAACTTCACAGGCTGCGTTTACAGCCAACTTGGTAACAAGGGAGAACGTTCAGAGATTGTAGCTTTGGACCAGCAACTTACTCAGGGCCACATCAGAGGCTTTCTTGATTTACTGCAAAAAGAGCAAGAAAGTATTTTTCCTCTCACTGAGAGATCTTCATCAGAGACCCAGGTCTGAATGTACCTGATGGCCGATTGAAGGTACGGGACTAGAGAAGGGCATGACCTCACTAGAGAAGGGGAAAAGCAAACAACAGAGTGGGGCTTTCTGCTGTGCTCCAAAGATGGCCCCACCAAACACTGCGCCCTACATCACAGCTCTGGGAAAGCCCCAGCTTCATCTAGACTGATCTGGGAGTTTCTGTGTTAAGACGTCAATGTTCCCCTTATAAACTCTCTAAAGTAGGTTTGAATTGATATTTTAATTTACTTTCCTGAGAGAAGCAGTTCCGAAATTTGTAACATTGATTTTTTTTCCACCATTGAATTATGATGATGTGGCCATTTATTAGATTTGTTGCCTTTTAAAGCTAGATGGGCGTTTATCTCGTAAACATATGTGCAGTGAAAAGGTTGCTGTCTGCATTTTTTTTCATGGGTCTCTTCTTTCTAATTTAAATTAGGGTTGGAAGGCATGTTATGACAGTCCAGTGAATGATTGGCTGAACTGCCACGAGTGCTTTTAAAAATTTAATATGCATAAATATCATTAGTTCTTTTGGGATTTAATTAAATTCAAGAATGTTCCCTTAATCTTTATATGTTTAAAACAAACAGCTGTAGCAAGAAGTGGAAAACGGAACATTTGTTTTTTATTGCATTGTGTGCAGTTTGCATTTGTTTTATTTAGATATTCTATATTGGAAGAAGAAATTTAACCCTTCTTTTGATGTTGCACAGTCTCCTTAGAGCACATATTCACTGATTTTCCTGTTGCTCTTTCCTAACACACCTGTCTGTGGTTTGTACCTTGAATCTCTAAGCACGAATAAAAATCCCTTCATCCTCAGCCATGGTAGGAGTGGGGTTAAATGCAGCCCGAGCCAGGGGAGACTTTGCAACAAACTGAGCTCTGAATGATGACTTTGGAGTCATCCCTGAGTCTGTGGTTGACTTCCCCTCCCCATTCTTCACTGTTACTGTCCTTTCTGTGAAGCAGGAATGGTAATGCTCATGTCCCATGTGTGGTGGCTGGAAATCAGCTGAAGGAAAGTGCTGCATATACAGGATAGTATGCAGTGCTATTTCCCTCCCCTGCTTTTTAACTGTCTGCTTCTGTGAGCACCACTGCCCTCTTGCTACAAGGAATTTAGCTCACAGAGATTCAACTGGGAGAGGAGATGTTCAAGATGCTCTTCTAGGAACTGGTTAATACTCAGTGTTCCACAAACGTTTCTCTTTATGCATATGTGGTGAAAACCCAGTATATTTGTTCTCAGAGGCTAGCAACAGAAAGCAAAACAAAAACAATCCACAAAGGAGAAGGAAATCATCCAGAGATGATCCGCTTGACTCTTGCTACTTCTTTTAGTGGCAAGTCCAATGCTTAATGCCCTGAAGAGGAGAAAGAGATTTCTTGTACTTAGGAAAGGGCACTGAGTGTTCAAGGTTTCAGTGCTGTGCTCTCAAACCTTTTGTCACAGGCCATTTACATCCAGATTTTTTTCTGTTCATCTGCCTGAAGCGTGGGCAACCACCTCCCGTAATGCCTGCCGCCTGAAAACCAGAGCCCAGCCCAAGAGCTGTTGCCTAGGCTGCCTCGGTGAGCAGAGCAGGGAGGCAGGCACCTCCAGGGGGCAGTTTAGCCCTGCTGTCTTAAAACGGGATGAGCTCTTTTCTGGATTTTTTGCCTTCCTCCGTTGATTCTCTCCTGTAGACTGGCTCAAGTAACAGCCATATAGCAGAGGCAGCTTAAGCTCAGACAAGCTTTTTGCACTAAAACAAGGGATATACCTCCTAGGAAAGTGCTGAGTTTGAGAGATTATAGTGGTGGACACAAAGAAATATCAGCAGGTTGTTATAAAACGACATTACCAAGGAGCTCTCCTTCTGCCTGAGCAGTGGATCTCAAACAGTGCAGCAGAACTGTAGAATAACCTAGACTGGAGGCACGTCTGGAGGTCTCACATCCAAGCCCTTGCTCAAAGCAGGTCCAGCTTGCTCAGGTTGCACAGGACCTTGCTCTGGGGCCAGGTTTTGAGAACCTCCAAGAGTGGGAAGGTTACCCCAAGAAATGCGGACCAGGCTGTCTACAAGCTGTAGAATCTTTTTGGTGTTTCAAGGTCCTATTCTCGAAAGGTAAAAAGATACTTTTGGTAGGGATGGCTGGCCGTGGCTCCCAGGGAATTCAGCTGGAGCTGGGAAAACTCAGCGTCTCTTTTCCAGGGCAGTGCCTACAGTGAGGGCTGTTTATACAACAGCACCGTATAAATCTATTCAGAAATTATTAGTTCCCAGCACTGGAAATTTCCCAGCATTGACATTAATCCATCACAGAGTTTTTATCCATTAAAGACTAATTTTGCTCCTGAAAAATGTGACAATGGTAATAACTTGGTCCTCTGTGTGTGCAGAACTATTCTATTTCCTTTATTCCCTAAAATTTAGTTTTACTTCTCTTTTTTTTTTCCCCCCTCCTATTTTTTGCTTCTTTTGCATCATTAAGAAGATGATTAATGAAGCAAGTAAAGCAAGTAGAGACAGTTTAATCCTTCTAATTGATAATGAGTCAAGGGTACCTGGGACAAATGTTTCTTGCATCATGTGAAACTAGGTCTGAAACACTCACAGAACAATCTTTAGTAACAAATTTTTTTAATCCACAGTGCATTTAAAAACCATTCACACAAGAGTCTGGAACTCATGGGCTAAATTGTATGAACAAATATATATATGTAAATATATAAATAATTCAACCCAGTGTCTTGAAAGTCACTTTTAGTGATATTTTTCTGAGATGATTCCTTACAACTAAAGTCCTTTTTGCTTTAACAGAGTGTTTTATGTAGAGTCATCATTGGTGAAAATGGCTGAAGTGTTAACGTGAATTATTATAAGTAAATTTTGCACATAATGCTTCATTAAATTAGGATCCTACTTGCCTGCCAAGTATGGAAAACAATGAATGTGCCAAAAAAATCCACACAGAAAAATACCCACTTATAAAGAATAATGGGATGTTATTCCAGTTCTCATACTGGACTGCAACCCTGCCTCAGTACCTGTGGTTTGGGAGCTGCTCCATCACCACATATTTCCTTCCTTGCAGCCCAGTTGCTGGCTTTAATGAGAGGAAAGGTGAGGAGGAAATACTCATTTTATTAGTCTGGGGTTGAGATGAAGGAGCCACCGGAGAAGTGTAGATGCTGTGCTTACATCTAGTTCCCCACAGCAAGAAGAGTTTCAGTTTGCTTGGAGCCCCAGGGACCCCAGAGGAGCCAACAACTCCTTCACCCATCTTGATCTCTCCTGACTATTGACTTCATAGCAACAGGGACACTTTGTGCTGCTCTCGGCTTTGCACAGCGTGGGGCTCAGCCTGTCCAAGCACGGCTCCTGCAACTGGGGCAGCCAGTTTGGCGTGAGTGCTGCAAAGTTTCCTCAGTCACTGCTACACTGGTAGTGATTTCTCTGAAAAGCAGATGTATGATTAGATGGGCTTATGCTGCCTTCGGTCTTGCTTTTAGTAGTAGTTTCCTGTACGTGGCTGTAAATCCTAGAATGGTTGATGAGTTTATATGGTGCATCCTTACTGTAATGGTATATTTCCTCACACCCCCATAAATTGTTGTATATTCTTATTTTCCTTAAATGGTTTCATAAATCCGTATCTATTGATCTAGCCCTAAATATTATTATGAACATTATATTCATTGGCATACTTCTGGAATGATCATAAGTCCCAGTCCTCCATGCTACTATCACCTTTCCACATGTGTGCAGGTGTGGACACCCACGCACCCACCCAAATGCACTCCTCAGGCTTCTACAAATCATTCAATTTTGGCCTGACGTGAGAGCAGAGACTTGCTACTCTTTTTTATATATTCTTCCCAGGCCTGCTCCAGAGGAGCATGTGTTAGAAACACATGAAAGCATCTAAGAATAAAAACATGTTAGAGCTGATCCCACAGGGCTTATTTAGGTGACACCAAACTCCCACCTATGGTCAGAGAGATATCCGAGTACAACTGAATAACCAGTGGTCTGATACAGGACTCTCCCCTCCCCCTCCCATGAATCAATAGATCTCTTCATACTGTCCTACAGTGTTCACAGCCTTTCCCCAATTTCACAGCAGTGTTGGGGCATGGGTTATTCCAGTAGGGTTGAGGTTTTATTCCTTTTGTCAGGCAGTAAATCTGTCTTAGTGGGAAGTATTGCTACCCCTGCTGTCACCTGTCCTCCGCAGCAGCTCTGGGGCAGGGCAGGTGGTAGCTAATGGAGTGGCCAAGACATGAGGTGTGAGCTAACACCTCAGATGTCAATGCTGTGTTCTGCCTCTTGGAAAAAGTTGCTGACTGGAAAAAGTTGGATCTTGTTTTTTTTTAGGAGCCTTCTTGGCATTATACAAAAGCAGCTAACCCTGCTACTAGGAGCACACTCTGTTGGTGCTGGTATGTTACTCAGCGCTAAGAGTTTATTAAATCACTATATCCCTGTTTAACAAAGAACTTCAAAAAACTGAACAAAGATACAGAAACACCTGATGGTCTGAACATGGAGTCCCATTTTGGGGAAGAGAGAATAATGTATTAGCAGTGGAACACATTTCCTAGAAATTGACTCCACACAGAGACAAAACCCGTTTGCCAGCTCTTAGCAAAGACAACAAAATTCACTTTCTGAATAAAGGTATTGGGGGTATTTTTTTTTGCTCCCTCTGGAATTCCCAGTCAGGCCCTGGAGGAGCAGAGATGAGGGAGTCCCTCAAGGTGCTCCATAAATGCAGTATTTAATGCAAAGGAATCTTTGTAATGCTCTCCTTTTGCACTGTTGCAGAAACATCAAGTGGCACATAAAATCTAGGTGCATTTTTTAATCATTTTAATAGCTAAGGTGCATGACTCCAATGTGTGTTTTACAACTGTAAAGTACTAGAAACATTCACTCCTGGGACAGAGTGGTCAGATGTTAAAGGATTCCTAACTGGAGCCATAATAAGCAAAAATTTCTTGAAGATATTTGGGTTTCCTACATTTCCATGTTTGTATGCAGCACGTCTGAAGGCAATGGGATTTGAGGGTGGGAGGAACCCAGATGTGATATTAAAGCAGTCGCTTTAAGACACTACTGCTTTTTACAAAAATTTGTTTCTCCTTCCCTCTTGTCTTTATTGTTTGGGATTTTATCAGAACACCTTTCTTCTTTTTTTGTGTGTAGTTTCTCCCTCCCTCCCTCCCTCCCTCCCTCCCTCCCTTCCTTCCTCCCTTCCTTCCTTCCTCCCTTCCTTCCTTCCTTCCTTCCTTCCTTCCTTCCTTCCTTCCTTCCTTCCTTCCTTCCTTCCTTCCTTCCTTCCTTCCTTCCTTCCTTCCTTCCTTCCTTCCTTCCTTCCTTCCTTCCTTCCTTCCTTCCTTCCTTCCTTCCTTCCTTCCTTCCTTCCTTCCTTCCTTCCTTCCTTCCTTCCTTCCTTCCTTCCTTCCTTCCTTCCATCCCTCCCTCCCTCCCTCCCTCCCTCCTTCCTTCCCTCCCTCCCTCCCTCCCTCCTTCCTTCCTTCCCTCCCTCCTTCCTTCCTTCCTTCCCTCCCTCCTTCCTTCCTTCCCTCCCTCCTTTTCCTCCTTCTCTGCTTTTCCTCCTTCTCTGCTTTTCCTTCTCTTTTCTTTCTCCTTCTTTCTCTTCTCCTTTCTCCTTTCCTTCTCCTTTCCTTTTTTCTTTTCTTATATTTGTTGTAGTTCTTCATAGTGATTAATAAGACATGGTCCCAGTATGCTAACACCCATCCCCAGGCTGCCTGCTACAATAAGGCTTACCTCTGCTACACAGCTATTCTACTTGTGGCTTCCAGCTCAAATTTATTTATCAATCTGTCACAATTATTATACTTCCAGGGCTCATATTGAAATAGATTCTTTACCCTTTGTATGAAAGAGTGTATCTAGATTACACAAATGAACCTAACAGGAAAATTGTTAACCTTACTGTGTGTCACGTATGTTCCAAAGGGAGACAGATTCCTTGACTCCTTTAAAAAACAATCTTCTAAGGAGGGTTCCTAAAAAGGCTCTTGACAAATAGCTTTGTTCACTTCCCTCTCTGCTGATGTATCCTACTTCCATCAGGGAGGAAATGTCCTCTGAAGCTCACTATATCTATCTCTAATCTCTCTGCTATCAAATTTTCCCTCCTCCCTGCCAAAAGTAAAACATCTACTCACTTGCGTAGGGCCTATCCAAGAGCACCATCGGTCCCTCTGCTGGCTGTGCTAACAGCAAGGCGCTAACTCAGCAGTGGCATTTAGGAGCTGTTCAATGCAAGTACACATACAGCAGTGTGTATGTCCACTGGGGATGGAGGTATGGGTTTCCAGGGGCTGGGCAGGGGAGGAGGAGGAGTGCGGTTTGAGCAAGCCCTGGTCCCTGTAAGTCACTTGGAAGGAACAGCAGCAGGCTTGGATAGCCGGCAAAGGAGTGCTCGTGTTTTGCCGACTGAACGTGTTCTACCTACCTCTCGCTCTTTCTCTGTTGCTATAAATCCCTCTCTGGTGTGGCAGTTTTACCCAGAAATAAACACAGCTTGCCTCCATGCCTGACGGGCTCAGAGCTGACATGCTATGGAGCTGAGGCATATGTTAAAGATAACTCACTTTGAATGCATATGTGTGGCCACAGTTCTGTGTTTTAGGTGGCTCATTCTTTTGCTACTGCATAAAGAAGGCTTTGGCAAGCTTTAACAAACACTTCACTCTGCTTTTTGCCCCTGTAAAGTAAGTGTGTGTGTGTGTGTGTGTGTGTGTGTGTGGCTGGGGGCATCCCATACATGCCCACACACACATATGCTTCAGTCACTATGCATTTCTCATGTAGACCTTCACTCATTTACTTATTTTCAAAGCCTTATGATGCAGCACTGAGGGAGACGTGAGCTCCTTTAATAGCAGCAGCAGCTATTTTGCTCCTTTGCTCCTGGGTGCCTAGAAATCCCAGGAGGTGTAGAGCAGGGCTGAGCTGCAACTGAAGTAAGCAGGACCTTTAGGATCCCACCTTGGATAGCAACAGAAACCAGGGTGGGATAAGAAAGAAGTACATAAGGGTACCTGTGCACTGTGAAGCAGGGGAAATAGATATGTTTGGGCCATTAAACCTCTGGTAAAAGGGAGGTTTCTCTAAAAATAATGTCTTCTGGCAGTATCGTGGCCCAGTGCCTAGAACAGAAACGCAGAGAGCTGGAGGCCCATGAAAGACAGCTACTGTGAATTCTCTCATGTCCTCTCCTGCCACGAAGGCAAGACAGTCAGCAGCCCCCTTTCAGTGCCTGATACCTTCCGAGCTGCAAAAGAAGCCTATACAAAATTCACCCTGTGCCTGGTGGTAACAATGCAGCAACCTCTAGGCTTTCTGAATTCGCAGGTTGGATTTTCCCGTGTCCACCTGCTTTTAGAGAAAGTGGACAGGGACATCCCAACAGTGTGATGTCATGCAATGACTTTGTCTTCCGCAGAGCAATTGGCTATGAAATGCCCTCGTGTGAGGGCCAGGGCCTCCTACACCCAAAGCACACGTGAGCATCAGGGAGTGAGGCAACCACAAAGAACTGGCTGCAAAGTGTGGTTCAGGCTGCCAACTCCTGGAGCAAATCAGAGAGAGAGGGATCCTGAGCCAGCTGATGCTGCTGGCAGAAGCACCCTCCTGTCAGCATAAAGAGAGTTTATCCTCTTTATATGGCTCCTAGTCCTGACATACACCCAGGCACCCTCCTGCCTTTCCATGGGTTGGGTTAGCACCAGCGATCCTACAGAGAGTGCTCTGCCAGGCATTCACAGGCTTTTCGTAATGAGTCTTTGGATAACATTGAATCTTCTTCCTTAGAGACTCTAACCCAGAGAATGAAATCACCATTGCATATAACCCCTTCTGAGAAAGGGCTGACATTACAGTTATCACAACTATGAGCCAAAGATGGCCCTACTTTTCCACTGCAGCCAGAAATGTGTGCTCAAGGTAAAAGTCAAATGGCCAAGCCACCCTGAGAGGACTTCCCTACGATGTTGATAAACATAGTACTGAACCTACGTAAGGATTCTTTTGCCAGCAACCTTATCATGTAATGCCAAAGCTACTCAGCTTTATAGCAGATGTGTGTATATGAGACTAGCGTGGCTGGTGCTGTCAGGTGTCTAGATGTGTGATTACCATTCAGCACCAGAAGCTCCTGTCAGAAGTAACAATTCCCTTGCTCTTCCATTTGTATTTAGGTTTTTGTTTCAGAAGATTGGGGAACCTGTCCTTTCTTCAAAGAAAACATTGGAAATTCCTCACTGTGCTCTTCAGGGCTCTGCCCATCTTCCCAAGCTTCCTTGTGGGTTCAGGATTTATACAGTTTTAGTGAGCACTGAACCTTACTCGTCAATCAGAAGCAAAAGATGTTTTCTTGTATTTACTGTTTATAACATCTGCAGATTATCCTGACTTCTAGGATATCCCTTCCCTGGCATCTCTGCTATGTGTGCAGGGACGCAGGCAGTACCCCAGAGCACTTTCCCCTCATGGGTGAGCAAGGTAGCGGAGTGACCTCTCTCATACTGCCTGGGAGCAGCTGTGTGGGGCATGCACAGGCTCTGGGCTCAAAAGACCTTGCATGCTCCTCAGCAGCAGGTATAGGTGCTCCCTTGTCAAGCAACAGGTAGATTATTGTGTCTTGTGGCTTTGCATGCAAGAGGGACCTTTGTTAGGAAGGGGAGAGTTGTGTGTGTTGAGGTTTCAGAAAATTGAGCACACCAGAGGCACGGTACTTTGCCAAAACTGCTATGAGGTGCCAGTGAGGGGGTTTTCATAAGGTTGTCTTGCAAAGGCCCTGTGGCCTCTTTGGAATCCTCTCTGGTTCCTATAGGCAGATTTACTGGGGAGTGGTTCTGCAGGCTCCCCATGTGCGCATGGTGCACACGGACAAGGCGGTGCAAAGCCCCCACCGCAGTACAGCTCCTTCGGTCCCCAGTAGGCTCCTACACTGATGTGCATCTTCCAGTGAAGATGACAGTGTCAGTTCCTAACACGTTAAGATATATAATCCCTCCCCACTCCCACCTTTCTGAAGGAGGTAAGGGAGGTATTTTTAAAACTAGCACTTGTTAATGGTTTTCAAGGATGTCGTTCAATTACTTGGTTTGCTCTGCTGCTTTGTTTGTGTGGACTGCTTTTTTTTTAAAAAAAAGTCAAAACTAGAAGCCAAATATCAACTGTAGAGGCAAGCTAGGTCATACCCAGTTGCACTACAATAGAACAAGAATATGTTCAGCTCTCAGATCGCAGTTGTTAGCAGGCACAAGACTCTCATCTCTGTTACCTCTATAGGCTCTTCCCTCTAGACTGTCTTTCCTTTGATGGGCTATATTTGAAGTGTCCAGTGCTTTTTCTTCTAGTGTTTTCTATTGATTTTGCTCTCTTATTCTAGTCTTTTTTTATTCTGTAGGTCTTTCCCTTCTGTTGCATCCCTCACTGATCTGAATGGGTTTCATGGGCTACAGCATCCCTGGCCGACAGGGCAAAGTGGGCTATTTATGTGTACTGAACATCTGCAAAATGGAAATTCATATGCATCGAATAATCTCTTGGGTGAAGCACAGTAGCCCCAGATTTCTTAGAAACACAGATGTTGTGGCAGCTCACAAGCTTCAAATTCAAGGCTGGGGTTGTCCTTTCCCAGAATGTAGCAGCGTTCAGATCTGGGATTATCTTTACATCAGCTATATAAAAATAAGCAAGGAAAATCAACGCCCTTGTGCGTTTAATTTTGAAGCTCTTAAATAGTAGGAATGAAAAATATAGAAGTCTGTCTCGCTGTCTGCCATCACTGCTTTTCATTACTTTATTTTTGAATGAGAGAGTCTGAATTTCAGCCTAAAATATAAAACGAAGAATGGAATTGAGAATGAGATAAGGAACTCAGCCTTCTCACAAGTGTCTTTTCTGTCTACGCTGCTGGTTGGCTTCCAGATATAGTTTGGCTCTACCTCAGGCTCAAAGGGTGGATCCTCACACAACTTTGAATCCTGGCAGTGTACGTGTTTACATGTAGCCTGGCTGCCTAGATGCTTTTTATAGTTGGCAGATTAAAATAAGTTTCTCTGTAGTGTGATTTGTCTTAATATGAGGTAGACTATCATGTGTGGTACTTCAGAGGTGTGTCATGCTTCAGATGCGTGTTATACTTTGGAACCCATTGCTTGCAGAGAAAGTTTGGCTATACAGCCAGGATTTGCTCGTTTATACTCTGGATGTCCAGAGTTGGTTCCCACTCTGTCCGTGAGGAGTGGACGATTAGGAGGAACTGAGCGTTGGGTATCTGTAAGTGGACTGACTTGTATTTCCTCCATCTGCGTGGACTTGCATGAAAGAGCACTTGGCCTCTGCTTATCAGTGCAGTGAGAAGAACGAGGTTCTGCTCTGCCAAAGAGCCCCAAAGACAACATTCGTGCCCCATTGGGTATTTGCATGATAGCAACGAGGGTGGTGGGTGCATCTCAGCTGGGGAAGGGACTCTTACCTAAACTTACCAACAGTGTAGTTGACACCAAGTCAAGGAGCAAGCTGGAGCGCAGCTTGCTGCACTGGGATAAATGACGGTGAGCAAGGAAAGCCTGGGGTAGCCCCTGCTCATACTGCCAGGACTACACTCCTGGCAGTGCCCGAGCCAGCAAGACTGAAGCTTACTGGAGTGAGATAGGTGGGGGTGTCTGCACAGGCTGCCTACTGGGAGGTGTTGCATATATTCATGGGGCTGTACTGCCAAGTGACCAGGCACTCTGTGAAGCTCTGAGTGAGGTAGGTGGTTTCCACCCACTAAAACTTGCCTCCTCCGTTGAAAATAGATGAAGAGATAGAGCACTGTCAGGAAATTAAGAAATTATCAAAACACGGTGAACCTCTTCATGGAGTTATTCTCCCCTCTCTCTCCAGGTCGCTACCCACAGCAAAACAAAGGCACCTACATCCCAATCATAGTAGGTGATGTGCTGAAACCTGGCGAGTGGGGAGCCAAGATTACTCACAAAGAGAACAACTCCATTCGCCTGTCCATCATGTCCTCTGCCACCTGCATTGTTGGGAAGTTTCGCCTGTATGTTGCTGTCTGGACTCCCTTTGGCATCCTCCGGACACACAGAAACTCAACAACTGACACTTATATCCTGTTCAATCCCTGGTGCCAGCGTAAGTACCTTATCAGAGTCAAAGGCTCATGCTTTCTGCTGCTGGGCTCATCAGGTTTTGGGAGGGGGTGGTCCAGGAAGGGGACCTTGGTACCAAGGTGGTTGGAGACAAGCCACTTTGGGTCTGGAAATGATATAGCAACTCTGCCAAGAGGCAAGTCTTTCAGGCTGGGGAATAGCCCTGTGTGAGCAGGACTCCATGCTGCAGCCCCGTGCGTGCGCTGTAGCTGCATTCTGCAGTTTTATGAGGCTAAGCCTGTGTTTACCAGCTCGGGTAGCACAATGATGTTCCTTTTCTTGTAGTAAACATACCCCAAGACTTTGCTCTGACCTTGATAGGCATCAGCTTGAGCCTCCTGCTTGCCTGTGTGTGCCTTAAACCAACAAGTTGATACAGGCATGTTTTTTTCCAGGATCTGGTGTGGGGCGGGATGTGGCAGCATCCCATACTCTGTTGAGTTACATTTAGGATCAAATATCTGCAGCTGAAAGCCTGCAGGAATTCAATGGGAGCTGCTGGTCCTGCACAGGTTGGATGCAGCCAACCTGCTGCAACATCGCTGGTGGTGCCTTCCTGCCGCTACATGACGTTTGCCCTTATTACTCTCCTTTTGATGGTGTCTAATTACCAGCAACCCTGTCCTCTGTGAGGAACAGAACATTTTGCAAATGAGCCTTCTTTTATAATCCAGTGGGTTGAAGAACAATTTATTTTTTCTTAATCTCCCTTGATACCAGGTAAAATCAGCACTTACACTGACAGAATTGTATTTTACCCAATGAACTCCAAGTGTGGCTTTAAGGAGAGGGCAAGGAGGACTGGAGAGTTTGGCTCAGCCTTCTGACAGGCTGTAGCACTGCGTCTCAGCTTCTGACACTTCTAAGGCTCCAAGTCTCGCATACATATTGTTATATATTTAGGTCACCAGCTAGCTTCTTCAGTTACCCTTCCTTCATCTTTCAATGTTTTTACCAGAGTATTTACATCAAATAATCCCGTACCAAACAAGGGCCATACTACTGAGTGACGAGTAAGTTTAGTGTTATTAATAGAGTCCATTATTCAGCTGCACTACTGTCAGTACATCGAATGATTTGTGCTGAATTCATTACTTGCCCCTGGTCCAAGGGAATATAAGCAATGATTAACTTATGCATTATTTAGGAAGATATATGTTAATGCTGAGTAAAGCGGAGTTAGTTAAATGGGAACAGAAGGGAAGGGCATGGCCCAAGGTCCCGTGACACTGTGAGTTACTTCTGAAAGCAGCACGCTAAGAGTTCATTCTGGGAGAGGAGGAAGAATGTTCGACAGAAAGAAAGGAATCATTGTGGAAGTTATCACCCACTGTGAGCAGACAAAATAGCTCAAGGTTTGTGAAGGCATCATCAGCCTGCCACAGCCCCAGCTAGGGAGGTGCAATTCTCCACCCCAAGGTAGAGCATCCCTTGGCTTTAGTTGTAAGTGTCATAACAACCAGTTTGTTAGCTAGCGCAGTGACTATACAGTGGCTCAACATCTTCTTGAAAGGGATAAACCCCAAAGGAAAAGCTTCTTAAATTACCTCAGGTTGCCTCATGACTAGCATACAATCAGCTAGGGCTGTGTACAACTGTAATATGGAGAAAAAAATCTGATGTAGGGGGCTTGGCTGGTCCACTGTGGTGTGATTGGGACCACACAGGCTGATTCAAGGTGCTAGTCAGGGAGTGGAAGGGGAAAATCAATCCCTTCTTCTCACCTCCTTCCCCACCAGCTCTGTGTGCTGATTGGTCTACATCTGTTCATGGCACACAGGTGCCTTGCTCTCCTATGCTCTACCGTCCTCACACCTGAGCTGAATGGGGCCAAAAGCCAGCAAGATTAAAACCACAGCATGGGAGTAAACCCACAGGGAACAAGATATGTAGTGGTTGTCTTGAGTGTTAGCCATTAGCAAAACTGATGGAAAAGCTCTGCTTCAGGAAAGCAGAAGAGAATCTCCAGGCAGCAAGGATGTGCTGTGTGCTCTCAGGCCCAGGGGAGGCAACTTGGGGTCACCTCTGGAGGACCATGTTTTCACCTCCAGCTTATCTATTCAGGTGTGTCTCAGTGACTTCAGGCCCTGTTCCTTGCTGACTATTGTAGTTTTTGTTTTCTGCATGTTTCATTTGGATTTATTCTCATTTCTTGCCCCTGCTTTTACTCCTAGGTAGTTTGGACTAATTGGCTCCTGTATCTGCCTTTCCTCCTTTCCTTGTGTTAGAAAACCACGGACTGCTTCTCCATGCTTTATCCCCTGACTGGAAAAGAGTATTCAGTGGAATGACAAAAGGGTATAAAAACTCAGGCAGTTAAAGTGCAGAGAAAACAATAGTTTGAATATCTCCTAGACTTGTTTGCTGGGTTAATAGCTAAGCAGAAAAGTCTGACTGAAAAGCCTCATTAAAAAGAGAGAAGGCTGATGCCAGGGATGAATGGGGATTGTTATAGCAGGGAGCAAGGTACTTGCTCTGTCAGTGTCTAGCGCAGCTTTCCGACTCATCATTTTGGAGAAACATCAATGTGTCGGTATGAGCTTTTCCTTAAGACAGAGGAATTTATGCCCTTTCTTATTACACTCTTTCTCACTGTAGCTCAGTTTTGACATATCTTCCCAGCCAGGGATGCCATTTTTTTCCTGCTACTTCAGAACAAGTTTGAATACTTTACCAGCTAAGCTATGGAGTACTTTGCTTCCAAAAATCATCAGATGCTTTTATATGTTTTAATCTCCTTAGCTACATCTAAGGCTGATCACTAAGACTAGTTTACAGAAGAAGATTCAGGGCCTGGTCCTGAAAAATTCTATACACTAGCCCCAAACATCTGGGAATTCGGCAAGCAGGGGGATTGAGATTTCAGACACTCAAGTGAAATTTGCCTTACTTAATAAGTAAGATAAAGCCTTTGAGGAGAGGCAGCATCCTTTCTTCATCCAGCTGATGTAGCTGGGAAAACCAGATGTGCTTTTGGGCATGCAGAGCCCTCTTCAGTTCTGGAACAGAAGATACAAATAGCAAGTAGTTAAGGATAACTTCCTGGAGTTTAACTTAACACTTAGCAGTATCAGACTGCATGAAAGCAGAGAAGGGCTCCTTTGATCTGGATGCTGTGAGCTATTTCCAAGGAGATGCTGAGCCCCAGCAACTTATTGCTGGGGAATATTCAGTGCTTATCAGGAAAAGACCTAGCATTGACTTTTGTGGTTCTCTCACAGGTGGAGATGCATAGTGTCTGTGAATAAGTTGCAGACTCTGTGGGCTGAGGGTATGCATTTCATTCACCCAAGTCTGCAAAGTGCATTATATTTAAGCAATTAAATATACTGCAACTTTATTGAGTCAATTGCATATTTCTTCTGCTTATGTGTTTCAAGTGTTCTAATACAGTTTGAGGACTTGTAACATGTGGTTGACTTTAGACTCCTCTTATGTGTTATTAGTCATCCGAACTAGGCACAGTAACATTTTCTGGCGTTGGTAGCTAGATCTTAAATTTGATCTCCTGTATCATAGATTCCACATAGGTAAAATTCACACAGAGCTCCATCTTTCTGATACATTAATGTAGGCAAGCACTAGCAGTTGCAGGACAGCATACTGAGCTTAGTCCTGGGTGGAGTGGGTTTAGTAGATAACTGTATTTAGCTCTTGCAGCTCTGTTTTTACCACAGGACTGTCTTCTTCCCATCAAGAGCCCTGGGAACTTTCTGGTTCCAGTGTAGCCCAGCCTTGCTCTCCTGAGTTCCCATGGGAGAGCGTTGAGGGGAGGCTGGGTGCTCAGGGTAAGCCTGCTGCTTCCACCCATCTGCTGGTGCCACTGTGCTCAGCAGTCACTGTCTGCACAAAGAAACAGCATTTCCAACTCCAGCCAGTTGTTATGGTGGTGAAGGAGGTCCCCTCGTACTGGGTAGTGTCCTCCCATGTCCATTCACCTTCCCAAAGGGAAGGAGCTTCTCTGCACTCCTCATCTTTTTTACAGGGAGCCTGTGTTCAGTGGGATTCCACACCTGCAGTACTGCCTTCACGTGAAGTGTATTTTCACCTTATCCATCTTCAAACAGAGAAGCATAGAGGCTAATTTGCTTCTTTGTAGCATTGCTAGTGTCTTAGTAATTTCCCAGGATAAAAGGAGTAAAAAAAACCCCTTAAACTGCTAGTGGAAAAGAACAAACAAACCCAGCGCATTTCTGTGGAATTCTTCTGTTTGTCAGATGTGAGCCTCCGCTTGCACAAAATAATTAGGAGTTGTACTATGTAGAGCATGCTTAGCATCAAAGTAGTCACAAATGCCTCGTATTTTCTTCTAAACAGTCTCAAGGGTAGTGAAAACTGTCAAAAATCAAAGCAGCTGGCTTTTCCGTGAAACACAGAAGCCTTTTTACTTTATCAAAAAACACAAATATTTAAAAAATAATTGACAGAGAAGTTAATCAATTTTTGTCTGATTTAGCAAAGATCACGCAGTCTCAAAATAACATAAGCATCTCAATTGATACCAACCAGATCAATATTGATATTTTTAATCCCTGAAAGAAAACAACAGCTGTCAGGAAGGCATATGAACACACTCCACTGAATGCATAACTGTACGGAAGAAGGTGTGAGTTCTCCTTCTTTAAATGCATTCTCTGTACCATTTGTATGGAAGTGTTTTAATAAAATCCAAAGCTCAGTGAGTGAATACATATAAGCATTCCATCAGAGAATCAGGTAGACCCAGCCTAATGAAACAGAGCCTAGATGATCTGTAACATCTGCAGTATTTTTGGTGGGATGTTATGCAGAACATTTCTAGAGCTGGGAGTTGGACCTCAAAAAAGTAATGTAATATACAATTTCATAAATATGAGGGTCCCTGCTGGCATAGATGACTACAGTGTTTTGATTCACTGTCAGGTTTTAACACTCTCTTTCACCGGGTACCTCTGAATATAATAAAACCATGATCTTCCACTTTGTGCCTGGGTGCAGGTTGACTAGGTCATGGGTAGTGACAACCCTATAAAGACACTTCTTGATGACCTAGCCCTTAGAAGCTGGGTGAATACTGCCACCCACCAGACGCAAGAGTGGGTCTCAGACCTGCCTGCCTTCAGGAAAACCTGATAAAACTTGCCACTTTTCTGTTTCTTGGAATTGGACATGGTCTGCAAAGCCTCTACAGCAACCCTGTAAAAAGCATAATAGCAAGCACTGATCTCCTCAAATACAGTAAATGCTTCTTACATCTATCACCAGCTTCCCTACCATTCCTTGAACACCAGTGTGGATATCATTATGTTACATATCTATACATAATCCCTTCTGTATGTATAGACATAGAGATATAAATATATCTTCAGAGAAAACAGAACTTCCAGCAGGGACAGGTGTATAGACTGGCAAACTCTTCACCTAGCTGAAGCCAGTGTGAGTCTTGCCATTGATTTTTTCAGAGGGCTCAGATTTTAGCTTATTTTCAGCCAAATTGCAGTTTTATGGGCAGTTGAAGAAGATTTTGAGGATGAGGTTTACAAGGAAGTACAAATCTGATTTGCATTTCAACAAAATACAGCGAATCAATAGGCTTTTAAAAGTTAAATGAGCCTCTAGGAATTTGTACGGGGATGCTGAAGAAATCCACTATGGCAGTAGTGAGTGGTAGTTTTGTACTCGCTCGTTTCAAACTATGAGAGTTTATTGCTTCCCTTTAATTTGCTATCTGGTACCACATTACTGATTTCCTCAAATTAATTAATTCCCATACTATTAGTTGTTAAGCTGTACCTCTTAGTCTCAAAAAATAAGCATTGGCACAGGAAAGAAATCCTCAACTATTCTAGCGTCACAGAATCAAGCCCTGCTTCATACTTACCTGTGAAAGTCTGAATAGTTTCATGTCATTCAGGGCTATTTATGAACGTTAATAATGGGTTATTTATATATGTGAATCATGTTTGCAGGGTGAGGGTCCACGCATATGCTTTTGACTCTTGATATAAGACCAATCTAGAATATACCCTTTGTATATGTTTTGATAAAGATGCCTGTCAATTACTTCCAGCTTTCACTTGGACACTTGGATTTCTCCTCATATTCGCTGGTCAGTCAAGCGACTGGGGGAGGGATACTCCAGTCAATAACTTACGTACAGAAAAAGCAATCAAACCCTTCTGTTAATACACTATAAAAACTGTATTCCATTTTTTTTAATGCATTACAGATTTTTCTTTAGATATCTTGACTTGAGCTGTTTTCCATTAACATTAATAGGTTTGAAATTGTTCTTTGATCTGTTTGTATGGATGCAGAATTGCATCATGGTGCTCCAACTTTTAAATTAGTGGTACACAGTGATCATAAAATTCTTGATAAGATATGACATTTTAATCATACTTTACAGATCCTGAGAAAACAGGCAGGACTTGTCAGCATTTTTGCATCTTCTGCACTTTTAAGTTGTATATCATGTTCCTAACTGGGGTCACTACCTCCTTATTCCTGTACTCTGTTGAAGCAAGTAATGCTTTGTATAATGGGAGAGGGGTACTTTTCATCAAAGGTGACTGTACTATAATCTACGATTTTTTATTGGTCCTATATAAAAACTTAAGTGACTGTGTTAACATTTATTTTCGGTGAACTGGTGCAGAGGATGCCGTGTATTTGGATGACGAGAAGGAAAGGGAAGAATACGTCCTGAATGATGTTGGTATTATTTTCCATGGAAACATCAACGACATAAAATTAAGAAGCTGGAGTTACGGTCAGGTGAGCTATTTAGACCTTCTCTGGCTGCTCCCAGCAGGACAGCAAGTGAATCTAATTGACACCAGACTGTGGTTGAGACTGTGGGCTCTGGAGTGCATTACTGTTATCTCCTTCAGAAAGACACGGGGCATAATTTTAAAATTGTATGAAGTGGGTATATGCCTAATCCAGAAAAGCAATGTTATAATAGCTAATATTTAAAGATCTCGTTTTAGGGGCATATTTCAAATACTAAGAGGCTGCCTGTTGAAAGTTAGAGTCATTAGCTGAGGTTTCCACAGTGCAGCAGTATTTCTGCTGCTACTTTATTGCTGCTTCAGGATCAAACTGATTTGGTGAAAGACTAGAGAGGGTTGGGGTTTTGGTTTTTTTTCATTTTTCAGCAATAGGTTGTATTGTTTTTTGTCTCCTCCTTTTAGTTCTAGCGACTTGATGGAAATTATTCTCATCTGCTCAGCGTGGGGGGTGTTGGGGGGGTGTCAGCTGGTCACAGGGTTCCCATGGAAAACTGGGATGTAATCTCAGAGTTTTAAATTTCCTTGCCAAGGTGGCAAAGTGGGGCAACCTCTCCCTTTGCTGCCTGGACTTGACAATATCAGTCTCCAGTGGCCTCTTGCAGCCTGTGGGGGACAACTGCTACCAGGCTGGTGTGTAGTATTGCTGTGCCTTCAATAACATCAGACTTCTATTGTTTGCTTGCCTATTTTACCTCAATCTGTTTGTAAGCACTAAACAGCCTGAAAATCCATATGGGATGAAAGTGTTAAGTAGTTGTCTGAGAATAAGGGAAAAGACATTAATGAGCAGAATCAAAACTAGCAACCCTAGCTGTCGCTTAGATGGCTCCAAACGACAGGTTTTGGACATGGTGAACTCAGCGTATGTCACCTCCTGGATTTTCACAACAGCATGATTAAGAAAGCACTCAAGTATTTCCTTAATGCTACAGTGATGGATCCGTTCAGTTTTTGTGGCACCTCCCTGGTGCAGCCTTGCATAAGGGGCCTTCTTGCTTTGCTTTCTTTCTCTCAGCTAAAGACAATCTCAGAGCTTGAGCTGGATGGATTGCCGGCGTACTTGCCGTGGAGAGCTCTTTGAACTCACACCTCTCTTATTTAAGGGTACAACTTCATCTTTTTTCCTGTGGCTGCACTGCCTTAGGGAGTTCCTGCCTCTGCACTGCTCCTTTGGTTGTGTCAGCACCGTTGTTTGCAGGGTCTGACTGTCATTCTGACTGAGATAAAATTAACCCTTAAATGAAGTGGTGGTAGGCAGCAATTCCATAAGCTGATGGTGCCTCTGATATAAGATGTGGAACCAGATCCTGAGGCCAAAGCTGGGTGTGCACTTAAGTTGACTAAAAATGCCCCCTCCTGGCCCTTCCTTCCCCCTGCAAGTGCTTGTGCAGCTGTGCAGTGAGTCAGACTGAAGAGCTGATCTAGCTGAATAAGCATCTCCTTGATCTTTTACTTTTTTCCCCTGCGTTATTTTTATTGGGTCTCGCTCTGTTCCTAGATTTGGAATTTGCTCTGTGACAGATATAAAGGGAGGCAGAGAGAGGAATGTGTGGTCAGAGGTAGACAGTGCTGCTTAAACCAGTTGCTGGATTTATGTCCTAAGATGCTAAATTTATGGCCTACGGTAGCTTCGCCTGAGGTGCTTATATTCTGCAAATCTGGCACCTTCCTGACACAAACAGCAGCCTCCCTAGAGAATCTGCATTATTTATTTGGTTTTGCTAGGAGGTAGTTCTGTCTGGGAGGTTAGGGCTGTCCCATATCCCATTTCCACCCTGTGCTGCAGTGCACCTTTTGCTATCACTTGCCCGTGTGAAAACTGAGAGCGGAAGATGCATCTAAGGGGGCCCAAGCCAAGAGTTTTAGTGGGATTAATAATTTTGTATGGGTGTAACAGACATCTCCAACTGCAAAGCAATGGAGAAACATTCTTCTTGTTCCCTCACTTTCAGTGAGATGGAGAATGTAATGATCCTGATCTTACCCTGACTATTTCCAGCCACTGAAAACATGTATCTTCCTCATTTTCAGCAATCCTGGATGTTAGAATAAGAGCATTGCTGTGAGTGAGTAAAAGTACCAGCAGCAAGGCCTGTATTATGGGTATATCATACATACACACATCTTATATTTATGACATATAACCCTGTACAACAATGTAAGTAAAAAGCATAAGGCCACATACAGTCATAGAGGTGAAAGGTATATGGTCATATACAAAAATACAGATAGACTTGCACATGGAAATATTCTTAGGCTAAAAAATTGCTTTGAACAATGACAGCTGGAAGCTTTAACTCAGGTTGTAAATTAAAAAGGAACATACAGTTCAAAACTGGGTTACTAGTGGGAGATGATTCTCACAGCTGCTGTCTTTAATGAGCAGCATCAACATGAGAGAGAGAAGGAAAGGCAAGAAAAATGGACCAAGGAAGCAAAAACAACAGACTGGTTGAAACATGGCTGTAATGCATGAGGATTGAGGTGTTTCTTGAAACATGACTGTGATTCCTTTCTTCTAAGAAAGCATAAATAGCCAGTCACTCAGAAAAACCCACAGGGTATTCAGGCGAATTTTGATTTTGAAAGAAATCTAGGCACACAGGAATTCTCTGGCTGAGAAATGTCAGACATTGGATGCTATATTGATCATTCAGTGTTGCTTTTTTGTGAGAAAAATAAACTAAAACAGGTGGGCATAGAGTTCTTGTTGCCATCCTGCGTCGTCTCATGTCCACATGTTGAGCTGCATTAGCTTCTGCAGCCCACTGTGCACATGTACTTTTATGGCATGTGCATTTGGTCAGATCAGACCACAGGCAACCTGAGATCACATCTGCCTGCAATTGACTGTGAGAAATACAACCTTAATTCACCAGTGCAAAAGGCGATACAGCCCCTCTTACTTGGATTTAAATGGAAGGTTGTCTGTTAGAAACAGTTTGGCATGAGAGAGGATGCCCACTGAAGGCCAGCCTGACTAAATACATTGCCCTGGAACACAATACACAGCCATGTGAGGACAGAACCCCCTTGCCTATGTGTTTCTTCATGCCTTATTTTCCATCTGCAGTCTTTCCCAGGTGGTTTTGCCAAGATTCCTTGATCCTGAATTTCATTTATCTCTATCTCAGCTTGAGTTGAGCAGGCAGTGCCCGTGCCTGTTCCAAGTTCACTCACCTGTCTTGGCTGCCTGCCACTACTCTGGTTCCTCTGGCACTTCATGGGTGTTCAGCTTTACAAACACTACATTTCTATTCCACTTCCCTCTAGATAGCATTTTCATGCGAAGAGGAGGAAACTTATTTAGGTGGATGTAATGTTTTTAAATCCCTGGATGGTGAAGAAGGAGAAACCAGGCTTTAGAGTTAAGACTACTCTGCATCCTACACTACTGCAACAGTGTAAGGCAGCTAGACTTTACAGCTTGTCCTATCTCTTCTCCTGCTAATCCAGTTATTTCACAAGAATTCATGTCATTTTGTAAATGCTAAGGTGGAAGGCAACAACCCCAATAGCAATTTCTTTCCTCTTTATTCTTCCTGTATATGCTAGCAAGATTGACAGTGTCTCATAAACTGTAGATGAGAAAGATTTAATTTGCAGGGTAAACTTCATATTGATTTAACTCAGGTCTTAGGCACTGCTGATGACTTGAAGTGCAGAAAGCAGATTTTGATCCTGGGGAAAGTGATAAATCATTGGGCTAGGCCAGAAGAAAAGTGAACTTGAAGCAGGAAGGGTGGCTATGAGTACCCTGAGTTTACATTGTCTGTTGTGAGGATTTTCCTTGGGAAGGAGGGTCTTTATAGTGCAGTCATTCACCTGAGATTATTTACATCACGTAACAGTGGAGTGGACTGGACAGTCTACTATGCAATTTTTCGGCTTCCCAGGGATGACACAATATCAGGAGTATGTCCCTGGGAAACACTGATCCCTCTTTTCCTATTTGCCCAAACACCATGAATTCAGTTTTGCTCAAACTATAAGGTGTTACTCACTAGTGAACCTCTGCTCCAGAGAGAACAATTCAATGCAAGCGTGGGTGATGATGAGAGCAGTGTGCCACTTTGGAGGATGTTTGCTGGAAAGGGCCCATACAGTGGCAGTATCCTGAGCAAGAAGAGCCAGGCAGGCTTGAGACAGAGGCAAAGAAAAGGACTTTCCTTGGCCAGGAAATGGCTGAGGATGGTGAAACATGGTGGTGCCTCTGCTTTCTTGGCCTATGCCAGAGCTCATCTGCTGCCTGGGATGTCACCCCCATCCCTTCCATCTTCCCTGCAGCATCAGCAGCAGTCTTAACTCTTTGGGGCTTCCTTTTCATCTCTCTGGCCTCACCCTTCCTTCTCCTCTGCCTCTCCCCGGGCTGCCAAAGCAGCAGCTTGGCCTGGGCTTTTGCTCACTTTCTTCAGGAGGCAAAAGTCAGATCGCCCTTATCTGCCGAGGAGCCCTAAGCCAGGCTGGAGACAGTTGCAAAGTCAGTCCAGCTCCAGGAGCAGCATGACAGCAAGAATCCTGTTAGCATGGATCATTTCTTTAAGGATGTAAGCATTGGACGTAAAGCCTAACATGGCAAGGTGATGAGGTCCATAGAGTTTCTGTAGCAGCCTTGAATGTTAATATAAGATTGTGCATCTAGAAGATATTTTTTCATTAATGTGCATTTCCCTCTCTCCTGTCGTTTTTCAGGGGACAGAGGTATTTTCCTTTGCTATGCAGTTTCTCCTAAGCAAAATGAAATACATCACAGGGCAAGTTCTGTGACAAATGGTTTCTGGTCTATTTAGGCACCTCTGCCCTCAATTCATTCTTGTGCTTGTTCATGCTGGATCGAAGAAACTGTACCTTTTCACTCTATTTTTGAAGAAGACTGCTTCATGTTACTTGGTATTTTTGATGTCTAAATTCTGTAGACCAGGATTAATCTATATAATCAGCTTTTGGCTTGTCAATTTTAAACATATTTAAAAATTAATTTTAAAATGTGTCTTCAAATTAACATTGGCAAACCATTTATTGTTCAGCTTCCCAGCATTGCATTGGCTGGGTCAGAGAGGTCCTAAAATTAACAGGTCTGGAATCTGTGAAGGACATGAAGTCCTTTGTGAGCAGACTAGCTTCTTGTAGTTATTATTATAATATCTTCCTATTATATACTTGTTAGCCCTTAAAATTTTATGTCCTGTCAGAAAGGCTGTGTTGTCATTTTAACCTTCTGGAAACCAGACTGAGATTGAATTGAAAATGACAGTCTCTTTTCCCTCACAGCATCTAACAATTTTTTGTTATACATGGGTGATTATTCTAGAAGAAAACTTGTATTTTTAAACTCAGAACTTTGCCTTGACCTGCTAATTTTGAAGCTGATCAGCTATTAAAACAACAATAAAGATAACTTCTCCTTTGCTTTCCAGAATAAAAAGTGACTCAATTTTCTCTCTGTTTCCCTTTTTATTTTCTTTTATCTAGTTTGAAGAAAACATGCTGGATGCTTGCCTGTTCCTGATGGACAAGGCAGAACTGGAGCTCTCCGGGCGTGGAAACCCAATCAAAATCTGCCGTGTTGCCTCTGCAGTGGTATGTACTAAATACCTAAGATGTCTCAAAAGTGACTTGTAAATCAAAGCCAGACTGGTTTAACTGGCCCTCGTGCCCTGATGTGCTCACTCCAACAGGTACCAGATCAATTGTCCATTCTGACCTCTGGGGTCTGGCATTTTATTTCTCTCCACTAATGGTGAAATATTTATGTTGGCTTGTCGCCTTTTCCTGAGAATGGTACCTCACTGGTAGGAAACCCACTTTTAGATGTTTTACTCCAGGCATAATACCATTCTTGTGTCAGTGTGCTCACTTTCTGGTAGCTGGGATAACTGATAAAGCTATTTCTACCATGGTTGGTAGGGTGGCATGATGGATGGAATTTGGGATGGGGAATTGAGAGACTTTATGTGGACTCCGGCACTAACCTCAAAGGGGTCATATGACACTGCCATGGTGGATGTCACTGTGTCTGATTTTTAAGCCTCAGATGGCTTATTCAAGCTGAAGACATTTATGTAAGATACGTTGGCCCCAGAAGAAAGCACCGAGACCTGTGTTCTTAAACATGGAGCCCACAAAACTTATTGTATTCGGAATGCAGGTTCCTAAAATAATCAGAAACAAAGAGTAAGACGACTTCCCACATTCCCATTCTTTCCAGCTGCTAGGCACCAGCAATCATGCTGTGGGTACAACAGCAGCCCATCCCTGGTATGCAAGATGAAAGACTCATCCAGGATGTGGAAGGCAGAGGCTGCATCATCTCCTCTGCCTTATCGAGGTCTGAACTGATGCCTTCTGCTTCCCAGAATACTCTAGTCATTGAGCTAGCATCATTAGATGTTCTCCAAAGTCAGGTACTAAAATAGACTGTCTGCTAAACATGGCTGCTGGAGATGAATGATCCTTTAATCCACTTGTTACAGCATTTGCCCAGGCTTTAAGAGAATGAGCTCTTTGTCTTAGATGATATTGAAATTGAATCTCCAGCCTCTCAGTGCCACATGCTGATTTTTGCATAACATCAAGTTAAATAGAATTGCTTCAGCAAGAAGGGTTGAGAACACCCCCACTTCTCATTCTCTGTTAACATTTTGATTAGTTCTTTCACCCCAGACATTAGAAATATGGCTCCAGATTCAGACAGAAGAAAGAACTGAATGTGTTTCCCTCGTAACTGGGCTAGTAGATGTAAAGGGTCCCTTGTGCAGGGACTCTGAAAGCCCTATGGACAGAATAGCACGACGTTTATGAACCCAAAGAGGGCTGGGATATGACTTGGGTTTTGAGCCACTCAATCATTTTAGGGAGGTAGAGTTCATCACTAGAAATCCAGGAGTCAATGGACTTTAGATCTAATCTGCAGGATTATGCCATAGCTGGGTGGGATTTTTGGCCATCTGAAATCTGGACCTCAGTGAGAAGTGGCCAAGAGGTGTTGAAGTCCTGCCCATGTTCCTTACCATCATTCTTGCTCAAGATGTAACATGGTAGAGCTGAGTCCATCTGAGGAAGTGCCCTGTGCTGGGATTGTTCTGAGGCTTCCTGACATTGCAAAGCAGGTAGAGTTGCCCTCTTCTTTGTCTCTTTACAGCCAGAAGAGAGCCTGAAGGTCAACATGCTGCCCTGTCTTTGAAGTGCCTCTTTTCTTGGCATGTTTCCCACAACACTGAGATGGACACAACCCCTTAACCCTTTGGTTATGACTCTGAATACTTATCTTTATTCAGTCCTAGGGTTCACAGGAAGTCGATTTTCTAATTATAAAACAGTAGTTAATCCAGCCAAAAGCTTTTAAATTAGAATTGTGATTTATTTGGCTGGCATGTAGCTGTTCCACATTAGCATAATTAAAAGGTATGGAGCGAATGAGCTTTTTGCACAGCCTCAACTGATTTGGTTCAAATTGCAGCTAGGAGATGTATTGCTCGTTAATGCCTATCAGTATAGCCATTAGTCAGCAAAACTCCTTGCTTTGTACAATCTTACTGGGGAAAACTTATGCAGCAAATTCCTTCTTGTTTTCATGTGTGCTGGACCAAAGAAATTAGTTTCTACTCTAAAAATAACAGTGGAGTGGTTCTCCTCTCAATCTGCTGTGAAACAGGAGTGATTTTATTAAAATCTCTGGGCTGATATGGACAGAAAAAACAGATGATGTTAGGAAGGAATCCAGCTTAGTATTTCTGAGGCTTGCTTATCAGTGTATAACTGATCATGTTTATTATAGATACATAGCAGTAAGCATGTTTAATGTTAATAAAACTTACTAAACTGGCAACATGGATACTCAGTATGGTGATTTATTTTTGCCATTATTTTTAAGTGTCTGTCCTTCATTTGAAGTTGTTCAGTGGTAGAGAATCCATGGCCCTTAGCAAAATTGTTCTATTCATCTCCTATCTTCATAATTAGACATTTCTGTCTTACTTCTAGCCCAAACTTGGCTATATTCAGTCTCTCCCACCCTATCTTTGTCTGCTGGGTTAAAGACCTCTTTATTATTCAGTCTCTGACATCCCTAATGCTCATTTCCTTTGTCTTTAGATCAACTCCAGGGATGATAACGGTGTGATTGCTGGATCCTGGGACAACACATACGCTTACGGCGTTCCACCTTCAGCCTGGACAGGAAGCGTGGACATTCTCCTGGAGTATTACAGTTCTAAGCAACCAGTGAGATATGGCCAGTGCTGGGTCTTTGCCGGTGTCTTCAACACATGTAGGTATCTGTGAGAAAAGCCTCACCCTGCTATATGATTCTTACATAACAGAGAGAGCTTTTTAGGTTAAACTAGCTAAAGTACTTCCTGGCTCTGTGGTGTTCAGGACTAAATAGTAGAGACACTTAAACATACATGGCTAAAATAGATGCTCTTTAAATAAACTTTTGGCATCTCCTTCAGTTTGGCTGCTCTTCCACTGAAATCTATTAACTATTTATTTGTTCAGTAAAATGTATTCAGTGACTCACAGAGGGCAAGTTTGGGAAAGAAAAAATTAGTCTTTTGGCACACTCCACAATTCTGTTAAAAAATCTGAGATGAACAGGAGGCTTCTTGGTGTCTCTGCTCCAGAAAGACTAAATCTCACCTACCAAGGATTGTTCCTAGCAAGGCTGACGTGCACTGTCCCAGCACCTGTCTACTGAGCACCATTAACACTTTATATGGAGTGCATGAGCAAGAACAATGAGGAAAATACTGGCCTGGTTTATGAATTGTCTAGCACTACAAGGTTAAGTCTAAACACACTCACTCGAACTGGGGTTCCAATGTTGCAGCAAACAGGGTGCTGCAAGTTGCAAAACCCAGCAGGGAAAGCAGTGTTGGATTGGTCCTGGTTTTTTACTGTCTAGCACTTGCTAACAGCAGCATCCCAGATGAACACTGCTAATACACTGGAACACACTGCAGCATATTATGAGTCAAGAAAGGCTCTGGGAGTGTAAAAAATGTGCATTATACAGATAATGGGGACCAGTCATTGGAATGAATACTTATGTCAAGTGCCAACGTAGAGCCAGTCAAGCAGTTCCTATGCTTATGGCCCTGGCCAATAGAAGAAGCTGAACAGAAACTGAAAGTGTCTTTCTTAAGCCCAGATGATCTTCCTTAGAGGCACTTACAACATATGCATTTAAGTGTCAAACCGGGGGGGACCAGATCATAAGACCACAGGGACACAATGGGTATTTCTGCAGACTTCGAGCCTACTTTGTATCAAGCGTTTTTCAGCCACAGCTGAAGGTCTAAGCTTTAGTCCCTGTATTTAAGACACGAAAAGGAAATTACAGAAAAACTCTCCTTGAAACCTTTCCCTTTTTCACCTGTCACATGTTGCTGTCTCAAGCAATAGCATTATACTTCTCTTTACATTATACTTTTATCAAAAATGAAGGATATTAATCACCCGTCTTCTACAGCAAACAGGGAAATGGAATAATTAATGACAAGTTGCGAGTCTGGTTCTTCAACCTCAGGCAGCCTTGGACATCTCTTCATTTTCACTTTAGTTTTGCCTGTTCTGTACATGTATGTTTCATTTTGTACAGAATTTTCCTCCAGTCTGCATAACTGAATTTCATAACTCGTTTTGGTTACCTGAGGTAGTTCAGAGGCTATTCAGAACAGTAAGGACCTTGGAAATAAAGCTGTCTTCTGACCACCTAGCCTTCTGCTGGCACACACTTCTCACAGCTGCAGCAGGGGAAGCAGTTTCAAGTTTCTCTGCTTCTCTTTAATATATCTGGAGAGGTTCCTGTTTTGATCTGGGGAGGTGCTGGCAGGTGCTCTGTCCTTTGACACATGAAATGGTTCATTTTATTCCTGGTGCAATGGGATAATCACCAATCGCCCACACCCAAAGAACTTGAGAGATGTCCATTTCCTTCACTGCCTGAGGTCACATGTTCTGTCCTTGATGCTCCTCAGCCTCTGCACAATGCAATGGGTTCAAAAACGCTCTTGCAAATGTTTCCAGTGGATGCAGTTCCTCACAGTGGCTTCCACCTGTTGCCTCATCTGGATTTCTCTAGATCATAGACACATCAGTTCTCCCACCTTCCCCCCCGCACTGGCCCTGAATCACCACTACATAGTATTTTGCCTGCAGGCCACTGTAAAACTGGGACAATGCGGTGGAAGCCTGGAGCCTGCCATGTAAAAGGGAGAGGCGTATTTATCTGGGGCAAAACCAGACTCATTGTGCTGACTAAGTTAGTCAAGTGAGGGACCTGGTACTTTGTACTGCTGCAAGGATTGCTGAAGTAAAAATTTGTTGAGCATTATGAAATTAAGATGTTGTCCAGTGGCTGATCTGATACATAGTCACTGACATGTCCATATGCTGACTGCTGCACAAGGAGGACAGCAAAGGTCCAAACAGCCATGTGCTAATAAAAGGGTTGTTCTGAGCTGATTTGTGTCTTTCTCAGCTGCCAATGTTTTATCATTGTGACCAGTCCAGTTTTCCAAGGTTACTATATTGTATGCTCTGGATAGTCATCCGTTAAAAATGCTAAAACATTCTGGAAAATGGTCATTAATCTTGAAATTGTCAGGCAAATTATTTTCAATAAGCCCTGATGGCTCATATGCTGGAGGCCTGGGAGGGTGCTTGAATTAAGTTTAATCAATAGGTACATATGGTATTGGATGCATCCAGGTAATTTGTCATCCAGGAACTTGAAATGAATGTGCAGCATTACACTTTATTGGGAGTCACAGTAGTGACACTAATGAATATACAAAATCCAGCAGTAGCAGCAAGGGTCGTTCAACATTGCAGCATCAGAACTATTTTTAAATATGATTTTCAATAAAAATATTTTCCTTTTCCAGAAAAAAAAATCCTCTATTTTCTGCAGAACCACATTGGCTCCTGAATTGAAAAACAGGAACTTTTTTTGGCTGAGAGACAAAATATTTCATCTGCAGAAGCTGAGATGATGTGTCACCCTGCAGCCCCACTCCCCCCTTGGGGCCTTGCTCCATGCCTATTTATCAGCCAGGGTGCACCACAAACACAGAAGCCTAATGATGCACTGCTGCACTTCAGACACAGCCATAGTATTTCCACATATCCCAAATTTACCACTTGTCAAATAGGAAGAAGAGACATCAGTGCCACCCGGCGATGGTCTGAGATTTTGGGGTGGGGGTGGATTCTTCTTTTAAGATTCTTTAAGGGAAGGGACTGTTGAGTCCAAAATGCTATTACTTAGCAATCAATACAAATTGTGTAATGCATTTTGTTCAGACTCTAACTCTGACGCTTCGCTTCCAAATAATGCGGTTTTTACGCCCATTAGCAGAAATTTTCTGCTTTATTCTTTGTGTTCTCCAGGTCCCTTCTGGTGTCAAATGTCAAACAAAAAAACTCCACATCAACCAAGGGGAGATGCTTTCTATTAATTTTCTTTTGAGTAGTGCCACGATTCTCCTGAGTTACTAATACTAGGAGACCTAATATATTTTGCGTTTCTTGCAGGCTCAAACTTATTTTTCTTTATACCACATTTGGTCAAGCAGCCAGATTTGCCCTGAAAAGCTACAGTATGGTCACTATGCAAGACTATTCTAAAACTATTGGTAGTCATCTGCTTAGGTTATAACCATTGTACAATTTCATATGGTCATCATTTTGGGACCAAATAAAATATTTAACTTATTCTATATAAAGGCAGATAGGAGGAATTATTTGGGTTGATTTGACTGAGTTTTTCAATTTTATTCTAGTTATTAATAGTTTCTCCATACTCATCCTGTCATCCACAAGTGCAGTCCTCATATTTGTCCTTCTCATCACACTTCTCTCTTTCCCACAGTTCTGAGGTGCTTGGGGATACCTGCAAGACTCGTTACCAACTATTCTTCTGCCCATGATAACAATGCTAATTTACAGTTGGACTTCTTTCTGGATGACGAAGGGAAAATAGACACCAAACTTACAAAAGACTCTGTCTGGTGAGTTGTCCTCGCAAATGCTTTTAATGTGTCAATTATATAAGTAGTAAAAAACATGACAGAAATGCCTGTGTTTTATTTATTTCTCTGTGCATTAAAGAACACTGCTAGCTTATGTAAAACAGAATGAATGGATAGTTAGTAGGCTGACTAATATGAAGTGCTTGTCATGTAAAGAGGCATACCCTGGGGGATCCCACTACTAATGTTACCATTTGGTATAGTGCACATTTAAGCACGCTGGAGGAGAGCTGGAATGGGTTTGTGCTCCTTAGGGCCAGGCCATTTCTAAAAATGGAAAGGGGTAGGATGGGCACTTCCATCAATCTGGAGCCAGGCTCAAAGGGATACCTAAGTATCTATAGAAAATTACCTTCTTGTCCTGCTTCTACCCAGTTTTCATATTTGTAGGCTGGTTTTACATTGCATACATGCAGTCACTGTTGCAAATAGGTACTTTCCAAAATAAATCCAGTTCAGTTGAAAAAGAAAGAAGCTAAGGTATCATACAAGTTACTGAAGTGCTGTCACCAGATTTATAAAAAGAAAACTCCTTAGGAACAAGAAATAGAGTCTATGTATTCTTTTGGAGAGACAGTTCTCTAACTTCCTCCTCAAAATCTTACTGTCTCCTGTCTGACAGAACAAGTGTAGCACATATTGATTATATGCTCTGTTCAGTAGAAATTATGTGTGGGTTATTGGGCCTCAAGCCTCTCCTCCTCAGAGTGAAACAGTGAATGTGACCTTTGTATATATTCAGGAGATACTTGTCCTATTCAGTGTTAATATACTTGATTTGTGTCAATGAAATCTTCAACTCAGCAGCATAGCTGGTCATCAGCATGTGTCATTAACAACTTAATCTCTGGAAGTCTTTATATTAAAACTGTAATAAACCCATTCTGTGGTGGAGGAAATGACTGGACCTGTTGCTGTAACCTCTTTTATGTGATTTCCATAATCTGCTACCACGAGGGAATCTAAGGAAAACAATTAGGTTCATTTACATCTGAAGCTTGTATCACAGCATCACAGAATAGTTGAGACTGGAAGGGATCCCTGGATGTCATCCAATCCCCTGCTCAAAGCCGGGTCAGCTAGAGCCATTTGCTTGGGGATGTGTCCAGTTGAGTTTTGAATATCTCCAAGGATAGGCACTCCACAACCTCTCTGGGAAACTTGTGCCAGTGCTCAACCACTCTCACAGTAAAAAAGTGTCTCCTGACGTTCAGACAGAATTTCTTGTGTTTCAGTTTGTGCCCATTGCTTCTTGTCCTGTCATTGGGGGCCACTGAGAAGAGTCTGGCTTTGTCTTCTTCCCCCCAACTCCCTAACCATGCATTTATACACATGGATAAGATCCTATTGAGCCTTTCCATCTCCAGGCTGACTTAGACATTCATTTCATCACAGAAGGCTATCAGGTTGGTCAGACATGACTGGTGCCTTGTAAATCCATGCTGACTACTGCCAAT
Organism: Phalacrocorax carbo; assembly: GCF_963921805.1. Lineage (NCBI taxonomy): Eukaryota > Metazoa > Chordata > Aves > Suliformes > Phalacrocoracidae > Phalacrocorax > Phalacrocorax carbo. Next base: position 94,680,401 of record NC_087514.1, on the reverse strand, counting down.
CACCTTGTCCTTAATATGTTTGGAAATGTTTCCAAGAAGAATTTGCTCTATATCCTTCCCAGGGATCAAGGTGAGGCTGACAATCTGTAGTTCTCCTTCTTTCTTGAAGAAAGGAGTGATACTTGCTTTCTTCCAATCCTCAGGAACCTCCCCCAATAACCATGACCTTTCAAGGACAGATATGAGTGGTCTTCCAATCACATTGGCCAGCTTCCTTAGCACTTTTTGGGTCTATCCCATCAGATCCATTTGAATTCTGTGTGTCCAGTTTGTTTAAATATTCTCTAACTTGTTCCTCCTCTACAGATGGTAAATTTTCATTACTCCAAACTCCACACTGATCTCAGGGGCCGTGATTTCTGAGGGCAAATATTACCAGTAAAAACCAAGGCAAAGACGACATTGAATACTTTGACCTTTTCTTAGTCCTTTGCCACCAGGTCCCCTTCCCCATTCAGCAACAGACCCACATTTTCCTTAGTCTTCCTTTTGACACTGATGTACTTGCCTTTCTTACAGTTTTTCACATCCCTTGACACACTCCGTTTGATCTGGGTTTCAGACAGGCTTTCCTAAACCTGTCCCTGCATGCTCAGACAGTGTCTCTGTACCCCTTCTGGCCACCTCTCCCTGACTCCACCTCTTGTGCACTTTTTTAAATGTTTGAGTTTAGTTAGGACCACCTTGTTCACCGTGCAAACCTTGTGCCACTTCTGGTTGATTTCCTGCACATAGGGATGGTCCATCCTTAAGCTTGGAGAAGATGATCCCTGAAAAATAACTAGCTCTCGTGGACCCATCTTCGATCCAGAACTGCCTCCCGTGGGATTCTTCCAAGCAGGACCTTAAACAGGCCAAAGCCTACTCTCCTGAAGTCCAGGGTCCTGGTTGTGGTCCTACTCTTGCCTTGTTCCCTCCTGTTAGGATCCTTGGGCGTTCTGAGTTTGCTTGCCTTCTTCTGGTCTATGTGACAGCAGGACCTCAGTATGTCTCATGGGGCTGGTCCTTCTATGGTTCACAGAGAAGTAAAGGTACAGTCACTCTTTGGAAACCTCCTCTGCCTATAAATGATGTGAAACAAGACCCAGTGACTGGCCACCTCAGTGCTCAGTCCATATACACCCAATAATGGATCATTGCCATGCTTCAGACTTTTCACTGTCTCATCTCTTCTTCTCCCCTTCTCCTAATCTGATCTATGAAGCAATTTTCACCCACTTTTGCCATTTCCTTTTACTTCCCTACCTCTCCTTTCCCCACCTCTCTTTTCCCCAGCTGTTTCCCAAGACTTCTTAATTCAGTCCTGGTTTTTTCCCATTCTTTTGGGACAGGGCCAGATCATTCAAAATCATCCTTGTTCCACTGAAATCCATACACAGCTTCACGCTAGCATTTCATCCTCCCATCCTACATTTGCCTTTCTTTGGCTTGATTACTTTTTGAACTGCCTTGTTCATCCTTTTATCCTCCTGGTGCCTTTATTAGTACATGGTGCACATAACCCTTTGGGCATGACTTAATATATTACACACCTCTTTTCATTTCTCCTCTGTGTCCTTGCTCTTCATTACTCTGTAACACCCCACAGTAGCCCACATGCAGACTTTAAATGGCTTGTGTCTTAACCTTGATTTTATTTTTAATGTCTCTTTTATTTCTTTTCTTTCTTTATTTTTTTTTTTGAAGAGGGCAAGCTCAAGGTATTTATAATGATTTTTTAAAATGTATTTCTCACTTTTATTTATAATCTCCTGAAAACTGGAAGCAAAGCTCTTTTTCTTTATTAATATATCATTTCTATTGCCTTGTACTGCTGGAGCTGATCCGTCTTCAGGTTTTAAATACTCTCAGACTTCAGGGATACTTGGAGCCAGGATTTTTAGTCCAATAAATCTCTGAGTGTGGGGCTCCCTCTGAATGTTATCTGACATTTATTTATTTTTATTAAAGATCATCTTCTCCCTTAGGATAGGAAACAACGACAACAACAGCACATATATACAAAATTACACAGACTTTGCAAAAAGTTATTTTTATATACCTGGCCGGATTTTGGGCCTATCACTACCTCCTCTGTCCCCTTACTTTGTTCTCCTTGTCTTTCTTAATGATGATATAAAGACACTTAAAGAATATTTATCTTGGATGGGAATCAAGACTCACTCCTACTGTGATGTCCAAGCAGACCAATGTCAGTACCTCAGCAGAAACTTATTTGAAGCCACCTGGCCCCATGGGGGTTCATCCATGTCTAGACCCGTGGAGAAAGCCCTTCCGAGACCTCTGCTGTCCCATTCACTTTCAGCTCACTTTTCTGTAATTTCTCAATAATGTTATCAGTGCCTCTCTCAACCCCAATGCCTGAGCTTATTAGCTAATGAAAGGGCAGCAGCTGTTTCCAGCATGTGCCTGTCTCATAAGCAATACGAAGTACCCTTCTTAAATTGTCTCCCAGGCATAAAACCCACCTGATCATCTTTTATTAATTTCCCCATTGCTTTGTTTAGTCTATTTGTAATTATCTCTGTAAATATTTAATGGTCACTACATTGATCTGTGTAGCCATTCTTGCTTTCTTTAATGTCTCAGGCTTGCTGTAGAATACAAGAAATACAGAATCAGTTTAACAAATTACGGCTGGGAAGCCAGCTCCTTGGCTGTGCTCACTTCTACCAGAGAGAAGTTTCTGTTACATTTTGGAGAGGGAAATGTTCCCTCATCCTCCTTTCCTTAATGCTCATGTGCTTTACAAGCAACGTCTTTCTGTCCATTCACATTCAATATCCTTAAGTGTATTTGTTATTTGCATGGCAGCAGACTTTAAAAAGTTGCTGTCCTATCACACCCAACACTGCACCAACAGAAACCAGTAAGAAAGATCCTGTCCCCTAGGATGAATATACAAAGAAAAACAGAAAAAGACCTGCATTACCTAATTGCAGAACTGAAGCAGAGCTGCCATTTTCCACACTGTTATCCCCCGCTTGGTTTTATCATCCTTCCCTTCTGCCTGCTCTTCAGGTTCTTCTTTCGCAGAACACAAAGCCAATGACACATCTGAGTTTGATTCAAAGTGAACCAGTGAAGGTTTCAGGGCAGGGATTGTTTCTCTCGCACGTTGGCATAACAGTTTTCAAAAACCCACCTACCACAAAGTGCGTCCCCATTCTCTGGTAGCCCTCAGCAAAGCTCTGCAAGCATGATTCAGCATTGACTACTCTCAGCAGCATCAAAAATTCTTTGACTATGCGTCATTTTCCTTGAATATTTCCTTTTTCTGTAGTGCTGCTTCATTAACTCTCCAACTGACAAGTTTCGCCCTGATCCAAGCTTTCATTTCCACTTTGAAATGTCTTGTTAGACAAGCCTCAGATCCTTCCGACTCTGCTCCATGGCTGTTTTTCACCTATTATTAATGAAATGGTCAGAGTTTAACAATCCCCATTTTGGTTGCTAATATCATTGTGTGTACTAGGGGCTGTATCAGCAGCTACGCAGATGTGATTTTATTCATATCTGCTGTAGGATATCTATAATTTGCAAGCAAATTTGCCCCTTTCTCAACTCCTTTCTTCTTTTATTTTTTGCAGTAATGAAATTCAAACACTTTGCCAGCTTTATTGCAAGACCCTCTTCCTAGACTTTTTTTCTTGCTTGTGCTCTCCCTTGAGCACCAGTAGCATTGCAGGAGGTTATAAGATCTGTCTTTCTTTTCTGCTCATCTTTTAAACATTCTGGGCATACTGTGATGGTGCTGTAGTGTTTGCTTATTTTCCTGAACATCCAGCCAAGTGAGGGCATTTCACCCTCAGCACCTAGATGAACCACTCTCAGAAATTCACCCTTCAGCATACTGTCCTGGGCCCTGAAGGCAAAACTAGGCCCACAGTGGTTGTAGGTGGGTTTTATGGAAAGCTGTATGTTCTAGGAGATCTGACCCCTCTCACTGACATGACACACTGGGAAGACCTCGTAAGGAATCCCCAATGAAGATAGTCTTATAAAGCCTGTGCAAGGTCTTTTTCTCAGCCATCATGGAAAACAGCTAAGCGTGTTTGTTTTAAGCCAAGAAAATAAAGCTACACACTGTACGTTACAGAGTTGATCCTGAAATCTCTTCAGAAGAGGCACCAAAGCTTCAGTCTTGATAGTTATAAAGCAGACTGTGCTTCAATGGCTTGAAGAAGATTCAAAGCTTGCTTTAGCAGGCACACTGAAGTGGAGGTGTCTGGCTGGAAAGGGATTGTAGTTTGTATAGATCTTCATATACCCCTACAATCTGCAGGCACTGGCAAGTTTTTTGAGACATTTGCATTCAGAACATGTTAGAAGAATCAAAAAGCTTCAACTTGCAGTCAAGAAACTACAATGGAAGATTGTGACCTTCAGGTTTTAACAGATAGATACCAAAATATTAGACCTAAAAAATATATTCTCTAAAAACACCCAACTTTTTCACCCCTCAATTGGCAAATGTTGTTATTGAAGCAATGGCAGGACATAAATACACAGATTTGCTTTGGTCTTCTTTCCAAGAAATTAATATTCTGGTATCTTCTTCTATCCAAGGAACTATCATTGCTGGAATGAAGCTTGGATGACCAGACCTGATCTTCCTGTTGGTTTTGGAGGATGGCAGGTTGTTGATGGGACACCCCAAGAAACCAGTGATGGTAATATTTCTTGAAGTTCTCTTTGGTCTCTTTCCAGTGCTTGGGTTCTTTGTGACAAACAATGAGCTGACGATAGCTGAGACAGTGGCACCATATGGCCAGTGACAACTTCCTGCACCAGATAACCACACTCACCTGTGTCCAGGCCCTTCTCCTGATTTGTTTCGAGCTCTAAAATAAATCTGTCCTTATTATAACACTGCTCATGATACACATGCACAAAATCCTCCATGAGAAGAGCCCTGCTTGGTACTGAAGAGGTGTAGTCCTGTTACAAAAAGATGGCTTCTAAAATTTTAGAGAAGATATACAGGACCCTGATCAAATTCATTTTACTTCACTTTGTCTGCAGCCCTTACTAAACTTCCTGAGTAGGTAGTAGGCAGGAGAGAAAAAGTGAAAATCCACAGCTATTTCTTCCCAGTCCTTAATTTTCCAGTTCCTAAAAGACATTCTAAGCAAATTTGCAGTGAGATCTTTCCCAGTCTGTGGGATAACTGAGCCCTCCCAAAATTATTTGTTTTAACCAAAACCATCTGTAACTGTGTTTCAAGCACTTGAGACTTACAGTGGACTTTATGGTGCCATTAATGTACCAAACAATTAGGCTGTTTCAGATTTGAGTCTGTGTTGTTTAGAGGGCTGGTAGCAGAAATCAAGCTTTTCGCTTCTTGGTCAGGAGGTCCTGTAAACTATTAAAATAGTTCACCAAACCCCAAGAATTCTTTTTCTTTGAAAATATATACATTTGGACATGTTTTTAAGTTTATTTAATCTCTTACTTTGTCTCTCTTCTCTCCATAGGTATGTACAGGTGTGGCCCAGCCTCAGTTCAAGCCATTAAACATGGTCACGTTTGCTTCCAATTTGATGCTCCTTTTGTCTATGCTGAGGTACATACCTGAAAATTTTTAGTGCATTAAGTAGTATCAGTGGGACCATAGGTGAGACAGAAGATAGGGCTCCACTACAATTCATGGATTGAGAAATTACTTCACATACACGCCACATCAAAGAAAAATCTCATAATTATATTTTGGCATGCAGGCCAGTAGGTGTGATATGGCTCTAATGAATGACAGAGATTTCTCTAATCTCTGCTCACCAATGTAATAAGCAGAAAACGCTACTCTGGCTCCGATAAAACTTCAGGTTGTGGTCATTTATCCTTCCTAGATTCTAGCTATGCTGGCAAACGAGTCACTAGCTGTTGCTGTTCATCTTCATCCCTTGTTAGCTGTTACCTTCTCAGGCTTGCCAGCAAAGCTGCTTATGTTAAAGCTCCCTTGCTTATTTCAGTCAAAATGGATGCAGTGATTTGAAAGAGGTCTTTGCTCACCATGTTCATTTTGGCTGCAGTGTGTCAAGGAGAGCTCACATGGGTGGTTTGACAGGCAGATCTGAGAGGGAAATGGCTCCATAAGGAGCAAGAGGGCCTGGTCTGGAATTTAACTTCTTGCACCACCAGAGCTGGTGTGCCCGGTATTGCAGCAGCTGTAGAGCAAGTCTCTCTCTAATTGAATTGTACATAGCTTAGGACAGAAGAGAATAAAGGTATTTTATCTATGAAGCATTCACTTCTCTATGGTCTAAAGCTTTTCGGTGCAAGGAATAAGTAATCATGGTCCCCGAGTCCAAACAGTATCTTTGTACCCTACTCAAGTTTACACTGTGTTATTCTGGAGCTGCGAGTAGTAAAATTAATTTAGTCACTATTGTAGCATATGACTAATTTTAAACATGGGACTTCAATGTGAGTGGGACTTCAAGTCAATGTGTCATTGTTTTGAGGTGAGCTAGGCTGGCTTCCCTTCATCTCTCTACTTCCGTGTATCTCAACCTTTTTTCATTTGATTTTATAGGTGAATAGTGATATTGTTTACTCAAGAAGGGAGAAAAATGGAACCCAACTGATAGAAAAAATTGATACAGCCCATATTGGGCAGTTGATTGTGACCAAGGAAATTGGGGGTGATGGAATGATGGAGATTACTGAGGAGTACAAGTTCCAAGAAGGTAACCTGAAATGGGGTGGGACCATACCGCTGTAGATTTACCTCAGTCGGATCTTGGATGGAGGAATTACAGATCTCTGGCACTGAAGGACCTGCATGAAAAACTGCCAAGGTGCCCTCTGGAACTCTTTATTTGTAACTTCATCCCAGAAACACTGAAGATGCCTTGATAACAGCACAGAACTTGCTATTCAGAAATGCTTTGGTCTGAGTAAGCTGTAGTGAAAACAAAGGGTAGTCATGGAGTAACTCAAAGCATTCAAAACAATTGAAGGCATTCTGTGCAGCTGTTCAGGCCAGATGTTTGCACAGAGTGAATTAGTGCAGCTCCATTAATATCAATTAAGCTAGGCCACTTTATCTGATATGGCTTGAATCTTTAAGTTGGAAGTTGTGAAGTCCTCCTAATAGTAACTTTACCACAGGAAGCTTCACTGTCCTCATCCATTCATTTCAGCTACCACAAACTATGGAAGATGCACCCTTGTGATCGCTAAGTGCGCTAATGCAGTACTGCTGCTTCTCTTCTAAATTTGGTTTTCATTCATTTCTAGGCTCAGAGGAGGAGAGACTGGCTCTTGAGACTGCTGTGATGTACGGTGTTAAAAAGCAAAGTACCCAAGATATCGTGTATCAGCCACAGGCGGATGTTGACATGGACTTCCAAGTGCAAAAAGTGGTCATTGGCAGCGACTTTAAAGTTACTATAACTTTCCGGAACAAAAGTCGCAACTACTACACTGTTACTACATACCTGTCAGGCAACATAGTGTTTTATACCGGAGTCACAAAAAATGAATTCAAGAAACACTCTTTCAGTGCAAAACTGGAACCTTCTTCATGTAAGACTTGATAGCTGTTTTCAAACCTGCTAGCTTTTTTTCTCTGTCATTATCTGTCACCAATGTCTCTACCCATAGGTAGAGCCAATGCTAGTAGCTAGGGTTAGGAGTACCTACCCTAGCTGGGAGGAGAGCCAGATATCAGGGCACTCCATTCCCAACTCTGGACCTGCCATCGGTGTCGTTTAGAGCTGAGGTTGTTCTCTTCAGACTGTTTCTCCCTGTGTAATGCTCTCTTACACCAAGTTGCATGTCTGGGAACTGTTAATTTTTCTTATTTAGTACAAAAGAAAGCAAAGGAGTGCGGGTATTAAGCTGCAAGGTATCATTTTTCATACCTTTAGTCTCCTAGCAGTATCTCAGCAAGTGAAGGGAAGTTCTGGTTCCCCAGGGTGTCATTTACAGGGATGAAAAGATTAATATCTTGTCTTACCTGAAAGAAGATGACAAACTCTGAGTAGAGCCAAGTGCACATCTGGCTTTGGAGGACAGGGTGGTTCAGGATTTTATATTTACAGTGACCTAAACTGTTGATTTGTAACTAGAGTGTGCCACTATAAAACAGGGGCATTTCACAGCTGGGCAGGAACCCCAATGGTGAGTTATCTTTACAGATACCATATTAGTTTTTCCTAGTACCCTCTGGATTGTGGTGGGAAGATCCTACCTCCCTCCTCCCATGAGGAAAGCAGTTCCTGGCAGCCTAGCTCACATGTCTGAGGGCAGGATTTTCCACTGCTCAAAGTAGGAAGAGGGGTGTTCTTTTTTATTGTGGACATTAATTTATTTTCTGTCAGCCATGGCAGGTCCATTCAGAAAACAGGCAGCTAGTGTTGAGGATCTGCTGTACCCCAAAGCACTATGGAGCAGGCTGGTTGTAGATCCCTGGCTTCTCCAGCAAGAAGTGACTGCCAATCACTTGTTCTTCTGACTGCCCTGTGCTCTTGTGTCAGTGCCTCCAGCTCAGCAAAAGTGATGAGAACGTGTTCATATGGAGGCTAAGTCTGAGCATCCTCTACTTGAGTTCCCTACTGAAAAAGTCAGGAACAATGACTTTGCCTTCTTGATGCTGCTACTGGGCAAAACCAATCTCTGCTGAGCGTAGCAGAGGTGGCAGGACTCTGGGAGGCCAAAGGATGGGCCTCCTGATCTGGGTCTGGTGCTGGATCACAGCAATGCTGGCTGACCTCTGAGCTTTCTTATCTGTCTTGTCTATCTCATCCCAGCTCAGGAGACACTGTGAGCCCTCCCTCCTCAAAGAGGATAGGTTTTGTCTCAATGAGAAGTCTCCGTGGAATCACGGTTCTGCCATGCCGTGAAAAAAAAAAAAAAAAAGTCCTCCACTTTGAGCATAATCTAAAACTGCACAGTTTGATTTGGAGCTGATGAATCTGCATAAAGTAGGAGTCCACTTATTGGGATCTACTGGTGAAGGTTAACAAAAATTCTACCTCCAGACTATAGGAAAGCCCTAACAGCTGCTTTCTGGTGCTTTCTAACTCCCTGGCTCTTTTGTAAGGGGTCTGGAAATGGGCTGACTCTGGGTTGCATTGGGTTGTTCCAACACAGCCTATCAAAACACAGTCTGGGGTTCTACATTGGCTTGCATCAGTTACTAAATATTTGATCTGAAATCCTGCAAAACTTTTTGGAGACTTGGATAGGAACAATAAAAAAGTCATTTTCAACTGCTCAGTCTAAATTCTGTGCCACTTCTTTGACAGGGGAAAATTCAATCTTACATCTGCTCTTGCATCAAAGGTCTGTGTGAGGTATTATTACCTAAAACACAGCTTCTGCAGTGCTTTGAGGCTCATCTATCTCCTCTGTGCAAGAAATGAAATGAATAGATGATGTTTAAGCGTCACTGAGCTTCATAATTCATTTTTTCTAAGTTAAGCAAATGGTTTGTAAAAAGCTTCTTGAAACTGTGCTGGAAACTCTGAATTGACTGATGGCAAGTGAACACAGACTACAGAGAGGCACCAGAGAGAACAGAACGTGAATTTTTTTGCATGCATACCAAAAGTATGTCCCCATCACTGCCTCTGGCCAAGGAGACATGTTTTAAGGCATTACCACCTTTAAGGTGGAAGTTATCTTATAGCTGAGCTACAGCCATCGACTTGTGGAGCATTTTGTCCCACAACAGGACAAAAAAAACCCTCACCAGTTATGCCATCTCTGAAGGTGATACATAAAACTTGAACACGAATTCTTTCAGCTTTGCCTTGGAAGGGAGTAGGCGTGCAACCAGGAACGGTGTCTGAGCAGATGGGCAGTGTGAAGGGAGGCAGAGTGATCATTTGCAACTGTGTGAGAATACTCTGTCAGTGGTGTGATGGTAGGATACCTTCCAAGGCACTCAGGCAGAATTTGTAGGCTTTGTTCATGGCAAGAAATGTGTATATGTATCTGGAGGCAAGAAAAAATTACAATATAATACAGATGTGTCAAAGGTATTCTTTCAGCTCATGCTACAGAAAGAATGAAGCAAACTAAGTTTTCAAACAGGAAGAAAATGCATGATTTTCAGAATAATGATTAAAGGAATTGTGTGGGTTGAAAACATCTTTGAGGATTTGAATAGCTTAAACCTTCCAGTGCCTTCAAAGGTGCTTTCACATCTACTCGGTTATATTTAGTTTTTCATTTTTTTATTTAAAAGCTGTAAGGCAGCTTGGTGTTGTGTCTCCCTTGGCTTTCCCAGATGCAGTAAGTGGTACTGGCAACTTACCAGCCCAGCCACTGCTAAGGAAATGGAAGTCTATTATTCTTTTTTTCCTGTGGTGATCAAATTTAAACAGAAAAGTTCATCTTTTGTTCCACTGTAAATTTCTATTAGATCGTAGCTAATTTATTTATTTACTTACTTTACACCAATGAGAAATACTTTGCCTAATTTAATTAATTGACACTTTGGCAAATTATGGGAAATGCTTTTGCAAAAGATACAGAGTGAGATGGAGGGAGAGAGGGAGGGAGAGAGGGAGGGAGGGGGAGCACATCAAGTGAGTTTAAGGCTTATTACCAGTCTTGCTTCTCACTGATTTTGTGGTAGCAGCTAGAAACCTTCAACAGTGACCTGGGCCCATGGTGACAGGCACTGGGCAGAGGCTGTGCACAAACCCAGTCCTTGCCCTAGGGTACTCACAGCCTAAAAGGAAAGGGGGGAAAAAAGAGAGGGAATGGTGAGGTAAAGAAATGAAGATAATTTGGGCAAAAAAATCAAAGTCATTCTTCGGTGGCAGGCCACCTTTTTTCCAAGGCACTCATGACACTAGCCATAGTGGGAGGACCAACTAGCTGTGAGATTGCTTCAGGTGCCTTTTTTCTTTCCTGTTTCTCCCCTCAGCCAGAAATTTTGATGTTGTGATCAAATCAAGCGAGTACCTGAGTGACCTGCTGGACCAAGCCTCCTTTCATTTCTTCGTAACGGCACGGATTGATGAAACAGGGAAGATTCTGGCCATGCAGAAGGCAACAGTCCTGGAAATTCCCACCCTGAGGATCAAGGTAGCTCAGGGCTGGGGTGGAGGGGAGTGATCACCATGATGCGCGTGGGCTATTCTCTAAAAGGCTGTCACGTTGACTTCTGGGATGGGGGCCGTGTATGTGTTATGTGTGCACATTAGACCTTCAGTCTAACATGGACCTTATAGAGCAGCAGCTGGCTGGAGTGTACAAGGGTATATAGGTATGTTATATATTGTTCTGAGTATCCCTACATTAAAGACTCATGTCTTTATGTCTCAAGCCAAAATAACAGCATCACTGGTAGTAGAAAGCTGAAGTGATCTCAGTGGAGGAAGGAGGGGAAAAGATTTGAGGAAGCTGGAGGAACCCAAAGGATAAGAGAGGTTGCTCACTCAAGTCATTCAAGTTTTTAACTACTTCAGAAGTCTGTTGTATTTAAAACATCACAGCACAGGGGCCTCTTGCTGAAGAATTAAGGACACTGCTGTTGAGATGATTTTGCTTGGAAAGCTCCTGCAGGTGGTATCAAAAGTTCCTCCAAATTTGGACAGGCAGCATCCATTTGGGACGATGCTTTCAGGATTTCAGTGCTTTGCCTGCCATTCTGTGAATGTACTGTTGGTGGATTTCCCTGGAAGTTCAAGCATTTCTGCAGATGATGGCATGGTACCTTTGAAAATCTAGAAGTGTAATGTCTGTGACAGGACAAGGACCCTATGTTGTATGGCAAAGGCAGGGCTGAGATTTAGCATGCTCAACTCATGACTGGGCATCCAAATAAATTGCTTCATTTTCAAAAGCGTTGAGCCTTCATCTGCTTTGAATGGTGTCATTTGGATCTACTTTTTTCCTAATACTAAAAAAAAAATCAGAACACCTGTTCAGGAAGCTTTACATAAACATGAATGCAGCTCCCTAAAATTCAGGACCTTGAAAGAAATCTAAGTTTATAGACCTTTTCCCCCTTGTATATTTATTTGAACCAATATTCATGTTTCCCTATAATAATATATGTAGTAATCTGAAACAGTAGCCTTTCTGCAGAAAAAGCTTTTTAAAATTGTAGTTCAAAACTGCAGTGAAGTTTGCAAAATATTTTGTGGTCTGCAGAAATGTCACTGATCTGATCAGATTATTGGCATTTTCAAATAAAAGTTTTTTGATTTACTGAGCATTCTGGAGAGGAGATAACAAAACAGATAAAAATCTACTTCAAATACCTGTCTTCAGTAACCAAATTTTGAAAGTAGACAGTTCTTTCAATTCAATACTTAAACAGAACATCTTACACAGGATCCCAGATTTCAGCTTCAAAATAGTTTATACTCCCTAGTGTTATGAAGAAAAGATGTTTAGTATATGAGATAGGTTGTTGTCCAATAACCATGTCTTCTCATAAAACTGAGTTTGTCTCTTCTCTGCTTCTTTGTGATGTATAAAAATAAGCTGAAATTTTAATAGCTGGATTTTATTTAAGAGAGAGTGTGTGTGTGCATGTGGGTATATACCTATGTACTTATATAGGAAACTTTGCTTTATTGTTTTTTTAAGAAATCTGAAGAAGCTTATCTCCCTAGAATTCTTGTCAGATTTCTTCATTGAGTTTGACTGACAGACTGGAGTTCTTAATGTGAGAATAAGGGAGAAGAAGGAAAAAATATATTTCCCCTCGTGTCTTCAGATATACCTTTGATCTTTTTCTGTTGGTCTAAGGAGACTTTCAGAGTTAACAATGCAGGAAATTGCGCCTTATTCTAATTTAGCTTGAGACCAGGTTACAAAAATAAGCTTGGCAAATACAGATCATGGTTTCCGTTGCATGTGTGAGAGTTCAGGACGTTTTCATGTAACAGTGATCTTAAATGGGCAATCAAAATAAGGAGGACATAAGTCCTCTAATTGGGCTAGGACTTCTGAAAATGCCACTGATGTCTTTTTGCAAAGTCGGGTGGCCAAATGCTGTTGAGAGCTTAGCTGTGAGCATCTTATTCTTACTCTGGTCAATGTATTGGTATTTGGTGCAGAATGATCCCTTAGTCCAGAGTCACTCCAGCTTTTTGCAGCTGTCATACCCTTTAAAAATTTGCAGTAGGGCTGTAGACCCCAGTGTAGCACTTTAAATTTACTGACAAGGTGCTTGTTTTGTTACCTTTCTCAAGACCCTTTAAAGTAGTCCGGGGACCAGCTAGGATCTGCGAGCCATAAGTTGAAAGCCCTTGCCTGAGCCTCTTATATTCTGTGAGAAACTATGCGTTTCTAGGGAAAAAAGGAAAACCAAACCATAATCCCCATGCAGGTAGTCTTTTTTTAAAAACACGTTCATTTGGAGGTGTTTTCCAGGCAGCTTACTACCAGCACGGATCTGAAGGGACAGACAGATCTCTTCAGTTGTGTGCTGTAATACATGTGGAAGTCAATGAGATCACTGTTCATTAGTCTTGCAGTTTAATATTTTCCAGTGCAAAATGTATTGCTTTTTTGCTATATAAGGGGTTTGGAGGACAACTGGCTCTCAGGTCTAGAGACACTGCATGCGCAGGGTTAGAAACTCTTCAAAGCACGAAAGGTGGTTGCAAGGTAGGGGAAAGATGGGCATAACGCTTTTGGGGGATGCAGGCAATGTGACCTGGTGTTTCTATTTTAAGGTAATAAGACCTGCCTACATCCTGAGCAGGCCATGCACGTCAGCGCTGGTGGGGAGCCTGGGGAAGGGGGGGAGAATCTGGGAGAGAGGCAGGACTCGCCCTCAGCTGGACACTCAGCTCCAGGCCTGTGCATGCAAATTTCTGTTTTTTCTATGGAAATGAGGGCCTGCCTCTTGACTTACCATGTGACTTCAGGAGAAATGGCAATGGGTAGAAAAATCTGCAGTGGTACCTGTTGGTCCATCCAACAATTTTCTTCTGACTAGGCTTTCTCTGCCTCATGCTGTTTTGCTGTGTGCTCCACTCCCCCTTCTCTCCTTCCTTCCAAATACTCTGTATTTAACCCTACAGATTTCACTGTAGGGCATTTTATTATTATAGGCTAGTGGAGCATTGTCCTTTCCTTGTCTTGCAGACCCAAGGTGAGATGGTAGCTGATAAAGAAATGTCTGTGACTGTGGAATTCACCAATCCTCTGAAGCAAACCCTGGAGAATGTCACGCTCCGCCTTGAGGGACCTGGTGTGCTGAGAACGATGAAAAAGGAGTTCAGGTAGGGAAGAAAGCATGACTAGCTGGGAGTTCATCTGCTTGCTCACAGGAGGAAGCTCATCAGAGACACTTAACTAATGTGGCACCAAATAATTCAATTCAGACACTATTTCCTTACTTCAAAATTCAATACACAAGGGAGCTATAGGTCTCAATAGTCAGAAGAAGTCAGGCTGTCCAGAGAGGCTGTGCAAGCATTTCATCTGTTCAGTACCAGCGTTGGAGGAAGGGGTAGTGGTTGTGGGTGGTTGCTAATGCAGCCTAAGTTTACTTTTTCATTATATTACATTACTTTTAGTGCTTGACAATAGCTCCTACAAGCTGCTATCACAGGAAGAAAGACAGGTTTATCCTACACATGAAGTGTTTACTGCCACTCGCTCCTTATGTGCAAATGATGTCCCTTAAAATAGGGCTTTTCTCCACTCATGTTAATCACGATCATACAAGACGTTCAGGTACCTCAGATGAACTTTGCAAGCTTATGTCAAGACGTGAAATGTGTGTTGCATGCAGTAGAGCCTGCCAGGATGGCTGCAGCCAGTATACGAGCACACAGCTCCCCCAGTAGCACCACTGCACAGGGCTGCCCTGGCACAGAGGCACGTAGGGAGCAGAGTGCTCCCAAGCCTGAGGAAAAGGAAACTCCTTCAGTCACCTTTGTTATACTCAGAGCTGCATCTCATGCTGACAGTGATACACATACACTAAGCAAGTTTTTTCCTATCACTCTTTTCATTTGAGTTTAGTATTATAAGCTCAGCTTCAGCCACTTCTAGGATATATAACTGGGATCCTTGGAAAATTTTGCAGCCATTGCTTAGTCTTGGGCAGCCAAAGCGATGTTATCTATCATTACCTGAGCTGATGGTTCCCAGGTTGTGCAAAAGGAGTTTGAAAAATTGCCTGTGCTTCAGCAGCTGCATAAATTGTCAGCATTATCTGTAGCCAGTAGGGGAGGTCTGAGCCTGATTGCACCTGGGCCAGGGATAAAAAGATCAAAACCAGACTCCAGAGTGGAGCTGGATAGAAAAATGACTGTGAAAGGGCATCACACTGTGCTTGCTTTGTGCACATGGTATGTCACAGACACTGCTGAACATGACTCAGGATGTTCCACATGAGTTACACAAGTTGCAGCAATAGCCCTCATTGCTGCCCAGCCGTGCCAGGCTCCCTGTTGTTCTGCATCCCTCCCAACCCAAAAGCTATTGTGGGCTGGTCTCACCTTGAAGGGTGCAGAAGTTATAAGGTGCATCAAAGGCACAGGAGTTAAGGAGAAAAATGACTCACAGAGCGGACGTCATTTTCCTTCAAGTCACCGTGTTTTCCCCTGTTGAGTAGTGCCCTTGGTATCATTTAAAATGGAAATGGATCAGCTTAGTCATTTTAAGATTTAACTTCTCTGAGACGAATTAAGGCTGCAGGTTATACACACAGAGGACAGAGCAGGGGGCAGCTGTAGTTTATTTAAATAATAATCACATCTGCCTCCATGCATTCACAGTGATAAATGGCTCTGGTGTGGTGATGGCTCAGCATATTACACAGAACCATTCATCACTGAATTCTCTCCCAGGAAAATCAGATTAGGGCGGCTTTACTCCATTTGCAAAGGGAATTAAACCTATTCTAGGCTTTCTCCACCCTTCCACTGCTTTCCTGTCCATCAGGGACTGTCACATGTGGGATGTGGCTTTTGCAGTTCTTTGTGGGGATGAGACTTTTGACCTCTTTGTATTTTTAAAGTAGCCTTTCTGTATCACTTGGGTGACTCCACAAAACAGGTATGTGTGATCCAGCTGATACAACATTATTCTGAGAATAAAGTGGCTTGGGGGCTTCAGTCTTGACTATTCATAAAGATTTTATATATTTATATATATAGTGATATTTAGCTATTAGCCTCAGACAGATGAGGAGCATGACTTATGGAAAAGCCTTTGGCACCAGCAGTTCCTACTTGGGGCATAGTCTTTGCATGACAAATGAGAATTAACCAGGCAGTGATGGATAGTGTTAAAAGGATTTTAGCCAAGCATGCATTCACACTAGCAGGTAAGTCACTTTGGGTGTTTCTACATGTCAAAGCTCAGATAATATTAGCATTTGTAGAGACAAGCAAGTTGTTTTAGAAGTAGGACAGTAGACAAACAGGAAAAGGTGGGTTTGGTTTTCCAGCACAGCTGTTGTCTTCCTGCATGCATATGTGCGTGTGTATATATATATCCCTACATAAAAATATAAAGACATATGCAGAGATTATAGCACTTTAAACCAGAGATGGTAGTGCTACCCTCTCTCACTGGGGCACTGTGAAGATGTGGTCTGGAAACCTTAATTCTTAGAGTATTTGGCCCCCAAGTGCTCAAGAAAGTAGACTGAACCTTGCTGCACAACAGACTTGTATAATATCTTCTTCACTTCCCATACAGATAATCCCTTGCAGATAATTCCCGTAGACTCTAAATTTAAAAACGTATTTAACCTTGTGCAGCAATTGAAGTCATTACTTTATCATGCTACCATTTTAGCGGGCATTTTGTGGAGCAGGCAGGCCAGCTGAGCGTACAGAATATCTCTTATTAAGAACAAAGATAAAAAGAGGGAAAACACTTGCTGGAAGCGATCTTTACATGCTCACGTCAAAATATGATCTTCCTCTGCTTTTTCTTTTCTAAAACTGGGTACGTGCCCCAGAGTACCTATGACTGTACATGCAAAATGCAATGCAGTGCCATGTGGAGACACCTAAGCTAACCTCTAAGGAGCTACAATACCTCCCATTTTAGCAGGGGCAGACTTTCACTGAAACAAATATTCTGGTGGGAGGCTCTCAGGCTACCTCATTTAGAGTTAATTAAGGTCTCTTGTCTTGTGGCAACTTGTGCTAAGCCTGGGCAGTCATTTCTGTCCTGACTCTGACATAGGATATAGCATCTGAGCGCCAAATTCTACCAGCTGAGAATTTGAAACGGTGACTAAAGTTTAGGCTTATTTTACTTTATTCAGTTATCTCACAGCCATGTGAGATGAGAACACTGGCTAAATTCATAATCCTCTTACTGAATGCTGAGGAGAAGAATATTCATTTTTATAAATAGCTCCCCACTATGCTACCTTCTCCATTGGTTCTTTTGGAGCAGCTGTATCCTGACATCCCCCAAATATAATCAATCAATCAATTAATCAATATCATCCTTCAAAATCTGCACACAAAATATAATGAAAGCACTGAGAAAACACAGAAACCCAATACTCGAGGCTCTCTGTGCACCTTAATTATAGCAAAAATTGAAAATCAAGGGCAGTGCAGAATACAGTTGCTTTATAGTATGAGTTATCCAGAGTCATACATACTGTAAAAGAGTAACTGCTAACAGCTGGACTCCCAAGAACACTTTGACTTATTTGTATGGACATGAGGAAGTCATCTGAAGTGGTCAGTGAGGAGATCTGCTGATGTTTCAACCATGGCAGGGTGGTACAGGGCTGGCAAGGGGCTCAGCATCTCGTCAGCACTGCATCTGGTTTGCATGAGAATGCCCTGGACACCTCTAACAAGGACTTATTTAACCATTTAAGGAATCACCAACAGGCTACAGGCTATAATAAACGGGTAAAATAGAATTATAAAGTAGAAAAAATATATGTTAGCTATAAAGAAGGTCATCCTGAAAGTGATTGTGAAAGGAGGTGACAGGAGACAGAAGAAAATGGATTCATTTTGGAAATTTAAAATTAGCCTGGAGGAAAGGCTAGAAAAGGCTTTGACGGACAGTTCTGAGAGGAATAGAGGATGGAAGGAATAATTTATCGGACACATGAGAATGAGTGAAATATAAAATTTTGAGGTGTGTTATACTGTCCACCTTTAGTTTCTCCAGTTGTGGGTCAGGTTGAGAGCACTGGCTGACAGATCACAGTATTGTTACTTTCATTTTTCCCTACAGGCAAATCCCAACGAACTCTACCTTGATCTGGGAAGTAAAATGCATCCCAAAACGACCAGGGTCACGAAAGCTGATTGCAAGCCTGAATTGTGATGCTTTGAGGCATGTGTATGGTGAGCTGAATGTCCAGATTCAGAAACCATGAACCAAGGTGCTGCCTTCATCTCTCATTTAGCTATATTTCAAAATATCATGTTGCAGGGGTGGGAGGGAAGAAATAGAAGTCTGCATATTGTTGTTAATTTGGTCATCCTTGTGCTGAACAAAATTTGATATAGAAAACTAATTGGTAAGACTGGGGATAGCATGAAAAATCCCTTGAAGAGTGAATGATTTAAAACTAGACATATAGCATTAAAGGCAATTCTAGGCCATGTTATTCCTATAGTTCGCTTGTATTTATGGTCTTTTGCATTAGCGCTGCAAGGAAATCTGAAAAGCTGTGTTCACCAGCGTAGTCTGAACTTTAGTTTTAATTAAGGCCTGATATTTCACTGAAAAGGAAAAAAAAAAAAAGAACCCAGTGTTATAAATTCTTAGACTGAATTACACAACCTTATGGTAAATCATTCACTCTGCAATAAAAACAGGTATTTCTAGCTGAAGGGACTGCTTTATCTTCCAGTGTTATAATTTCCCAGTTCATGGAGAGCTTGCTTTGCTGGAAGCATCTCTTAGGATGTGTTATCTCCAGAATATTCCCAGCTTCTTGTTTCCTCTTGTTGCTTTCCTTTGGTTTTTCTCCTACTTTTTCATGTGTGCAGGCACCCACACATACTCAATCTTGTATTTCATGCCCTCATCCCACCCCATATGCTGTTCATGTGCTGTTCCTCTCCTTTGCTTGATGAAAATACAGAGTTTTTCATTCTCCTGCTCAAAGTTCATCACACCAAACTTTCATTTGCTGGTCACATCTCTTGTGTATGATGTGTTCTCTCTTCATTCTTTTCTGCCTTTTCTTCTTTCCTTAAGCCACCTTGTAGCCCCATTTCCCACATGTGTGTGTGTTGGAAGGTTTCACTGCCCCAGAGCAGTTCAGGTTCTGCCAGCTGGTAAATGGGGTGAAGGAGAGACGAGTGGAGGGGACAGCCTAAGGGTCTTCTCCTGCCAGCCCCACAAGCCTAGAAAATACCCTGCGCTGGGGCTAGGGGTGAGTTTAGGTTAAACACCTGAGGATGAGTTTAGATTAAACCATGCCCAAAACTTTGTGGGAATCATGGCTACTGCAGGATGAAGTCCTGTTACATGAGCAACCTCAGGACTATACAGAGACAGAAGCTCAGCTGGAAAAGGAGTAAAGGTGTATCCTGAGAGTCAGAAACTCCACAAGCTGGATCTGTTTCCTGCCTTCCTCACAGCATTTTCCTCTGTGAGGTACAGCAGGGCCTTCCAAGGCATCACTCATCCCCTGAGGACCTTCTGGCCCAGAAGTGGCTCTGAATCTGTGGTTTCCATTAGTCTTCCATGCAGGGTAGTGCTTCATCCTAAGCCATGTACCCCATTGTTCTAGGGCATCAGGGGTGTGGGGGTGTGTGTGTGCATTTTTCATCTCCCCTGAAATCCTTCTCAGGATCTTATTCCATGAGGCAAAGAAGCATGTGCCACAAGCTGCAGCAACTCCTCTCCACTGGCCACAGTGTGTAAGAGCATGTCCTGTACTAACAGCACAGGTGAGTTGCCTGACCTTCCAAAGAAACTAAGAGGACCCTCATGCTCATTAAACACTGGGGCTTTACTGTACTGTGTATGGCCATGCCATTTTGTGGTCTCATTAGTGAGAAAGCAAGGGAGATGACTTGCCCTCTGCTCTTCTTCTTGCCACACACGGCCTCTTGCAAAACCTGTGACCAGCTGTTAAAAATAAGCAAGTCCTGGGAGGGGTGAAATGCAGGTTGTTCTTTTGTTAAAGGATGTGGAACAAGGCAAAGGTTCATACAACCTCATATGCTCAACGATTACCCCTGGATCGAGGAACACCAGACTTTGGGGGGCTTTCACTTCAGGCATGGGCACACCCTTGTTTTGTACAGCTTATGGGACCACATTAGAAACTCTGCAATGTCAAAGTCTTCTATATAAGTACTCTGGGGTACAAGGGACTGAACAGTGTGTTGTAAATGCAAGGTGACAACCCCTGTTAAGTAATTAAGCAGTCATACAAGAGTCTACAGCTTCTAATAAAATTATCCATTTTTGCTCTTGCATATAAACCTGCTTTAGATTCCAGACTTTTTATAACTACAGTGTAATAAGAATTTAAAATAAAGCATGTGTGATTCCACTTGTGTCTTGTGTTCTGTATTTTGATCAAACATTTCTACATAGTAGCACTATAGACACCACTTGCTGAATCTTAATTGTAAAAGTTAAAAAATTCACTTCTGAGCCATGCTATCAAGTGTCTTTTTTGGTTTTTGGTGCTAAGGAGAAAGCCCTATGTTTATTTAAATGAACAAAAAAATCTACAGGCTCAGTTTAACTATTTGTCTTTGGTTTTCCTTCTGTTTTAACAACTGACTACCTAATGCATTGGAGAAGGTGACGATTCCCAGAGCACATCACAGTGCCAGCAAAGAGAATCACCAGATTCCCCTGGAAATTGCTTTAACATGTCAGAGCCCATTAAGTGGCCAGTATGCCCCTAACGAAACCTTACCTACATCCCACTTCTAAAGTGTGCTTCTCTCAGCTAAATATTTCAAGGCATTTTACTAACAGTCATTAAGCTGAATGATGTTCACCAGGAGACAGGAAGTATTTTTACTGATAGTTTATAGAGGGGTATATTGAAGCAAAGAGAGGTGATGACTGGGAATAGAGAGAGGCCAGGGATGTCAACAGCCCTTGGCATCACCAGCCCACTCACTCTATGGAGTTGCTCCCAAAAACCTAAGGACAAAACAAGGATGGCCTCTAGGATTTCAGCGACTCATCCCCCTGTGGATGAGCTGTCACATGAATCATGGGCAAAATCTGACTGAAGAAGCAGTGAGTGCCGTGGCAGAACTATATGAACACATAAGAAATAATCAATCAATAACAAGGTCAGATTGGCAACCCGAGATCTAGAAGATCTTTGAACCTGAAAAACAGTTGGAATTCAAACTCTTCAGTTGAAGGTCTCTTTTAAGTGAGATGAACTTGTGTCCTCAGCCCAACCATCACATCTCAGAGATGGACTGGGGAGGAAAAAGTCCAAAACCAAACCCCTGCCTCCACAGATCCCACACTCCAGCAGCTCAGAGAAGCCAAGTACAAACAGAAGTCTGTGCACTCCTGCACACCTCATTTGTTACATCCAAGCTACAGAGCAGGTTGCTTCAATTCCAATCAATTTGTCACCTTCAAAATCTTGTTGTGATCAAAAGGAAACACACTTTACAGGCAGACGTGGGAAGAATACATTGTTAGTGTTATTAAAAATAGTCTAATCAAAGAATTATTATTAGCTGAGATAATTAGGATGGAATGATATTCTTGTATTTTTATTACAATGATACTAATGTCAGGTAAAACTGATGCACATAAACTTTCTAGCATACTCCCCTTTCTCTGCTTTTATATGCACCACTACACTGCCCCTCGGATGCCTTCAGTCGGGGGTAGGGACATGTGTAACAGCAAGTCATCAGTGTCCCAGGTCTTCCACTAAGCAGAGTCTGGCATTAGTGGGGAGAGTTTCCTCTTGCTCTTTGCTGGGATAAGCACAACCAAAGATTTCTTCCTTCTCACCCTATGATCCACCAGAGGTCATTTTTACATGCTTACTAATACACTCCACATCTTGTTTGAAATGTCTTTGTTGGTTCACAACTCCACAGTAGATCCAAATTTGCTATATGTGATGCATTATAACCTGTGTTGGGTACTCATTGTTTGTTCTCCTTTGTTACATTTAAAATTTGTCTTACTTGCCTGTTAATGTTGCACCCTTTGACGACCAATAATTAACCACTAGTGAGCTATTTGTAGCTTCACGCCTTCAACATCATCCTACACCTGTACTGCCAGGGCCCCTGTTGTCATCCCATACTAGTGAACTTTATGTTGCATTTTATTTTGGGGTCATAAATAGTTCATTCTACACAGAATAACTACCTGCTATTACTGTTTATTAGTTACAAAAAATGCATATAACAACAAACATTTCACCATGCAGTTGGATAAAGCAAAGCAAAAGCTAAAACAAAGTCAGTAGTAGGCATCAGATCATTAGATAATTGCTCTTACATCTAAACAAAGAATAGAAAAAGCTTGACAAGTCCTGATGCCTGTGCTGTTAGCTTATCACCAAGCTGTGACCTTTCACAAGCAATAATAGCATCCTATTTGTAGAACAAAATCAGAGAATGTGACTGAGCATTGGCTTTTCTAGTGACTGGTACTACCAGTGATAATTGGTTTGAACTGAAACTAATCAATAAATGCTCTGCCAAATGTGTGACACCCCTGGACCCCTGCCCTTTTCTCCTGCTGGGGACTTATATACTGTCCCTTCCTCAGTATATTGCTTTCATGTTTGTCCTTGTTTCCCCTGAGGAGGAGGTGGTAGTTCTGGTGCTAGTTTCTGAACTTGAGTGATGGTGCAATAGAGGAAAATGACCAGGTCAGAAGGGGTGGGAAAAGTTCAAACCAAAATTAATAGCCCCGTTATGAAAGAGGAAAGTCGAAGTATGCTGTGAGTGTTGGTGGAAGGAGAAGGATTGTCCTGTATATTGGAGCTGGCATGATACCTGGTACTGAGTAGGGGCGTGATATGTACATTAGAGAAATGTATATTGGAGTAGCACCTGTAATGGAAAACAGTGCCTGAGAGAAGCTGGGAGGTTTTGACATGCAGGTGAGAGCAATTTACTCAGTGCTTAAAGGCAAAGTTGAAAAGGTTGAGTTGAATATTGAAGAAAGAAAAAAAAGGACTGCATGCTAAAGAGGGAAAATATAGCTAAAATAATGCAAAGGGAAGATTCCTGGTGGGGAGAGGTGGTGGGAAGAGAAAGCTTTAAGAGAGGAAGGCCCCAAGGCTCTATTGCCTAATGTAGGGAATTGACAGAAGACTGGCAGTGGTGGCAGAAGGCAGACCTCCTGGCCATTGGTGGAACTGAACATGGGCTGGCAGTACAGAGATTCACCTCCTCTGTAAGTAGGTCAGCCTGAGGGTCATGGTTAGGCACAGAAACAAGCTTTGTCTGCAAGGCTGGCAAAGTATGGAGAAGGGAAAGTCAGAAAGTGGGCTGGGTGGTAGAAACCTGAGCACTGCGAGGCAGTCAGCACCTGCAAACACACAGCGTGGCTGTGTGTGCACTATGAGGAGAGTCAGGCTGGGCTCAGCATTTTCCTTAAGTCACGTGCAGTCCAGCCCAAATGTGGTTGTGTTTATTGGGCCTCCGCAGTATTAGTCAGGGAATAAAAAGGACCCCTATTGACTGCTCACTCAACTCCTGCTCAGGTTTTGGCTAATACCTCATGCTAGGGTCTGATGTATGCTGGGACCAGTGCCACTAGGTCAAAGCGAGAGCAACACACAGGCAGGATACTATGGACAGGGAGGGCTAGAGATCATTCAGCAGTTTCCCGTCTCCTGTGGCCATAATCCTTGCATATTGATTGTTCTTCAGAATCCACTAACTTATGGAAATGGTGTAGATCAAACTTCCAAACTGGAAGGTATAGATATATTAGCTTATCCAAAAATCTTTTGAAGCAGATCCAACAGCAGCCAGAGAGCTGAGGCTTTCAGGCTTCCAGGTGTGATACAGGGGACACCCACAAGGTGATGGAGGGAGGAAGAGCGAGCACTCTTACTGTAGACTAGGTAACTATTTTGATCATAGGTGCATGAGTTGCAAGTTATGAATTAGAAAACTTCTGGGTTAGAAACATCATTAATTAAATTATGAATCAGTGAATTCACATGCTAGACGAGTCTGTACAAAGGGGATTTGGCCCTTGTTTGAAGTGTTTGTTTTCTTTCCTAGTGTATTCATAAAATAAAGTTTAACTTACAGAGTATGTTGTCCTGTAAATTTCAGCGATCTAAGTGGATCATAACACCCCTGATCATGAGAAATAGGAAATGTTTGGTCCAATGAAAACTGTAGTAGCAATGAGTGTCATTGCAGATGCAGGTATTTTGCTTCTGCTATAGTAACCTCCTTACTGGGCATAAATGTAATGTGGTGTCTGTTTGGTAGCTTTGGTGGCTTTTTCTTTTGTGAGCTTTTGCAGCTTTGTTAGATTGTAGCATCTACCACATGTTTGGGAAAGGAGTTTCCTGGGTGTGCTACCAACAGATATGAAGAAGCACCTCATATTTACTTTAAACCTCATTATCTTACTGACCTCCTTTGATGCCATATATCTCTGGTACCAGAAAAGTCAGAGAAAACTTCCCTCTCCCACATGCGGTCTATAATTTCATAGACTTCTGTACTGTGTTTCCCCCAAAATAATTTCTTTTTCAGGCTCAGGAGTCCTACCTGAGTCACTTTTGGCATGGAAACTGTTACACATTTGTGATCGTTCTTGTTTTTCTCCTCTGAACTTCTGCCAGTATTATGTCATTTTAAGTACCATTTTAAAAGGCAGCTGTTTTAAACATCTGTATTTTGAAAGGACACTGCTAACGAGTGATTGGCCTACCTGTGCAGGGATAATGCGGGTCTGTTGGGATGCAGGTTTGTTAGGTATAACCTGGACCCAGTTGTGGCTGAAACAAATAGATTCAAAACCTGCCCTAGTTGTAGTCTCTGTACAGTCAAGGCTGAACACATTTTATCCTTTTGCATGGAGTATTTAATGAAATGCCCCACTGTCTCATGCAACCACCTGTTGTCTCAAGACAACCACCACTGCCCTTGAAAAGACCATGAATCAGCTTTCTACAACAATTTACTGATGAGTAGGGCATTAACATTGGAAAAACAGCTGATTTTTCATCACTATGCAGATTCATAGGGTCCTGAGATGTTCTTAAATGTTACCTGCATTCTGCTCTTCTTCAAAGTGAATATGTTTTGGTATCAAGTGGTTCTGTGGTGCTGTTCAGGTTGTTTTATCTGATTACAAAATCCTTCTCTTTGGAAATAGACAGCAGAATAATAGTAAAATACTGCTGTGAAGTTCAGACAACGGAACAGCCAAAACCTCATGGAGTAAGGGGTAAATCTAGTGAGCTGTAACTCAATTTTATTATTCTTCAGCTGTATTTGCATTAATAAGTTTAACAGGAGCAGATCTGTAGAGTGAAGCGGCTGGTGTCAAGTACCCAGAAGCTACACTCTATTTTGGAAGGTTCCTACCGGACGTGCCACTCTCTGGTCTGAATGGCTATAAGCACTTAAAGAGCCTTCAGCACACTCTTCAAACCCCTCTCTTGGACAAAATTGAACTGAAAAAAAGGTGTGCTCCAAGACCACTCTGATGCAAACCAAAGCACTGCAAGCAGTTGTTTCAAAAACATTTTCCTGGTCAGAAGTTGTTAGGGATGGTCAAGGTTCAGTATGTGTGACAGCTGTGTGGCAAAGATCTGCCTGGGCAGTGTGATCTGAGAGCATCGAAGCATTTGATATTTCCCCGTGTAGGTGTACTGGTACAAAAGCACTCACACCACTACTGCTCACTCCTGTAGGAGGCATAAATAGACTGTACACTGGAAGGCGCCGTCTAAATACACCTTCAGAAACAATGGTATGAACTCCTAACAGCCCAACTTCAAGGAGGAAAAATCTGTAGTCTCCCACAGGTCCAGCTTCTTACCAGCAGGAATTCCTGGTGCCTTTTACAGAGTGGCACACTCTGATCCAGGTTGATCATTGAAAGTATCTACGCTAATCTAGCTGTACCTGTTCTTGTGATTGTACTGAGAGGCATGTTTTGGGAACTTGTCTCCTTTTAACCAAATGCTATGTACATCATTAATGATGTACACTTGCTCCAAATCCCCTTTGCAGCTGTAAAAGTTTACCTTGACGTTTGCTTAAAAGTTTGTTTGGTTTGTTGTCCTTTATAAAGCAAACAGCTTGAGCTAATTTAGGGACTGTTATAAAGATGATGTTCCAAAGCCTCTGCTGCCTAAACAGTTTAGTTTATATGAAAACATTTTCATGTACTAAGATAAACTTTGCACAGGGCCATTATAAACCCCGCTGCAACATGCTAGCGAATTATTTTCTACCTTTCAACCAGTTAAGTAAGGTAGTGACAGTTTTTTGCATTATGAAACAATACTTTGTGCTCCCATCAGCTAGCTCTGGAAGAGTTTTTAACTAATACAACCTGTTCCCAAAGCTCAGTTGGCCTCATCAGCATTACTGGTGCCCAAGAAAAAAATGCCTTTGTGTTCAGAGACACTTAGCACTGGGGAAGTGTCATCATCAAACTGCAAATTAACTTGCATCTAACTGTGGTTACAGCTGAATGTGTGAGGTTAGGCAAATGGGAAGAACCATCATTTTGAGGAAAAGGGCGGGGGGGGGAAAAGCAGACTTCGGAGTGGAGGGGATCAGGAATATAAGAAAGTAGAATAAAGATAAAGTGTCTTATTGCTGTCTTTCTAGTGAAGCTGTGTAACATCAGGATGTTCTTGTAAGACATCAGTTTTTCTGGGAAACAGCATTTAGTTTGTTCAGCTTTTCGTTAGCTGGACTTCTAAAAACCAACTGAACTAATGGACGAGGTGAAGACACTCCATTCATCTTTGCAGTACTTTGACTCCTCACTAGTGCAGACGAAGACACTAGCTTCTTCTCTCTCCGGCATCATGTTTTCCACGGCTCCCTCCATCCCTAGTTTGCCTCTTCAGTGTGGCCCTGAGGCCACTCCAGTATTACGCACCCTGTGCCGTGTTTGCCCTGGAGCACAGTGGGCTGTGTGTGTTGCGGGTGACCTGAGTGCTAGTGCACCTCCCTACACTTCCTCACACATTTTACAGCTATTCTTAGGGAAGCATGACCTCAACGTGTCATAGCGGGAGATTCTTCTCGCTGCCTTTTTGTCAGTAATCCGTTTCTGACTGTCACCGTATGCTAACCTGTAGTCCCAAGCGGATTCCTTCATGACCAGCCAAATTTTAAAGTCCCAAGAAAATAGCTTGTGTTGTAGGCTAGTTGTTGATATGTATGTATCTTATATTTGGCAGTTTGGCTGTTACATCCTATAGGGCACAATGCTGAAAATCCTTGCATGTGATTTTTAAGTATTAGACATTGATTGCCAGAGAACACATACAACAACTAGGGACAATAATGAGTGAGAGGGGCAGAAGAGGCTGTCTCTAGAACAACATAGGTATGCCATCAGGCGAACTGGTTATGCAGTTTTCTTTCTGACATCTGTAATTCCTGTCACCAAGTGGATCTTGGTTCCTTTATGTCACTGCTCAAACAGTGGTCGAATACCTCTCTCCCTGGAGCAGGAAAGGAACTTTATGGCTCTCACCCCTTCTTGTTTAGCAAGGACATCTCTGTTGCCTCTGTCCCATTCAGTCCATCCTTTCTTCAAAATGCTGTAATAAGTGCTTTATACAGATGAAGTTATGGATTTGGACGGGGAATGATGAGAAACCCTGTCTTTCCTTCCAGTCTTCCGGAAATGCCTGGGAAGTTATCCACCCTGGCGCTATCATTCTTCTCCTTAGCCAGAGCTGGAGGTCCCCTCTAAGGAGAGGTACTGGGCAGCTGCCAGGACAAAAGCTCTGATATCAGGAACTTATTGGATTTGTATTTCTGGAGGTCAGTGTGGGGATTAACTTCAATGGCTCTACAGCATTTGGAGCTGCCCAAACTCCTCTGCAGAGATATTTTCCTCTCCTGGGAAGGGCTGGTTTAGGTTCATTGCAACCAGAAGTGAGCTATGTTTTGGGAAGTCCCAAATCAGGCATACAAGTTGCCTGCCTTGCAATATTTGGGACAGAAGCAGAATTCCTATTGCAGCCATTTCAGAAGATGCAACTTCTGGCCATCCTAAATTAAGTGCAAATCTTTTAAGAACAGTTTTCTCTAAGTGACTTGTGATGAACTGTATTAAGGCAAATTCTCTTTCATTTTATTTCAGCTTTCTTGTACTTTGTGCAGAAGCAATGTGATAACAGTGACAATAGCACAGTAGAGTAGTTTTGCTTTGCTTTCAAGATCAGCTGCAATGGTACCTGATCTTGGCCAGGTACCATTACCAATAGCTTGAGTACTTTAGTGTGTTAGAGCAGTGTGAATTTGTTCTATCACATCTTCTGTATTGAACACGGAATGGATATTACCCAGCCTCTAAGCAAAAACTGCCAAGAGAGGCCACTCTGGCTTTTAGAGCAAGTGCAGCACTATACAATTAATGAGAAGCATACACAGCAGTATATACAGTATTATATCTCAGTAGACCAGCCTGGATTGAAAAGAAAGTGGGGTTTATTTTTCCTCTTACGTCTATGTGAATGCCTTTCCTTGACAACAATAATTTTTACATAGCTTTTCTTTAGTTACTTTTCATTATTCTAAGCAGGTCTGTGTTTGGGAACTCCTGTAACAGATTGTATAATTTCTGCTTCTGTTTTTTTATAGGTTTTTCTGCTTCTGATCTGGTTTTGCCACCATGTCAAAGAAACTGATGAGAGCTCAACTTGTACCTGCCGATCAGGATGCCACTGTGCAATTTACTCAGTGGGTTGATTTGTCAAATAAGGTGCTGCTTGATCAGATTTTGAACAATTATGCAATTATAAAAAGCAGCATTTAATCGCATTTGAAGAAAGAATGAGCTAAGACCTCATAGAAAAAAAAGAGTGTGGGGAGGAAAAATGTTACATTTCACTTATCTGCTTTGGTGGCACTGCTGTCTGCAACATTGCTCACATCAGTGTATCCCCTACTGTCCCAAAGGGCCTGATGTTATGAACACTCAACAGAAGTACAGTTAACAGTATTTTTCCAAGCTGGACTGCAAGCCTTGGGAAAAGTGTTCTCCCTGAACACGCTTATAACAACTTAGGGCTGTGGTGGCCAAGATAGGACAGTGATGCATCTCCTTGCAATGCCAGGGGAGGGCTCAGTACAAGGTGGCCCCTCTCCTTCCCACATTACCCAAAAGCCTTCTGTCCTCTCCACTGCCCCAGAGGTACTTCACATGAGCTTAGTGCCAGAATTGAAAGCCCTTGAAAAGGGTGATATTTGAAGAGATTTTCAGCCATTACAACTTAAGCCTACAGGTCTCTTTTGCACAAAACTTGTCCCTAGGAAAAAGACACTTAGAGATAAACCATGGACTAAAACAATAGTGCTGGCAGGCCCCGGTTGGCAGCTCTGACCTAAGCATGTAAGACAGTCTGGGGTATTTGCTCTTCCCAGGTACTTGCCTTACCCTACTCTTCCTGGGCCTACGTAGAAGACATTAACAGGTTGCAAAGTCAAGTGTTCAGAAACAGGATTACATGACTGATAAGTCAGCCCCTTTGCAGGGCAGTCATCACCATTGTATATACCAATTACAAACCTTTTTTCCACAGGAATAGTCCCTCCCTTGGCCAGGATGGATGGTGCAGTGCAACAGGAAGGAGGACTGTGAAGTGAATGCAGCCCCTGCCTGCTGGATCCTAGTCTCATCTCCTGCAGGAGTAAGGGAGAAGAAAATAGTGAATAAGGGAAGGGATTAACAGAATAACAAGATGAGGGTCATGGTTGTTTAGGCTGTGTATGCCCTCACTGGCACTGTACTCCCCTGGTGGTGGGCTGGTGGGTCCATCTGGGATGAGTGATGGGTGTTTGCAGCTCCGGATGATTGATTGCAGGCATGGGGCCCCTGTGTGCAGAGGTAGCATACTCGTTGCTGTGGGAGAAGTTAACCAGGGTCACATGCTGAATCCATAAAATGCAGCAGGAAGATGAGCTCCTCTCAAAAATCAGCTGTTAATTGAGCATCCCACTTTTTCCTGGTAACTTTTGGCTGCTCACCACTCTGTGTGTTACAGGGCTTATCAGGAAAATGTGGTCATGGTGTACAACAGAAAGCCCATGAAGGAAGAATAACTCTGCTTTCTGAGCAGTGCTTGAATAGCTGATGGGGAGGAAAAGCTGGGCAAACTGGAGCTTGTGGTGCTCCTTGACCCCTTTCCCCAGTCCTCGCTGAGGCTCCCTCTCTGTTTCCTTGGCCTTACTGAATTCAGGAAAGAAACCTCAGACACGTTGCAGTGCCCACAAAGAATAAAAGGACGGTGTGACAAAGCTGAATGGCAGAAGGCAAAATTCCTGGCCAAGAAGCAGGGTATCTGTGGACATTGTACTGGTAGTAGGATCCCCCCTTTCAGCCCTGAATATCTGTGGCAACACATGCTTGGGATAGGCTGTCTGTACTGCAGCTTGGGAGTGGGAGTATCCCATGCTGCTTTTGGTGGGACAATAGTGGCTGAAACAGTGGGCCACTGCAATAATTAACTTTACAAGGACTTTGTTGTCCAGTTCGTATAATTTTAATGATTTATTATATTAGTTGATGTTATGTATCTGGACAGTTGAATACTTTTATCTTCCAGTAGGATTAGGGCTTTCAGGCAAATCCCAGCCTGGTGAGTTCTCTAGGGAAAGTCACAGCCAACAAGGCTGCTGGACTTGTACATTCTAGATGAGCACATGTGACACAGTTGAGAAGCTGTCAGTCCTTCAGTCCCACAGTGAGCCTACCAGCCTGGGGCTTTGATGCAACACAAACCCAAGGTGACAGAGCTGAAACCTGGACTTAAAGGTTGAAGTGGCTGGGAGGTAACTGAGATTAGTTTGGCAAGTGCCTGTAGCAACAGAGATCAGAAATCCATTCCTCGCCTGTTTGCTTGGCCATGAAGACCCATTACAGAGGTCAGAGAAAGATTTGCCTTTGTGCTACCCTCTCTGCCTCTTGAAAATAAAATGAAAAACATGTGAAAACACCAAATAATTAAAAGACAATGGTGTTTTTCCTCTTCATTTTCTATTTCTTGTGCTTCATGAATTTTGAGGCATATCGTTGATGTCTGGCTGGGTTACAGTAGATCAATTCACTGTTGCAAACCACCCTAACAGGCTCCTGGTAAAGGACATAGAGCAATGAAGTCAGCTCCAGGAACAGCACTAGTTTTCCTAGTCACACCAGAAAAGATAAACACTAACACAAAGAAGAGCTGGTAAATCTTCAGAAGTCTGGCTGTTGCTTCTCTTGTTGTCATGTGTATTGACTTTAGGGGATTTCCAAAAATTAACAGGAAAAATCAAGGGGATTAATGAGAATAAAACCAGAGAACCTGGACAGGGACCATAGCTCTATACTGTAGGAAAGAACTGAACCAATTGAACCCACCGCTGAAGTCAGAGAAAGGGGGACATTTCTGCTGATAAGTCATTTGCCAAGGGAGTCAATGAGGCCAGCCAGAAAGAGCTGGAAGGTGATTCAGGATAAACTAGCTCTGCAGCTGATTTTTGTGCATCCTTATGCAAGTCAGTTCTGTTTTGTGTCCTGGTTTTACAGCTGGGAAGGGGTCATACTACTTGCAAGCATTGCCTGGAGCCAAGGAGCAATGTTGAGCCACGGACTCCAGAAAGTGATCCTCAAAAAAACAATGCTGGTGGTTTTTTGTTTTGTTTTGTTTTATTTTTTACAAAAACTTCACACTTGCTGGGAAACAAAAAATGGGGAGAAATAATTAGAATAAACAAACTTTATATCACAGGCTAATTCTTACTTGGCTTCAAATGAAAAAAACCTGTGTGATAGTCAGAAAGTTGGGCTTTTTTCCCGAAGACTTACACAGGCTGTGGATTTTAAAATGTCTTAGAATTGTGGTATTATTACACTAGATTATTATAAATCCTGTATATAATGTAGAAGTAGGTAGAGGACTTAAAGTTATCCTATATGTAACATGTCCAGCAACAAATGCCCCAGATGCTTGCTTTTGGTGAGGGTTGATTTGCAGAGAGGCACAGGGAAGGTTTTTAAAGCTACTGAATTAAAAATGCTTGGCTCCCACCGACTTCAGTGAAAGCGCATGGCCCCTCTCAGGAAGAGAGGTGTCTTGCCAGAACACATACAGGAGCATTGATAATGTGCAAGCTGTTCAAAGAATCAATATTAACTACATTTCATTGTGTTGTAAAGACAGGTAAAAGTAATACCAAAAGCAGCTGTTGTGTTAGAGTTGAACTAGCTTACATCTGGTCTTGGTTTGGCTTTGTGCTCTTTATTGACTAAGAGGTAGTGTTTGATTGCAACACAGAGATCTACTTTTAATTAGCTCAGGTTGGATGCTTGTAGCCTCAGTCTCTGATAAATTTAATTTTATATTAGTGCAAACACTGAACTCAACATTGCTGTGTCATCTTTGATTCAGAAACCTCTCTTAAGCAGTACATCAGTTGAAGATTGCTGTGTGACAAGCACAGTGAAACAACATCTCCATACTCCAGCCAGGCTTTCTTTTCTCGTCAGAGACCAAAATTTTTACTGCTGTGTCAGCCTTGGAAACACTTTTCACCTCTTTCCTGTCTCAATGCATTTGTAAGTCATCTGAAGTGTCTCACTACACTGAAAGCCGCTCCAGAGTAATATGGAGCAACACAGTGATACAGCTTTTTTGACACCCTAGAACATCCAGTGATGTTTTGATGCCTTTCATTCAAAATTAGCCACAGCTATATCACTGTAAAAGCTTGTTTCATTCTATTCCTACAGCCTTGATGGTTTTCTACTGCCTTTGAGTCAGTCACTTCAGCCGATATTGATTCTAAAGCATTACCAATTGTTTTCCCTTTAAACTGACCTACAGATTTTTGAAATATTAACACATATACTGACTGTTGACGTGAAAATGAATCAACTTTGTGGTAAAGTACATTATATATCCTGTAGCTTCAATGTTAGCCTGGTCCCCTGGAGGTTTGACAGGAAGATTTGTAATACCTTTGAGCTCTGAGCCTGGCTCTGTTTGACTCAGTAGCCTTGAGTAAATTATTGAGTTCCCAGACAACTCAGAAATCAGGCATTGAGCTGTGAGGGCAAGAGCACCAGAAGCCCAAGGGTCAGTGCTTCTTGCTTCCTGTCTGTCCATTGCCAAAACTGTTTCTTTGCATTCATTTTATCTTAGGCAGTCTTTGGAGTCATTGTCCTGGTTAAATGTTTGGACACTGTCTACCAAAATGCCCTCAAAGTCTCCACACACGTGCATTACACACATACATGCATGCTCATCTTTAGGCATCTCTGAAGCAGACACTGCAACTGAGACAGTGTTGAGCCCTGGCCCTTTAGGATGTCTCAAGTTGGTAAGAAAGTAGCTTACAGGGTTTTTTTGTCTCTTCATGAACATGTAAAGGGTTATTCAAGAGCTACTGCTAAGAAATAATCTAATTTAACACATGGCAATAATCAAGCTAGGTGTTCATAGAGGCAATACCAGGGTCTGGCCACTTACTACAGGGTTAAATTTAGTCTGTTAACTCCAGTCTATACCACAGGATTTGCTGATCATTCTTCTTCTTTCCCTGCAGTGTAAATGTCACAGAGGTCCCTGTCCAATCTCTCCATTCAGTCCCAGGGGTACACTTAAACACCCCTTGCATGAGAATTTTCATCTGGGACGGAGCCCTTTGGGTTTGGTGCTCATTTGCTAGATTCCCTGTCCAAGTGAATGTAGTATGCAGAATTCTTGCCTGTGTTTCAAAGCCCTGCTTACGTCTTAAAAATAACTTTTTAGAAAACAATTCTCCTTTACCTTCTCCCTTAAGCCAGATAATTCACTCATGTCCTGAGTTATATATATCACTTTTCCTCATGTCTTCCTAATAATGGCAATGATATTTTTCTGGGAAAAGGTCCTTGCTTATTAACCATTCCTCTTCTCCTGCAGCTTGTTTCCTTATTGGGATTATAATTCTCTGCAATATCTTCACTGATTTCTTCTGGAAATGTTAATAAAACTTAGTTCTTTATACATAGTGATCTGCAAATGTAAACTGTCAGGATTTTCAAAAGTGACTAGTGATTTTTGCAATTTCAAACTGAGATGCTGCAAGAAAGCTGTTTTTCCAGAGAATGTTCCTCTGCCTTCTGAAAATAAGTTTTTCCCCTCTAAAGTAGTTCAGGTTGGATGCCCATAATGAAATGACCAAGAAAATGGATGCCTGCTACCAAGTAGCTACCACTTAGCCTATGGGCCTGAACATGGAGCCTCGTGTCCAACCCAGTATGCTGGAAATACCCACAGTGGTCTCAACCAAGGCTGTGCCCCCAGTCCCCTCTGCTGCTGGAATGATTGCTGCATGAGTCCTTGCAAGGCTACCACCCCAACCTGCCCCCGCCCCCTTCACCACACTTATACCTTCTCATCGTCCCATACAAAGCATT